>NC_047593.1:16364231-16964231 GCF_011004845.1 Esox lucius
TGCATTTCCTCTCTAACTTTGAGGTATAATGAGATATCTTGGTGTCATATTAATGTCCTGCTTGACAGAGTCAAATCAGCTGCATTTTATCTGTGTCAACGGTGTCAACCTCAACCAGTGAAACGGCCATTTGGCTAGATTTGTTACAGCCTATGTCAACAGCCATTTGGCTAAATTTGTTATGTCAACGGCCACAATCATTCTGGCTGACAAACGCTGCATCCGAAATAGGTGTTTTTGCAAAAGATGAAAACCAAATAGTACAATCCCCTCCAAACGACACTGTATAAGAACCAAAGAAAGGGTTTTTATTTACACAAAATTATAATTACATAAATGTCTGCTGTTAAATCGGGGCAGATTGGATGTACAGGTACCTAACGCTCTGCAGCCTCGCTGGTTGGCTTTGAGTAGTGTTGAAGCAAAACAGCCCTCTTGCTCAAACACAAACAGTCAATAGTAAACCCAGATTTTCCATTGTTCTCATTAATTCAAAGTTAAACCATTATGTTTATAGGACCTAACAAACAAAGACAGCCTATGCTCTTGCACTACGTGGAAGGTAACTGAAACTGTGATCCATCAGTGTCTTTAGATCTTTACTCCTTAATTCTTTTTCGCTAAGGAATCCTGTACGACAAATGAAAAGCAAGCCCTAACCATCAATGTACCTTACCTCTACTTTGATGTGTGTAGTCATTTTGCTCCCCTCAGAAAATTCCTAATCGCTCAGCTGGCGAATCTGAGGCCAGGGTGGTGAGTTCGTTATGGGTTTGGTGTGTGAGTTCGTTGTGGGTTTGGTGTGTCAAATCTACATTTACTTGGTAGCAATTAACACTTTGTGCACAATCACAGTGGAGAACCACTCTGGCACGGTGCTTGAAACAAGAGGCGTATTTCAGTCGCACCAGGACGAATGAGCTGGGAAGTCTGACAAACTATGATCAGAAGCATGACACCCAATGACTTCAAAACAGACCTTTCCCCAGCGCTTCAATGAAGGAAGTGATGTGTTTCTTAGTTCAGTGAGACGAAAACACCTATCTTCAGACGAGAAACCAGAAACCTCTGGCCATCAACTCCCTTCACTCAAACTATGTCTGAAATCGTACCTTATTGCATCTGCAGACCAGTACTTTTGACCAAACTCTTGTCTACTTCAAGGGATATTTCAGTGTTTTGCACAATTTGGCATTTCATCTACATCCCCAGAGTCGGATCGACTTGTGGATACAATTTTCATGTCTCCGCCTCTGGGTATGTGGTAGATTTCTCTAATCTTGCATCATTAAAAACATTTTTCAAGTAGATATAATGCCCAAAAAGTGTGGAGACCCTTACAACAGAGAAACCCTATAACATGGTTGATGAGCCCAGCTGTGTCTCCATCAGGCCGTAATCAACGTGGATTTGTGGCCGGTGAGAAGACCTTGACAGATCGTTCTCCTCGTGGCGTGATGTTTGAGTGTCGACTTTCTTCGTCCTTCCTTCGCATCGTTCCTTTGCAAGTTCCAGCGGGTATTGGCGATCGGAAGCACATCAGACCACAGGTAACAACTACAGTCTTGTCAACGATGCCTTCCATCTGAACCTCGCCTCCCCGTAGATCCGCGCCTCCGCAAACGTCAATTTAAGTGGCCAGAATCTCACAGCCCCTTCTCCGTCTGCTGTGTATCGAACATGTACACCATTCAGCACTTTACCCACCACTCTGTTTCAAAATGACAAACCCAGTGACAGCTGGAATTTATAGCACTACCATATTTGTCCATTAGTCCCCCATTCAACGTCAAACTCCAGTTATGGAGCTTTCTGAAATGTCTATACTCCAGTGTGATACAGGACGCCGCACCTGTCAAGAACACAACAAACTCAGCACAGTGATGTTGTTGTATCAAAAGCATCAACTGCAATGCTGCCAAACAGCCACTTAAATATGCGGTCTGAGACTATTGCGATGTCAATGAATGTTTATAAACCTCCCATTTTAGGCTGGATGTGTGATTTGTGAGTTAAAGTATATGTTAATTAGAATCCCTGTCATAGCGCAGTTAGTCAGGATATTCCAAGCAAATGTTTTTGATGATTTGGGGCACACGTCTGTACATACATGACAGTAGTACACAATTTCCAAGGACCGAGTTTGGCTCAAAAGCGCAACCTTGACACCTAGTGGACGTAAATCCTGGAATGCATCTTTAACGTTCAACAGAAACGCAAAGGATAATTATTCACTATTATTGATTAAGTGGTATTTTATTTTCGTACAATTTTCTCTTCTGAGCTAGTGTCCCTAGTTTGGATCCTTGCTGAGGTCTAAACCACTGTGCGTACATATTAATGCAGTAGCAGTATTTGAGCCAACAAATCAAATGGACAAACCAAACACACCTTGTGGGGCCTACATAGAAGTACATGACCAGGACATTACCAGTGTGTGACCACGTTTAATTGGCTACACATTGTGTAGATATTCACATTAGCTAACTCCCTTGGTGAGAGCCTGGTACCTGTGAAGCCCGGGTTGTGGGTTCGATTCCCACCTGGGGTGGGTGAGGAAAATCAAAATCCATTGTTCAATCAGAAGAGGAAGATTAGGTTTCAGAGTTCAGACACTAGTGTCATGATGTGAGAACACACAAAATCTTTCCCACGCCATCATTGCCCACCTCTGGCTGCTTTAACTATTACAGCCCCTGAGTCGTTTCTGTGGTAATCTGTGTGTTAGGTCAACATCCTTGGCTCCCCGGGTTTCCTTCAGTACGTTCTGGCAGGTCAAGTTAATCACCATGTAGGCACATATGGTTTTGGCTGATATGTTAATTTGCCCATGGGACATAAAGCATCCACCTCCACCAGCAACTGGACACAGACCTTGGGGAAGATCGTTTCCACGAATCGCGAGCGAAGACAATGTTGGCATATGAAGGTCACTTGAAAAATCCTTGTAGCCTGTGTTTCGTTATCCAACAGGGTACCGACCCAGTGTGGCTCTACTGACCGACAACAGCTGGTTCTGACAGCTTTCAGTTTGCAATCGTTTCTTCAGCGGCCGGCATCTTCTCACCTGCCCTATTTAATTTCTAACCAACTACCTTCGGGTTTTAGACAGGACTTGAAACTTAAAATAATTCCACTAAAATAATTTGTGAAACAAAATCTTTGGTATACATCAAATTATATCTTAAATAGCTGATCTCTCACCACAGTAGCCAGCAATGCAGCTGTAAATACACCACAGTAAGAGAGCTACATTGGCAATGAGGCAGTCTCTAAACTTCTGGGCTTCCCATAATAATACACCGACACACAGACACACACAAACACACCCTTTAGTCATGCAATAGTACACGTGTCAGTTTTCTGTGTTATAGCAACATCTGGTGGTCAATATGAGAAATGGGCTTACATGGCTTACATGGACATGTCAATAAGCAGACACTGATCATGAGTGCATACTATTTTGGGTGGGAATTGAACCCCTAACCCTGGAACTGCGAACATCATGCTTTACCAATCTACACAGGACCAAGGATCTGAATTAGATCAGAACCTTTTTAGAAATGGCCATATACTGAGCTCATAAACAACCCAAAATATACATTTACACTTGTGCTCGTGTCCTTTGAAAGTAAAAAATGAATGATTCCATACGGTGTCTATGGGAGTGAAGTCAGGTCAGGTTTAAAACAGTTATGAAGAAAGGTGTGATGGGAATGAGACATAAAAATATTATCAGTGTTGACAGTTTGTTTGTTCCAGGAAGCTGAAAGCCATGTTGGAGAAGTTTGCTTCTGTTACATGTAACATCTGATTGTATTTAAATATTACTGTTTTGTTTCTCTGCTGTCAAAACAACCAGCCAAAGGCTGTACTCATTTGTATACAAGTCTAATAACATAAGGACATGTAAACATATAAATTCACACACAACCGTGAACACACGTGGTGGTCGATATCAGCAACAATTGTTCATTTCTATTCATCTAAATACGTTTCTTTCAGTCAGTTTGTGGTACACCCTGTGGGAACCCAAAATCGTGGCCAAAACAAACTGGGAAAACCTATACATGGCCGTGGATTCAAAATAGACATATCTAAATGGAAATTAACAAATTGAGACTTTCTTTTCCTCCTGAAATAGCCATTGATCAATTTGATCATTTGAAAATATCTTTTAGTTTTCAATCCATGAAGAGCATCCTTTCTTCACCAATATGGAGAGTACATTTCTTGTGTCATAACCTCCTATGAACCACCATGACATTGCAGACTCCCTCTCTGTTTTAATACATGGATACAGCTACATAAGCTGTCTGTGTCACGTGGGTAGATATGGAGACGGAGGCAAATGCAGAAGTTTGAAGGGTTACCCCTTTTATTAAACCAAAAAACAACAAAGAACCTAAACTGAGTGCCGGGCACTACGATAATTCCAATGGGGCAGGGGCACAGGGGCACAGGGGCACAGGGGCACAGGGGCACAGGGGCACAGGGGCACAGGGGCACAGGGGCACAGGGGCACAGGGGCACAGGGGCACAGGGGCACAGGGGCACAGGGGCACAGGGGCACAGGGGCACGACAGGTGTACATAACATATGCGCACGCGCACACACAAGGACAAGGAGAAAAGGGCTGAACTAAATACACTGAGAAAACGAGGAGAACAGAAACAGGTGGGGGCTAAAACACAGGTGAACTGAATATACCGTTGAACAGAAACAAGAACAGGAAAGACCATACAAGGACAAGACAAGGAAACACAGAAAACACGAAGCGGAATGGCCCCTTCAGGAAGGGACCATTACAGTCTGAGGTGTAATAAGAAAATCCTTATCTGCAAGGCAAATCTGAGAAGCTCCCTGAACTGGCTTGGGGCTATGAGACAACACATTTGACTATATTTAAATGTGATTGTCTTTTTTGTCCAGTGGCGCCTCATTGCGTATAAAGTTGAATTCCTGGTACAACAACTCCCTGTCACCATTATAAATAGCCTGTCCAAGTCTGGACTCCGGAAACACCTCTCACGCAGAGACAGTGGGGAGGCTATGGAGTTGTCTGGGGACATTGTTGATTGCAACAATGAGGTTCAGGGAAAACAATGTCTTTCTGGGGACTCGTTTGATAATGGAGATTTAATCTACGATGATATCTGTTATGAGAACGTTTATGAAGCCCCAGACATAAGATGTGACGCGAGGACACCCACTGAGGATAGAGGGACCCCTAGGAGCACTCCACGACCAAATCTGTCCGGTAAGATACACACACATTCTGCATGACATTATCTACACATAATCAATCAATTATAAATTGTGTGTTAGTCATCAAGCAATAATTTCTCCACAATAATAAATAAATATTGGTAAACTCTCCGTTCACGCATTTTTAAACAACTTTGTTAAATGTTTCGTTAAATGGCTCATACAGACTTTTATATAACATGTTTAAAACTGAGTGATCAGGAAGTAATTATTAATAAGCAATTTAGTCATATACATTTTTGTGTGTAGTTATTATAAAGTGTTACATTTCATCACTTATGTAATGACTTTTTATGTAATCAGACATTTTGACAGCAAATATAATCGTAGCTAACAGAAACTCCTTCTCTGGTCAGGATGTGAGAACCCACAGAACAGAACCTCAGTGTGTCTGGGCCTGCTCAGTGTTCTCCTACTGGCTGGACTCATAGGGGTGTCTGTCCACTGTAAGTTCAACATGTACACATGTAATTGTCGTGTTGTCGTGAGAAACCGCTACAAAACAAATTGGTTTTGAAAGCAACAATTGCTGTATTCGCTACAGATTCCAATCAAACAGCTGAGCTTCAGGGTCAGATAGACAAGCTAAAGGCTGAGATAGACCGTAACCTGACCACCAACAGTAAGATGAATCAATTACCTTTGTCTGACGAACCTCTCTGAATCATGCCCTGTTAAAATGTTAAAA
Organism: Esox lucius; assembly: GCF_011004845.1. NCBI lineage: Eukaryota > Metazoa > Chordata > Actinopteri > Esociformes > Esocidae > Esox > Esox lucius. Next base: position 16,370,188 of record NC_047593.1, read on the forward strand.
TGTGACTCATTTGTTTTATTTGTATTATTTTCTGACATACGTATGAACCTGGTGTCAAAAGATCATGACTAAAGGAACGAAATGTACAACTTATAGGTTGCTGTCCTGAAGGGTGGATCGCGTTTGGCATGGACAGCTGTTATTATACATCAAATCAAAACAAAACGTGGAATGAGAGTAGGCAGGACTGCCTGGGCAGGGGAGCGGACCTGGTGACCATCAAGAGCCAGGCGGTGGAGGTGAGAGGAATGGACCGAGTGGAGAAAAACCACGTCAGGGTAGACTAGGCGTTTACCATATCGTTTGGTGTTCCACAAAACCAGGTATTTCTCAACGGGTTACACACCGCGGGCAGTTCATCCTGGATCGGTCTAAGTTACTCGGTGACCGAGAGGACGTGGAAATGGGTCGACAACACAACGCTGACCAACACCACGTAAGAGACGGAGAGACTCAGAAAACACAGACGGCGACACAGTGGGGCTGGTTCTCCGTGCCGCGTTTTTGGTTTTGGCCCAGTTACTCACACACCTGATTCGAATGAAAGACTTGATGACAGGTCGGTTACGTCAGTCAAGCAGAACGACATTGGAATCAGGTGTGTGAGCGCCAGGGCCAAAACAAAAACATGCACCCCTTCGGGTCCCCGGGACCAGGATTGGGAAACACCGCTCTAGGATCTTCAGCCGTGAGGGTGGCTAGTCTAACCCCATGTTGTTTCCACTGCAGGTTTTGGGCGAGAACGCCTTCTGGTACGTCTAATGGCTGTGTGGCTTTGGGTTCCAACTCAGGCCAAGGACAATGGTGGAACTCTTCGTGTCTCAATTCAACCTACTGGATCTGTGAGACAAAAAGACTTAGTGTGTGACCCATTGCTGTACAATACTGTACAATTATGGCAGCTACATCGGTTCACCCCCGGTGAATCGTATTATGAAAAGTTGAGATAAGAAATGGAGCTGTGTTGCCCTGTTTGTTGACCTGTCAAAGGCTTTCGATTCGGTTGATCTTCCTTAGCCCTGCAGTATATCATGCAGTCTTAGGTTGTATACCTGGTGCACATTTTCACACACATCATTTGATTTTGTGTGCTTCAGGTGGTTCAGGGTCTTCTTGCCATCTGGAAGGGACATACTGGTTGATGCTCAAATCTAAGGTTGTCCTGCAGAAAATTCCTCTCCTACCTCAAAATGGAAATGCAAAAACAGAAGTTATTAAACTCGCTCTCTGGGCCAAGAAATACTGCGAGTCTGTTTAGATTTGGCAAAACTACTTTGGAATCTGACTCCTCAAATGGAACAGCATGCAGAATTACCTTAAACCTTACTTTCTACTACCTCAGACGTTTTAATCATCTGATAAATCTACTTTTTATTGTTGTGATTTTTTTTCATTAATTAACCTTTTTGTTTTAAATTACTGTGGATGTCTTTTCAAGTTATATGTTTTATATTTTCATGTATATGTGTTTAATAAATAATAATAATAAATACATGTATAAGTTTGAACACAACTTGACACATTTTTCGACGTCCCACGTAGCTCAGTTGGTAAAACATCATGCTTGCCACTAGGGGTGTGCAAAACAGCCAGTATTTGTATCTGTATTTGTATTTGTTAAGGGGGAAAAAGTATTTGTATTTGTATTCGAGTAAAATTCAAAATTGGCGTAAAAATTCCGTTGTTTTTTTTTGCGTTAGGGCTGGTTCACCCGATTGCAGCGTAATGAAATAATATCCCATCAAACTCCGCTTCCTGAAAGTTATAAATTGCCTTTGGAACCCAGTTAAGGTACAAAAATATATTAAACAAAATTGAGACCCAGTTAAGGTACAAAAATCTATTAAACAAAATTGAGACGCAGTTAAGTTTTTTCGCTCAGCCGTGCGCTCTCTGTTGCTTTTCCCCTCCCCCGACTGAACGTCACTCACTCACTCACTCATCCGGGCATTGACAAACTTCATAACGGTTTTCTTGTTCCCGAATACAAATATTTTTTTAAGTATTTGTTTGAAATAAGTATTTGTAAAAACTACGTTATTTGTGCCTTTCTGAATACCGTATTCGGGTTCGACTCCACCCCTACTTGCCACAGTAGGGATGTGGGTTCAGTTCCCTCAGGGGGCCAGGATAAAGAGTATAGACTTACTACTATAAGTTTCTATGCATCTGCTTAGTTGCTTAAATGGGCAAGTGTTGGGGATGAATGACTTGCATGTACCGTACAGCCCAAAGGTATAGATCAGATTCAGATTCATGTATTGGGGGTCCTGTGGGTTGATCGCAAGCTCCAAATGGTTGGGTTTCACTTGTGACTGGTTCTCTAAATAAGTCTGTTAGTTGTGTTTGACAGAAAAACTGTCACTTACAGACACTCCCAGCAACTGTCTAATAAACGCAACATTGAATGACCTAACGCAATATATATAAGTTCAATTAAATTCCAGCTGTTTTATCCTTGTCTGGGTAGTGTGTGCATTTGGTTCTTGCACCTTATGTAGGTGGTAATGCTCTTGTAGGTTAACAGAAATACTTCCCCTAGACGGAGATGTGTTTTGGTGTCTGTGTCTTCAAAGAGCCTGTCGGTTGATTCATGAAAGGCAGCTTCCCTCTGGTAGTTGTGAAGTGTAATCACTTGTCTGTTGGGGTTTTTGAATACCATTTAAATGCTTGGATTGTGTTTAGTAATGCTTTATTGAAGCTATAGTGCAAGCTCTCAAAAGTATAAAAGGTAAAAACAAACAATTTACTTGAAATAACAGTTTGAAAATACATTTTCCAAATCAAGTCTTAACACAGAGAATTTGTTTTCCAAACTAAATCATAAACAATTCCAAGTCAAAAACAGAATTAAACAATTTTCTGATGTTGTAAATATAATTATAATTTTGCATAAGAGCTGTTTTATGCAATAACCTTTAATTTATGCATGTTTGGGTGGGACTGGACAACTGCATAATGTCAAGGCCAATTTGATTATAACAGACCAGTGACAGTTCAGCTGGGTAAGGAGGTTGAATCTAGACTCATATCACCCAATCAGGTATGTGTACTGAGAAATCTTCACATTGGTGTCATGGTGCATTCAAATACAAACAGTATTTTGGAGTTTAAAAAAAAGATTTAAAATGGAAATGATAGTTTAATTTACGTTTTTGTGTCTCACAAAGCATAAGCAGCCCAGCTGGATGATTGAAATCTCATGACAATCTCATATCAACAGGTTTTTTCTTAACTGAATATTGGCATTATTTTATATTATTTGCAATCCACATCACTCTTTGTTGCGATACTCTGCAGTTTGTATACAACTTTGCGCCAAAGGTTTGGATACATTTATTTTTTGAGCACTTCAGTTACATTGAATACTTCATAGGGTGGAATCAACACCTCCAACTCTTCTGGCCATTTGGAGTAGGAATTGAGATCAGCACCAAAACATGTCTTTATCACAAAGCAGGAATTCGCTCCAAACATTTCATTGATTTCTCTGTTGGTGGAACTGGAAGTAAACATGCCAAACTGAATGTTTTGGTTAACTTTTGCAAAAATTTTGTCTTTTGTTCTTATGTATGAGGTGATACAATCCTCTTTACGATTGTTTTTCAGGAGGCGGAGAGCATCAGTCAAGAGGAAATGCAGGGAGTGGAACTTAAAGGAAGAACTGTAGTCTGTTTTATTTGTGCGCACTGCCTTATTAAACTCTATATATATTTCAGGATGACCTGCTGTGTACGCACAAATAGCCTGGATACGATCAAAGGGAAGTTATTTTTTCTCAAATCGTTCCCTCACTGAATTTGCACAATTATTTGCCCACTTCCAGGAATCTTTGAAAGAATTATGTTTAAATTCTTCTGGAATATATTTCTTCAGCACTTTGTCGTTCATTTCTCCAAAGCAGCCCTTATACATGTCGTCAACAGAGTCAGGGGCCATGTCCAAGTAAATGCTCAAATTTAGATCAGGTGGAGAAAGAAAAAAAGAAAAAAATTGTAGGAAAATAAAGCAAAGTGTAAACATATATTTGTATTATTTTCTTTATCTATCTTTGAATGTGATTGACTATAGCAGGTAATACAATGTAAAAACCACAAGCGTTAATCTCAAAATTGTGTACTGTAGCTTTTATGGCACAGATTGAGAAACCATTTTACCATCTTTGAGTCCACACCCAAAGTCCAAGTATGGAAGACATACAGCACAGCAATGGTTAGGATGGTGTCTCTCCACATGACTTCTACACCACCTGTGGTATGATAAAATCTATAGGCGAATCAATCACAAATTATCACCATCAACAGTTAAATTCATTTTTCCAACTGTTGCAATAAAATATGGCGGCTGTTAGAGATTATGAATATTCTGGCATTAATAATGTCAAGAGTATAAGAAAATGTGGTTTTAATATTTTACTGTTATATAAAATGTATTGCAGGTGTGGTATATGGCCACTATACCATGGCTGGGAACTGTTCTTAGACACAAAGCATTGAGGAGTGCCTGGACACAGCACTTAGCCATGGTATAAAACCCAGTGACCTTACTGATTTATAAACTGTTTACAGATGCAATACCAGCAGTACAGAGAGATGTGATGTCATACCCGTGTTATACAGAACTGTGCAAACATCGTAAGCACCTGAAATTTAAACAAAACATTTTTATTGGTGTAGTATTTGTAAAACTATATATATATATATATATATATGTATATACAATGCCTCTTAAAATGAAAGTAATCTAAGTCTGAGTTTTAATAATCAAAAAGTTACGTTACTGGTTACAAATGTGAACAGGTAACTTGTAACTGTAACGGATTACATTTAAAATGTAACCTACCCAACCCTGTATATAAATGAATAGACAGATGCTACCATATATACACCCCTCACATTTTTGTAAATATTTGATTATACCTTTTCATGTTACAACACTGAAGAAATGACACTTTGCTACAATATAAAGTAGTGAGTGTACAGCTTGTATAACAGTTAAAATTTGCTGTCCCCTCAAAATAACATAACATGCAGCCATTAATGTCTAAAATGCTGGCAACAAAAGTTATTAAGGGATTGTGGTCAGGAGAAGCTATTATGACATAATTGTGTCTGTCCTTTTTAATACATCTTAATGATGTATGAAAACACCCTCATGGCCCGGATCAAAAGTTTACATACCCTTGAATGATTGGCCTACAAATATACACACAAGTGGGGACACACAGGTTTAAATGGCTGTTAAGGGTGAGTTTCCGCACCTGTGACTTGTTTGGTTTTTAGTGTCTGTGTAGTAAACATTTCTATAATATTGCTGTTTCTATCTGAAATGGATATTAAATTATTGCCTGTGATTGTAGCTGCATGTTGTTTTATACATACAGTAAACCAAAGGTCACCACCATCGCTGGTCTGTTTTATACATACAGTAAACCAAAGGTCACCATCATCGCTGGTCTGTTTTATACATACAGTAAACCAAAGTTCGCCACCATCGCTGGTCTGTTTTATACATACAATAAACCAAAGGTCACCATCATCGGTGGTCTTTTTTATACAGACAGTAAACCAAAGGTCACCATAATCGCTGGTCTGTTTTATACAGACAGTAAACCAAAGGTCACCACCATCGCTGGTCTGTTTTATACATACAGTAAACCAAAGGTCACCATAATCGCTGGTCTGTTTTATACAGACAGTAAACCAAAGGTCACCACCATCGCTGGTCTGTTTTATACATACAGTAAACCAAAGGTCACCATCATCGCTGGTCTGTTTTATACATACAGTAAACCAAAGGTCACCATAATCGCTGGTCTGTTTTATACATACAGTAAACCAAAGGTCACCATCATCGCTGGTCTGTTTTATACATACAGTAAACCAAAGGTCACCATCATCGCTGGATTTTTTGTGTGTCAGAAAGACCTCACCTGGAAATTTGTCTGATGGTGATTATTAACATTATATTTCATTCATAAATATGGCCACTTTATTTAATGTGTGGATATCTATGTGTTAAGCATACGGGTTCATGAACATGAAGCCTCCTGACCTTAACATGAAGGGTGATGGAAAGAATAGAAATACGTATTCTATAGGAAATTATTTAATGTGGTTGGAATTGGCGCAAATACATGAATAATGTTCACTTGAGGAATATGTTTGGTGATCATTCAGGTGGAGAGATTGAGGGGCATGATAACAGTCTGTTCATTTGTAAAATCCCGCCCCCTTCTGGTGATTGTGGAGAATACACGGTAATCACTTCTCAGTGGAGGTCATCGAATCACATTGAACTGCAATAACCATGTTAATTGAAGCTTTATTCATGCTACAGATCAACTCCTAAAAAGATATGTAAAACACTATTTACTGAAAATTACACAACAGACAGAGGATAACAGATTTTTTAACTTGAATCTGTCTTTTTTCAGAAGGCTAATCAGTCAGAAAAATGTGAAGAGGGAAACTTGACTGATTCATAACATTTGCTGTGGTGTGGAGTCCGCTGGTTTATTTGGAACTACAGTACAGTACATTTAATACATTGTATTGTTGAACCTAGGATCACTCAGCTTTCACCAACTGTAACTACAGTCCTCTGGATCAAATTATCTGCTAAATGCCATCCTCAAAGCTCTTACACCGTTTGGTATCAGCAACCAGAATCCCATGAAAACATATTTGATGATTAACTAGATGGACAACCTCCATCTCAAGCTGTAGAAACTTCCAGATGCCACCTGATTATCAGATTTAAACACTTTTTGTTGTGTATGTACAAACAACCAGACATGGGACCAAGTAACCATTTTGTAAGTCCTCAGCATGTCTCAAGTCATAACCTTTGAGTCAAGTCTTTAGTCAAGACAATGTTGGGTTTCAAGTATTCAACTCAATGTTTAAGTATTTAATTCAAATGAAAATGGGAATGTGTATTTCCTGTTTCCCTTACACTGCCAGTACACCAAGACAAAAATACTCTGTATGAAGGCATTGATGAGAACTGTGTGTCCTGTATGTGAAAATAAACAAACCACTAGACCTCATCAACTATCATGACAACTGACAGGATTATATTGGGGTCTCGCAACATCTTCTAACTTCTTTGAAACCACACAATGTTAATGCTCTGGTTGATGGAAAACTACTTGGTGAATAAAAATGTATACAGATCTGAGAACAAGCAAACTGCCTAAAATACACAAACCTATAAAGTGTTTTTTAATGGTAGTTGATCTGTTTGCTTGATTAATGCAATGTGGAAGGGAGTTTCTGTGATCATATCTCTGATATCTACTGTTTAACTGTGACTTTTTTAGACTTGGAGACCATGAAGAGCCCACTGGATGGCTGTCTTGTAAGGTAAGCATGGATATGTGAGCTGTATGGTTTTATTATGTAGACAAATTGCATTCTTCATTACAGTAAAATGTATCATATAAGCTAAAAGAGAAACTGTCTCGGTTTAACCCTCAACCATTTTTAAAGCATACTTTTTATGCAGTTATTTAAGTGCAGTTAAGGGCAAATTTAAATGAGGCCATCATAAGAACATACATTTATAATAGAAATGTCACCAAAGTTAAGCATTGCTGAAGACTTGTCCTCAGAGAGTTTTAGAGATGTGTGGATGTTTCATGGCTGGTGGTGGGGGGGGTCTTCCTCTCCAAGGGCATTCTCAATCCTACCAATCATGGACCTCTTGAGTGTCGGTGGGACGTTATTCCCCATGCAAACATACAACACTGGTCTGAGGAAACTATGGACTGTGGCTAATATTACTCCCACCAATAGTCCAATATCTTTTACTGGGTTGTAATATATACGATACTCGGAAAACAGCATGAAGACATGGAGGGGCAACCAGCAGATAAAGAACATGGTGATCAGGGCAGTCATTACTCTGAGGGACTTGGGGGACACACTAATCATTTGTCTGGTTCTCAGTCTCCGCATAGTTACAGAGTAACAGAAGAAGATGATGAGGAAGGGCACTGCAAAGCCACCAATGAACTGATTCCAAATTATCATCTCCATGTCCATTCCACCCACGAACATAAAACGAGTGTTGAGGGCAACAGATAAAACCCAGGTCAGGATCACCACAATAGAGGCCATGTCGATGGTACGGTTGTTCTGAGACCAGACTGGAAACGTCACCGACACACAGTGATCAACACTGATGATGACCAGGAGGATGACGCTGCTGAACATGGAGATGAATATCAGAGCAATGGTGAAGTAACACGTGAAAAGCCAGAAGATGCACACCTCTGTAAAATTGACGATGATGTAAAACAGTGGAAGGGCGACACAGATTATGAAGTCGGACACGGCCAGGCTGAGGTACCAGGTGGTGTTGACCGTCTTTTTCATCTTGAGACCAGTGATCCAGATGACCAGGCCGTTCCCGGGAACCCCAACCAGGATGGTGAGGATGCAGACCACCAGGTTGAGGATAGCGACCACAGAAATGGTTATGGAAGCAGCATTAACTTCAGTAGTGTTGACATTGTCATTTTTGTAATTGACATAATCCTGGCTATTGTTATAATAATCATAATATGTGTAAATGTCATTCTCCTCCATTGTGTTTCTTGTATTTGACCTGTAATCCCTGTGAAGACAAGATGTTTCAGTAGTTAGGAATCTGTTTTAGATGCCTGAGTCCATCTTGTACCCAATGACATTTACAGTAGTAAAGTACACATGGTGTTCTCACCCCCCCACACCCCCACCCCTGAGTGTTGAACCCAGGACAGATAATTAGACTAACAGCGGACTCTAGAGGTCACTACACACTAAGTTGAGACAGAAGTACAGCATCTTGTTGCAGACTGTGAACACCCACGTCCTTGTAATAATAATAATAATAATAGATTTTATTTGGAGACGCCTTTAAAGGACATCTTACATGAGAAATGGGCCTACAAACAGTGCAATACATGAAAACATAAGTTGAGACACGAGGAGATAAACTGTATTTTTGCGGATTGTGAACACCCACGTTCTTGTGTGGGGCCTGACAGACCGATACTTCGGTACCAAGTAGATGGCAAAATTTTGAAAACATGACGGTATTGGTTTGAATACAGAATCGTAGGTACTGGGGATCCAACAAGTGACAGATGGCAGCAAGTGCAGCTGTACTGTAGCTCCGCTTCAAATTGTCGAAAAGAAAAAGAGTCGCCAACTTTGCGTTCGAGGTTGATGATCAGGGAGTAATAAATTCGCAAAACCACTATGGAGACTGTGCCTTCAAACTTTCGAGTCTGAAGGAGGAAACACTTCCAACTTAGCGAAGCACCTCAAAGACAGACGTGCACATTTATTTAAAGAATTCAAGTTGAGTGAGTTTCAATTCACGATTTAGGAAAATTGGACAAGCAACTTCGTTTTTGTACATTTGTGGTCGCTACTTTCCCTGAATGCATTGATTGACCATGTCTGCTCACAGCCTCACAATGGTTTACGTGCTGTAGTGTAATTTGCTCTACTAAATAAAAACCTTACAATGACACCAATTCAATTCAGTGTCATTGTCTGTGGTATCTTATCTATGTACTGGCACACATGAATGTTACTTTAACCAGACTGGACATACCTGAACTTAAGATTTGGATCAAGATATTGAGATCTATGATTAACGTTGTCAGTATGTCATAATTGCATAATGGACACTTAATGGACATTTAATGTATGGGCTGTTGATGAGGGAGCAGCAACTCGCTAGATTCCATTGAATTAGACTAAAAACCTATTATAGAAGGAATGCATTGTCTCTATATTTTGCCGTATGAAATATGTACATTTGTCACAGAACGTACAGACCATCAGTTGTCAACTTAACCAGTAGTCCAAGTATATAAGATTACTATAAATGTACAATTAACAGATATATTACCTACTAAACAGCAATACATACTAGAGTACCTCTTTGCATGTGCTAGGAGACTCACTAAATTATTCTCCATGCATACAGTATACAGCTCCAGCTCACTCAAAACCTTCCTTTTCAACTTTTTGGAAAGGAAAGAAAATGTGCAGTGGTCTCTTAATTTTTTCCAGAGCTGTACATTACTCCTCACCAAACCACACAGGTGTAATAAATATGTATAATTTACATCACCCAAACTTGGCCAAGCAATGAAAACTAAATAGAGGAGAACTCACATATTCCTGTATCAGCGCATTATCAGGAGAGACACTTGTCACTATAAAATGTTGATCCATAACCTGTACAGTACAATGACCAATATTGGAATACTTCTCACTTCACGCGAAACAGAGGAAGTACAAACCTGCCAGTTTTTAATCAGTAATTGACATAACACTTCTTTCAAATATACAACATCATGACTAGATACTTTATGAATTCCATAGTAAAATGTATCCAGCAGCTTTGGTATATATAATGATCTCCAGCAATCCTACATCCCCTAACACAATTGATTAGTTATCATCAGACAATGATGGATGTACAAATGAACTTACCAGACTCTAAGGTGATTGTTGTTCTTCGTTCTAGTTCAGAAATTACATTTTAAAACTGTCAGCAAAGATCTAATAAGTATCATAGGGGAATGAGTTGTGTTTGGGCAAGAGGCGGATCAGCTATAATCAAGGTTTTTTGTGTGTGTGTGTGTGTGTGTGTGTGCATGTCTGTGCGCATGATGTAGGTCTGCAAATCTTGATATGGGTTTGTATGTATGTCATCTTGATGTTTATGCACAATATTTCCTGGTTTTCAAAATAAATCAAAATTTTCCCTTATAATAACATCAAATTTCATTAAAAATACAGTGTAGACATTGTTAATGATGTGAATGACTATTGTAGCTGGAAACAGCACATTTTTTATGGAATACCTACATACAGAAGCCCATTATCAGCAACCATCACTCCTGTGTTCCAGTGACAGATTGTGTTTGCTAATCCAAGTTAACCATTTTAAAAGACAACTTGGTCATTAGAGAAACCTTTTGCAATTATCTTAACACAACTGAAAACTGTTACAGCCACAAAGACCATGTTCCTCTTTTCTTATCACTCTGGTTGCTGTTCTTTAAGGTCATTTTGAAGCAATTACTATCATTCTTTCCTTTTTACAACTGAAGACTGATGGCGGAAGTTTGATGATGTAATCTGCATTCTCATTGAAATGGGTTGATAACAGCTTCAGGTTATACTTGTTGAACATTCTATTTATTACCTAAGGGACAGACATACTTTCATTAATGAAAGATAGAATTCACGCCACAGATTCAAAACTGATTTTTTTATATTTTCAACATCAATGCCAAAATTTCACAGTTTCTGCCATGGTGTGCAAACTTATGAGCACAACTGTATAAAACAGCACATAGATACAACCACAGACATCTCTTCTTATCTTCATCCGCTTATTCGGTATCAGGTCGCGGTGGCAGCAGCTCCAGCAGGGGACCCCAAACTTCCCTTTCCCGAGCCACATTTGCCAGCTCTGACTGGGAGGATCCCGAGGCGTTCCCAGGCCAGTGTCGAAATATAATCTCTCCACCTAGTCCTGGGCCTACCCCGAGGTCTCCTCCCAGCTGGACGTGCCTGGAACACCTCCCTAGGGAGACGTCCTGGGGGCAACCTTACCAGATGCCCGAACCACCTCAACTGGCTCCTTTCGTTGCAAAGGACTGCTGCGTCTGTATAAGTACTAGGTTTGTGGTCTGTCTGCCTGATGAGGTACATCTCACACCTTCGATGAGGTTTGACACTTGTTAACAGGATGTTATTTGTTTTGGTGCCAAAAGTGTCAGTGGTTGTCGGCTTGTAAAGTCTGATCTCTGTCATCTCTATACATGTGAATTCCATAATAAGATCATTGTAATCTCATGATAAAGATTTTGCCAACACCCCTTGTGTTGTGTCAGAAAACCTTCTGCCTGTTGCTTCAACACGAACATGGAATGGAATATCTATATCTAAAAGATTAAACAGTCCATGAATATCAGAGATATATGATACATTCGTCTGGTTCTCTATGTGTTATAGTTTGCAACAAACTCACACTAATGATTGTCTCACACCTTCTCACACCTTCACTGCTGTTTTATACACACAGTAAACCAAAGGTCACCACCATCACTGGTCTTCCTGTGTGTGTCAGGAAGACTACCCCTGGATATTTATCTAATGGTGATTATTAACGTCATATTTCATTCATAAATATGGCCACTTTAAAGTATGGATATTTTCATGTGTTACCTATATGTGTTACCTATATGTGTTACCTATATGTATTTCACATTCCTGAACATGAAGCCTCCTGACCTTAACAGGAAGGGTGATGGAAAGAATTGATTTCATTATTCTACAAGAAATGATATCTACAGGAAGTTAGATTTAATGTAAATTAAATATGAGGAAAGTGGAAGCTTAATGTTTCAAAACTTCTAGTTTGGTGTGGAGTCCGCTGGTTTGTTTGGAACTACAGTACTGTATATTTAATACCTTGTTATGTTGTACCTAGGTTCATACAGCTTTAACAAACTGTAGCTACAGTCCTCTGGACCAGAATATCTGCTAAATGCCTTCCACAAAACTCTAACACTGTTTTGGTATCAGCAACCAGAATCCCATGAAAACATCTTTGATGCTGATCTAAATGTTTAGCCTCCAGCTCAAGCAGGAGAAACTTCTGGTAAAGACGTCACCTGTTTATCAGATTCAAACACATTTTTGTGTTTATATACAGTCAACCAGACGGGACCAAGTCACCATTCTGAAAGTCTGCAGCATGTCTCAAGTCATTACCTTCGAGTCAAGTTTTGAGTAAAGACAACCTTCGAGTCTTGTTTCAAGTCCTCAAGTCAATGTTCATGTATTCTATGCAATGTAAATGTGAATGTGTTTTCCTGTTTCTCTGCCAGTAAACCAAGACAAAAATACTCTGTTTGACAGTGCATCCTTTATGTGAAAATACACAAACCACCAGACCTCACCAACCATCAACCAATCTTCTAACATCTGTGAAACCACACAACACTTTTGCTCTAGTAGATGGAAAATGATTTGACGAATAAAAAGAAAAAGTTATACAGATCCGAGATCATTGGTTCTGGCCAAATTCCTGTTTGAGTAAGCATGAAGATAGACCCCCAAGATAAGCTAAAATACATAATCAGACCACAGGTTAAAAGAACAGAGTCACAAAACATTGGCTGCACAGTAGACTGCATAAATATCATACCATACAAGTGTCTTTAAAAAGTAATTTCACTGTTTGCTCGATTAATGCAGAGTTGAAGGGGATTTTTTGTGAAATATGGCTCTGTTAAGTATTGTATTGCTGTACATTTTATAGACTTGGAGACTGTGAAATGCCTGCCAGATCAACATCTTGTAGGGTAAGCATGGAAATGTGAGCTTTATGTTTTTTGATTATTAAGACATTTTAAATTATTCCATACAGTAATGATAAATATATAAGCTATAAGAGAAACCACCAATCTCTTTTGTCAACCCCAAACCAGATGAAAAGCGTGCTTGTTGGAGTTAAGGGCAATTTTACATGAGGCCATCAAAAGAATATACATTTATAATAGCAACCTCACCAAAGTTAAGCATTGCTTAACAACACTGTGTTTCACAGCCCCTGAGTCCTTATCATCCTCAGAGAGTTTTAGAGATGTGTGGATGTTTCATGGCTGGTGGTGGGGGGGTCTTCCTCTCCAAGGACATTCTCATTCCTACCAACTGTGGACCTCTTGAGTGTCGGTGGGACATTATTCCCATTGCAAACATACAACACTGGTCTGAGGAAACTATGGACTTTGGCTAATATTACTCCCATCATAAAGGTAGAAGATACAGATCTTTAGTCAAGCATATAGTTCTGTAATATCTGTAATCAACTTTATCTTCCATTTCATTTTGTATATTTGACCTGTAATCTTTGTGAAGATAAGATGTTTCAGTAGTTAGGAATCTGTTTTAGATGCCTGAGTCCATCTTATACCCAATGTCATTTACAGTAGTGAAAGTACACATGGTGTCCTCACCCCCCCCACACCCCCCACCCCTTAGTGTTGAACCCAGGACAGATAATTAGACTAACATTAATAATAATAATATTATTATTAACTAGAGGTCACCATACAATTATTAATAATAATAAATGTTATTTTTGTGGACGCCTTTTAAGGCATCTAAGGACATCTTACATGAGGAATGGGCCTGCAAACAGTGAAAACGATACATAAAAACATAAGTTGAGACGTAAGGATTACTTATCTTGATGCACACTGTGAACACCCACATCCTTGAGTGTTTCCTGACAGACTTCCTGTGGTGGACAGGCCTGTCCCGACAAGTTGTGTAAGAGTAAGTGTGTGAGGAGAGAGTATGTGTGTGTGTGTGTGTGTGGTCAATTGTGTTAAACTGACTAACGTTTCTTATAAAGTTTACTTCCACCACAAATAGCATCTATGAACTGTATGGCTTTTGCCACTGGCCGTTTAAACAGCTTATTAGCCAATAATAGGCTTACTACTACTAACTTACTACTTGGAATAATCATAAGCATTGAGGGATTTTTAGCGAGACAGAATATTACCTACAAGGCCAAAGCCATTTCATTTCATGACTGTTTGTTTTTCTTTCATTCGTGAATGACATTGATACTGTCACGTACAAGGTTGTGGTAGGACACAGGCGCGGAGTCGATGTTGTTCCAATAATCCATGTTTTAATATAAGAAAGTCTCAAACAAACAAAATGCAGCTACCAGTGCCGTGGGTCTTACTGAAACTCAGGCAAAACCAAAATGAACCACATCAGCATGGCCAACACAATGAACTTAAATAGGGTCCCCAATTGGAGGCAATGACCAACACCTGCCTCCAATTGGGGAGACCAAAAAGGATTAGAGGTGGCTAGATGCCACCTCCTGTCCTGTCCTGGCTATGCCCTGAGCCCAGCGCAGAGATGGCTAAGGGCACAGCCAGGACGTGACAGATACAATAAAAATCAATATAGGTGATGATAACTGACTTTTTTGTCAAGTGAAAAGCGAATTGTGAAAACCTCTACTCTTTTACTGCCCAAGGGGTGATCTAGCCTATATTGCCCCAAAAAGCATGCACGGATGCGTACTTCGAAAATCCACCAGAAATAGTCGCAATATAACCTTAAATAGTTTTATTTTAGGCTTACAAATACGAAGCTACTGAAGGTTGTAGCCAGCGAAGCTGTTGTCTATCCTGAACAAATCCAAATGCATAATTCGTTTTGACGTAAGGGGTGCCACGGACATCCGGACTCTACGGTCTACCGGGTTGGTTCCTCAGACATGATTCCTGGTAAAACAACTTCCAGGCACATCACTATTACCTTTATCAGCATCTGTAAATCCACATTAAGCAGGCCTGTTCTTTTAAATGAAGAACAGGAAGTTGTCATTCCCCTTGAGAATTGACGCAAAAACGCAATTCGTGGGAAATGTAAAAGTACTTTGTGAATAAGAAGCTATTTTATTTCAGGATCCAGGGACATTGGTTCTGATCATATTCCTGGTTGTAGAGGAAAGAGCAACAATATAAACACATTTCCTCTTTTTACCTCAATCATTAAATGGGCAGATTAGCTTTCTATTTTAGGTGAAATGCTGTACCTTTATGCAGAGTAATTCTCCCCTGTTCTACAAATTTGAGCAGTTCATTTGCATTTGAACCGTTACTGCTGAGAACATTCTTTTAAGCATGACCTGGGAGCTTTTGGGGGTTATCTGCCTTGGCCAGTGTGTGTGTATGTGTGTATATGTATATATATATATATATATATATATATATATATATATACATATATATATATATATAAATATATATTAGGTAAATCCTTACATGCTGATAACTTGCACTTGGTGTACTTAGCAATGTCAGTGGGCGATATTACAGTTGCATGCAGATTTTAAGTTATGATTTCTCCCTCCCTATTTTAAGAATTTCATATGGAGATGTTATAAAAAAAATTCTGGTCTGATCGCTGAGCCTCAGTCATTACGACATTCACTCACATACATGAAATCAATTACATTACCCATTAGAATTGGCACAACCATTTTCTTCTCAAGCCTTGTATCTCATGTTGGTTTTGTTTAACACACAACCAACATGTACCTCAACCAACAGTTGCATATTTTGTAAAATTGGTAGTCACGGCACCCAATGTCCTCAGGGGAATATGTAACTGTTTTCATGTGCTTCTGTGACAGCCAAAGACATGTTACATTAAATTACATCAGGGTGAAGAACAGCCTTTAGGGGCAATGATGAGCTCAATTATTGTAAAACAGACATAACCTTTAATCCAGTGGTTGGGAATCCAAATATAAGCTGTACACTCACTACTTTACATTGTAGCAAAGTGTCATTTCTTCAATGTTGTCACATGGACAGATATAATCAAATATTTACATAAATGTGAGGGGTGTACTCAGCATTATGACCACTGACAGGTGAAATGAATAACACTGATAATCTCGTTATTGTAGCACCTGTAAGTGGGCAGCAAGTGGTAGCAAGTGAACATCCTGTCCTCAAAATGCATATTAGATGCAGGAAAAATGGGCAAGCGCAAGGTTCTGAGCGACATTGACAAGGTCCAAATTGTGATGGCTAGACGACTGGGTCAGAGCATCTCCAAAACTGCAGCCCTTGTGGGGTGTTCTCGGTCTGCGGTGGTCAGCAGACTCAGTACCTATCAAAAGTGGTGCAAGGAAGGAAAAGCGGTGAACCGGCGACAGGGTCATGGGTGGCCAAGGCTCATTGATGCACGTGGAGAGGGAAGGCTGACCCGTGTGGTCCAATCTAACAGACGAGCTACTGTAGCTCAAACTGCTGAAAAAGGTAATGCTGGTACTGATAGAAAGGTGTCAGAACACACAGTGCATTGTAGTTTGTTGCGTATGGGGCTGTGTAACCACAGACCAGTCAGAGTGCCCATGCTGACCCCTGTCCACTCCATGAAAGCACCTACAATGAACACATGAGCATCAGAACTGGACCACATAGCAATGGAAGAAGGCGACCTGGTCTTATGAATCACGTTTCCTTTTACATCACGTGGATGGCCGGGTGCGTGTTTCAGGGTCTTGGAAATTCAACAATTCAATATTGTTTGATGTGCTTTTTTCTCTGTTTTGGCAGATTAATTACACTCAAAATAAGAATGTATGGCGGTCTGTTACCATAACTGTACAAATAAAAAAATAAAAGCATACAAAAAGAACAATTACACTTAATGGATAGTGAAAAGCCCACTGATAAACAAATGATCCACAAGGCCTAACACCCAGAGGAGTTTTTGGAAAAATACAAAACACAAAACATTTTCACCTAGTGAATAAGCCCCAAAAAGGTCTTAATCCAAACACTAGTGTATAGGTCTGGTGTATAGGTCCAGACTCATAGTTTAAGCAAATGCATTGTTTGGCCATGGATAAGCCATGGAAAGACCAAGAGGAGTGTTTGGAAGAATACAACATCCTTTTTCACATGTGAATGGGCTACTAAAACGGGGCGTAATTGGTTCACCACATTCACTGTTGCCTATGTGCATGCTATTATGGAAATTATTGTATTAATGTATATTATAGGAAATGTTTGTTTTTCTATTACCTGGTATGTAACTCTGGTCTTGGTTTGTGACAGACGTCTGCATAATATCAGAGGATTATTAGGTACTCTGACCATCTGTTTATCTGCCTAAACCAATAAGGGTATCTGTCCTTTGTTCCTTAGGAATGTGGTCCTTGGGGGAAGTAGGGGCAATTGGCTCATTTGGGTAAACATTATAATGTGGGGGAACAGCCCTCCCTTTGGGTAAAACCTATAAGACAGCAGGGCAATAACTTACCACACCACTTTTAACTGTAATAAATACTGGCTATTCATGTATTTACCTCAGAGACTCCTCAGAGGATTATTCTGTAGGCTTTTGACGTGTCTCTCTATTTGCAAATAAACTGCTAATTATACCAAGAGATTTTTGTTTCTGTACTTACTCCTTTAAAAGTTCCTATCAATGGAAATACCATCATAATCCCTAAAGAAAATAATTTGCAAAAATAAAAAAACGAATTCTGACAATCAATAGAACTTGATGCATTTCAAAAGATCGTAAGACAGTAAATTGGTCCATTTCACAAACTTTAAGGGATAGTTCGACCTCATCTCTTGTTTCATAACTAAATTCAAATCTGTTGTGTAAGATACATTTTACCCCAAAATGTATTCAGGTGAAACTTTCACCATCACTCTTCACCCTGTCAGCTGTTTTAGTGAAAGTCTGCCCTCTTCAGGCTGCTGGGCAGAAAGCACCATGTCGAGGTGGTAAAGGTCTCTGTTCATTGGTACGTTTGCTGGTCTCTCATGAGTATTCTGTGTGAATACTTAAGATAGTATCTATATATTAAGAATTACATCAAAAAATATTTACTTTTTTTGATTTT
This sequence comes from Esox lucius, assembly GCF_011004845.1. Taxonomy (NCBI): domain Eukaryota; kingdom Metazoa; phylum Chordata; class Actinopteri; order Esociformes; family Esocidae; genus Esox; species Esox lucius. Next base: position 16,388,677 of record NC_047593.1, read on the forward strand.
ATTATTTCTATAATGTTAGAAGCCTGAGCTAAAGTAAAAAAATTAATTGGTCGATTCCACCCAACCATTCACTGAAAAGGTTATGTGCATATTCCTTCAACATTAGCCTAAACAGCACACAGCATCACATATTTTTGTAACCCTTACTTATAAATGTCAATATTTGTCAATATAACAGAAACACCACATGGAAAAGGACTGTTACTTTGAAGTTTCTAAATCACAAACACATCTGCAGAGGTCACATTAGGTTGATGGTCAATTAACAGTACAAACAGTGGGTGGACATAAACACCTAACAATACTGATATTGATATATTGACACCTGTGAGGTCCTCGCATTTTTCCAGCTCCTCCCTCTCGAGCCCCTTGCCAGCCACCGCTACGCACTCACATCCCAGTGTACCTGAACGCAGCCCGCAATCCAGATCCCAATCAATGGAATACTGAACACCTGTGCCTCGTTACCTCTCTATATTAGCCTGTTCTCCACCTCCACTAAGGTGTGAGGTATTGTTTGTAGTGGACCTTCGCATAATGCACTTCCTTGTTTTTCATTCCCAGCCTGTGGTTTTCTCCTCTCCTTGCCCTGTCCCCGTTTGTCTCTGTGTATATTGGAGTTGTATTTATTGAATTCATTTTGGTGCATTGTTATTCACTTCCAGGTCTTGTGTTCGTTTTAACACCCCTCCTTTCTTTCTTTCTTTCTTTCTTTCTTTCTCACCCACTCCTCCACCTCACTGCATCCTGAGGTCAGTCACTTGTCTGTGTCACAGTTTCTCAATAATCCAGCAATTTCACAGTAATACATTGGTTTTATATTGTGGCAGGCTCAAGTATCATTACTTAAATAGAATAAAATAGAAAGGTTTGGTTAGAATATAAGAGAATATCTAATAGAATATTTATACTAATTAGGTAACTGTGGAAACATGTCGGTGATAAGGAACAATTGCTTTTTCCAACTAACAGACATTTCAGATCCTTTCCTCTCTGAAAACACTCTCTAGTTTGAGGAATCCTGAAGGTTTGAGACAATCATTAGTGTGAGTTTGTTGCAAACTGCTGCACATAGAGAACCAGATGAATGTGTCATACATCTGTGATATTCATGGTCTGTTTAATCTTTTAGATATAGGTCTATAGACTTTACAAGCAAAAAACCATAGACCCTGTTTGCACCCAAATGAATAACATCCTGCTAACAACTGTCAAGCCCCCTCAAAGGTGAGAGTTTGCCCTCATCAGGAAGACCACAAAGTTGTACTCATACAAAAGCTGCTGTCCATAAATGCACAGCAATGCAAAGAAAACAGTTGTCAGGGTCAGAGATTGTCAGGTTGGGTGACTGCTGATTTCTCAGGAACACATTTCATTTAAATATTGACTGGAATGGAACTATACAGGAATAGAACATTGTTATCATCCATGTAAATATGACATAAAAAAGATCACTTTTGGTGAATGTAGAATGTCATCAGTCATCAGGGTGACCTCACTAGTGACCTCTATAATTGCTGATTAGCTCTTTCCTGGCCTGAGTGCCAGATCTGTTTGTGTTGTCTTGTTAATTTCTCAGTTTTTTTGCTCCAAACTTTATTATCTTCCCTACCAATGAAATAAGTGCTGGCCAGAACGTAGTGTTTCTGGAACGTTCTGGATATTTGTTTCCCAGTAACAATTGCCTTGTCTGATTTTTTCCACAGTGACCCCACACTCTAGTTTGAACCCACTTAAACGTCTTTGCCTTAATCAACGTCCATATAAGCACATCCTGTCAATATGAGTAAACATTTCAATATACAAATCTTGACCATATAAAAAATGCTGCCATTTCTCTCTGAAAAAGATGGTATATTGTTGCCTGTGGTTGTAACAACATGCTGTTTTATACATAATGTAAACCAAAGGTCACCATCTGAGCCGCCTCCTGTACTCCCTCTTCACCCACGACTGCGTTCCTGTACACAGTTCCAACACCAACGTCAAGTTCACAGACGACACCGCAGTGGGAGGCCGGATCAGTGACAATAATCAGTGAGTCAGCCTGCAGGGAGGAGGTCAAGTGCCTGGATGAAAAGGTCAAGGGCCTGGCAGCATTCTGCGCTGACAACAACCTGGCCCTCAATGCAAAGAAAACCAAGGAGCTCATTGTGGATTACAGGAAGTCTAAAGGCTGCAGTCACGTCCCAGTTCTCATCGATGGCACTGAAGTGAAGTGTGTCCAGCTTCAAATTCCTGGGTGTCCACATCTCTGAGGACCTCTCCTGGACCCTCAACACCTAAGCCCTGGTCTAAATGGCACAGCAACACCTGTACTTTTTGAGGAGACTGAAGAAAACCTGTTTGTCTTTCAAGATCCTTGTGAACTTCCACCGCTGCACAATCAAGAGCACTCTGACTAACTGTGTCATAGTGTGGCAGATACTCTGTGGCCGACCAGAAGGCCCTGCAACAGGAGGTAAAAATCACCCAGCATATCAATTGTGCCCAGTTTCCTGCCATCGTAGACCTGCAGCGCAAGCGGTGTCTATATAGGTTGTGTAACATCATCAGAGACCCTTCACATCCATTCCACAAATTGTTTGCCCTCCTACCATCAGGCAGGCGGTTCAGGTCTCTAAGTTCTTGCACCTGTTACATAAACATGTCTACCTCAGTAACCTCATTGCGGCGATCTCTGCATTTCAGTTGCACATTCTACCTTGCACCTTCAATTTGACTTCAATGGAAATTTAGAATTGTCATTTGTACTTGCATTTCCCTTCATTGTACATTAAACAAGAGTCACTGTTACCGGTTACTTATGTTAAGTCACTGGTTAAGATGTCACTGGTAATGAGTTACAGCAATTTAGAAGAGAGGAGAATCAAGATCATAGTATTGTATTAAGAACAGAACAGACTGTAATGTAACTTCTGGATTGTTTAAAACATTTCATCCAATGTATCACATTTGGTAAATGTAGAATGGCATCATTCATCAATCAGTAATTCCCCCTTGAACGATCACTGTGGTTTAGCTCTTTCCTAACCTGAATACCAGATCCATTTGTGCTGTCTTAGAGTCTTTTATACTGTTATCAAAAGTGCTTAACTTGGGATAGAATTGTGCCGGAACTGCCAAATGGAGCATTAGACAATGTTCCTCAAAATGTATGTGTTAGTAAGGCTTGTTCCAATAAGGCTCTTTTGACTAAAAATGGTACCGGAACGCCCTTTTTGAAAAGTTCTGGCCCAAGTCAAGCACCGTCTCATGGCAAATAATGATGTGGAGACTTGACAGGCAAGCACAGACATATCTGAGAGTCAGGCTTGCCGTGTCCTATTAACAAGTTTGTTCACTGACCTTCGACCTTAAAACCCACACTCAAGTTTCACAACACTTACAAGTGTGACATGTTCATCATACAGAGGAATGAGAGGTGTTTAACATACCGACTAGCACAGGAAACTGTTAACCTATAAACATCCTTCCCACACTGTTGTTTCTGTCCTACACTTGTTACTATTGGTTTACTACAGGTAGTAGAGAAATGTAAAATTATAATAAATATACTAAATTAATATGCTACAGTTTGTTTCTTAGTTAGTAAAATAAAATACATTTTCAACCCAAATGCAGTCTTTGTAATCCTATTTTTAAATCATCAATGTATGTACATTACATCTAATCCAGCACTGTGTGCTTGTTTAATGAATATGTAGAATGGTCTGTTACAATCACATCTTTGTAACACTGAAATGTTAACCGTTACATCTTCCTTACATATGAAACCCTGCCCAATGCTGGTAGAGATAGTTGTTCTGTTGTTTCTTTTCATGACAACGCCACCAGAGGGCCGACAAAATGTAGACTAGATATTACAGTTTTCCTCAAATGCTAAAACATTGTTCCCCAATGTCTAAACACAACACCCTTTTCTAAAGCTACATAAACACAACCACACCTTCTCACTTCAAAACTCAAACTTTCACACCAAAAGAGCAGCTCGAAGCTTTCAAAAATGTAAACACTATAAACATCATTACACACTACAGCAAAACAATTGAAAACACAATGCTCAATTTGTGAGAAGGTTCTTTGTTTCATAACTGCCAATGCATATTTTTAGAAACTTTACAGTAATGGATCTTCTTAGATCTCTGCAGAGGATTAGGCATTTAGATTTGTGAGTTTCATATGAAGAGTATAAATCTATAGTAAATTCTGCATGTACACTACTGTAACACAACTCAATGCAAAAACAGAATCTATTGCACACAACAGTACTCTAGAAAACATGATCAGGGTGTGAAGTTTTTTAATTAACTTTATTCACACACCACACACACCACAATCACTGTGCGGCATCATGTCGCTGAGCTGCATCGGGCCACATCACCTCATCCACATCGCAGGCTATATTGTCTCTTGCCAGACACCGCGGGAAAAACGCCCTGGAATGGCGAATCCATCCTTGGAAGGCCTCCACTGGGATGTCAACACAGGCCAGCTCCATTGCCCTTAGGAGGTTCTCTCTAGTGTATGGTTGTCTGTCATAAACCTTCCATCTCCACGATGAGAAGAACTCCTCTATAGGGTTCAGGAAAGGGGAGTAGGGTGACAGACAGACATTTAAAAAGTGGTTACTGTTGGTGGTGAACCAATCTCTTATTTGGTTTGTTCTGTGGAAGCGTACAATGTCCCAAATGATCACATAAATGTGATGTGCGGGCCCAGGATGGTGTTGTTAGCGGTCCAGGAGGATGTCTTTTAGCTCCTCTAGGAAGGTGAGGAGACGTTGGGTGTTGTAAGACCCAAGGACAGCATGCCGGTGGACAAGCCCCTCCAAACCCATGGCCGCACAAAGAGTAATATTACCCCCCCGTTGGCCAGGAACCTCAGTGATGGCTCTTTGGCCAATGATGTTACGGCCTCTTTCCTTCGTTTCTGCAGGTTGAAGCCAGCCTCATCCCAGAAGAGGTACTCATGAGGTCTGGTCATCGCGTCCAACTGTAATATCCTCTGTGAAAATGTGAAAGTGCACAGGTGTTCAGAACAACAGTCAATCAGGTAGCACAGTATTGTCCAGAAGTAATGTAGGCCACTGAGCAACACAGTATGTCCACTAACTGTACTGTGAACATGGATGTATACTTACTTGCACATACTCGTAACGTAGGTCTTTGTGTCGCGCAGAGTTGCGCTCAAAGGGAACCCTACAGACCTGTTTCATCCGCATCTTTTGGCGCCAGAGAACTCGGTCTATTGTGGCCAAGCTGACATCATCAATGCTCTCAAAGTTGACATTATGAATGACTTTGTTTCTGATCTCCCGGAGTCTGATGAGGTTGTTCTCACGAACCATATCCACAATGAGGGTTCCTTGTGCCTCTGTAAATATGGCAACCCTCCCACCTCTATGTGGCATTCTTTCAACTCTAAAGAAAGAAACATGTGTGGTCAATTGACATGTTTCACAATACAGTAACAACTGATTTGAAACCAATAGACTACTTTCACAGGCTTGTAAAATTGTATTGTGACAAAGAAAGCAATAAAGTACAATACATGTTGTGTTGTCTGAATGCCCTGATAATGGTGGCCACGGTGAACCTACTCAGGTTTGGACGGACTCTTAGTCCTGCTTCAGCCATTGTCATGCCATGGACAATGACATGGTCAATGACTGTTGCTCGCATCTTGTCCGTAATGATGGTGCGAGGTTGTCTTGCTCTCCCTCCTGGACCTTCTCCTCTCCTTTGTTGGCCTCCTCCTCTCCCTTGTTGGCCTGCTCCTCTTCCTCCTCTGATTTGAACTCCTCTTCCTCGTTGGCCTGCTCCTCTTCCTCCTCTGATTTGAACTCCTCTTACTCGTTGGCCTGCTACTCTTCTTCCAAGGCCAGCTTTTCTCCCTCCTCTGACTCGAATTCCTCTTCCCCTGACTCTGCCTTCATCCATTGTGTTTGTTTGGAATCTTCAGCAAACTGTGCGCTCTGAACTTGCTTTTCTACATGTGGTCACAGCATTAGCAACAAGTGTCTTCAATTTTGAGTCGTTGTGTGTAATGAATGACGCCAGGTGTGTTCATTGTGTTCAAATATTGCTGACTGTGGCAAGCATTTTGCATCACATGAGCTTTCATTTGAGAATATGAGCAGAGTTCTTTTGCAACTTGTGTTTTAGCAAGGAAAAATGTGTTAAGATTTATGAGAATGGAGGATTGTGTTTTGTGAATTGTGTCTTCATGTGAAATGTGTTTATGATATTGGACAATGATGGCTAGATTTAGTAAATGTGTTTAGACAACTGGTCATTTGGTTTAGAGGATTGGCATTTGTGTTTTGGCATTTGAGAAAAACTGTAATCACTAATCAGCACAATAATTGCAAAAATTATAATTTTGTTATTCATATTTTAATTTATTGGTCTAAAAAACATAAGACTTATTGAAATTGCATTTATTGAATACATTTTGGTACATTGTTGTCCATTTCCAGGTCTTGTGTTTGTTTTAACACCCCTCCTTTCTCTCTTTCTTTCTTTCTTTCTTTCTTTCTTTCTCACCCACTCCTCCATCTCACTGCATCCTGAGGTCAGTCAGTTGTCTGTGTCACAGTTTCTCAATAATCCAGTAATTATACAGTAATTTGTTTTATTTTGTGGCAGGGTCAAGTATCATTATTTAAATAGAATAAAATAGGAAGAGAGCATAATGGCGTTTATATGGTATTCACAGTAACAGAGATGACAGAGGCAGACAACCACCGACACCAAACGAATTACATCCTGCTAACAAGTATCAAACCCCCTCTAAGGTGTGAGATGTCCCTCATCAGGAAGACCACAAACCAAGTACTCATACAGAAGTTACCATCCATAAAGACACAGTGCAAATAAAACAGTTGTCATGGTCACATTTTGTCAGTTTGAGTGACAGCTGATTTCTCAGGAACACATTTCAACTTAAACATTGATTGGAATGGAACTAGACATGACTAGGACATTGTTATCATCCATGTAAATGTGACATAAAAAAGATCACATTTGGTGAATGTGATCTTTAGTGACCTTTAACTGGTGTTAAGTTCCTTCTTAGCCTGAGTGCCAGATCTTTTTGTGTTGTCTTGTTAATTTCTCTGCCCCCGGCTCCAGCATTTATTGTCATCCATAACAATAAAATAAGAGTTGTCCAGAACGTACTGTATCTGGAACTAAGACTATCTGTTTCCCAGTAACATTGACCTTCTCTGATAACACTCTGAACCCACACTCTAGTTTGAACCCACTTAAATGTCTTCTTCATTATCTACAATGTTCCTGTCTACTGTAACGTCTGTATAACAAGGTCCTGACAATATAAGCAAACATTTCTAATATACTGCTATCTCTATCTGAAATAGATATGTAATTGTTGTTTTATACATACAATAAACCAAAGTTCATCATCGTCGCTGGTCTTCCAGTGTGTCAGCAAGACCTCACCTGTACATTTATATGATGGTGATTATAAACATCATATTTGATTAATAGATATGGCCATGTAGTGTGTGGATATCTTTATGGGTAATGTAGAGGCATTCAAAATGTTAATTAGCATTCCTAAACATGAAACCTCCTTACCTTAACTAGTGATGGAAAGAATTGAAGTAATTGTTCTATAAACATAGTTATATTTTATGTAAGTCAAATACATGCATGACTTTCACTTGAGGAACAGGGTTGGTGATCACAAAGGTAGAAAGATTGAGGGGCCTGAAAACAGTGTGTTCATTTGTATAATCACGCCCCCTTCTGGTGATAGGGGAGAATACAATTTAATCACTTCTCAGTGGTGGTCACTGAAACGCATTTAACAGCAATGACTGTGTGAAAAGAAGCTTTATTTATGCTACAGTCCAGCACCTAAAAAGATATGTAAAACATAATTTCTTGTAAATTACACCACAGACAATAACAGGTATTGTAACTTGCATCGTTCTTTCTTTTTTCAGGAGAAGGAGAGCATCAGTCAAGAAAAAAAGAGTGGAAGTTGATGGTCTCATAATTTTATCTTTGGTGTGGAGTCCGCTGGTTAGTTTGGAACTACAGTACCATATATTCAATACATTTTATTGTTTTACATTGGCTCGCACAGCTTTAACCAACTATAACAACAGTTCTCTGGATAGGATTATCTACTAAATTCCTTCCACAAAGCTCTAACACTGTTTTGGTATCAGGAAACAGAATCCCATGAAAACATCTTTGATCCTGAACAAGCTGTGTAACCTCCAGCTGAAGCAGCCGAAATGTCCAGTATGGTCGTCACCTGTTAATCGGATTCAATCAACCAGACGTGGGACGAAGTCGCAAGTTTTGAAAGTCCTCAGCATGTCTCAAGTCATGACCTTCGAGTCAAGTTTTAAGTCAAGACAATGTTGCGTTTCAAGTCAATGTTTAAGAAATACTCCCCCAACATACTTTTTGATGTCATAGTACATGTTGCGTTTACCGATTTATTCCTTGGTCATTTACAGGTATTTTATCATCAGCACAGTATTACAGATTTTTGTAAAACAGACTCAAATAGCTTATCAGACATTTATTAAGTTCAGTAATTCTTCAAATGTTCAAAGAAATTTGTGTACAGGACTTGATTTTTTTAGATGTGCCCTCACAAAAGGTTATGTAATACATATTGCATAAGGCTTAAGGTTAGGAAAGGGCTATAGTTTAAATTTAAAGGAAGAACAGGTTCTAATGTTTGTAATGAAACGTTCAAGCCTGTCCTCAGCAAAACTTAAAAATCTCATACCTTTTTTCCAGGCTTACTCAATACTTTTTTCTTCCCATCATTCTGGTACAGGTTGATCTTAGTTTCATCTGTCCAAAAAAATGCTGTTTCAGAACTGGGCTGGCTTTTTTAGATGTTTTTTTGGCAAGGTATAATTTGGCCTTTCTATTCCTGAGGCTTATGAATGGTTTGCACCGAAGCATACCACATCATCTGTAAAACACGGTGGAGGCATTGGGATGGCATGGGCATGCATGGCTTCCAATGGAACTGGGTCACAAGTGTTTATTGATGATGTGACAGAAGACAGAAGTAGCTGGGTGAATTCTGAAGTGTATAGTGTTAAGGCAGAAAGACCTACAAACAAACAGCAACTGAAGACAGCTGCAGTAAAGGCCTGGCAAAGCATCACAAAGGAGGAAACACAACCTTTTTGTGATGTCCATGCATTCCAGACTTCAAGCAGTCATGGCCTGCAAAGGATTCTCAACAAAGTATTAAAAATGAACATTTCATTCATAATTGTTTTGTTGGCATAGTGCTCTGACCTAAAACTACATTTCAAAAGATAATAATAAGAAAAGCTCCATTTCACCAAAGACTTCACTGCTAGTTCACTGTTCCTGATGTTTCGTAAATGTTACCATCTAGATGTTTTAATATATGGAATTTAAGATCAGCCTAAACGTAATGTTGATTTCAGACAAATTAGGAAATTTAAACTTTACGGCACAAATTCACTGAGGCTTTGTAACACCATTCATCAGCCTGAAGTTTGTCTGTCAAGATTTCACTTATCTGTTTTAGTGAAAGACTGCCCTCTTAAGGCTGCTGAGCAGAATGCACCATGTCAAGTCCTCTCTGTGGTAGGTTTGCTTTTAATAGTCACTCATGACTATATTTTGGGTACGCTTTAGGCAATATTTCAATATTCTTCAAAGAATTACGTAAAATAACTTAAAAAATGGTTTTTATTATTTTTACGATGCGAGAAGCTTGAGATTGCATGTCGCTCAATGTCGAACGCCAAACGCTTCATTTAAAGCTGGGACCACATGAGTCGGCAATCCATGGATGAGTCAGCAATTTCTATGTGACCCCAAGGTATTGAACAGTATTATATCTAAAGAAAATTATGTACACTACTAAAAATTAATTCTGACAACCAATAGTACTTGGTACATTTCAAAACATCGACAGGAAACTGGTCCATTTCACAAACTTAAAGGGATAGTTCGACCTAATTTCTTGTTTGATATCTAAATTTAAGATTGTGTGGTGTAAGATGCATTTCCCCTAAAGATCAATTTTGGTTGAACTGTCACTTTAAGAAACCTCACTGTTCATCCCTGCTGCCTCTGATCTTGTGGACTATGTACAATAAGGAATGTTGGAGTCTGTGCACTGTCTGGGTTTATTTATAAAGGAATGAAGAAATATATCAAATCAGTCAAAACATAATTTTGATATCAGATTATAAAAGTAAACAATACTTGTTGAAAACATCACTTTGGAAACCCAAATTAGGGAATCTTCACTCATCTATGTAAACTGATATTTCCCCACCCCATTAAATACCTGTCACTCTGAAGTGTGTCTGTGAATCTTTCACTTGTCTGTTATAATGAAAGTCTGCCCTCTTCAGGCTGCTGGGCAGAATGCACCATGTCAAGGTGGTGAAAGTCCTCTGTTCATTGATATGTTTGCTGGTCACTCATGACACTGTCCTGGGTGCTTTAGGCTTGTGATGGCCAAACAAGGCTTCATTAGCGTTATTTTAGCAGCAGGATATTATGCTGGCAGCACTGGCAGCACACTTTTCTTTATCACAATAAAAGCCATTATTGAAATGTATGAGGCCATATAGTTAATCTATTATCTAGTCTGTAAAAAAACAACAGACAAGAACAACATTGAAACGGACATTAAACATAAAAGGACAGATTCGATTGACAGACTAGATTGTTAACCATATTGCCTTATATATTTCAATGATGGCTTTTATTTAGAAAAAGATAATCTGAGTTAGCGCTGCTAGCATATTATCCTGCTGCTAGAACAGTAATGAAGCCTCGAATGACCATCACTGCTTATTTCAATATTGAGAATTAAGTTAAATAAATGTTAAATCTATTTATTATATTTTTTCTATGATGTGAGAAGCCTGAACTGAAACTCAACCATTCACTGAAAAGGTTATATATTTTCCTATTTTCCATATTCCTAAACTTTAGCATAACCTGCATATTGTGTCACATGTTTTTTAAAGGCCTAATATGTAAATGTCTAATATTTTATACTGCACTTTTAGGAGAAAATAAGACCAATAAAAGCACATTCAGGTAGTTTTTGTGGGATGTCCTGTATTGTTATTTTTAGCAGTTTAGTTTTTTTGAAACTATTTAGACCAAAAATAAATGTAACTATTAATGGAATTTGCATCTCCCTGCAAATGTGTGAAAATATTTTACTATCTTTCAAGTAACTGTGTTAATAAAAACGAGGAGAGAAAATTAATACTCAATGCTTATATATATAATAAATACAGACTGACATTGAGCTGTAACGGTCATCAGGACTGGCCAAATATTTGCTGTCATTTGGTTAGTCAGTGTGTCTTTCTTCTTCAAATAATAGTTTTTCTTGATAATTTCAGGTCTACATTCTTATTAGTAGCCATCGACGACAAGTAAGAGCCATGTTAAAGGGAATAAAGTCTCATGCAGAGGAATCGGAATCTTCAGTGAAACCAAGAAAAATATCTGAACAGTGTAAGTTCTTCTCCACAGTAAAGAGGTTATTAGGTTATTTTATTACAGCCCATTCTGTCTTTCTGAGAAAAGGCATTTTATTTGTACAGGAGTGGTCAAAATAACCGAAACACCACATGGAAAAGGACTGTTACTTTTAAGTATCTAAATCACAAACACCTGCAGAGGTCACATTAGGTTGATGGTCAATTAACAGTACAAACAGTGGGTGGACATAAACACTTAACTATATATTAACATCAAGGACCTAATAAGGAGGAAGGCCTCCATTTGCCTTCAGAACAGATCCAATCCTTCTTGGAATGCTGTTATGGACGTCTTGAACTGTGTCTAGTGGGATATCAGACAATATTGCTTTCCTCCATAACTCAAGGGTCCAGGTTTTGTGCTCCTTACTGTATATGATATTCGGGTCTGTGCATTCCACCACTGTTCCTGTTTGTTGATACAACTTGTCCTTGCTCAGCAAATTCAAAATTGTAGTAAAAAGTAAAAACCTGAAATGTTTTTTAAATGAGACAAACAGTAGTGATGAAATGTATTTTGTCAAAAGCTTTATTTATGAAAATGCAAGAGCTTCCGTCTACTTATGGTTCATCAAATTAGGAAACACACTCAATTTGGAAACATTTTTATTAATCCAGAGAGACAAATTCTCCCATTTTGAAAACCTGAAAACTTTTAAAAACGTCATTCTTATTTGGACAAAACATGAACAGACATGAATTAAGTCATTCATTTTGATATATATATATATATATATTTAAATCTTCCATACCTCTGAGAGATTTCTGAGGAGGACACAGCTGGAGGGTGGGAGAAGAAGGTGGGGGGGGGGGGGGGGGTGACTAAAGACTATATTTATGGGACGGGATTTGGAGGAAGAGGAGGAGGGGAGAGTCGACTGTGAGGGTAAAGAGAGGAAGGTGAAGTAGGGTTTATGTTGGGTGGTTAAGGTGAGGGAAGGATGGAAGGAGGGAACGGGGCTTCATTTAGTATATTCCCTTCTGTATTATTTGTATGGTATGCCCAACCTGTTTCACAAGGTGTTTACATTATATTTTCTTGTGTGTTAGCACCCTTGTTTTCAGGTTTAACTATACACCCTTTAAATATGAACAACCCTCAAGTTACAATAACACTCATTTTGTTTTCAGAATTAATACATTTGATAACAGAAAAATGTGGGATCCATAAGTGTCTTTGTTTCACTGGAGTCTGATACACAGATTAGAACAACCACCTCACTAATGTACTTCCATGTGTCATAATGAGGTCTGTATGTGACATCAGTCAGTAAACCCTTAAAAGTTATAAAATGCAAACTACAGACACTGAAAATATTGTTTTTTATTACATTTTGTTACTTTAAGAAGCATAAGCCGCCTAGCTGGTTGAATTAAATCTTCTTTATAGATAACATCTTAATATTTGATTGACTTGTCACTACAGATTATTTTCAGCTGAATGACGGATCATTTTGCAATTCAGGTTACTTTGGGGTTTTTTCGTACTCTGTAGTTTGTACACAGTATCACACCAAAGATTTTCATATCTTTTTTTCTTAAGCACAGCAATTACTTTGAAGACTTCGTAGGGTGGAATCAGCACCTCCTCTTCTTTTTTCCCCAACTTTGGGTAGGACTTTAGGTATGCACCAAAACATGTATATATTTCAAAGCAGGACTTGTGTCCAAAAGTTGGATTAATATGTTTTTTCAGGGAACTGGAGGCAAAATATCCAAATCTCATTTCTTTGTTAACTTCACTATAGTCTTTCTTTGTTCTTCTAAATGTGGTTCTACAGTTCTGTTGAGCTTTTTTCAAAACACGGAGAGCATCAGTGAGCCAAAAATGCAGAGTATGGTACGGGAAGGTTGTATACTGATTCTTTTGGGTGAGGACGGCTTCATTGAATACATCATGTATGGTGGGATGACCAGCTGAATAAGCACAGATGGCCTTGATGTGATCATGTTCAAGTTCATTAGCATAAAATGTTTCTTTGTCTTTTTTAAATCGTTCCGCAACTTCTTTTGCACAAGTTTCTGCCCGGTGCCAACTTTGGTTAAATAGTCTCTGGTTCTTTTCATTTGGAAGATATTCATTATTTACCTTCTTCTTCATCTTTTCAGTGCATCCACTATACATGTCATCAACAGCATCCGGGACCATTGATAAGGTAGTTTCATTATGTGGAGCATATTGACCAGGAAAATCCTTTAAAATTAGAAGGGAAAAAAACACAAAACACTTTCATGGCTGGTTGTGTGCACATATCATTTTCATGTTTTTTCATACTAAACCACACAACAGTTTTGATATACAATGTGGCTTTGTCCTCTCAAACAGATCACTCTTCTATCTCTAATTTATGCATCTATGATATACTAACTATGTGACTAATAGCTCCCCCTACTGTGTAACTCCACCAAGATGCAATGAGTTTCCTCAATTTCTTCATAAGATGTAGGAAGTTATAAACTAATTGCTGTTACTATGGTTGAACAAAGTTATGAAACCATAAACACTGAGTATCTAATATCACTGTCAGTTATGAAACCATAAACACTGAGTATCTAATATCACTGTCAGTTATGATACCATAAACACTGAGTATCTAATTTCACTGTCAGTTATGAAACCCTAAACACTGAGTATCTAATATCACTGTCAGTTATGAAACCATAAACACTGAGTATCTAATATCACTGTCATGAAACCATAAACACTGAGTATCTAATATCACAGTCAGTGAGCCCCATGGAACACATTATAACGTTAAACACAGTTTCCTTATACTTGAAATTGACTTGTGACACTGAAGTCTGGCAGTAAAGTAAGGAATCAGACATAAAAACTAAAATGACCAAAATACAAATGTATTCATTTTTTTTTTGGAGCTTCAAGATTTTAATCAGCATGTGATTTTTCATCAGCATGTGCCCAAATCTGGTTAAAAACATTGAGTTGTTGATGACCCCACGCAGAGGGAGACCAATCATCAGTGAGTGAAAGAGAGAAAAACAGAAACAGGTCTAAAAGGCATTGTTTTTTTCTACACAACAAACAGATTCTTATGTGTAAAATAGTTCTGGATCTTATGTGTAAAATAGTGTTGGATCTTATGTGTAAAATAGTGTTGGATCTTACCGTTTTCGAATCCACACTGAAAGTCCAAACGTGAATGAAACACAGCACAGCAAAGGTTACAGTCTTGTCTTTTGCCATGATGTCTTTTGCCTTTTAAGGTGCAGATTCAGCATTGAAGTGTTCAACATTCAGGGGTCGTCTTGTTATACTAGTGGCTTTGAGGTCATTTTCACAGCCCCTCCTCTACTGAGATGAAGGTCAATGTACATAGACCCTCTGAAACACAACAGATTGAACAACACATAATTGATTTCAATGTCTCCATCCAATTGTGGAATAATATACGTGTTCATGTCGTGTGGAGTACATACACCCCTCATCTCAACACAAAAGAGGCTGTATTAACACCAAAAAAAAAAAAAGTATCCGCTGATGTTAATTGTATTATAATACTGAATAGTATTTTAGTGATCTAGTAAGATTTTAAGTCGCTAGGCATCTCAGTAGATTCCCTGGTCTGATTATTGACCTTATCCACCCTCCAAAGTGTGCAGTGTGATGCTGTTAGTGTGTGTGTTTGCTATCAACCTTGGTGCCTCAAACCCTGTTTTTGTTCAGACTGTACACTGGCCTGCTTATAAGCAGACAACCATAAACCCTGTTCCCACAGTCTCTGACTTGAAGGTGTAAAACCGTCATAATCAGGTTGAGTAGTGCAAACCCCAATTCACTTCCTTTCAGCGTATTGAAGAGTAGAATATCAGATTGTGGGGGTCGACCTGTTACTAAATCCACTGGAAATGGTTTCTGGACATATTTACAAAGTTTATCTATTAACACCATTGTAGAAGAATCATCATCAGATCCTTATGGCTTTATAGTTGTATTTATCAGACTTGAGAATGACAGATGTGGTAGTTTATTATTCTCTTCTTGGTTTAATGTTTTTTACTGTCTGCCCTGATCTCCTTAATCCATGCAGAGACGTCTTCACAAGCAGATATAAACAGAAAACCTGTCAACACACTGAAGAACCAGATTAAAGTTGTAGAGAGTCACAATGATCATCACCCCTGTATGAGCACGTACACAGCCTTACAATGGTTCACCATATGGAAACATTTCAACCAAAAATGATGCTCCCTCTTTGTCTTTCTGGTGCATCTCGACCCCAAGTCAACCACAACTGGTGGTCATTCAGTTGTCATGGTCACAGACTCTCAGGTTGAGTGACTGGAAATGAGTTCTTGCTGGTTCTTAGAAACAGCTTAAAAAACAATGTTTTAAGTGACCAAATCAAGTATCCTAAGCTGAATTAAACAAAATATACATTCTCATTAAAACATTTCAGAAAATAGGCCCCATTTTTAAATGTGGATGTTATCCTCATAGACTTTAGTGTTGATCATTGACAGCTGTTAAACATTTTCCTAGCCTGAGTCCTTGATCTGTAGGTGCAGTCTCGCAATCTTGCATCTATACCAAACTCAGAAGTAAGAACTGACAAGACAGCACAATCATACCTGGGACTCAGGCTAGCACAGTCTAACAGATTTTCTTATATTGGTTTCCTCTCAGACTAGCTCTTTTTTATATTTGGTTTCCTCAGAAGCCAAACTCAACTTCAAGTGCAACCAGTCAGTGTCTTTCACTGGTGTATTATTGGATGAGAAACCAGCTGGTAATGTGTCCCTAATATTCAGTAGTTCATTCCAGGTGAAAGACATATGCATTGTTTCATTATGTACTAAACACAGGACCAGGGTCCAAAACAATGTGGCTGTCTAACTGGGCACCAAGCACTAGTAAAGAGTCCAACCTGACTGTAATATAGTTGTCATAGAATGAGATAGTTGATCTGAGCTGATGTCACACAGGAAGCTGTTAACCAACACTGCACATCCCTTAGTTCTTCCTTTCATATGTTGCTGTAGTCCTGTATGTGTCTTAGCTGACTGTTCTCTAGACAAGAGTTTATTTGGTACTTGTACTATTTACTGTATGTTAGTTCACCAGATTCACTGCTATCTTATTGCATACCTAAAGAAAACAATGTACTATAATAAAAAACGAATTCTGACAACCAATAGTACTTGATATATTTCAAAAGATGGTAAGACAGGAAATGGGTCCATATCACAAAGTTATATTTCGACCTAATTTCTTGTTTGATAACTAAATCCACTAATCTGTTGGGTAAACTGAATTTCTCTCAAATATGAATATAGGTCAAACTGTAACAAAACCTCACTGTTCACCTCTGCTCTGATCTCCTGGACTATGTACAAATATGATGGTTGGAGTCTGTGCCCTGTCCAGGTTTCTTTACATAAGGACTGAAGAATTAAATAAATTCAGTCAAACATTATATTTTTCTCACCGCATTAAATACCTGTCACTCTGAAGTGTGTCTGAGAATCTTTCACTTATCTGTTTCAGTGAAAGTCTGCCCTCTACAGGCTGCTGGGCAGAATGCACCACGTCAAGGTGGTAAAGGTCTCTCTGTTCATTGGTACGTTTGCTGGTCACTCATGACAGTGCTCTGTATGGAATCCCAGGAGTCACAAATGTCAGTAAAAGGTCATTTGACAAGACAATTATTTTAAAGGATAAATAAAAAAAGTATTTAATCAGTTCCTTTGCCTACTATATGCCAACTAAGTAAATGAAAAAATGCTTGATTTTACTCTTTCATTTATCATATACTCACCCTTAATATTTTTCAGCAAAAAATCCTATGTATGTTACAATTGGAGTGTATGGCCCCATTGTGGCTGCCAAACAGTTACAATGGCCCTCATTTATCAAAAGTGCGTACACCAAATTTCCAGCGTACACCTGGCGTACACCCAAAACCACGGTGACTTTGAGATTTATCAATATGGACGTTGGCGTATGGCACTCTCAAATCCTACGCCAGCTCAGGAGGTGGTGTACGCACGTTTTAAGTTAGTGCGGAAATGCGCAGGAAACAAAATCCTAACGCACTGACAAACTTAAAGATGTGATATATTATGACCCACTGTAAAAAAAAACAACAACATAATTACAAACTTCAGTGTTTATTTTTGTGCAACATGGACTTAAAGGTTTAATTTGTGTGACTTTACCAAAGCATTTGATTTATTTGTATTCCTTCAGATGCGAGCCTGTGCGCTTTACATGACGTTTCAGGGTTAGGCCCGGTAGTTGCGCACGGACTGGGTTCAGTAATAAAAGGCTTTAAATTACCAAAATATAATTTAGACTGACAAAATAATAAAAATGACGTTGTTCTTCTTTGAAATAATAATAGAAATAATAATAATAACGACATTCTTCTTTTAAATAACAATAAACGTCATTAATAATAAATATCATGAAATAATAAGACGAATATTACAAATTGTCATGCAATAATTAATGTGAATGAATGGTACTCCACATCACATCATCATCTTGTATTCCGCTTTTTAAACTGCCAAATTAAACAATTTTATTTCTTTCTACCTCCCTGGTGATCGTCTCACTCTCCACATCAGAGAAGTTTCTCTTTTTTGCCGTCTTCCGTGTGTCCATGGGGTAAAATGAGGGCGTGGGGGAAGCGGAGACTTGAATATATAGGGGTGTGTTAATCTAATGACGATCGTTTTCAGCCGCGGCATTTATCAAGGGCTGGTATTGCGTACACCTGGATTTTAAAGGTACGCACAGTTTCATATATCAGGCGGTGAGAGGAGTGTAAGCAAAATCTTACGCCAACATTTACGCCCGTTTCTACGCAATAATGATAAATGAGGGCCAATGAGACAACGGTTAACAGTCAAGTCAGATAGCTAGCTATATGATTTATCCCTGAACATAATCTCACTGACATCTAGTGGCTAAGTCTGGTAGTATTAGTCCCAACAGACAGTAGTAGTCGAGTGTTTCTTGTGCACAATGATTAGCCAATGGTGGATCAGATACTGCCCAGGTAGTTTAGACACACCCTTCCAATTATAATATGCCACTAGGAAAATTAGAAATGTCTCAAGAAGAAAAGTAAAAGTAAAATTGAGGTGTAGAAAAATATAAGGTGTGAGTATATGAAAAATGGAAGAGTAACATTAATTATTTTAAATGTACTTTGTTGGCTTTTAGTGGGCAAATGAAACGATTAAACACATTTTTATATTTAACAATCCCTTTAAATAATTTACTCATCAAATTAACTTGACCTGACACTTATCATTCCTGGGATTTGATATTTCTGGGTATGTTTAAAAAAATAAATGTATATTAATAAGTAAGTCAAATAAATGTTTACTCTTTTTATTTAATTATAGAACTTAGTAAATTGTCAAAGAAAAAAAAAAACATTGGTTGATTCCACTCAATTTGTAATCCTGCAATTTCTAACTGAAAAGGATATTAAATTGTTGCCTGTGGTTGTAACTACGTGCTGTTTTATACATAAAGTATACCGAAGGTCACGACCATCGCTGGTTTTCCTGTGTGTCTCAGAAAGACTACACCTGGACATTTACCTCATGGATATTATTAACAGTATATTTCATTCATAAATATGGCCACTTTATTTCATGTGGTGGATATCTTGTGTTATGTGTTATGCTGACACCATGTCCTTAGCTGACACCAGGAAAGGGGGATATGATTCACAGGGCCCATGGCTTGGCAGGGCTCACTGATTGTAATCATGTCATTATAATCTGTAAGTGAGGGGGCCCGGGCATATATCTTTTCAGGGGGCCCAGGATTCCAAGCCATGGCGCTGTGCCTAAGTGTCCAATACGATCCTGGGTGTTCCTGAACATGAAGCCTCCTGACCTAAACAGGAAGGGTGATGGAAAGAATTGGTGATGACGCAGCTGGAGAGATTGTGGGGCCTGAAAACACTGTTCATTTGTGACATTCCGCCCCCTTCTGGTGATTGTGGAGAATACAACATAATCCCTTCTCATTGTTGATCATCGATACACTTTGTACTGCTGTAACTGTGTGAAGTGAAGCTTTATTCACGCTACAGTCCAACTCCCAAAAATATATGAAAAACATTATGTAATGTAAATTTCAGCACAGACAGAGAATAACAGGTATTTCAACTTGCATCAGTCTTTCTTTTTCAGAAGCCAAAGAGCATCAGACAAGAAAAATTACGAGGAGTTGAAGTTGAAGGTTTCACAACTTCTATTTTGGTGTGGAGTCTGCTGGTTAGTTTGGAACTACAGTACTGTATATTCAATATATTGCATTGTGGAACTTAGGTTCGTACAGCTTTAACCAACTATAACTACAGTCCTCTGGATCAGATGCCTTCCACAAAGCTCTTACACCGTTTTGGTATCAGCAACCAGAAACCCATGAAAACATATTTGATGATAAATAGATGTACAGCCTCCAGTTCAAGCAGGAGAAACTTCCAGATGCCACCTGATTATCAGATTCTAACACATTCTCTACACTTTGTTGTATATATACAGTCAACCAGATATTACACCAAGTCACCATTTTGAATGTCCTCAGCATGTCTTAAGTCATAACCTCAGAGTCAAGTTTTTAGTCCAGCCAGTGTTTGGTTTCAAGTCCTCAAGTACATGGCTGCATAATAGACTGCAAACATATCATTCCATAAAAATGTCTTTTAACCTTTTAGAGACCGATATTCCATTTCATGATCATGTTAAAGTTACAGTCAGAAGGTTGGTGTTGGCAAGTGGTGTTGGCAATTCTTCATCAAGATAGCAAAATGACATTAATATGGAATTCACAGTTAGAGATGACAGAGATCAGACTTTACAGGCAGACAAACACCGACACTTTTTGCACCCAAATTAATAACATCCTGCTAACAAGTGTCAAACCCCCTCAAAGGTGTGAGATGCCCCTCATCAGGAAGACCACAAACCAAGTACTCATACAGAAGCTGCCGTCCATATAGCCTTTTTTGTATTATATACATTGTATTGTTGAACTTAGGTTCATACAGCTTTAACCAACTATAACTACAGTCCTCTGGATCAGATTATCTAGTAAATTCCTTCCACAAAGCTCTAACACTGGTTTTGGTATCAGGAAACAGAATCCCATGAAAACATATTTGATGCTGAACAAGCAAGTTTTAAGTCAAGACAATGTTGGGTTTCAAGTCCTCAACTCAATGTTTAAGTATTCAATTCAAATGTAAATGGGAATGTGTATTTCCTGTTTATCTTACACTGCCAGTACACCAAGACAAAAATACTCTGTTTGACAGCATTGATGAGAACTGTGTGTTCTGGATGTGAAAATACACAAACCACCACACCTCATCAACCATCTTGACAACTGACAGGATGATCTCGAATCTCACAACACTTAACTTCTATGAAACAACACTGACACAAAACCACACAGCACGTATGCTCTAGTAGATGTAAAAGTACTTGCCAAATACGAAGTGGTACAGATCCGAGATCATTGGTTCTGGCCAACTTCCTGGTTGAGTAAGCATTAAGAGAGACCCTTTTAGGATGAGCTAAAATAGACCAACTGACCACAGGTTAAAAAACAGAGTGGCTGCACACTAGACTGCAAAAAATATCATATCATATAAATGTCTTCTAAAGGTAATTTGTCTGTTTCCTTGAGTAATGCAGGTTGGAAGGAAAGTTTCTGTGATCATGTGTCTGTTATCTACTGTTTTCCTCTGATTATTTGGACTTGGAGACCATGAAGAGACCACAAGACTGTTGTCTTAAATGAATATGTGAGCTGTATGATTTTTGATTATGTAGACAATTTGCATTCTTCATTACTGTACCATTTCTCATAAAAACCAAAAGAGAAGCCGTCAATCCTTTTCAACCCTCAACCAGATGAACAGCGTTCCTGTTGTTTAGGGCTATTTTACATGAGGCATACATGATTATACATTTATAGAAGAAATGTAGATAAAGTTAAGCATTGCTTATAACACTGTGTTCCACAGCCCCTGAGTCCTTGTGATCCTCAGAGAGTTTTAGAGATGTGTGGATGTTTCATGGCTGGTGGTGGGGGGGTCGTCCTCTCCAAGGAAATTCTCAATCCTACCAACTATGGACCTCTTGAGTGTACGTGGGACGTTATTCCCCATGCAAACATACAACACTGGTCTTAGGAAACTATGGACAGAGGCAAATATTATTCCCACCAGAATTCTAATAACATCGACCCGTAGTTCGGAATATATTTTGTTCCAGTTAAACAGTATGACGGTAACGATGGGCAGCCAGCAGATGAAGAACATGGCAATCAGGGCAGTCATTACTCTGAGGGACTTGGAGGACACACTTATCATTCGTCTGGTTCTCAGTTGCAGGATGATAACAGAGTAACAGAAGATGATGATGAGGAAGGGCACTGCAAAGCCACCAATGAACTGACTCTGTAATATCTTCTCCATGTCTATTTTAACCGCTAACGGGAAACGAGTGATGAGGGCAACAGATGAAACCCAGGTCAGGATCACCACAATAGAGGCCTTGTTGATGGTACAGTTGTTCTGAGCCCAGACTGGAAACACCACCGACACACAGTGATCAACACAGATGATGACCAGGAGGAAGACGTTGATGAACATGCTGATTAACATCAGAGCAATGGTGAAAAACAGAAAGATGGACCCCCTTGTAACAATGATGATGATGTGAAATGTTGGAAAGGTGGCACAGAATATGAAGTCGGACACGGCCAGGCTGAGGTACCAGGTGGTGTTGACCGTCTTCTTCATCTTGAGACCAGTGATCCAGATGACCAGGCCGTTCCCAGGAACTCCAACCAGGAAGGTGAGGATGCAGACCACCAGGTAGAAGATATAGAATCCATGAATGTTTATGAAAGCAGCATAAACCAGGATATTGTCATAATAATCATAATATGTGTAATTGCCATTCTCCTCCATTGTGTTTCGTGTATTTGACCTGTAATCCCTGTGAAGACAAGATGTTTCAGTAGTTAGGAAACTGTTTTAGATGCCTGAGTCCATCTTGTACCCAATGTCATTTACAGTAGTGAAAGTACACATGGTGTCCTCACCCCCCCACACCCCCACCCCTTAGTGTTAAAACCCAGGACAGATAATTAGACTAACAGGGGGACTCTAGAGGTCACTACACACTAAGTTGAGACAGAAGGGAATACAGCATCTTGTTGCAGACTGTGAACACCCACGTCCTTGTAATAATATTAATAGATGTAATTTGGAGACGCCTTTAAAGGACATCTTACATGAGAAATGGGTCTACAAACAGTGCAATACATGAAAACATAAGTTGAGACACGAGGGGATAAACTGTATTTTTGCAGATTGTGAACACCCACGTTCTTGTGTGGGGCCTGACAGACCGATACTTCGGTACTAAGTGGGTGTTAATATTCTGAAAACATGACGGTACTGGTTTATATACAGAATCGTAGGTACCAGGGATTCAACACGTGACAGATGGCAGCAAGTGCAGCTGTACTGTAGCTCCGCTTCGAATCGTCAAAAAGAAAAAGAGTCGCCAACTTTGCGTTCGAGGTGGATGATCAGGGAGTAATAAATATGCAAAAACCACTATGGAAACTGTACCTTCAAACTTTCAAGTCTATAGGAGGAAACACTTCCAACTTAGCGAAGCACCTCAAAGACAGACATGAAATTCATTTAAAGAATTCAAGTTGAGTGAGTTTCAATTCACATTACATTAACAACGTGTCCAAGTATTATCCTTGTTATATCTTTATCTTGAAATACAGGTACTATAATTTTTATTAAAGACAGCTGGCATTGCTGTGAATAGCCTAGCCAACTGTGTTCCATACAGTGTTGCCAAGTACAATATGCAATATATATATATATATATTTTTAAGTCGCTTGAAATAATCACGAGTCGCGGGTTGCGTCTTTTTGGTCTTGTTTTAAAAGGTTTGGTCGCATGTCAGATGTAGGAAAATCAGACAAGCAACTTAGTTTTTGTACATTTGTGGTCGCTACTTTCTCTGAATGCATTGATTGACCATGTCTGCTGACAGCCTCACAATAATATAAGTGCTGCAGTGTAATTTGCTCTACTACAAATCCACCACCATCCCATTGGCGAATAATCTAGTTAGAATTCCAAGCCATGTTACACGTTTCAATGTTTATTTGTCAGATGCCCCAAGCAACACAGCGTCATCCTGAACAATTATATTCCTTGTGACATGGCAGCCGACTACTACGTATTGAGTGTGAAGAAGAATACAGTGGATATAAAAAGTCTACATACCCCTGTTGAAATGCCAGGTTTTTGTAATGTAAAAGAATGAGACAAAGATAAATCATGTCAGAACCTTTTCCTCTTATAATGTGACCTATAATGTGAACAATTCAATTGAAAAACAAACTGACATCTTCAAGGGGAAAACATGAGAAATAAAAACCTTACAATGACACCAATTAAATTCAGTGTCATTGTCTGTGGTATGTTATCTATGTACTGGCACACATGAATGTTAATTTAACCAGACTGGACATACCTGAACTTAAGATTTGGAACAATATATTGAGATCTATGATTAACGTTGTCAGTGTTTCATAATTGCATAAAGGACACTTAATGGACATGTAATGTATGGGCTGTTGATGAGGGAGCAGCAACTCGCTCGATTCCATTGAATTAGACTAAAAACCAATTATAGAAGGAATGCATTGTCTCTATATTTTGCCGTATGAAATGTGTACATTTGTCACAGAACGTACGGACCAACAGTTGTCAACTTAACCAGTAGTCCAAGTATATAAGATTAATGTAAATGTACAATTAACAGATATATTACCTACTAAACAGCAATACATACGTACCTCTTTGCATGTACTAGGAGACTCACTAAATAATTCTCTATGCATACAGTATACTGCACCTTTTTCTTTCCTTTCCAAAAAGTTTAAAAGGAAAATTTTCAGTGAGGAACAGAAGGGTTAAAATGAAGAGACCACTGCCAACTGAATGCTTCTGTTCCTCACACAAAACCTTCCTTTTCAACTTTTTTGGAAAGGAAAGAAAAGGGTGCAGTATACTGTATGCATGGAGAGGTCTCTTAATTCTTTCCAGAGCTGTACATTACTCCTTACCAAATCACACACATGTAATAAATATGTGTAATTTACATCACCCAGACATGGCCAAACAATGAAAACTAAATAGAGGAGAACTCACATATTCCTCTATCAACACATTATCAAGAGAGACACTTGTCACTGTAAAGTTTAATAACCTGTACAGTACAATGACCAATATTGGAATACTTCTCACTTCACGCAAAACAGAGGAAGTCCAAACCTGCCAGTTTTTAATCAGTAACACTTCTTTCAAATATACAACATCATGACTAGATACTTTATGAATTCCATAGTAAAATGTTTTCATCAGCTTTGGTATATATAATGATCTCCAACAATCATACATCCCCTAATACAATTGATTAGTTATCATCAGACCATGATGGTTGTATCATTAAACTTACCAGACTCTAAGATGATTGTTGTTCTTTGTTCTAGTTCAGAAATTCAATTTTAATACTGTCTGCAAAGATCTACTTAGTATCATAGGGGAATGAGTTGTGTTTGGGCAAGAGGTGGATCAGCTATAATCAAGGTTTCTTGTGTGTGTGTGTGTGTGTGTGTCTGTGCACGTCTGTGCGCATGATGTAGGTCTGCAAATCTTGATATGGGTGTGTATGTGTGTCATCTTGATGTTTAAGCACAAATGAGCTAGATATTTCCTGGTATTCAAAAGAAAAGCTTATTTTTTGTCCATTGCAATAACATCAAATTGCTCAATAACACACTGTAGACATTGTTAATAATGTGAATGACTATTGTAGCTGGAAATGGCAGATATTTTATGGAATACCTACATACAGAAGCCCATTATCAGCAACCATCACTCCTGTGTTCCAGTGGCACATTGTGTTTGCTAATCTAAAGTTTACCATTTTAAAAGGAAACTTCGTCATTAGAAAAAACTTTTGCAACTATGTTAACATCACTGAAAACTGTTACAGCCACAAAGGCCATGTTCTTCTTCTCTCATCATTCTGGTTGCTGTGCCTCAAGGTCATTTTGAAGCAATTACAATCAGTCCTTTACAACTGAAAAACGATGAGGGAAGCTTGATCATATAAGCTGCATTCTCATTGAAATGGGACGATAACAGCTTCAGGTTATATTTGTTGAACATTTTGTCTTGGTTGAAATGTAAAGATATTGGAAGCCCATCCTATTTATTACCTTAGGGACTGATATACTTTCATTACGGAAGATAGAATTCACACCACAGTTTTAAAATTGATTCTGGTCTTCAATGGTTTAAAGCTGATTGATCTGTGAGTTTATTTGCTTGTAAATAAACATAACATTACAATATCAAAGAAATATTCAAAGAAATTTCTGCTTTATTCCAAAAAGTAATTGATGTCTTTTGAGACGCCTAGAACATTTCATTTATAATGAACTGGTCAAGTTATAAACCGTAAACACAATGGAAAATTACAAAACCAGTCAGCATCTAATGTACATTACCTAAATATCTCTTCCTTGACCTTACACCATAGGTTAAATTAAAAGGTAAAAGCAGTAAATAATATAGGAAATCATTTGTTATATTACATTATATAGAATATTGGACCTAGTTTTAATCAATTAAACAAACAATTGTTTTAACTCGGGTAGACTTTTTTTATTCATTCCAGTGCAACAACTTACTCAATCAGATAATATAATGTTCATATTCTTCTAGGTCTGTACAACCAGTGAAAGTTACTATTGAAGGTGTTGCCAAATCTGAATATTGAAATTAGAACTTTCACTCTCTGGGTTTTACAGATAAAATTCCAATAAAAATCATGGGACCAATGGAAATGTGGATTACAGTTTTTCTCTATTGCTAGGAAACTTTTAATGAAAGAGGGGTCAAGTTAAGTAATCATATAATCAATTTGTATGCATGCATAAAGGGGTCACCTATGAGATATTATTAGCAAGACTGGATCAAGAAAGTGCAAAGAAAGAGAGATTCAGAAGTGTTCTGGGGGAGTAACTCCAAGTGGAATACAAAGAACTATAATTCCTGCCACAGTTATCGAACATGTTGTCAATCGTGGCCTTGTTCAGGCTGGGCAGCAGGTCCAGTCCAATGTCAACAGATCAACTGTGGAGTCAATAGAAAGAACAGTAAGTTAGTTACAAAGCCTTACCACACTGTCTTGAGTACAATAAATGGGTAAAATACATTTTGTTTTTGCAGTGTTTTAGTTTCTGTATATACAGCATTGTAAAAGACAAAATGGAAGAAGTTAAGACTGTAGACCCTACAGTAGAGTTGTAAGTCAGAAGCCACTGCTCTGTAAAAGATAATGACAGCCTGGTTGCAGTTTACCAAAAGGCACCTAAAAGAAACAAGTTTCTCTGGTGAAACCACGATTAAGCCTGTGTGCCAAGTGTCACATCTGGAGGAAACCAGGCACCACTTATCATCTGACCAAGTAGATTTGTCAAGTGAATCTTTCCCTTTGACATAAAGGACATGTTGGCATTGATCAGGGGCAACATTAAATAAATTAAAACCATTTTGATTTCATGTTATTATACCATAAATGTGGTCCAACTATGGTGAATAATTTTAAGAGCCACTGCATTTTTGCCAGAGAGTTTTCTTGACCTGTTTCTGTCCGTGGTTTGAGGGGATTCATGAGGGGCCTTTCTATGTCAGGAGTGGCGTTGCTGATGGTGTCGTTCACACAAAACTCATGCATGAAGAGTAAGAAACAATGAAAAGACAATAATCTGTTTCTCTTGCCTGTGTGTGAGGGACCAGACGTTCCCGGAAAGACTGCAAACAGGTTTTTGAACATGTCCCTAAAATTATTTCAGCCATAACTGTCTTAAGGGTGTTTTTAAGGGTAACATACAAGTGGGGTTAGTTTTTAGTTTGGTTGCCATCAATTTTCACATGATTTCCTATGCCTTTAGAGCTCACCCCTCCCCAAAACATCAGTGAGCAACCACCATGGTTCACAGTGGGGATGGTATTCTGTTCACTATAGGCCTTGTTGACCCCTCTCCTAACATGGCGCTCATGGTTGTGACCGTAAAGCTCTATTTTGGTCTTGTCACTCCAAATTACAGTGTGTCAGAAGCTGTGAGGCGTGTCAAGGTGTTGTTGGGCATATAGTAACCAGGCTTTTTTGTGGCATTGGTGCAGTAAAGGCTGCTTTCTGCCAACTTGACCCAGCAGCTCATACATTTTTCAAGTATTTTTGTATTGTGCCCCTAGAAACAACCATGCCATCTTCTTCCAGAGCAGCCTGTCTTTCTCCGGAGGTTACCTGTGGGTTTTTCTTTGTATCCTGAACAATTCGTCAGTGCGTTTTGGTAGAAATCTTTATAGGTCTACTTGACCTTGACTTGGTATCAAGAGATCCCAGAATTATCCACTTCATAATGTGTGATTGAACAGTACTGACTGACATTTACAAGGGTTTGGATATCTTTTTATATCCTTTTCCATTTTTATAAAGTTCCATTACCTTGTTACGCAGGTCTTTTGACAGTTCTTTCCTGCTCCCCATGGCTCAGTATCTAGCCTGCTCAGTGCATCCATGTGTGAGCTAAAACTCATTGTCTATTTATACACAGACACTAATTGTAATTTAAAAAGCCACAGGTGTTGGAAATTAGCCTTTAATTGCCATTTTCACCTGTGTGTGTCATCTTAAGTGTCTGTAACAGGGCCAAACATTCAAGAGTATGTAAACTTTAAGGGCCATTTGGGTGACTTCTGTTATCATTATGATTTAAAAAGGAATCAAACAACTATGTGTTAATAAATGTCTTCATATGGTCACTATCCTTAAATAAAGGACAGTATTGTTTGTATGATCAGTCATATTTTCAAAATCAATGCCATAATGTCACTGTTTCTGCCATGGTATGCAAACTTATAATCAAAACTTTATAAAACAGCACATAGATACAAACACAGACAGCAATTTAATATCCTTTTCAGATAGAAATCATAGTATTATAGAAACATGTTTACTAATGTTGGCAGGGTGTTCTTATCCAGATGTTGCAGTAAACAGGAACATTTTGGATTCAGGTTAAGACATTTAAGTTGGTTCAAACTAGAGTGTGGGTTCAGAATGTTAAATATCAGAAAAGGTCAAAGTTGCTGGGATACAGATAGCCTGAGTTCCAGGTACATTTAATTCTAAACAACTCTAATTTCAATCTTTGGGGTGACAATATAAGTTGGAGCCGGGGGAAGCGAAATTAACAATTAGACAACACAAACAGATCTGGTACTCAGGCTAGGAAGGAGCTAAACAGCAGTTCAAGGTCACCAGTAAAGTCACCCTGATGACTGATGACATTCCACAATCACCAAATATGACTTTTTTTAATGTCATATTTACATGTATGATAACAATGTTCTATTCCTGTATAGTTCCATTCCAATCAATATT
Source organism: Esox lucius (assembly GCF_011004845.1). Taxonomy (NCBI): domain Eukaryota; kingdom Metazoa; phylum Chordata; class Actinopteri; order Esociformes; family Esocidae; genus Esox; species Esox lucius. Next base: position 16,417,785 of record NC_047593.1, read on the forward strand.
TAAGTTACATTTGTTCTTGAGAAATCAACAGTCACTCAACCTGACAAACTCTGACCCTGACAACTGTTTTACTTGCACTGTGTCTTTATGGACTGCTGCTTCTGTATGAGAACTAGGTTTGTGGTCTGTCTGCACGATGCGGGACATCTCACACCTTCAATGGGGTTTGACACTTGTTAACAGGATGTTATTCGTTTGAGTGCAACATGTGTTAGTGGTTGTCGGCTTGTAATGGCTGATATCTTTAATCTCGATACTTGTGAATTCCAAAAAAAGATTTTGCCAACACCACTTGTGATAACAAGTCAGAAAACATTCTGCCTGTTGCTTCAACAGGTACATGAAATGGAATATATATATGTAAAAGATTAAAAAAACCATGAATATCATAGATGTATGACAAATCCATCTGGTTCTCTATGTGCTGTGACAATCAGATTAATGATGGTCTCACACCTTCAAGATTCCTCAAACTTGAGAGTGTTTCCATTATACCCAATTGAGCTTAACATGAGTGTTTCCAGGGTAACACCAAAATGAATAATAATAAATGGCTACACGTTACTAATGATTTACAAATGCATTAACTCGCTGTGGGTACCATCACCCCACACAATGAAATAAGAGTTTTCCAGAACGTATTGTGTCTGGAAATCTCTTTCCCGGTAATGTTGACCTTTTCTGATCTTTAAGCCTCTGAACCCACACTCTAGTTTGAACCCACTTAAAGGTCTAAGTCATAATCAAAATTGTTCCTCCACATCATGTCAATATCTGAAAACATATCTATTAATAATGTAATTTACATTTTGTATGTAATTTCTATCTGAAAATAATGTTAAAGTTGTTGCCTATGTTTGTAACTATGTACTGTTTTATATATACAGTAAACCAAAGGTCACCGCCATCACTGGTCTGTTTCATACATACAGTAAACCAAAGGTCACCACCATCGCTGGTCTGTTTTATACACACAGTAAACCAAAGGTCACCATCATCACTGGTCTGTTTTATACATACAGTAAACCAAAGGTCACCACCATCGCTGGTCTGTTTTATACACACAGTAAACCAAAGGTCACCACAATCGCTGGTCTGTTTTATACACACAGTAAATCAAAGGTCAATAATAAAAAATAAATAAACAAAAAATAAAAATAAATAAACACTTGAAATATATCAGTCTGTGTGGAATGAATGTATACATTATACAAGTTTCACTTTTTGAATGGAATTACTGAAATAAATCAACTTTTTGATGATATTTCAATTATATGACCAGGCACCTGTACATATTATACAACATTGTTCAATGATTGGTTTATCACTATCACATGACCCCAGACTTTACCACTCCTCCCATAGTCCTAAGTTGGGGTCTATGTAGGCCCTCCCCATTTCTTTACAGAGCTGTTGAAAGTTTTCTGTTGCACTGGGGTCATTGGGTTCATACACAAACACCAAGGGGGAGGGGGGTAGTTGTATGTCATCCATCTCAGGTCCTGGTGTAGATTGTTGATCCGTCTCCGTTGTCGGCTGTTGCTCTCGAAACCCTCGGCTCACCTTGTAATCTGCCCTTTTTCTCAACAGTGTACATACAGTAAATCAATTGTCACCATCATCGCTGGTCTGTTTTATACACACAGTAAACCAAAGGTCACCACCATCACTGGTCTGTTTTATACATACAGTAAGCCAAAGGTCACCACCATCGCTGGTCTGTTTTATACATACAGTAAACCAAAGGTCACCATCATCACTGGTCTGTTTTATACATACAGTAAACCAAAGGTCACCACCATCATAGCTGGTCTGTTTTATACATACAGTAAACCAAAGGTCAGCACCATTATAGCTGGTCTGTTTTATACATACAGTAAACCAAAGGTCACCATAATCGCTGGTCTGTTTTATACATACAGTAAGCCAAAGGTCACCACCATCGCTGGTCTGTTTTATACATACAGTAAACCAAAGGTCACCATCATCACTGGTCTGTTTTATACATACAGTAAACCAAAGGTCACCACCATCATAGCTGGTCTGTTTTATACATACAGTAAACCAAAGGTCAGCACCATTATAGCTGGTCTGTTTTATACATACAGTAAACCAAAGGTCAGCACCATTATAGCTGGTCTGTTTTATACATACAGTAAACCAAAGGTCACCACAATCACTTGTCTTCCTGTGTGTGTCAGAAAGATCTCACCTGGATATTTATCTAATGGTGATTATTAATGTTATACTTCATTCATAAATATGGCCACTTCATTTTATGTGTGGATATCTGTATGTGTTATGCATACAGGTTCAATGTGTTCATTCATGTTCTTGAACATGAAGCCTCCTAACCTTAACAGGAAGGGTGATGGAAATAATTTATAAAATTTTTCTACAGGAAATTTAAGCAAAGTTAAATGTAATTGAAATATGAGGACAGTGGAAGGTTTCACAACTTCTAATTTGGTGTGGAGTCTGCTGGTTAGTTTGGAACTACAGTGCTGTATATTAAATACATTGAATTGTTGAAGTATTCTACGAAAATGGAAATGTACATTTCCTGTTCTTCTCACACTGCCAGTCCACCAAGACAAAAATACTTTGGATGACTGCATTGATAAGAACTGTGTGTCCTGTATGTGAAAATAAACAAACCACCAGACCTCATCAACCATCATGACAACCGATAGGATTATATTGGGGTCTTGCAACACCTAACTTCTTTGAAACCACACAACGTTTGCTCTGGTTGATGGAAAACTACTTGATGAATAAAAATCGATACGGATCTGAAAATAAGCAACCCGCCTAAAATACACAAACCTATTGTCACAACAGGTGGTGTAGTGCAGTGTTGCTTGAACAAGGAACCAGGTGCAGGCAGGGGTAGTCGGTGTGGATTCTTTAATTGTACAAGAAATAAACAAAACACCAAGCACAAAACACACAAAGCAAAGGGCTGACTAAAGCAGCAAAAAAAGACAATACGAAATGGTACAAGTACTTACAATAACGGCAACACACACGCCATCCAAACACGACAAGAACAATGAGCCACAAGGTGGGGAGCAGAGGGGAAACATACACATACAAACGATACAAATTGGGACCTGGGGCCTGTTGCACAAAAGTAGAATGAAGAAATCCAGGATAACTGAAAAAGCGCAGCTTGACAGCGTGATCCGCTCATCGCGGCTTAATCGGTTGCACGTTTGCCGAGCCAGGATGAGAAGGTGAAGCTATGTCAAGCCAGGTGTAGATAGTCGGGATAAGTGCACGTCCACGGCGTTCTTAAATAGACCACGGTATCGATCACAGATTCACTGATTCAGAGATGGAGAAGACGCGTGCAGCATATTTTTCACCCGAGGAGCAGCAACTAATTATGGAAAGAACCAAGGAAGGCCTGTGATGGCAGGATCTGTATGTAACAGGATCCAGACGCATTACAGTATGACAGCCAGCCTGGCAACATCGTAAGTATGGGCTAATGGAAATCTGAATTATGCACAATTCCTGCTATGCTAATCAATGGGTGGTTTGCAGAATTCACAAACTGTAAGATGTCTGTATACATGACATCTGAACAAGCAAATAGAGCTGGCAGATGCACAGATTGCTGTAAGTAAAAGGACTCACCAGGATCTGGACCTTGGTATAGAAATCAAGAAGAGAACACTGAGGAAACAGGATCTGGAGATCCAGAAACTACAACAAGAAGTGACTTCAATCCCCACTGTTAGCTCATCTGTAAAACAATGTATTAATCATGATTTTCTTTCTCTCTCCCAAGCTCCAAACTGACAAGTGACAGCACTAAAATAAAAAGCTTAAGAAGCATTGTGGTGTTCCCTGTGTGATGAATGTACACTATATTATGCAAAGTTATTAGTTCAGTGAGGTCAGAGGAAAATTGAGGTCATGAAACCAAAGTAAGCTACTATAATATCAAATAAAACATTAGGCCTAATTAAGAAGTAACACAAACAATCCTTTATTGGAGAAGGACAAGACAATGAAATCACTCATCTGAAATAATGTATTGGTCTCTGACCAGCCTGCCATTAATGTCATCTGGGAATATAGCTGCATTGTCCCACTCAATCTCCAGTGCCACTGCTGGACCCCTTTCCTTTCTCAGATAGGCAATATTGTGTTGGACTGTGCAGGCTACAGTAATGTCACAGGCCCTGTCTGGGGTGACCCTCAGGTGGTGGAGACACTGAAATCGTGACTTGAGAAGGCCAATGCATAACCCTTGTCTCCCAGCAGAACGGCAGAGAATTCACCTGAGAATACAACATGTAATCATTACAACTACACAAGTAAAACCTTTGACGCAATTGTGTTTATCAGTGAAATGTGTGTGGCCTACCTTGTGATAGTCGCTGGGAAATGGTACTGGACCTAAAAACTCGGGAGTCATGGACGGACCCAGGCCACTTTGCCTCCACATTGGTAATGATGCAGGCAGCATCACAGATCATCTGAAACAATGCAATGTTTCCTATTCAGTATACATGTCATGCACAGAATACATTTGGTCTAGTTGACAGTAACTAAATAATTTTTACCTGAGCATTGATACAGTGGAAGGATTTTCATAATCTCCCTCGTGGGCCTCTGAGGGGTGTTTAATGCGGATCTGTGTGCAGTCCAGCGGACCAATGACATTAGGGAAAGCTGTAACACAAAATAGTCTGAGTATATCCTGTGACTGTTGTAATGTGACACGTTTTTGTAATCTGTAATTCATGTTACCTGCAATCTTGTAGAAATCTCTTTGATGAAGCACATTCTTCTGTGGCCAGCGAAGGTAATAAAGATGTGTACCAAGGATTTCAGTGCCAAACACACTTCTGACAAAACGGCAAATAGTGCCTTTATTTAGAATTTCGGCATCTCCCAGGGCATATAAAAACATGCCACTTCTAAAAAAACGCAGTGCCACACAATAACGGATTCCATCTCCAGTAAATCGATACCTCTCATGCAGGTACTCGTCGGGAAAAGCTAAAGGGTCTGATCAGTCCCGAAACACCCTCTCACGTTTGAAAGCACATCTAAATATCAGCGCTTCTTCATCCAAAACTTCATTCAGAAATGGACATGCCATGGTGCAGGGAGAAACACAGGTGAATGGGACTTTATATATTGCCCTCATCACTGACTTAATTGAAACCCCCGTTGCAAATTCATCAACCATTTCAAACCATCTAAACTGCAATAGTAGAATTTAAATCAAACTCGTCACAGCAATAGTGACAAGTAATGCATGTTAACAATAAAGCAGAACACATTCAGAAGACAACGGAACGACTGTTAAAGACGTTTATTTTGGATCAGAGCGGCAGCTGTTTTAACACAAGACTCCAGGATTAATCTTAACCTGGCTGTTAGCCTGCTCTGGAGCAGGCTAGCTGCAAAGAATAAATCTCCATGGTTACTTGGCTGGGTTTAATTCAGCCTGCTTTTGTGCAACCAAGTCAAAGCTAAATTAATCCAGGATAATTTGGATATCCCGGCTTAATCCCTTATCCTGGTTTTGTGCAACAGGCCCCTGGTGTGAAGGATTAAAAACATGTGACAGTCCGGGATGTGTTTGTGAGGTATGGGAACTGAGAAACTATGGCACGGTGGCGCTGCTGCTCACCGCACCATGACACCTATTAAGTGTCTTTTAATGGTAATTTGTCTGTTTGCTTGATTAATGCAGTGTGGGAGTTTCTGTGATCATGTATCTGTTATCTACTGTTTCACTGTGACGTTTTAGACTTGGAGACCATGAAGAGACCACTGGATGGCTGTCTTGTAAGGTAAGTATGGATATGTGAACTGTATGGTTTTATTATGTAGACAAATTGCATTCTTCATTACAGTAAAATGTATCATATAAGCTAAAAGAGAATCTGTCAATCTTGGGTTAACCATAAAACACTTTAAAAGCATACTTCTTGTGCAGTTATTTAAATGTAGTTAGGGCAAATATACATGAGGCCATGAAAAGAACATACATTTCTAATAAAATGTCACCAAAGTTAAGCATTGCTTAACAACACTGTTCCACAGCCCCTGAGTCCTTGTCATCCTCAGAGAGTTTTAGAGATGTGTGGATGTTTCATGGCTGGTGGTGGGGGGGTCATCCTCTCCAAGGGCATTCTCAATCCTACCAACTATGGACCTCTTGAGTGTTGATGGGACATTATTCCCCATGCAAACATACAGCACTGGTCTGAGGAAACTATGGACTGTGGCTAATGTTATTCCCACCATAAGTCCAGTTCTTATGACCTCTGTGCTGTAATATATGTGGTTTGGGGGTAACAGCATGAAGACATGTAAGGGCAGCCAGCAGATAAAGAACATGGTGATCAGGGAAGTCATTACTCTGAGGGACTTGAAGGACACGCTTATCATTCGTCTGGTTCTCAGTCTTGGGATCATTACAGAGTAACAGAAGAAGATGATGAGGAAGGGCACTGCAAAGCCACCAATGAAGTGACTCGCCACTATCTTGTGCCTGTGGGTTTCATCCGCAAACATAAAACGAGTGCTGAGGGCAGCAGATGAAACCCAGGTCAGGACCACCACAATAGAGGCCTTGTTGATGGTACGGTTGGTCTGAGACCAGACTGGAAACACCACCGACACACAGCGATCAACACTGATGATGACCAGGAGGAAGATGCTGCTGAGCAAAGGGATGAATATCAGAGCAAAGGTGAAGTTACACATGAAAACCTCCCTGATGCACACCTCTTTAAAAATGAGGATGATGTAAAAGGGTAGAAAGGCAACACAGATTATGAAGTCAGACACGGCCAGGCTGAGGTACCAGGTGGTGTTGACCGTCTTCTTCATCTTATGACCAGTGATCCAGATGACCAGGCCGTTCCCAAGAACCCCAACCAGGAAGGTGACAATGTTGACCACCAGGTTGAAGATACAGAAACTTTCAGTAAAGCATCTATCTGGTTTTATCAGATGGAAAATGTCATGTCTGTAATAGCCATAATACTTCATTATTTGTGTGGGTTTGAAATAATCCTCCATTGTGTTTCGTGTATTTGACACGTAATCCCTGTGAAGATAAGATGTTTCAGTAGTTAGGAAACTGTTAAACACTTGGATTCATTTAAGTCATTAAAAGTAGTGAAAATAGACACATTTTCCTCATATCCCCACCCCTTAGTGTTGTAGCAGATAATTAGATTAGGGGCACTCTAGAGGTCACTACACACTAACTTGAGACAGATTGGGATACAGCATCTTGTTGCACACTGTGACCACCCATGTCCTTGTAATAATATTAAAATTAACAGGTTACCATATGGTGACAGGACAAAACCACGCAGCCTAACAATGCGTTGCGTGCAGGGCCACCAAATGCCAAAGAAAAACTGTTCAAAACATTAATGAAAACCAGCGCCCAAAGGGGGTTGGACAATGCACCGATCTGTGGTAGGTCGAGAACTCCCGTTCCACTCCATGACCTTCTGCTCTCCGTATCCTTGCGTCATTCTAATCGGGAACTTTTTCAGGGAAAATAAGTCAAGACAATTTGTTACACCTGTTCACTCCCTCCCGTCACCTAATCAGGTATCTGGGGTGTCCTTGGGCCTACCTCCCTGGAGAGGGTGTCCAAGGACCAAAAACGAACTATTGTACGTTATATTTTGATGACGTAACACAGACTGAGCGGTAAGGAGCGGTAAGGACACTCATTACCTGTTTTAACAGCACCTGTTTGAACTCGTTACCTGTATAAAAGACACCTGTCCACACACTCAACCAAACAGACTCCAACCTCTCCACATTGGCCAAGACCAAAGAGCTGTGTAAGGACATTAGGGATAAAATTGTAGACCTGCACAAGGCTGGGATGGGCTACAGGACAATATGGAAGAAGTTCAAGAAGAAGTTCAAGATGACGGTCAATCTCCCTCGGTCTGGGCTCTATGCAAGATCTCTCGTGGGGCACAAATGATCATGAGGAAGGTGAGGGATCAGCCCAAAACTACACGGCAGGACCTGGTCAATGACCTGAAGAGAGCTGGGACCACAGTCTCAAAGAAAACCATTAGAAACCATTAGAGTACCTATGATAAAAATTACAGACTTCTACATGCTTTGTAAGTGGGAAAACCTGCAAAATCGGAAGTGTATCAAATACTTGTTCTCCCCACTGTACAGGTGCTGGTCACATAAATAGAATATCATCATGAATGTAAACATTCATTCCACACAGATGTTTATTTCTCTTAAAATTGATGATTATAACTGACAACTAATGAAAACCCTAAATTCAGTATCTCAGATAATGTGAATATTGTGAAAAGGTTCAATATTGAAGAAAGCAGGTGCCACACTCTAATCAGCTAATTAACTCAAAACACCTGCAAAGGCCTTTAAATGGTCTCTCAGTCTAGTTCTGTAGGCTACACAATCATTGGGAAGACTGCTGACTTGACAGCTGTCCGAAAGACGACCATTGACACCTTGCACAAGGAGGGCAAGACACAAAAGGTCATTGCTAAAGAGGCTGGCTGTTCACAGAGCTCTGTGTCCAAGCATATTAATAGAGAGGCGAAGGGAAGGAAAACATGTGGTAGAAAAAAGTGTACAAGCAATAGGGATAACCGCACCCTGGAGAGGATTGTGAATCAAAACCAATTAAAAAATGTGGTGGAGTTTCACAAAGAGTGGACTGCAGTTGGAGTCAGTGCTTCAAGAACCACCACGCACAGACGTATGCAAGACATGGGTTTCAGCTGTTGCATTCCTTGTGTCAAGCCACCCTTGAACAAGACACAGCATCAGAAGCGTCTCGCCTGGGCTAAAGACAAAAAGGACTGGACTGCTGCTGAGTGGTCCAAAGTTATGTTCTCTGATGAAAGTACATTTTGCCTTCCTTTGGAAATCAAGGTCCCAGAGTCTGGAGGAAGAGAGGAGAGGCACATAATACACGTTGCTTGAAGTCCAGTGTAAAGTTTCCACAGTCAGTGATGGTTTGGGGTGCCATGTCATCTGCTGGTGTTGGTCCACTGTGTTTTCTGAGGTCCTAGCTCAACGCAGCCATCTACCAGGAAGTTTTAGAGCACTTCATGCTTCCTGCTGCTGACCAACTTTATGGAGATGCAGATTTCATTTTCCAACAGGACTTGGCACCTGCACACAATGCCAAAACTACAAGTACCTGGTTTAAAGACCATGGTATCCCTTTTCTTAATTGGCCAGCAAACTCGCCTGACCTTAAGCCCTATATTAAATCTATGGGGTATTGTGAAGAGGAAGATGCAATACGCCAGACCCAACAATGCAGAAGAGCTGAAGGCCACTATCAGAGCAACTTGGGCTCTCATAACACCTGGGCAGTGCCACAGACTGATCGACTCTATGCCACGCCGCATTGCTGCAGTAATTCAGGCAAAAGGAGCCCCAACTAAGTATTGAGTGCTGTATATGCTCATACTTTTCATGTTCATACTTTTCAGTTGGCCAACATTTCTAAAAATATTTTTTTTGTATTGGTCTTAAGTAATATTAAAATTTTCTGAGATAATGAATTTGGGATTTTCATTAGTTGTCAGTTATAATCATCACAATTAAAACAAATAAACATTTGGAATATATCAGTCTGTGTGTAATGAATGAATATAATATACAAGTTTCACTTTTTTAATGGAATTACTGAAATAAATCAACTTTTTGATGATATTCTAATTATGTGACTAACACCTGTTTGTTCACCAGGCTATTAAAACATGACCTGGACTAGGGGCTAAAGGTCACCATAACATATCTGACAAGGTCTAGTGAGTTGCTACTCCCACATCAACTGTTCATACATTACAAGTCCAATTCCATTAAGTGTCCATTATGCAATTATGAAATACTGACAACGTTAAACATAGATCTCAATATCTTGATCCAAATCTTAAGTTCAGGTATGTCCAGTATGGTTAAAGTAACATTGATGTGTTCTAGCACATAGATAATTTACCATAGACAATTACACTAAATTGAAATAGACTTTCTAAAAACAGACAACCTATTATAGAAGGAATGCGTTGTATTTCTACGTAATTACATTTTTGCTGTTAGAAATGTGTGTGTTTGTAACAGTATGTACATACCAACAGTTGTCAACGTGACCACTTGTCAGTGTAAAATTTGATCCATAACCTGTACAGTACAATGATGAATATTGGAATAGTGATCCCATTATGTAAAACAGAGGAAGTCCAAACCTGCCAGTTTAATCCTGACTATAACCTAAATAATATTACATTCACACTTTAATCAAACGTCACTCCTCTACTATTATCATTTTGGGTGGGTGGGGGCTTCTGGTCAAAGAAGTCATTTTAAATTATGGGAAACAATCACTATTCAACAAGGCCTTAATTCTCAGTCAATCAATCAATCAACTGTATTTATAAAGCCCTTTTTACAACAGCAGTTGTCACAAAGTGCTTTACAGAGACACCCTGCCTTAAACCCCAAGGAGCAAACAACAGTAGTGTTGGATTTCAGTGGCTAGGAAAAACTCCCTAAGAAGGCTGAATTTTAGGAAGCAACCTAGAGATGACCCAGGCTCAGAGGGGTGACCAGTCCTCTTCTGGCTGTGCCGGGTGAGATATTAAGAGTCCGATTAGAATAATGAATACATTTCTCTGGGCTAAATCTAGAGTCCTGGACAGGGCCCAACAGGCAGGAAATCAATCCACCCACATTGCCTGGCATCAACCAAAGGGACACCCACCAACCGCAACCCCCCTGAAAGAGGGCCGAGTGTTGCCAGCAGAGTACAGCCCAATGGCACAAGTGCGCAACAGAGAGACAACAACAAACCAGTGACTCTTCCCCCGAAAGGCATTGGAGGGAGGGCATCCCAGTGGCAACGAGAGCCCACCTGGCAAGACAGCAAGGGAGGACAGTATCAAGCCTACTGGTCACCTTCACGCCCCCGGGCCAGGCTACACCTAATTATAAATTCTGAACTGTATATAGGGTAAATAACATTTTAATCAATAATTTGCATGGCACTAGCTACTGATGAATTCCTTAGTATAATATGTTTTACAATTTTGGTATTATGGTATGTTCAATGGTATCCAACAATACTACATCTGATACCACAACTGATTAGTTATCATCAGACAATAATGGTAGTACAATTAAACTTACCTAGACTCTAAGATGATTTTTGTGCTTTGTTCTACTCCAGGACTTCTGTTTTAAAACTGTTTGCAAAGATCTACTTAGTACCGTATGGGGCTGGATTGGGTTTGGCTTGATCAGTTATAGGTGTGTGTATGTGTTGGGTTGGGTGTATGTGTGTGTATATGTCTATATACAGAATATATTCAGTAGGAACTGAAACTTTCCCCCCCACATGGCCACAAAGATCACATTTCTCTTCTCACTCTGGCTGAATGTCACTGCTTCAGAAAGACAGGATGGGGAAGTCTCAGTTGAAGGGGCCCTGTGGTATAGCTGGGTATGATATAATCCACGTATGGACGTGTGGACAAGAAGATCAACATGATTGGGTTCATGGTCTGATGTGTCCATATGAGAACCAGGTTTGTGGTTCTCTGCCTGATGATGGCCGTCTGATACCTTCAAGGGTGCTTGACACTTGTTAGCTGTATGTTTTTGTGTTGGACCAGGGTCAGAGTCTACTTGCAAAGTCACAACTGAGTCCTAGATCTACCGGTGCAGTCTTACAATCTTCTATGCCAAACAAAGAAGTAAGAACTGACAAGACAGCACAATAATACCTGGGACTCAGGCTAGCTCTGACTGAAGTATTTGTACATGATTTGTTTATTATATGTATATGATATGTATATGGCTTGTTTATTATATGTATATGATTTGTACATGACTTGTTTATTATATGTATATGATTTGTACATGACTTGTTTATTATATGTATATGATTTGTACATGACTTGTTTATTATATGTATATGATATGTATATGACTTGTTTATTATATGCATATGATTTGTACATGACTTGTTTATTATATGTATATGATATGTTGGCATAATGCTCTGACCAAAAACATATTCTGACAAGCAACATTAGTAATACATTTCAAAAGAGTGAGATGAAAAGGGACCATATCACAAAGTAAAGAATACTTCACTGTTCATTCCTGCTGCCTTTGATGTTGTGGACTATGCAAAAGATGAAGGAAAGACACTGTCTGATGTTTTGCGAATTTCACCATCTGGATTTTTTTGTGCATGGAATTTTAGGTCAGTCTAAACATAATTGATTGCAGACAAGTTATGAAAATTAACTTCACTTTTTGAAAACATCTGAAAAAATCCAGGAAATCCTTTTCACTTATCTGTTTTAGTGAAAGACTGCCCTCTTCAGGCTGCTGGCCAGAATGCACTGTGTCAAGGTGGTAAACTCCTCTCGGTGGTAGGTTTGCTTTTAATTGTCACTCATCACAGTGTTTTGGGTATTAGGTTTTAGGCAGTAGTTCAAAATTATTTCAAATAATTGCATCAAATATTTTTTTTGCATTTATTTACTTTTATATTTCGAAGTTGTGAAAAGCTTGAAATAGCAGGTCAATTGCATGTTCCTCAACGTCGAACGCCAAACACTTCATTCATTCAAGGACGGAACCACAATCCATAGATGAGTCTGTGCCATGTTTCAAATCAAATTGAGCAGACTATGGTACCAAATAAGGTTATGTTATAGAAGTTAATGTAAAGGGACTTAGTCAGACACATGGCAGATCTACCAGCTGTTTTTCTGAGCTTCCTGTAAAAAGAGAGGAATTGAGAGAGTTATATTTCCAGATCTGCAAACCAACATCTAATCGCTCATTCAGTAAGCAGCCGCCCAGGAGTCAAACTCCCAACTGACTGGACAATTTACTAGTAATATTAAATGAGAACCACTAGATGGCAACCTAAGGAGCCTAATTTTCCTTCTATGACTGTAACTGTTTGGACACAGCCAAAATGCAATTCATTCCTGTAGTCAAGCATGCTGTCTCATGCGTTTGTATAAAAAAGATTCAGATTTCAGTGTGGTGTCTTGTGTCCATGTCTTTGACTACAGGGCCATCTGGTTTTACAAAGGTGGTGGAAGTGTTTATGCTACTTTGCTCAGATGTATTAGCTGCTCCATCTACTGGAGGTTCAAGGTTTACAACCAAATTACGAGCCATGACCTGAAATGTATGTAGTTCATCTAATTGAAATTGATTAATTAAATATGATTCATTTTTTTTTTTTTACATGGAAAGGAGCTTAGAGATTTATATCAGATGTAAAAAAAACAATGGGATGAAATTCATTCAGCACTACAGACATGGTAATCAAGAGCTATTGTTGTGGGACATTATAACATGCATTTCCTCTATTGTTAACATTTTTGTTCATGGTCTACTGACTCTTATTGTACAAATATCTTTTTAAACCAGACCATGATCATACATTTAGTCACAGCATTGATTGTGGATTTAATTAATAACAGCCATTGGCTACCAGAGGGAGTAGAGAGTGAGTAAAGCATGTTATTGTATGATGCAATGTGATGCTTCTTTGAAGATCTATTTTTCAAAATATAGGATAAAACTATTTACTCAAAATACACAGAATATATTTTCCAATGTAGGCCATGTTGTTACAAATAAATACAATAGTCAACATAGTAACAGTAAATACTATGGTTAATATACTGTAATAGAGTAAAGATGTAGACGACACAGGTTCAAATACGTTTTGAAATCTTTTAAATACTTGGACAATTGATTTAAACTGCCTGAAGTGTAAGGTGGGGGGGGTTTCCACTGTCTGTATTTTATTCTACTGGTGCAACATGCAAACTCAATCAACCCAAATTGTTTTAAATTACTTCCAATATTATTTGAACCCAGGTCTGTGTGACAATTCAACTTATGACAACGTTGTTACTGAAGCGGTTTCTGTAGAAGGTGATTCACATCAAATGTATCCTTCTCTGGGCGTTACACATTCACATTAATAAAGCTTTCTACGACTATCTGTCCCAGATTGCAATGCCTTTGACAAATTATTGATTTGTGCTTTGTAGGAATATCAGTTTGGTTTATCGTGTGGTTCACAGGAAACTACATTTGTCTGTGAAACCCCTTAAAGGGCTGACTGTTCTGTTTTGGAGGCTTTCCACCTCACTTTTCTTTGGTCTTGCCCAGTCAGTTTTTTTTACATGCTTTGTGTTTGTTGAATACATCATGAATGTTGGGATAACCAGCTGAATAAGCACAGATGGCCTTGATGTGATCATGTTCAAGTTCATTAGGATTAAATGTTTCTTGGTCATTTTCAAATCGTTCCTTAACGTTTTTTGCACAACTTTCTGCCCAGTGCCAACTTTCTTTAAATGGTTTCTGGTTCTTTTCATTTGGAAGATATTCATTATTTACCTTCTTCTTCATTTTTACAGTGCATCCATCATACCTGTCATCAACAGCCTCCAGGACCATTAATAAGGGGATTTCATTATGGGGAGAATTTAGACCAGGAAAACCCTTTAAAAATAGATAGGAAACAAAAATAAAACATTCATTTATTCATGGCTGGTTGTGTGCACATGTCTACCATGCTCTTGTTTTTACATACTAAAGTAAGTTATTATATTTGAACTTGACTAGTGATACTGGAGGGTTCATGGGAGTTTGCCCAACCAATCCACATGTGTTTTGTGGATTTGGAGAAAGCATTCGACTGTGTCCCTCGCGGCATCCTGTGGAGAGTGCTTCGGGAATAAGGGGTTCTGGGTCCTTTGCTAAGGGCTGTCAGGTCCCTGTACGACCGAAGCAGGAGCTTGTTCCGCATTGCCGGCAGTAAGTCAGACTTGTTCCCTGTGCATGTTGGACTCCGGCAGGGCTGCCCTTTGTCGCCGGTTCTGTTCGTAATTTTTATGGACAGAATTTCTAGGCGCAGCCAGGGGCCGGAGGGTGTCAGGTTTGGGGACCACACGATTTCGTCTCTGCTCTTTGCGGATGATGTTGTCGTGTTGGCCCCTTCAAGCCAGGACCTTCAGCATGCACTTGGACGGTTTTCAGCCGAGTGTGAAGCGGTGGGGATGAGAATCAGTACCTCCAAATCCGAGGCCATGGTCCTCAGTCGGAAAAGGGTGGCTTGCCCACTTCAGGTTGGTGGAGAGTGCCTGCCTCAAGTGGAGGAGTTTAAGTATCTAGGGGTCTTGTTCACGAGTGAGGGAAGGATGGAATGGGAGATTGACAGACGATGCAGTCGATGTATTGGTCTGTCGTGGTGAAGAAAGAGCTGAGCCGCAAGGCGAAGCTCTCGATTTACCAGTCAATCTATGTTCCTACTCTCACCTATAGTCATGAGCTTTGGGTCATGACCGAAAGGACAAGATCCCGGATACAGGCGGCCGAAATGAGCTTTCTCCGCAGGGTGGCCGGGCGATCCCTTAGAGATATGGTGAGAAGCTCGGTCACCTGGGAGGAGCTCAGAGTAGAGCCATTGCTCCTCCACATCGAGAGGGGTCAGCTGAGGTGGCTTGGGCATCTGTTTCAGATGCCTCCGGAACGCCTTCCTGGGAAGGTGTTCCGGTCCCGTCCCACCGGGTGGAGACCCCGGGGAAGACCTAGGACATGCTGGAGGGACTATGTCTCCCGGCTGGCCTGGGAACACCTCGGTGTCCCCCCGGAAGAGCTAGAGGAAGTGTCTGGGGAGAGGGAAGTCTGGGCATCCCTGCTTAGACTGCTGCCCCCGCGACCCGGCCCCGGATAAGCGGAATATGATGGATGGATGGATGGATGGATGGATGGATCTTTGTAACACTGAAATGTTAATCGTAACATCTTCCTTACATATGAAACCCTGCCCAATGCTGGTAGAGATAGTTGTTATGCTCTCTTCATGACAACGCCACCAGAAGCCAGACAAGATGTAGACTAGATATTAATCACTAATCAGCACAATAATTCCCAAAAGTATTAAAGTAATATCATTTTGTTATTCATGTTTTATTTTATAGGTCTAAAAAACATATATAAGAGCTATTGGAATTTTTGAATACATTTTGGTACATTGTTGTCCACTTCCAGGTCTTGTGTTTGTTTTAACGCCCCTCCTTTCTCTCTTTCTTTCTTTCTTTCTTTCTTTCTTTCTCTCTTTCTTTCTTTCTTTCTTTCTCACCCACTCCTCCACCTCACTGCATCCTGAGATCAGTCAGTTGTCTGTGTCACAGTTTCTCAATAATCCAGCAATTTTACAGTAATACATTTGTTTTTTTTTGTGGCAGGTTCAAGTATCGTTATTTAAATAGAATAAAATAGGAAAGTTTAGTTCTAATATAAGAGGATATCTAATAGAATATTTACACTAATTTGGTAAATATCTCGCTAATAAAGAACACTTGCTTTTTTCCAACTTACAGACATATTTTCAGATCCTTGTAGTTGTACAACACATAGAGATCCAGACAAATGTGTCATACATCTCTGATATTCATGGTCTGTTTAAACCTTTTAGAGACTGATATTCCATTTCATGATCATGTTAAAGTTACAGTCAGAAGGTTGGTGTTGGCAAGTGGTGTTGGCAATTCTTCATCAAGATAGCAAAATGACATTAATATGGAATTCACAGTTACAGAGATGACAGAGATCAGACTTTACAGGCAGACAAACACCGACACTTTTTGCACCCAAATTAATAACATCCTGCTAACAAGTGTCAAACCCCCTCAAAGGTGTGAGATGTCCCTCATCAGGAAGACCACAAACCAAATACTCACATAGAAGTTGTCATCCATAAAGCAATGACACAAAACCACACAGCACTTATGCTCTAGTAGATGTAAAAGTACTTTCCAAATAAAAAGTTGTACAGATCCGAGATCACTGAGTCTGGCTAACTTCCTGGTTGAGTAAGCATTAAGCGTGACCCTTTTAGGATGAGCTAAAATAGACAAACTGACCACAGGTTAAAAGAACAGAGAGGCTGCACACTAGACTGCAAAAATATAATTCTCAATCCTACCAACTATGGACCTCTTGAGTGTCGGTGGGACGTTATTCCCCATGCAAACATACAACACTGGTCTGAGGAAACTATGGACTGTGGATAATGTTATTCCCACAATAATTCCAGTTCTCATGACCTCCAGATTGTAGTTTTTGTGGTTCTGGTCTAACAGCATGAAGACATGGAAGGGCAGCCAGCAGATGAGGAACATGGCGATCAGGACAGTCATTACTCTGAGGGACTTGGAGGACACACTCATCATTCGTCTGGTTCTCAGTCGCAGGATGATAACAGAGTAACAGAAGAAGATGATGAGGAAGGGAAATGCAAAGCCAACAATGAACACACATTTTTCACCCGCCAAAATAAAACAGGTGCTGAGGGCAACAGATGAAACCCAGGTCAGGATCACCACAACAAAGGCCTTGTTGATGGTACGGTTGAGACCAGACTTGAAACACCACCGACACACAGCGATCAACACTGATGACAACCAGGAGGATGATGCTACTGAACATGTTGATGAACATCAGAGCAAAGGTGAAGTTACACATGAAAAGCCCCAAGATGCACTCCTCTGAAACAATTATGATGATGATGTAGAAAGGTGGAAATGCGACACAGATTATGAAGTCGGACACGGCCAGGCTGAGGTACCAGGTGGTGTTGACCGTCTTCTTCATCTTGAGACCAGTGATCCAGATGACCAGGCCGTTCCCAAGAACCCCAATCAGGAAGGTGACAATGTTGACCACCAGGTAGAAGATACAGAAACCATCAATGAAGCATCTATTGTAGTTTATGGAAGCTGCATCCATGTCAGTACGACTGATATCGTCATGTATGTATTTGACATCATTCTCCATTGTGTTTTGTCTATTTGACCTGTAATTCATGGGAACATAAGATGTTTCAGTAGTTAGGAAACTGTTTTAGATGCCATCTTGCCATCTTGTACCCAATGTCACCCCCACCCCTTGTAATAATAATAATAATAGACTTACTCTGATGTACAACTTTCAAGACATTCAAGTACCTCTTACATAAGAAATGGTCCTACAAACCATGAACAGACCTACACCGATCAGCCATAACATTATGACAACTGACAGGTGAAGTGAATAACACTGATACACCCATCAGCCATAACATTATGACCACTGACAGGTGAAGTGAATAACACTGATACACCCATCAGCCATAACATTATGACAACTGACAGGTGAAGTGAATAACACTGATACACCCATCAGCCATAACATTATGACAACTGACAGGTGAAGTGAATAACACTGATAATCATGGCACCTGTCGGGGGGGGGGGGGGGGGTTATTTTAGGCAGCAAGATAACATTCTGTCCTTATATGATATGTTAGGAGCAGGAAAAATGGGCAAGCGTAAGGATCTGAGTGACTTTGACAATGGCCAAGTTGTGATGTTTAGACAACTAAGTCAGAGCCTCTCTAAAACTGCAGCCCTTGTGGGATTATGCGCCCTGCCACAAAGCAAAAATGGTTCAGGAATGGTTTGAGGAACAAAACAACGAGTTCAAGGTGCTGACTTGGTCTCCAATTTCCCCAGATCTCAGTCCAATCGAGCATCTGTGGGATGTGCTGGACAAACAGGTCTGATCCATGGAGGCCCCACCTTGCAAATTACAGGACTTAAAGGTTCTGCTGCTAACGTCTTGGAGCCAGATACCACAGCACACCTTCAGAGGCCTAGTGGAGTCCATGCCTCGACTGGTTAGGGCCGTTTTAGCTGCAAAAGGGGGACCTACACAATATTAGGCAGGTGGTCATAATGTTATGGATGTTGAGACAGAAGGGAATACAGCATCTTGTTACAGACTGTAAACACCCACGTCCTTGTGTGATGCCTGACAGACGTCCTTTGGTGGACAGGCTTTTCTACATAAGTTGTGTATGAGAAAGTGTGTGTGTGTGTAGAGAATATGTGTGTGTGTGTGTGTGTGTGTGTAGAGAGTATGTGTGGTTGTGTGTAGAGAGTATGTGTGTTTGTGTGTAGAGAGTATGTGTGGGTGTGTGTAGAAAGTGTGTGTGTGTGTGTGTGTGTGTGTGTGTGTGTAGAGAGTATGTGTGGACGTGTGTAGAGAGTATGTGTGTGTGTGTGTAGAGAGTATGTGTGTGTGTGTGTAGATAGTATTTGTGGGTGTGTGTAGAGAGTACGTGTGTGTGTGTGTGTGTGTGTGTGTAGGGAGTATGTGTGTGTGTGTGTGTAGAGAGAGTATGTGTGTGTGTGTGTGTGTGTGTAGAGAGAGTATGTGTGGATGTGTGTAGAGAGTATGTGTGTGTGGGTGTAGAGAGTATGTGTGTGTGGATGTGTGTAGAGAGTATGTGTGTGTGTGTGTGTAGAGAGTACGTGTGGGTGTGGTCAAAGTCAAGTTTGTGTCCATACATTCAATACTGGAGGGACAGCGCAAAGAGATCCATTTAATAATCAATGATTTCTATATTCTATCATTCTGTGGCCCTTTGGACCCAAAAGCAACTCAAAGCTTTCTGATCTCTCCACTTCAGCCCTGTCAATGTGTATGGAGTTGTTCTTACTCTTCCCAAGGACCCAGGGCCCCTTTTAAACTATGAGACTGAGAGTAAAACACTATTATTTTACATAAAGACCAGGCGCAGGATGAACGGTGAAACAAGGGTTACCTTAAGCAAGCAAGCGAGTTGATTTATATAGCACAATATCACCTGAGGCAATTAAATGTACTTTTCAAAGAGAATAAATAAAATACAATAGAATACAAACAAATACTAGAAGAACAACAAACATCATAATAAGAAAACATAGAATAAGGAAATATAATTAAAAAACAAAACATCAGTGGTAAATTCCATAGTGGATTCCATGAGGAAGCTGTAAAAGCAGTATGACTAACAGTGTAATATAGAGAAATAAAATGTACAGCAGTAAAAAAAAAAATACTGTGTCACATTGTCACAGAATGAACATACCAACATTTGTCAACGTGACCAGTAGTCCAAGTCTCATATATAAGATAAACAGATATATTACCTACATACATGTGTCAGGAGACTCAATAAATAATTCCCCATGAATATTCATTACTCCTCACCAAAACACACTCAGGTCTGATCAATGTGTTAATTACATCAATCAGCCAAACAATGAAAACTAAAAACAGCAGAACTCACACATATTCCTCTATCAAGACATTAGAGGAAGTCCAAACCTGCCAGTTTAATCCTGACTATAACCTAGATTTGATTATATTCCCAGTTTTATCACACTTTACACCTCTATTGGTGCTTATCACCTTGGGTGGCTGGGGGCTTTGTGTCATAAGTCTGTTTTTGTCTCTGTAAACCATAATTGGCTTGGCAGTTCTTTAGAATTTACAACATAATGACTTGCTACTGGTAAGAATTCCACAGCAAAATATTTTGTATGATGGTTTGTTCAATGATCTCCAACAATACAACATTCCCTACCACATTACATGTAGTTATCATCAGCTAATATTGGTTGTACACTTAAACCTACCAGTCTCTGATATGATTTTGGTGCCTTGTTCTCCACCTGGACTTGTGTTCTGAAAACTGTCTGTAATGACGTACATATGCCAAGCCAGATAGATCAAATATTTATCAGCCATAACCACAGAACCTGTTTCTTCCGCAAAGCAAAAAAGCCCCTTCTTAACAGGCTTTAGGGCTCCAGGATGTGTTGAGATGTGTTACTGATTTACACTTCTTTACATGTCGTTCCATTTCTTTAAACACATAATGTACACAAAAGGAATCTGCAATGATGTTCCAACCCCAGTCAGTGTTGGTCAGGTTCTACACTGACTTCATGGTGAATCCCATGGATGTGTGTTTAGCTGGCAGCATTGGTTGATGCATGATGCCTGTGCAGGAATAGAAAAACACCTCTTTGTGGTTGAAGATTTGAGCAGAGGTTTACATACACCAATCAGCCATAGCATTACGACTAGCTGCCTAATATTGTGTAGGTCCCCCTTTTGCCACCAATGACATGTATATGATTTGTATATTATTTGTATATGACATGAATATTATTTGTATATGACATGTATATTATTTGTACATGACATGTATATTATTTGTATAAGACATGTATATTATTTGTATATGACATGTATATTATTTGTATATGACATGTATATTATTTGTATATGACATGTTTATGAAGTATATTATTTGTATATGACATGTATAGGATTAGTATTTTGTCTGTTTTGCTAAATATATTCATGTTGCAGTTAAATAATGAATATGGGCTTGAAGTGCAGTCTCTCAGCTTTAACTTGAGGGTATTCACATCCATATTGGAGGAAGGTTTTAGGAATTACAGCACTTTAATATGTAGCCACCTCTTTTTCAAGGAACCAAAAATAATTGGATAATTGATTCAAAATATGTTTCATGGCGGATGTAGGCTATTCCTTCGTTATTTCTTCATCAGTTAAGTAGGTAAAAGGTCTGGAGTAGATTCCAGGTGTGACAGTTACATTTGGAAACTGTTGCTGTGAACTTACAACAGGTGGTCAAAGGAGCTCTCAATGCAAGTGAAACAGGATGTTCTTCGGCTGCGGCTGCAAAATGAAATCCATCAGAGAGATGGCAGGAACATTAGGAGTGACCAAATCATATGGGGTGCTGAATGTAAAAGTTCGGTTACACTTTTTTAGCTGATACATTTTCAACATTTAGCTCACTTTCCTCACATTTAGCGCATTTTCCTCACATTTGAGGCAGAAATTATATATATATATATATATATATATATATATATATATATATATATATATATATATATATATAAAAATGTTAAATGTTAAATCTAAATGTTATATCTAAATCTAAATGTTAAATCTAAATGTTAAATTTATATCTAAATGTTAAATGTTAAATCTAAATGTTATATCTAAATCTAAATATTAAATCTGAATCTAAATGTTGAATATATATCTAAATGTTAAATGTTAAATTCACCACCTTGACATGAAAATGTTTGTGGCAACATAACTTAACAGTTTTGGAAATGTTGTTTTGAATCTATTGTGTGTCCCGTCTGAGGTCAAAGTTTGGTTTTTCAGCAAGAGTTAATGGTTTTGATATAGTGCTTAATTTTGACCTGAAAATAGGATATTTGGTGAATTGGGTGAGACGTTATGGATTTGTGTTTACTGTTGTGAGAGAATACGAGACATAGGTTCAAGAAATGTGTTTTAGCAATCGAGAAAAACTGTAATTTCAAGGTCCTAATAAGGAGTAGTGGCTCCCTTTGCCTTGAGAACAGATCCAATCCTTCTTGGAATGCAGTCCTGAACTGTGTCTAGTGGGAAATCTGAACATATTGCTTTTCTCCATAGGTCAAGGGTCCAGGTTTCTTTTACCAACATTCAAACCTTCAATGCTGTGCGTTCCATCACTGTTCCTCTTTGTTGATGCAGTTTGTCCTTGATCGGCAAATGCACAATTATTTTTTCAAAATGAGAAAGGCAAAAGTCATGAAATTTTATTTGTCAAAAGCTTTATTTTGGAATATGAAAGATCTTCCCTTCAACTAATGGGGCAGCAAAAAAGGAAACACATGGAAATATTTATATTGATCCTGAGAGACAAATTCTCTCATTTTGAAAATGTCTTGAAAACATCACATTTATTTGGCCAAAGCAATAACAGCAGACATTAATTGAGACTAATGTAGAAACAATCAAAAACTTGTTTTTAAAATCTTCCACACCACTGCTTTCACACTCATGACATAACTTACAGTACAGGGGTGGGAGTGGTTACTGATGAAGGAAACAGCTGGAGGCTGGGAGAAAAAGGTGGGAGAGGGGTGATGACAAAATGCTATTATTATGGATGGGAGGGTGTTACGGGAAAAATAAGGCAGAGGCAATTGCAAGTATAACTGGTATTTAATGAAGTAATCAGATAACCAGGGTCGACATCAGAGAAATCACGGGGCTGAACAAAGTCTCTGGAAGGCACGTTGGGATGCAGGCGGGCTGGCAGCGCAGGCATACAGCAGACGACTTGGTCAGTGCAGGATGATGAGTGAATGATGATCAGCGACCACGCCCACGCACGCTCTCATTCACACACAAACACAACGCGAGGAAGAGTCAATGAATTCCTTAACTGTGACAATACCCCACCCCCTAGGGGCTCCCCCAGGCGCTTCCAGGAGAACCTACCTGTTGATTGTAATCAACAATAAGGGAACGATCCAGAATGTCCCCAGCAGGAACCCAACTCCTCTCCTCCGGACCGTAACCTTCCCAGTCCACCAAATACTGGAATCCGCGCCCCCTCCGTCTCGAGTCTAGAATACGATTTACCGAATATGTAGGTACCCCATACACGAGTCGCGGTGGTGGGGGAACCGGGGTAGGCGGATTCATGGGAGAATAAAATACAGGTTTCAATTTGGAGACATGGAACACGGGATGAATCCTCCTGTACGCAGGATGAAGTTTGAGTCGGACTGTCACCGGACCAACGATTTCGGTGACAGGGAGCGGGCCAATGAATCTGGGAGCTAACTTGTTCGAAACGGAACGGAGTGGAATATTCCTGGTAGAAAGCCACACTTGGGAGCCGATGACATATACGGGAGGCGTTGATCGGTGGCGATCGGCCTTAACCTTGGTGCGCCCCCTCACTCTGAGCAAAGACTCACAGGCTCTGGTCCATGTACGGTGACACCTCTGGACAAAAGCGTGAGCGGAGGGGACCGCGACTTCGGACTCCAGACTAGGAAAAATGCGTGGCTGGTAACCTACACTACTCTCAAACAGAGATAGGCCCGTAGATGACACAGGTAACGCGTTGTGTGCGTACTCCACCATAGAGAGCTGCAGACACCAGGAGGAAGGATTCTTAGCGGCAACACATTGCAACATTCTTTCCAATCTTAATTGGCCCTCTCGGTCTGACCATTACTCTGGGGGTGGTAACCTGAGGATAGACTCACAGTGGCCCACAGTAACTTACAAAACTCCCGCCAAAATTTGGACACAAATTGGGACCCCCTGTCAGAGACCACGTCCATCGGGAGGCCATGTAACCGAAAGACGTGATCAATGACAGTCACCGCTGTCTCCTTGGCTGAGGGTAATTTAGGCAAGGGAATGAAATGGGAACCGGTCTACCTTTGAGAACCGGTCTACTACGGTTAAAACAACCGTATTGCCTTGGGAAGGCGGGAGGGTGGTGATAAAATCCAGCGCTATGTGGGACCAGGGTCTCGAAGGGACAGGCAGCGGTCGGAGTAGCCCATCTGAGGGTCGATTGGAAGTCTTACCAATGGCACAGATTGAGCAGGCCAAAACAAAATCCTGAATGTCGTGAGCCATCGACGGCCACCAGAATCGTTGCTTGACCAAAAACCTGGTAAGGTTTACTCCTGGGTGACAGGCTACGTTGGAACAATGCCCCCATCGAATAAGGCCTGACCGTAATTCTACCGGCACAAATAATCGGTTCAGTGGGCACCAGGACGGAGGCGTTACCCCATCTAAGGCAGTCTTGACCCTCGATTCAACCTCCCATCGGAGCGTGTTGATGAATAGCGTCTCCGGTAAAATGCACTCAGGAGTAGACAGGCGTTTATTTATAATTATACATTTATATTAAAATGTCACCAAAGTTAAACATTCCTTAACAACACTGTTCCACAGCCCCTGAGTCCTTGTCATCCTCAGAGAGTTTTAGAGATGTGTGGATGTTTCATGGCTGGTGGTGGGGCGGTCTTCTTCTCCAAGGACATTCTCAATCCTACTAACTATGGACCTCTTGAGTGTCTGTGGGACGTTATTCCCCATGCAAACATACAACACTGGTCTCAGGAAACTATGGACTGTGGCTAATGTAACTCCCACCAATTTTCCAATTAAATTGACCTCTGGGGTGTAATATATGTGGTTCGGGAGTAACAGCCTGAAGACATGTAAGGGCAGCCAGCAGATAAAGAACATGGCGATCAGGGCAGTCATTACTCTGAGGGACTTGGAGGACACGTTCATCAATTGTCTGGTTCTCAGTCTCAGGATAGTTACACAGTAACAGAAGAAGATGATAAGGAAGGGCACTGCAAAGCCACCAATGAAGTTTATCTTCACCTTGTCCATTCCACCCCCAAACACATAACGAGTGCTGAGGGCAACAGAAGAAACCCAGGCCAGGATCACTGCAACAGAGACTTTGTTGATGGTATGGTTGTTCTGAGCCCAGACTGGAAACACCACCGACACACAGTGATCAACACTGATGATGACCAGGAGGAAGACACTGCTGAACATGGGGATGAATACCAGTTCAAAGGGGAAGTTACACGTGAAAAGCCCCCTGACGCACACATCTGTAGCAATGAGGATGATGTAAAACAGTGGAAGGACGACACAGAATATGAAGTCGGACACGGCCAGGCTGAGGTACCAGGTGGTGTTGACCGTCTTCTTCATCTTGAGACCAGTGATCCAGATGACCAGGCCGTTCCCAAGAACCCCAACCAGGAAGGTGAGGATGCTGACCACCAGGTAGAAGATATAGAACCCAGAAATGGTTATGGAATAAGCATCCACTTCAGTGGTGTTGACATTGTCATTTTTGTAATTGACATAATCCTGGCTATGGTTATAATAATCATAATATATGTATTTGCCATTCTCCTCCATTGTGTTTCGTGTATTTGACCTGTAATCCCTGTGAAGATAAGATGTTTCAGTAGTTAGGAATCTGTTTTAGATGCCTGAGTCCATCTTGTACCCAATGTCATTTACAGTCCTCACCCCTTCCACCCCTTAATGTTGAACCCAGGACAGATAATCAGACTAACAGGGGACTCTAGAGGTCACTACACACTAAGTTGAGACAGAAGTACAGCATCTTGTTGCAGACTGTGAACACCCACGTCCTTGTAATAATATTAATAGATGTAATTTGGAGACGCCTTTAAAGGACATCTTACATGAGAAATGGGCCTACAAACAGTGCAATACATGAAAACATAAGTTGAGACACGAGGGGATAAACTGTATTTTTGCGGATTGTGAACACCCACGTTCTTGTGTGGTGCCTGACACACGGATACTTCTGTACCAAGTGGGTGTTAATATTCTGAAAACATGATGGTACTGGTTTATCGTAGGTACCAGGGATCCAACACGTGACAGATGGCAGCCAGTGCAGCTGTACTTTAGCTCCGCTTCGAATCGTCGAAAAGAGTCGCCAACTTTGTGTTCGAGGTTGATGATCAGGGAGTAATAAATACGCAAAAAACACTATGGAAACTGTGCCTTCAAACTTTCAAGTCTAAAGGAGGAAACACTTCCAACTTAGGAAAGCACCTCAAATACAGACATGCAAATTCATTTAAAGAATTCAAGTTGAGTGAGTTTCAATTCACATTACATTAACAACGTGTCCAAAGTATTATCCTTGTTATATCAAAGTCTTGAAATACAGGTACTATCATTTTTGTGAGAGACAGCTGGCATTGCTGTGCAGCCTAGCCAACTGTGTTCCATAGTGTTTTCAAGTCCGCTTATAATATGCGACTTTGGGATTATTTTTTGGTTTTGAAATAATCATGGTTGCGGTTTTTTGGTCTTGTTTTAAAATGTTTAAAAATAAAAACCTTACAATGTCACTAATCCAATTCAGTGTCATTGTCTGTGGTATGTTATCTATGTACTGGCACACATGAATGTTACTTTAACCAGACTAGACATGCCTGAACTTAAGATTTGGATCAATATATTGAGATCTATGATTAACGTTGTCAGTATTTCATAATTGCATAACGGACACTTAATGGACATGTAATGTATGGGCTGTTGATGAGGGAGCAACAACTCCCTAGATTCCATTGAATTAGACTAATAACCTATTATAGAAGGAATGCATTGTCTCTATATTTTGCCGTATGAAATGTGTACATTTGTCACAGAACGTACGGACCAACAGTTGTCAACTTAACCGGTAGTCCAATTATATAAGATTACTGTAAATGTACAATTAACCGATATATTACCTACTAAACAGCAATAAATACTAGAGTACCTCTTTGCATGTACTAGGAGACTCACTAAATAATTCTCCATGCATACAGAATACTGCACCTTTTTCTTTCCTTTCCAAAATTTTTAAAAGGAACATTTTCAGTGAGGAACAGAAGGGTTAAAATGAAGAGACCACTGCAAACTGAATGCTTCTATTCTTCACAAAAAATCTTCCTTTTCAACTTTTTTGGAAAGGAAAGAAAAGGGTGCAGTATACTGTATGCATGGAGAGGTCTCTTGATTTTTTCCAGAGCTGTACATTACTCTTCCCCAAATCACACACATGTAATAAATATGTGTAATTTACATCACCAGACATGGCCAAACAATGAAAACTAAATAGAGGAGAACTCACATATTCCTCTATCAACACATTATCAGGAGAGACACTTGTCACTGTAAAGTTTAATAACCTGTACAGTACAATGACCAATATTGGAATACTTCTCACTTCATGCGAAACAGAGGAAGTCCAAACCTGCCAGTTTATAATCAGTAACACTTCTTTCAAATATACCACATCATGACTAGATACTTTATGAATTCCATAGTAAAATGTATCCAGCAGCTTTGGTATATATAATGATCTCCAACAATCCTACATCCCCTAACACAATTGATTAGTTATCATCAGACCATGAGGGTTGTACCATTAAACTTACCAGACTAAGATGATTGTTGTTCTTCGTTCTAGTTCAGAAATTCAATTTTAATACTGTCTGCAAAGATCTACTTAGTATCATAGGGGAATGAGTTGTGTTTGGGCAAGAGGCAGATCAGCTATAATCAAGGTTTTTTGTGTGTGTGTGTGTGCGTGTGTGTGTGTGTGTGTGTGTCTATGTCTGTGCGCATGATGTAGGTCTGCAAATCTTGATATGGGTATGTATGTATGTCATTTTGATGTTTAAGAACAAATGAGCCAGATATTTCCTGGTTTTCAAAAGAAATCAAATTTTTCATCTAAAATACACTGTAGACATTGTTAATAATGTGAATGACTATTGTAGCTGGAAACGGTTAATTTTTAATGGAATACCTACATACAGAAGCCCATTATCAGCAACCATCACTCCTGTGTTCCAGTGCCACATTGTGTTTGCAAATCCAAGTTTACCATTTTAAAAGGCAACTTGGTCATTAGAGAAACCTTTTGCAATTATCTTAACAAAACTGAAAATGGGGATGGGAAAATCTCAGTTGAAGGGGCTCTGTGGTATAACTGGGTATTTTCTCATGCATGTGTGCGCTTGTGGACAAGAAGATCAACATGATTGGGTTCATGATCTCATGTGTCTGTATGAGAACAAGGTTTGTGGTTGTCTGTCTGATGAATTTGATATGCCCCCTCATTTTTAAACAAGAAAAGGAACCAGGTGCGAGGTTCATCCAGCCCATGATTAGAAGGGATATAGGTTTCTGCCCACATTCGATGTGAACCAAGTCTCTCATGTGAGAGGCTGTGTCTTTACCCACTACGCTACAAAACTATATGTATGCTGGATGTCGGTGAAACATCTCAACATTATATGATTTGTCACGCATTAACATCACACCAAGTTTGAATATTTCGCTAGATACCCATTAAGCATTGTGTTAAACTGACAAGTTCACTTCCACTACAAATATAATCTATGAACTGTAAGGCATTTGCCACTGGCCGTTTAAACAGCTTATTAGCCAGTAATAGGCTTACTAGTATCTACTAACTTACTACTTGGAATAGTATACAAGAATTGAACAATTGATAGCAAGACTGAAGATGAACTTCACACTGCCATAGCTATTTCATGACATTGATACAATCATTATCATTATAGGTGATGAAAACAGACTGACAGAATTGAGAATTGTGGAAACTCCTCCTCTTTTACTCCCCAGGACGACACCAGCCCGATATGCGGCGCCCTACAGAACCCCCCAGGCACAATCAGTAGTGACCCCCGCCGGAGTGACACAGATACACATGCAAGACAAGTTCATGGACCACTGAGACATCTGGGAGGCCCAGCAGTGTGTTGGTGATGAAAGTATTTTGAACAAATATGTAATCTATTCATTTCCATTAGTCATTTTTCCCAGTCAGTAGTTTTTGTCCCCTACTTTTAGGAGAAAATAACAACAATCAAAAACACAGCCATGTAGTATTTGTGGAATGTCCTGCGGCTTTTTTCTTGACAAAGCAATTTTTACTGAAAAAGTAACTATTAATGGACTTTGCATCTGACTGCAAGTGTGTGGAAACAAATGACTAATTTTGCTCTGTTTAATAAAATAAAAAGAACAAAGTTCTTTACTCAACACTACTCAACATGTGTTTGATTAAATGCTGCATATTCCAGCAAAGATTATAAAAAAAATATAGAGTGACAAGAATATGTGTGGGTGTGTGTAGAGAGTATGTGTGGGTGTGTGTAGAGAGTATGTGTGTTTGTGTGTAGAGAGAATGTGTGAGTGTGTGTAGAGAGTATGTGTGTTTGTGTGTGTAGATAGTATGTGTGTGTGTGTGTGTGTGTGTAGAGAGAGTATGTGTGTGTGTGTGTGTGTGTGTGTGTAGAAAGTATGTGTGTGTGTATGTGTGTAGAGGGTTTGTGTGGATGTATGTAGAGAGTATGTGTGTGTGTGTAGAGAGTATGTGTGTGTGTGTAGAGAGTTTGTGTGGATGTGTGTAGAGACTGTGTGTGTGTGGATGTGTGTAGAAAGTATGAGTGTGTGGATGTGTGTAGAAAGTATGTATGTGTGGGGAAAGAGTATGTGTGTGTGGATGTGTGTAGAGAGTATGTGTGTGTGGATGTGTAGAGAGTATGTGTGTGTATGTGTGTAGAGAATATGTGTGTGTGGATGTATGTAGAGAATATGTGTGGGTGTGGTCAAAGTCAAGTTTGTGTCCATACATTCAATACTGGAGCGACAGCGCAAAGAGATCCATTTAATAATCAATGATTTCTATATTCTATCATTCTTTGGCCCTTTGGACCCCAAAGCAACTGGAAGCTTTCTGGTCTCTCCACTTCAGCCCTGTCAATATGTATGGAGTTGTTCTTACTCTTTCCAAGGACCCAGGGCCCCTTTTAAACTATGAGACTGAGAGTAAAACACAATTACTTTACATAATGTTTTTTAGGTCATTCCAATTTACACTGGTATTTTCAGTGTGGTAAGGAAGGAGACCAGGCGCAGGATGAACGGTGAAACAAGGGTTACCTTAAGCAAGCAAGTATATTTATATAGCACAATATCACCTGAGGCAATTAAATGTGCTTTTCAAAGAGAATAAATAAAATACAATAGAATACAAACAAATACTAGAAGAAGAACAACAAACATCATAATAAGAAAACATAGAATAAGAAAATAGAATAAAAAAAGAAAACATAAGTGGTACATTCCATAGTGGATTCCATGAAGAAGCTGTAAAAGCAGTATGACTAACAGTGTATTATTGAGAAATAAAATGTACAGCAGTAAAAAAAAAAATACTGTGTCACAGAATGAACATACCAACATTTGTCAACGTAACCAGTAGTCCAAGTCGAAAATATAAGATAAACAGATGTATTACCTACATACATGTGTCAGGAGACTCACTAAATAATTCCCCATGAATATTCATTACTCCTCACCAAAACATACACAGGTCTGATCACTGTGTTAATTACATCCATCAACCAAACAATGAAAACTAAAAACAGCAGAACTCACACATATTCCTCTATCAAGACATTAGAGGAAGTCCAAACCTGCCAGTTTAATCCTGACTATAACCTAGATTTTATTATATTCCCACGTTTATCACACTTTACACCTCAATTGATGCTTATCACCTTGGGTGGCTGGGGGCTTCGTGTCATAAGTCTGTTTTTATCAC
This sequence comes from Esox lucius, assembly GCF_011004845.1. Taxonomy (NCBI): domain Eukaryota; kingdom Metazoa; phylum Chordata; class Actinopteri; order Esociformes; family Esocidae; genus Esox; species Esox lucius. The sequence goes on from NC_047593.1 coordinate 16,448,764, forward strand.
TGTAAACCATAATTGGCTTGGCAGTTCTTTAGAATTTACAACATAATGACTTGCTACTGGTAAGAATTTCACAGCAAAATATTTTGTAAGATGGTTTGTTCAATGATCTCCAACAATACAACATTCCCTACCACATTACATGTAGTTATCATCAGATAATATTGGTTGTACACTTTAACTTACCAGTCTCTAAGAAGATTTTGGTGCCTTGTTCTCCACCTGGACTTGTGTTCTGAAAACTGTCTGTAATGACGTACTTATGCCTAGCCAGATAGATCAAATATTTATCAGCCATAACCACAGAACCTGTTTCTTCCGCAAAGCAAAAAAGCCCCTTCTTAACAGGCTTTAGGGCTCCAGGATGTGTTGAGATGTGTTACTGATTTACACTTCTTTACATGTCGTTCCACTTCTTTAAACACATAATGTACACAAAAGGAATTTGCAATGATGTTCCAACCCCAGTCAGTGTTGGTCAGGTTCTACACTGACTTCATGGTGAATCCCATGAATGTGTGTTTAGCTGGCAGCATTGGTTGATGCATGATGCCTGTGCAGGAATAGAAAAACACCTCTTTTTGGTTGAAGATTTGAGCAGAGGCCTACATACACCAATCAGCCATAACATTACGACCAGCTGCCTAATAATTGGACACTGACTCAAGTTTTGTTCTTTTGTCAGCAAAAACAGAGGGATCACAACAAGGTGCAAACCATTCATAAGCCTCAAGAATAGAAAGGCCAGATTAGACCTTGACAAAAAAACATCTAAAAAAGCCAGTCCAGTTCTGAAACAGCGTTTGTTTGGTCAGATGAAACTAAGATCAACCTGTACCAGAATGATGTGAAGTAAAATGTACGGAGAAGTCTTGGAACGGCTCATGAGCCGAAAACAAACCACATCATCTGTAAAACACGGTGGAGGCAGTGTGATGGCATGGGCATGCATGGCTTCCAGTGGCACTGGGTCACTAGTGTTTATTGATGATGTAACAGAAGACAGAAGCAGCTGGATGAATTCTGATGTGTATATGAATATATTGTTTACTCAGATTCTGCCAAATTCAGTGAAGTTCAATTTACGGCGCTTCACTTTACAGATGGATAATGACCCAAAACATACTGCAAAAGCAACCCAGGAGTTTTTTAAGGCAAAGTAGTGGAATTTTTTTCAATGGTTGAGACAATCACCTGATCTCAACCTGATCCAGGATGCATTTCACTTGCTGAAGACACAAATTAATTAAACCAATATATTTTTTTCTCTTTTCATTCTATTTCTGTATTTGAAACAGAGCAAAACTTGAACGATAGTAAAATGTTTACACACACTTGCAGTCAGATGCAAATTCCATTTTTAGTTATATTTTTGGTCAAAACACTTTAATCAAAACAACACTGCTAAAAGATTATTAACTATATGGCCTTAGAAATATCAATGATGGCTTTTATTTAAAAAAAAGAACACCTGAGTGCTGCCAGGATAACATCCTGCCGCTAAAATAATACTAATGAAGCTTAGTTTGGCCATCACTAGCCTAAAGTACCCAGATCACTGTCATGACATTTTACTGACATTTTTCAGTCCTGGGATTCCATACAGAACACTCTCATGAGTGACCATCAAGCGTACCAATGAACAGAGACCTTCACCACCTTGACATGCTGCATTCTGCACAGCAGCCAGAAGAGGGCAGACTTTCACTAAAACAGATAAAGGAAAGATTATCAGACACACTTCAGATTGACAGGTATTCAATGGGGTGGGGAAATATCCAGTTATATAGATGAATAAAGATTCCCTAATCTGGGTTTCCAAAGTGATGTATTTAACAAGTATTGTTAACTTTTATAATCTTATGTAAAAATTATGTTTTGACTGATTTGATATATTTCTTCATTCCTTTTATAAATAAACCCACAGTGTGCACAAACTCCAACCATCCTTATTGCACATATTCCACAAGATCAGAGGCAGCATCCATGGATTATTGACTAATCAATGGATTACTGCCTCATCCATGGATAACTGACTCATCGATGGATAACTGACTTATCCATGGATTACTGACTCATCCATGGATTACTGCCTCATCCATGGATTACTGACTCATCCATGGCAGTAAAACGTAGGAATTGTAACAATTTTGATACAGAATCCCCTTATTTCAGGGGCTCAAATGTCATTGGATAAATTAAAGCAATCAAACATAAAGCATTCATTTTTAATACTTTGTTGAGAATTCTTTGCAGGCAGTGACTGCTTGAAGTCTGGAACACATGGACATCACATGTGACATCTACCTTTGTGAAGCTTTGCCAGGCCTTTACTGCAGCATTTTTCAGTTGTGGTTTGTTTGTGGACCTTACTACCTTAAACGCTGCACGTTAACAAAAATAAATAAAACAAAGAGAGACATTGAGCTGTAATAGTCATCAGGACCAGCCCAATATTGGGCTGAATGTTAGAATCTGGTCTTTTACCATCATGTAAAAATGTGTCCAATGGCCAAATTCTGCAATGGAAATTAACAAGATTCCGAATCAGCATTAAAATGTCTAGGGGCGCCTGGTTATACAATTAAATTTCACAGCCCATCCTGTCTTTCTGAGAAAAGGCATTTACTTGTACAGGGGTGGTCAAAATAACACCACATGGAAAAGGACAGTTACTTTGACGTTTCTAAATCACAAACACATCTGCAGAGGTCACATTAGGTTGATGGTCAATTAACAGTACAAACAGTGGGTGGACATAAACACCTAACAATATATTAATTTCAAGGACCTAATAAGGAGTAGTGGCTCCCTTTGCCTTGAGAACAGATCAAATCCATCTTGGAATGCAGTTAAAGAAGTCCTGAACTGTGTTCAATGGGATATCTGAACATATTGCTTTTCTCCATTGTTCAGGGGACCAGGTTTTATGTTTCTTTTACCAACATTCAAACCTTCAATGCTGTGCTTTCCATCACTGTTCCTCTTTGTTGATGCAGTTTGTCCTTGATCGGCAAATGCAAAATAATTTTTTCTAAATGAGACAAGCAAAAGTCATGAAATGTAATTTGTCAAAAGCTTTATTTAGGAATATGAAAGAGCTTCCCTTCAACTAAAGGGGAAGCAAATAAGGAAACACATGGAAATATTTATATTGATTCTGAGAGACAAATACTCTCATTTTGAAAACGTCTTGAAAATATCACATTTATTTGGCCAAAGCAATAACAGCAGACATTAATTGAGACTAATGTAGAAACAATCAAAAACATGTTTTTAAAATCTTCCACACCTCTACTTTAACACTCATGACATAACTTACAGTACAGGGGTGGGAGTGGTTACTGATGAAGGAAACAGCTGGAGGGTGGGAGTGGTTACTGATGAAGGAAACAGCTGGAGGGTGGGAGTGGTTACTGATGAAGGAAACAGCTGGAGGGTGGGAGTGGTTACTGATGAAGGAAACAGCTGGAGGGTGGGAGTGGTTACTGATGAAGGAAACAGATGGAGGGTGGGAGTGGTTACTGATGAAACAGCTGGAGGGTGGGAGTGGTTACTGATGAAAGAAACAGCTGGAGGGTGGGAGTGGTTACTGATGAAGGAAACAGATGGAGGGTGGGAGTGGTTACTGATGAAGGAAACAGCTGGAGGGTGGGAGTGGTTACTGATGAAAGAAACAGCTGGAGGGTGGGAGTGGTTACTGATGAAGGAAACAGATGGAGGGTGGGAGTGGTTACTGATGAAGGAAACAGCTGGAGGGTGGGAGTGGTTACTGATGAAAGAAACAGCTGGAGGGTGGGAGTGGTTACTGATGAAGGAAACAGATGGAGGGTGGGAGTGGTTACTGATGAAGGAAACAGCTGGAGGGTGGGAGTGGTTACTGATGAAAGAAACAGAGGGAGGGTGGGAGTGGTTACTGATGAAGGAAACAGATGGAGGGTGGGAGTGGTTACTGATGAAAGAAACAGATGGAGGGTGGGAGAAGAAGGAGGGAGAGGGGTGATGACAACATACTATTATTATTGGTGGGAGGAGACTTGACGGAAGGACAGGAAGTGAGAGTCAAAAGTAAAAGTGGGAGAGAGAGGAAGGTGAAGTAGGGTTTTATGTTGGGTACTCTTTTGTTGTCATGGCACCCTTTGTGTAGACGCCATGGAATTTATATGGACCAACTCAAAAATATGCTAAAATATTTAGAAAAACTAAAAGCTGTAGATGGCAGCACATCCTCCCTCGAGTCCGAATATACCACTTTTGTTTTCCTGTTTCTCTTACGCTATTGGAAAACTTAAATAAAAATGGATACAGATCTGAGAATAAGCAAACCCCCCAAAATACAAAAACCTATAAAGTGTCTTTTAATGGTAGTTTGTCTGTTTGCTTGATTAATGCAGGGTGGAAGGGAGTTTCTGTGATAATGTCTCTGTTATCTACTGTTTTACTGTGACTTTTTTAGACTTGGAGACCATGAAGAGACCACTGGATGGCTGTCTTGTAAGGTAAGTATGGATATGTGAACTGTATGGTTTTATTATGTAGACAAAATGCATTCTTCATTACAGTAACATTTCTCATATTAGCACAAAGAGATACCGTCAATCCCGGGTTAACCCTCAACCACTTTAAAAGCATACTTGTTGTGCAGTTATTTAAATGCAGGTCATCAAAAGAACATACATTTATAATAAAATCTCACCAAAAGTTAAGCATTGCTTAACAGCACTGTTCCACAGCCCCTGAGGCCTTGTCATCCTCAGAGAGTTTTAGAGATGTGTGGATGTTTCATGGCTGGTGGTGGGGGGGTCTTCCTCTCCAAGGACATTCTCAATCCTACCAACTATGGACCTCTTGAGTGTCGGTGGGACGTTATTCCCCATGCAAACATACAGGACTGGTCTCAGGATACTATGGACTGTGGCTAATGTAACTCCCACCATAATTATAATTCCTTTGAACATTGGGCTGGAATATATGTTGCCCAAGGGAAACAGTAAGAAGGTATAGAAGGGCAGCCAGCAGATGAAGAACAAGGCGATCATGTCAGTCATTACTTTGAGGGACTTGGAGGACACACTCATCATTCGTCTTGTTCTCAGTCGCAGGATGATAACAGAGTAACAGAAGATGATGATGAGGAAGGGCACTGCAAAGCCACCAATGAGCTGACTCAGTAATATCTTGGGAATGTCTATTTCACCCGCAAACATATAATGAGTGCTGAGGGCAACAGAGGAAACCCAGACCAGGATCACCACAACAGAGGCCTTGTCGATGGTACGGTTGTTTTGAGCCCAGACTGGAAACACCACCGACACACAGTGATCAACACAGACGATGACCAGGAGGAAGATGCTGCTGAACAAGCTGATGAATATCAGAGCAAAGGTGAAGTTAGTCATGAAAAACCCAAAGGTGGCCACCCCTATAGCAATGAGGTAAGAAGATGGAAAGGTGGCACAGAATATGAAGTCAGAAACGGCCAGGCTGAGGTACCAGGTGGTGTTGACCGTCTTCTTCATCTTGAGACCAGTGATCCAGATGACCAGGCCATTCCCAGGAACCCCAACCAGGATGTTGAGGATGCAGACCACCAGGTAGAAGATACAGAAACCATTAGTGAAGCATCTATTATAGAACCCATTATTGGTTATGGAATCAGCATCCACTTTAGTAGTGTTGACACTGTCATTTTTGTATTTTCCATAATCCTGGCTATGGTTATAATAATCATAATATGTGTAATTGCCATTCTCCTCCATTGTGTTTCGTGTATTTGACCTATAATCCCTGTGAAGATAAGATGTTTCAGTAGTTAGGAATCTGTTTTATATGCCTGAGTCCATCTTGTACCCAATGTCATTTACAGTAGTAAAGTACACATGGTGTTCAACACGTGACAGATGAAAGCAAGTGCAGCTGTACTTTAGCTCCAGTTCGTATCGTCGAAAAGAAAAAGAGTCGCCAACTTTGCGTTCGAGGTGGATGATCAGGGAGTAATAAATACGCAAACACCACTATGGAAACTGTGCCTTCAAACTTTTGAGTCTAAAGGAGGAAACACTTCCAACTTAGCGAAGCACCTCAAAGACAGACATGCAAATTCATAAAAAAAATTCAAGTTGAGTGAGTTTCAATTCACATTACATTAACAACGTGTCCAAGTATTATCCTTGTTATATCTTTATCTTGAAATACAGGTACTATCATTTTTATTAAAGACAGCTGGCATTGCTGTGAATAGCCTAGCCAACTGTGTTCCATACAGTGTTGCCACGTACAATATGCAATATATATTTATTTTTTTAAGTCGCTTGAAATAATCACGAGTCGCGGGTTGCGTTTTTTTGGTCTTGTTTTAAAAGGTTTGGTCGCTTGTCAGATTTAGGAAAATCTTTTGTTTTTGTACATTTGTGGTCGGTACTTTCCCTGAATGCATTGATTGACCCTGTCTGCTCACAGCCTCACAATAATATAAGTGCTGCAGTGTAATTTGCTCTACTACAAATCCACTACCATCCCATTGGCGAATAATCTAGTTAGAATTTAGACATTCTGACGCTTCTACTGTCTCTGGAGGACCGCCTCCGGTCCGCCGACTCATTGCTATCTGATTGTGACATGGCAGCCGACAACTGTATTGAGTGTGAAGAAGAATACAGTGGATATAAAAAGTCTACTCACCCCTGTTGAAATGCCAGGTTTTTGTGATGTAAAAGAATGAGACAAAGATAAATCATGTCAGAACCTTTTCCTCTTTTAATGTGACCTATAATGTGAACAATTCAATTGAAAAACAAACTGAAATCTTCAAGGGGGAAACATGAAGAATAAAAACCTTACAATGACACTAATCCAATTCAGTGTCATTGTCTGTGGTATGTTATCTATGTACTGGCACACATGAATGTTACTTTAACCAGACTGGACATGCCTGAACTTAAGATTTGGATCAATATATTGAGATCTATGATTAACGTTGTCAGTATTTTATAATTGCATAACGGAGACTTAATGGACATGTAATGTATGGGCTGTTGATGAGGGAGCAGCAACTCGCTAGATTCCATTGAATTAGACTAAAACCTATTATAGAAGGAATGCATTGTCTCTATATTTTGCCGTATGAAATGTGTACATTTGTCACAGAACGTACGGGCCAACAGTTGTCAACTTAACCTGTAGTCCAAGTATATAAAATTACTGTAAATGTACAATTAACTGATATATTACCTCCTAAACAGCAATACATAATAGAGTACCTCTTGGCATGTACTAGGAGACTCACTAAATAATTCTCCATGCATACAGTATACTGCACCTTTTTCTTTCCTTTCCAAAAAGTTTAAAAGGAACATTTTCAGTGAGGAACAGAAGGGTTAAAATGAAGAGACCACTGCAAACTGAATGCTTCTGTTCCTCACACAAAACCTTCCTTTTCAACTTTTTTGGAAAGGAAAGAAAAGGGTGCAGTATACTGTATGCATGGAGTAGTCTCTTAATTTTTTCCAGAGCTGTACATTACTCTTCCCCAAATCACACACATGTAATAAATATGTGTAATTTACATCACCCAGACTTGGCCAAACAATGAAAACTAAACTTCTTTCAAATATACAACATCATGACTAGATACTTGAATTCCATAGTAAAATGTATCCAGCAGCTTTGGTATATATAATGATCTCCAACAGTCCTACATCTCCTAACACAATTGATTAGTTATCATCAGACAATGATGGATGTACAAATGAACTTACCAGACTCTAAGATGATTGTTGTTCTTTGTTCTAGTTCAGAAATTCAATTTTAAAACTGTCTGCAAAGATCTACTAAGTATCATAGGGGAATGAGTTGTGTTTGGGCAAGAGGCGGATCAGCTATAATCATGGTTTCTTGTGTGTGTGTGTGTGTGTGTGTGTGTGTGTCTGTGCACGTCTGTGTGCATGATATAGGTCTGCAAATCTTGATATGGGTGTGTATGTGTGTCATCTTGATGTTTAAGCACAAATGAGCCAGATATTTCCTGGTTTTCAAAAGAAAAGCAATTTTTTTCCATTATAATAACATCAAAGTTCATCTAAAATACAGTGTAGACATTGTTAATGATGTGAATGTCTATTGTAGGTGGAAACAGTAAATTTTTTATGGAATATCTACATACAGAAGCCCATTATCAGCAACCATCACTCCTGTGTTCCAGTGGCACATTGTGTTTGCTAATCCAAGTTTACCATTTTATAAGGCAACTTGGTCATTAGAGAAACCTTTTGCAATGATCTTAACACCATAGAAAACTGTTACAGCCACAAAGACCATGGTCCTCTTTTCTTATCACTCTGGTTGCTGTGCATCAACGTCATTTTGATGCAATTACTATCATTCTTTCCTTTTTACATCTGAAGACTGATGGCGAAAGTTTGATCATGTAATCTGCATTCTCATTGAAATGGGATGATAACTTCAGGTTATACTTGTTGAACATTATATTTATTACCTAAGGGACAGACATACTTTCATCAACGAAAGATAGAATTCACGCCACAGATTCAAAACTGATTTTGGTCTTTATTGGTTTAAAGCTATTGATCGGTTCAGTATGGGTTTATTTGCTTGTAAAAAATATATAACAATAGAATAGCAAATAAATATTCAATTTAATTTCTGGTTCATTCCAAAAATTAATTGATGTCTTTTGAGTCGGCTAGAACATTTCATTTTGAGTGAACTGGTCAAGTTATAAACCGGAAACACGGTGGAATATAACAAAATGCTTTTTAACAATTGCTAAAAAGGTTGACTTCTATTAATTCCAGTGCAACAGCAACTCAATCAGATAATATTATATTAATATTCATCCAGGTCTGTACAACCAGTAAAACTTACTATTAAAGATATTACCTAATCTGAATATTCAAATTAGATCTTCCCCTTTCTGGGTTTTACACATCAAATTCAAATAAAAATTCTAATTTGGTCTCCCACAAATGATCTGTTTAGTCAAGTTAGCTTTTTCTTGTGGTTCACGGGACCAATAGAAATGTGGATGACAGTTTTTCTTTATTGCTAGGAAACTTTTAAGTAATCTGAAACTGGGTTTAAGTAATCAGCAATCAATTTATATGCATGCATAAAAAGTGTCACCTATGAGATTGTATTAGTAAGACTGGATCAAGAAAGAGCAAGGAAAGAGGGGTTCAGATGTGTTCTGTTGGAGTAACTCAAAGTGGAATACAAAGAACTCTAGTTTTAGAGGAAATTATTGCCAAAGTTATCAACCATGTTGTCAATCCTGACCTTTTCCATATGAGAAGGTGAGCAGAGGATCACGCCCAATCTCAGCAGATAAAGGCAGCATCAATAGAAAGACCATGAAGAATGACAATGAGTTAGTTAAAATGCCATACCAAAAGATTGAGCCTGAATGCCAAGTGTCACATCTGGAGGAAACCAGGCACCACTTATCATCTGACCAACAAGTAGATTTGTCAAGTGAATTTTTCCCTTTGACATGAAGGATGCATTGGCATTGATCCGTGGCAAAATTAAATACATTAAAACCATTTTGATTTAATGTTATTATACCATAAAATGCGGTCCAAGGATGGTGAATACTTTTAAAAGCCACTGTGTTTTTGCCAGAGAGTTTTCTAGACCTGTTTCAGTCCCTGGTTAGAGGGGATTCATGATCATGAGGTTGAAGGGCCTTTCTGCGTCAATAGGGGGTTGCTGGTGATGTCGTTCACACAATACTCATGCATGAAGTGTAAGAAACAATAAAAAGAGGACATTGTTTTTTCTTGCCTGTGTGTGAGGGACCAGAAGTTCTAAGGTTTTACATTTATTTAAGCTATATCAGTCTTAAGAGTGTTTTTAGGGTAACATACAATTGTGGTTAGTTTTAGGTGTGGTTGCCATCAATTGTCACAAGATTCCCCATGCCTTTAGAGCTCACACACCCCCAAAACATCAGTGAGCCACCACCATGCTTCACAGTGGGGATGGTATTCTGTCACTATAGGCCTTGTTTGGCTTTGGATATTTTTTATTTTCTTTTCCATTTTTATAAAGTTCCATTACCTTGTTACACAGCTCTTTTGACAGTTTTTTTTCTGCTCCCCATGGGTCAGTATCTAGCCTGCTCAGTGCATCCATGTGTGACCTAACAAACTCATTGACTATTTATACACAGACACTAATTTGCAATTTAAAAAGCCACAAGTGTGGCAAATTAGTCTTTGATTGCCATTTTAACCTGTGTGTGTCACCTTATGTGTCTGTAACAAGGGCCATTTGGGTGATTTCTGTTATCAAAATGAATTAAAAAGGAGCCAAACAACTATGTGATGATAAATGGCTTCATATTGTCACTATCCTTAAATAAAACATTTTTTTGTATGATCAGTCATATTTTCAAAATCAATGTCAAAATGTCACAGTTTCTGCCATGGTATGCAAACTTATGAGCACAACTGTATACAACTGCACATAGATGCAACCACAGGCAGCAATTGAATATCCTTTTCAGATAGAAATAACAGTATTATAGAAATGTTTACTAATATTGGCATGATGTGCTTATACAGGCATTGCAGTAGACAGGAAACAACAGTATTATAGAAATGTTTACTAATATTGGCATGATGTGCTTATACAGACAGGAACATTGTGGATTTAGGCAAATACCTTTAAGTGTGTTCAAACTAGAGTGTGGTTTCAGAGGGTTAAACATCATAGAAGGTCAATGTTACTGGGAAACAGATTAGTTCCAGATACATAACGTTCTAAACAACTCTTATCTCATTGTTTGGGGTGTTAGATGCTGGGCATGAAAAGTTACTGAATTAAGCTTGACACAATGTATGAGAATACTAACTATCTCTGTACGAAGGACACTAGGTAGGAAATGTGATGCCCCATTGTTGATGGGTCCCACACACCCTGTCCATACCACCTGATAGGAGTTTTCCATGTGACTGTCATAGACTCTTTGAATAGACCCATGGACTCTAGGTTGGCAAATACCATTGTGAGGAAGCCTGTTTTTACCTGATGATACACATGTATTTTAGTTCTATTCTCTTGTTAGAGGAGTGGTACTTCATTATCTTGTGCTATATGAGGTACTGTATTGCAAGCAGTCAGTATCCATTGTTGAGAGGCCCCACACAACCTGATAAGTGTGTGGAGCCAGGAAACCCAAGAGGAGACACTACCAGGCCATGTAAGGTTATGATATAGAATACATGTATGTGATTGGAAGACAGACAGATATTGGAAGGGATGTGCTTTAGGATAATGGACTGTGTTAACTTTGTAATTATTGGAGAATATGTAAGAACTATGGAAGATCAATGTCTTGGACTCATGCTCATTAAAGATTCTCCCCTGAGTTGTTTGTTTAAAGACTCTGTTCATGGATGAAAAGTGGACAGAAGCTAACAGGGTAGACAATAAATGTTGGAGCCGGGAGAAGAGAAATTAACAATTAGACAACACAAACAGATCTGGTACTCAGGCTAAGAGGGAGCTAAACAGCAGTTAGAGGTCACCAGTAAAGTCACCCTGATGACTGATGACATTCCACAATCAAAAGTGATCTTTTTTAATGTCTAATTTTCATGGATGATAAAACATTTCTATTCCTGCATAGTTCCATTACAATCAATATTTAAGCTAAATGTATTCCTGAGAAATCAACAGTCACTCTACCTGACAAACTCTGACCCTGACAACTGTTTTACTTGCATTACTGTTCCTTTATGGACTGCTGCTTCTGTATGAGAACTAGGTTTGTGGTCTGTCTGCCTGATGAGGGACATCTCACACCTTCAATGGGGTTTGACACTTGTTAACAGTATTTGTTTTGGTGTAAAAAGTGCCGATGGATGTCGGCTTGTAAAGTCTGTTCTCAGTAATCTCTATACATGTGAATTCCATAATAAGATCATTGTAATCTCATGATATAGATTTTGCTAACACCCCTTATGATGAGTCAGAAATCCTTCTGCCTGTTGCTTCAACACCAACATGGAATGGAATATCTATATCTAAAAGATTAAACAGACCATGAATATCATAGATATATGATACATTCGTCTGGTTCTCTATGTGTTGTAGTTCACAACAAACTCACACTAATCATTGTCTCACACCTTCACCTTCAAGATTCCTCAAACTTAAGAGTGTTTCCAGGGTAACACTTTTCCGATAAGGGTACATGAACTATCATTAATGAATACGTTAGGTAACATTAGCGAATGATGAACAAATACATAGAGAATCGATAAATAATGATTGGCCACACGTTATTAATAATGATATACAAATGCATTAACTAGCAGCGAGTAACGTGACCCCAAACAATGAATTAAGAGTTGTCCTGGAGTTGTGTATTGTGTCTGGATCTCATCTCTTTCCCGGTAACATAGACCTTTTCAGATCTTTAACCTTCTGAACCAACACTCTAGTTTGAACCCACTGAAAGGTCTTAGTCTTATTCAAAAAATCCCTCCCTACTGTAATGTCTGTATAAACACAACCTGCCAATATCTGCAAACATTTCTGTTAATAATGTAATTTCTATTTATTATGTAATTTCTATCTGAAAAGGATATTAAATTGTTGCCTGTGTTTGTAACTACGTGCTGTTTTATACATACAGTAAACCAAAGGTCACCACCATCGCTGGTCTTCCTGTAACGAGGACGCGCATGGAGGACGCGCGCCACCCCTCCCGACGTGGTGTTCGGTGCGCGTCATCGCCGGCCTTCTAGCCACGCCGCTCCTCCTCCCACGGCACTGTCATGTCTTGTTATTGCACACACCTGGTGTCCATTCCCTCATTAGGTTGCCTATATTAGTTCCCTTGTTTCTGGGCGTCTTTGTGTGGTATTGTTCTATGTTTGGTGTTGTATTGCAAGTCTATTGCACGCTTTTGCGCTCTTGCTGTTACGCGTGCCATTTTTTCGTTTAAATAAGAAAGAAGATTATCTACCTCCCTGCGTTTGGCTCCTTTATTCACACACCCTGACACACCGATGACAGAATACCACACCTCCAGAATGGAGCCAGCGGGGAGCGACCTCATCCACCAGCATGGGAGCATGATCGCGTCCCTGGGGGAGGCCGTGACAGAGATGGTCCAGGCTATGCGGCGGTTGGAGGCGAGGCTGCCATCTGAGCAGCAAACCCCGACACTCAACCCGGGTGGAGTGCCCCTGCCATCGTCTCCACCGTCGCCGAGGAGGACCATTCAGCTGAGCCTTCCTCAGGGATTCGGCGGAGACGCTGCCCAGTGCTCTGGGTTTTTGCTCCAGTTGGAGCTATATTTCGCCTCCCTCAGCCCTCACCCGGGGGATAGGGAGAAGGTCTCGGCCCTTGTCTCCTGCCTGAGGGGCAAGGCGTTGGACTGGGCCAACTCCGTTTGGTCCACCAACGGGCCGGATTTGGCCCATTACGGGGCGTTCGTCGGCCTCTTCCGGGCCGTGTTCGATCACCCGCCCGACGGCAGGGAGGTCGGCGAGCGTCTCGTGCACCTGAGGCAGGGGACAAGGAGCGTGCAGGCCTTCGCCCTGGAGTTCAGGACCCTGGCGGCGGGGTCGGGCTGGAACGACAGGGCACTTATAGATCATTTCCGGTGCCACTTACGGTCTGACGTCCGTAGGGAGCTGGCATGCCGGGACGCCATGTTGACGTTCGACCAGCTCGTCGACATGGCGATCCGGCTGGACAATCTGCTAGCCACCCGCGGACGCACCGGGAATGATCAGCCCCCTCCGGTACACCCCGTCGCCGGACCTGAACCCATGGAAGTGGGAGGCGCCGCACATAGGGAGACGGTGCGGTCTAGGGAGTGTTCCTTTTGTGGGAGGAAGGGACACTCTGCCTCCTACTGTTTCCAGCGAGAAAGGGTCGAGCGGAGGAAGCCTGACACCCCTACACCTAGTCAGGTGAGTAGACCACACACACTGTCAGGGCTCTCTGCGAAGCACATGACACTCTTGGTGGCCTTCCCTGATTTTCCTGCTAACTCTCAGTGTAAGGCGCTCGTAGACTCAGGCGCAGCTGGGAATTTTATGGACAGCGGTTACGCACAGAAACTGCGCATTCCGCTGGTTCCATTGTCTCAACCTAGGTCCATTACGGGCTTAGACAGCAAACCACTAGGCACTGGTCTCGTTGAGCACGTCACAGTCCCTATCACGATGACCGTACAGCACGCCCATACCGAACAGATTGAGTTTCATGTTATTCACTCTCCTGCTTTCCCTGTGGTGCTGGGTCTTCCATGGTTGTCGGGACACGACCCAACTATTTCCTGGTCGCAGAGAGTGTTGACAGGGTGGTCTCAGGGGTGTCAGGAGAGGTGTCTAGGTGTTTCCGTTGGTGCGACTTCGGTGGAAAGTCCAGACAGTGTCTCCGCAGTGCGCATTCCCCCGGAATATGCCGATTTAGCGCTGGTCTTTTCGAAGACCATGGCTAGTCGTTTGCCACCACATCGGTCCGGGGATTGTGCTATAAACCTAAAGGGAGATGCTGTGCCGCCTTATTGTCATGTGTATCCCCTGTCGCAGGCAGAAACCGCAGCGATGGAGACCTATGTGGCCGAATCCCTGCGGCAGGGGCAGATCCGCCGTTCCACCTCGCCCGCCTCCTCGAGTTTCTTTTTTGTGAGGTAGAAGGATGGGGGTTTGCGTCCGTGCATTGACTACAGGGCGTTAAATAAACTGACGATCCGGTACTCCTATCCTATCCCCCTGATTTCCCAATATATTGAGTCAATGCATGGGGCGCGCTTCTTCACAAAACTGGACCTCCGGAGTGCGTACAATTTGGTGAGAATCCGAGAGGGAGACGAGTGGAAAACCGCCTTCAGCACCACCACGGGTCACTACGAATACCTGGTGATGCCGTATGGGTTGATGAATGCCCCGGCAGTGTTTCAGTCCTTTGTGAACGACGTGTTTAGGGACATGCTGGGGCGCGGAGTTGTGGTTTACATTGACGACATCCTCGTGTATTCCACTACGCGTGCTGAGCATGTGTCTCTCGTTCGCAGGGTGCTGAAGCGACTGTTGGAGCATGGCCTGTACGCTAAAGCAGAGAAGTGCGCATTCTTCCAGCGAGCCGTCTCTTTCCTCGGGTTTCGGATTTCCGCCGGTGGGGTGGAAATGGAGGTCGATCGCGTGTCAGCCGTGCGTAATTGGCCCGTTCCCACCACGGTTAAGGCGGTGCAGCGATTCATTGGGTTTGCCAATTTCTACCGTAGGTTTATACGGGGCTTCGGCAAGGTGGCAGCTCCTATTACTTCCTTGTTGAAGGGTGGGCCGAGCCGGATCACCTGGACGGCCGAGGCAGACGTCGCATTTCGCACCCTTAAGAGAATGTTCACCTCTGCCCCGGTTCTGGCTCACCCCGATCCGTCACTGCCGTTCATAGTGGAGGTGGATGCCTCGGAGGTGGGGATAGGTGCTGTATTGTCCCAACTGTCGGGTACCCCTCCTAAGCGTCGCCCCTGTGCTTTTTACTCACGAAAGCTCAGTGAGGCAGAGCGCAACTATGGCGTCGGTGACAGGGAGCTGTTGGCTGTGTTTAACGCCTTGACTGTTTGGAGACATTGGCTCGAGGGAGCGAGACACCCGTTTGTAGTCTGGACCGACCACCGTAACCTGGAGTACATCCGGGCGGCGAGGAGACTGAACCCTCGCCAGGCCAGGTGGGCGTTGTTTTTTGCCCGGTTCGATTTCACGCTTTCATACGTTCCGGGTACAAAAAACGCCAAGGCAGACGCGCTGTCTCGGTTGTGCGACGCGGGTGAAAGGCGGGTAGATGATACACCGATTCTGCCCGCCTCATGCATTGTGGCGCCGGTTGTGTGGGACGTGGACGCGGACATTCAGCGAGCGTTGCACAGCGATCCTGGGCCTCCCGGGTGTCCTGCGGGTCATCAGTACGTCCCGCTGGATGTCCGTGACCGTCTCATTTACTGGGCCCACACGTCCCCTTCCACGGGTCACCCAGGCATAGACCGTACTGTGCGCTGCCTTACCGATAAGTACTGGTGGCCTGGTCTGGCTAAGGATGTGAGGGCGTACGTGTCCTCCTGTTCGGTGTGCGCTCAGTGTAAGGCACCTAGACACCTTCCGGCGGGTAAGTTACTCCCTTTGCCCATTCCACAACGACCATGGTCTCACTTGTCCATTGATTTTCTGACCGGTCTTCCCCCCTCACTAGGCAATACCACGGTCCTGGTTGTTGTGGACCGGTTTTCAAAGGCCTGCCGGTTCCTTCCCCTCCCTGGTCTCCCGACGGCCCTGCAGACCGCAGAGGCTCTATTCACCCATGTCTTCCGGCACTACGGGGTGCCGGAGGACATTGTTTCTGACCGGGGCCCTCAGTTCACGTCTCGAGTTTGGAAGGCCTTTATGGGCCGGTTGGGGGTCTCGGTCAGCCTCACCTCCGGGTTCCACCCCGAAGCTAATGGGCTGGTGGAGCGTGTGAATCAAGACCTGGGGAGGTTCCTGCGGTCCTATTGCCAGGACCGGCCGGGGGAGTGGGCGGAGTTCCTGCCCTGGGCAGAGTATGCTCAGAATTCACTCCGTCACTCCTCCACGTCCTTGACTCCCTTTCAGTGTGTCCTGGGGTACCAGCCGGTCTTGGTACCCTGGCAGAGCCAGCCCGAGTCTGGGGTTCCGGCGGTGGACGACTGGTTCCGGCGCGCCGAGGACACCTGGTCCCTGGCCCATCGACACATCCGGCGCGCCGGGGTTCGCCAGAAGTCCGCTGCTGACCGCCGGCGCAATGACACCCCGGTCTACGCTGTGGGCGACCGGGTCTGGCTCTCGACCCGGAACCTCCCTCTCCGCCTGCCCTGCCGGAAGCTGGGCCCGCGGTTTGTAGGGCCGTTTAAAGTCCTGGGGAGAGTGAACGAGGTAACCTATAAGTTACAACTTCCCCCTGATTACAGGATTAATGCCTCGTTCCATGTGTCTCTCCTCAGGCCGGTGGTGGCTGGTCCCCTCCAGCAGTCTGAGGTGCGGGAGGTCCCTCCGCCCCCTCTGGACATCGAGGGGGGCCCGGCGTACTCTGTCCGTTCCATCCTCGACTCGAGGCGCCGGGGGAGGGGCCTGCAGTACCTGGTGGAGTGGGAGGGGTACGGCCCGGAGGAGCGTTGCTGGGTGCCGGCGGTGGATGTTCTTGATCCGGAGCTCCTCGCCGACTTCCATCGTCGGCGCCCTGATCGTCCTGCGCGGCGCCCTCCGGGTCGGCCCCGGGGCCGGCGGGGGCGCGCTGCCGGAGCCGCGCGTCGAGGGGGGGGTACTGTAACGAGGACGCGCATGGAGGACGCGCGCCACCCCTCCCGACGTGGTGTTCGGTGCGCGTCATCGCCGGCCTTCTAGCCACGCCGCTCCTCCTCCCACGGCACTGTCATGTCTTGTTATTGCACACACCTGGTGTCCATTCCCTCATTAGGTTGCCTATATTAGTTCCCTTGTTTCTGGGCGTCTTTGTGTGGTATTGTTCTATGTTTGGTGTTGTATTGCAAGTCTATTGCACGCTTTTGCGCTCTTGCTGTTACGCGTGCCATTTTTTCGTTTAAATAAGAAAGAAGATTATCTACCTCCCTGCGTTTGGCTCCTTTATTCACACACCCTGACACACCGATGACACTTCCTGTGTGTGTCAGAAAGACTACACCTGGATATTTATCTTATGGTGATTATTTACATTATGTTTCATTCATAAATATGGCCACTTAATTTAATATGTGGATATATATATGTGTTATGCATATGGGTTCAACATGTTCATTCATGTTCTTTAACATGAAGTCTCATGACCTTAACAGGAAGGGTGATGGAAAGAATTGATTTAATTCTTCTACAGGAAATTATATCTACAGGAAATTAGATTCAATGTAAATGAAATATGAGAAAAGTGGAAGTTGAAGGTTTCAAAACTTTTACTTTGGTGTGGAGTCCGCTGGTTAGATTGGAACTACAGTACTGTATATTTAATAAATGTTATTGTTGTACTTAAGTTCGTACAGCTTTAACAAATTGTAGCTACAGTCCTCTGGACCAGATTATCTGCTAAATGCCTTCCACAAAACTCTATCACTGTTTTGGTATCAGCAACCAGAATACCATGAAAACATCTTTAATGCTGAACAAGATGTGCAACCTCCAGCTCAAGCAGGAGAAACTTCTGGTAAAGACGTCACATGTGTCAGATTCAAACACATTTTTGTGTTTATATACAATCAACCAGACGGGACCAAGTCACCATTCTGAAAGTCCACAGCATGTCTCAAGTCATAACCTTCGAGTCAAGTTTTGAGTAAAGACAACCTTCGAGTCTTGTTTCAAGTCCTCAAGTCAATGTTCATGTATTCTATGCAATGTAAATGTTAATGTGTTTTCCTGTTTCTCTGCCAGTAAACCAAGACAAAAATATTCTGTTTGACAGCATCAAGGAGAACTGTGCATCCTTTATGTGAAAATAAACAAACCACCAGACCTCACCAACCATCAACACCTTCTAACGTCTGTGAAACCACACAACACTTTTGCTCTGATAGAAAATTATTTGACAAATAAAAAGAAAGAGTTATACAGATCCGAGATCATTGGTTCTGGCCAAATTCCTGTTTGAGTAAGCATGAAGATAGACCCCCAGGATAAGCTAAAATATATAATCAGACCACAGGTTAAAAGAACAGAGTCACAATACGTGGCTGCACAC
The DNA here is from genome assembly GCF_011004845.1 of Esox lucius. Classification (NCBI taxonomy): domain Eukaryota; kingdom Metazoa; phylum Chordata; class Actinopteri; order Esociformes; family Esocidae; genus Esox; species Esox lucius. The sequence continues at coordinate 16,467,505 of NC_047593.1, forward strand.
TAGACTGCATAAATATCATACCATACAAGAGTCTTTTAAAGGTAATTTCACTGTTTGCCCGATTAATGCAGAGTTGAAGGGAATTTTTTGTGAAATATGTCTCAGTTAACTACTGTATTACTGTGCATTTTATAGACTTGGAGACTGTGAAATGCCTGCTGGATCAACGTCTTGTAGGGTAAGCATGGAAATGTGAGCTGTATGTTTTTTGATTATTAAGATCATTTTAATTCTTCCATACAGTAATGATAAATATATAAGCTATAAGAGAAACCACCAATCTCTTTTGTCAACCCTAAACCAGATGAAAAGCATGCTTGTTGCACTTAAGGGCAATTTTACATGAAGCCATCAAAAGAACATACATTTATAATAGCGACCTCACCAAAGTTTAGCATTGCTTAACAACACTGTGTTCTACAACTCCTGAGGCCTTGTCATCCTCAGAGAGTTTTAGAGATGTGTGGATGTTTCATGGCTGGTGGTGGGGGGGTCTTCCTCTCCAAGGACATTCTCAATCCTACCAACTATGGACCTCTTGAGTGTCGGTGGGACATTATTCCATGCAAAAATACAACACTGGTCTGAGGAAACTATGGACTGTGGCTAATGTTATTCCCACCATAAAGGAAAAAGATACAGATCCATAGTCAAGCATATAGTTCTGTTATATCTGTAATCAACATTACCTTCCATTGCATTTCGTATATTTGACCTGTAATCTTTGTGAAGATAAGATGTTTCAGTAGTTAGGAAACTGTTTTAGATGCCTGAGTCCATCTTGTACCCAATGTCATTTACAGTAGTGAAAGTACACATGGTGTCCTCACCCCCCCACACCCCCACCCCTTAGTGTTGAACCCAGGACAGATAATTAGACCAACATTAATAAAAATAATATTATTACCAACTAGAGGTCACCATAAAATTAATAATAATAATAATAAATGTTATTTTGTGGACGCCTTTTAAGGCATCTAAGAACATCTTACATGAAGAATGGGCCTGCAAACAGTGAAAACGATACATAAAAACATAAGTTGAGACGTAAGGATTACTTTATCTAGATGCACACTGTGAACACCCACATCCTTGAGTGTTTCCTGACAGACTTCCTGTGGTGGACAGGCCTGTCCCGACAAGTTGTGTAAGAGTAAGTGTGTGAGGAGAGAGTATGTGTGTGTGTGTGTGTGGTCAATTGTGTTAAACTGACTAACGTTTCTTATAAAGTTTACTTCCATCACAAATAGCATCTATGAATGCTGCGACCAGGTAGGTGGGGAGAAGGGCGATTGGCACCAGAAGCTGCCAGACTGGGTTCATCGATCGTGAGGGGTGCCACGGACATCCGGACTCTACGGTCTACCGGGTTGGTTCCTCAGACATGATTCCTGGTAAAACAACTTCCAGGCACATCACTATTACCTTTGTCAGCATCTGTAAATCAGTGGTGTAGTCTATATTTTTGTAGTAAGTATACTGTGATTTCCCCTCCCAGCCTCATACACTAAGCACTGTGACGTTTCCATATACAAACTAGTATACACGGACAACTGCTTCAGTATTGATGGCGTTTATTGAAAGCCCTGGAAAAACACTTAAAGTTGAGAACAGATGAGACATATTTAACTTTTTGAAAAATGCAACTGAACCTGAACACCACAGGACATCACACACTAAGAAAACCAGCCATGCTCTTCCCTTAGAGATTATCCATCCATAACAGGTTCAAGGTATCAACAGGCCACTCATTAACTAATGTCTCAAGTTTAAGACTAGTTAATATAACAGTTATATTTAAAGTATCAGTCATTTAATACAATTTATTGGATTATAATATAATCCAATAAAATAAGATATATTAAACTGATAATGAGCACTTTTACTTTTGGTACTTTAAGTAGCCTACAGTATATTTTGATAATACTTTTGTACTATTACTTAAGGACAATGTTGAATGCAGGACTTCTAACTGACAAATAATTTGTAACTCTACAACACTGTTTTTTTCTACTTTTACTGCAATACACGATCTTCCACCTCTGTAAATCACCAACAACAGTTGTGCATGAATACCTGCAGCTGTGTTTAACACTGAAAACATATAGCTCAGGTCAGCGTTTACTCAGGGCTCTTAAGTTTTAAGGACAAGAGTGACACCTTTTTTGAGGAAGTAACCTCCTTTAATGTGCATATGACAATTATTCACCTCAATGATAAATTCCTTCATTTTAATGAATTAATACACCCCTGGACTGTAATATTTCAGATGTGTTTTGAGCAAGATTTCTGCTCATGTTCAAAACTTTGTGCACATTCAAAATATATCCGTGTTCTCTGAGATTTGGAGGAGTCGTGATATTTTGAGAGAAATAAAGTACCTAAAAAAAACTATAAAAATAATCTACCTGTACCATAGTCTGCTGTACATTACGTGATTGCTCTGCTGATAGGGTAAATCTCAGACTGTCTGACAGACACAGAGCCCCGTTTGCTTTTTACGTTGACTGTCACGCTCAATGTGTGACACTTGAGAGCCCTGGTGGTTTACCTGCAGCTCCGCTACAGTAGCAGCGAACCTTTAACGTTACCTGCCGGTAACATGGTCTCTAAACAGTCCGCTCACAGTGAAGTCCTGCACGGATCTTTTTTATATACACGTATTACTGTGTATATAAAAGTAAAAAGAGGGTGCCTTGTTATAGTATTTGTTTCAATTCCTGAGCCCATCCTGTCTTGCTGTGAAAATGCATTTACAGGGGTGGTCAATAAAACAAAAACACTACATGGAAAAGGACTGTTACTTTGAAGTTTCTAAATCACAAACACCTGCAGAGGTCACATTAGGTTGATGGTCAATTAACAGTACAAACAGTGGGTGGACATAAACACCTAACTATATATTAATATCATGGACCTAATAAGGAAATAAGGCAAATGCTAAATATATGTAGTATGAAGTAATAAAACATTTATTTTTTAAATGAGAGCTATGATAGATATGAAATTGAATATGTCATACCTTTATTTAGGAAAATGCAAGAGCTTCCCTCAACTAATGGCTCAGCAAATTAGGGTTCCCTCTCAACATAGAAACGTATTAATCACTGATCAGCAGAATAATTCCAAACATGATTAAAGTATTGCCTTTTCATTATTCACATTATAACTATATATAGGACATATTGGATATGTATTTATTGAATTAATTTTGGTGCACTGTTATTCACTTCCAGGTCTTGTGTTTGTTTTAACACCCCTCCTTTCTCTCTTTCTTTCTGTCTTTCTTTCTCACCCACTCCTCCACCTCACTGCATCCTGAGGTCAGTCAGTTGTCTGTGTCACAGTTTCTCAATAATCCAGCAATTTTACAGTAATACATTTGATTTATATTGTGGCAGGGTCAAGTATCATTATTTAAATAGAATAAAATAAGACATTTTAGTTCTAATATAAGAGGATATCTAAAATAATATTTATACTAATTTGGTAAATATTTCGCTGATAAAGAACACTTCATCAACACTGATGATGACCAGGAGGAAGACGCTGCTGAACAAGCTGATGTATATCAGAGCAAAGGTGAAGTTACACATGAAAAGCCACAAGATGGACCCCCCTGTAACAATGATGATGATATATAAAGGGTGGAAAGGTGGCACAGAATATGAAGTCGGACACGGCCAGGCTGAGGTACCAGGTGGTGTTGACCGTCTTCTTCATCTTGAAACCAGTGATCCAGATGACCAGACCGTTCCCAAGAACTCCAACCAGGAAGGTGACACTGTTGACCACCTGGTAAAAGATACAGAAAACATCAGTGTAGCATATATTTGAGTTTATTTGAGGGAAAATGTCATGTCGGCAATAGAAATAATTCTCCATTGTGTTCCGTGTATTTGACCTGTAATCCCAGTGAAGACAAGATGTTTCAGTAGTTAGGAATCTGTTTTAGATGCCTGAGTCCATCTTGTGCCCAATATCATTTACAGTAGTGAAAGTACACATGGTGTCCTCACTCCCCTTATGTGTTGAACCCAGGGCAGATAATTCGACTAACAGGGGACACTAGAGGTCACTTAGCGAAGCACCTCAAAGACAGACAAACAAATGTATTTGAATAATTCAATGTGAGTGAGTTTCAATTCACGTTACATTAACAACGTTTCCAAAGTATTATCCCTGTTAAATCTTTATCCTGAAATAAACACTACCATACAACGTTTGCAATGGCTAAAAGCTAAGGGCTATCGTGTTTGGGCTAACATAATGTAACCATAGCTCATAGTAGTAGGCTACCATTCTTACCGCTCAGTCTGTGTTATGGCATCTAAATATAACATTAGTATTTTAAATAAATATTTTTGGACTAATGGTCTATCACCATGTCAGTAAATCTAAACTACTGCTTGCACTCTGAGTAGAGATGAGTGAGTGTGTGTGTGTGTGTGTAGCTTCTTCTCGCCTTGCTGGTATTGGTGCCACAGATAAATTCATTGTCCGACCACCTTTGGGCGTTGGTTTTGATTAATGTTTTAAACAGTTTTTCTTTGACATTTTGGTGCCCTGCCAGCGTGCATTGTAAAGGCCACATGGCTTTGTCCTGACACCATATGGTAACTTGTTATGAGCCTGTTATCCAAATCTTAAGTTCAGGTATGTCCAGTCTGGTTAAAGTAACATTCATGTGTTCTAGCACATAGAAAATTTACCATAGACAATTACACTAAATTGAAATAGACTTACTAAAAACAGACAACCTGTTATAGAAGGAATGCATTGTATCTGTATTTCTAAGCAATGACATTTTTGCAGTAAGATATTTGTACGATTGTCACAGAATGAACATACCAACATTTGTCAATGTGACCAGTTGTCCAAGTCTAATATATAAGATAAACAGATATATTACCTACATACATGTGTCAAGAGACTCACTTAATAATTCTCCATGAATATTCATTACTCCTCACCAAAACACACTCAGGTCTGATCACTGTGTTAATTACATCAATCAACCAAACAATGAAAACTAAAAACAGCAGAACTCACACATTCCTGTATCAACACATTAGAGAGACTTGTCACTGTTTGATCCATAGCCTGTACAGTACAATGAGGAATATTGGAATAGTGATTCCTTCATGTGAAACAGGAAGTCCAAACCTGCCAGTTTAATCCTGACTATAACCTAGATATTATTACATTCCCATTTTTATCACACTTTACAGCTCTATTGGTGCTTATCACCTTGGGTGGCGGAGGGATTCGTGTCACAAGTCTGTTTTTATCACTGTAAACAATAATTGGCTTGGCAGTTCTTTAGAATTTACAACATAATGACTTGCTACTGGTAAGAATTCCACAGCAAAATATTTAGTATGATGGTTTGTTCAATGATCTCCAACAATACAACATTCCCTACCACATTACATGTAGTTATCATCAGATAACATTGGTTGTACACTTAAACCTACCAGTCTCTAAGAAGATTTTGGTGCCTTGTTCTCCACCTGGACGTGTGTTCTGAAAACAGTCTGTAATGACGTACTCATGCCGAGCCAGATAGAGAAAATATTTATCAACCATAACCACAGAACCTGTTTCTTTCCGCAAAGCAAAAAAGCCCCTTCTTAACAGGCTTTAGGGCTCCAGGAAGTGTTGAGATGTGTTACTGATTTACACTTCTTTGCATGTCGTTCCACTTCTTTAAACACATTAGGTACACAAAAGGAATCTACAATGATGTTCCAACCCCGGTCAGTGTTTGTCAGGTTCTACACTGACTTCATGGTGCATCCCATGGATGTGTGTTTAGCTGGCAGCATTGGTTGATGCATGATGCCTGTGCATGAATTGAAAAACACTTTCCTCTTTGTGGTTGAAGATTTGAGCAGGGGCCTACATACACCGATCAGCCATAGCATTATGACCAGCTGCCTAATATTGTGTAGGTCCTCCTTTTGCCTTTTTGTATATGATTTGTATATCATATCAAAATATATTCATGTTACAGTTAAATAATGTATATGGGCTTGAAGAGCAGTCTCTCAACTTTAATTTGAGTGTATTCACATCCAAATTGGATGAAGGGTTAAGGAATTACAGCTCTTTAATATGTAGCCACCTCTTTTTCAAGGAACCAAAAATAATTGGACAATTGACTCAAATTATGTTTCATGGCGGGTGTGGTCTATTCCTTCATTTTGTCTTCATCAGTTAAGCAGGTAAAAGGTCTGGAGTAGATTCCAGGTGTGGCAGTTGCATTTGGAAGCTGTTTCTGTGAATCCACAACATGTGGTCAATGTAGCTCTCAATGCAAGTGAAACAGGCTGTTCTTAGGCTGCGGCTGCAAAACAAAAACCATCAGAGAGATGGCAGGAACATTAGGAGTGGCCAAATCAACAGTTTGGTTCATTCTGAGAAGAAAAGAACGCACTGGTGAGCTCTGCAACACAAAAAGGCCTGGACTTCCACGGAAGACAGCAGTGGTATATGGTGGTAGGATCCTTTCCATGGTAAAGAAAAACCCCTTCACAACATCCAGGCAAGTGAAGAACACTCTCCAGGAGGTAGGCATATCATTATCCAAGTCTACCATAAAGAGATGTCACGAGACCAAATACAGAGGGTTAACAACAAGGTGCAAACCATTCATAAGCCTCAAGAATAGAAAGGCCAGATTAGACCTTGCCAAAAAAACATCCCAGTTCTGAAACAGAATTTCTTTGGACAGATGAAACTAAGATCAACCTGTACCAGAATGATGTGAAGAAAAAGGTTCGGAGAAGGCTTGGAACGGCTCATGATCCGAAGCAAATCACAACATCTGTAAAACACGGTGGAGGCAGTGTGATGGCATGGGCATGCATGGCTTCTAATGGCACTGGGTCACTAGTGTTAATTGATGATGTGACAGAAGACAGAAGCAGCTGGATGAATTCTGATGTGTATAGGAATATATTGTCTGCTCAGATTTAGTTTCGGCAAATTCAGTGAAATTGATTGGACTGCACTTCAATTTACAGATGGATAATGACCAAAACATACTGCAAAAGCAACCCAGGTTATTTTTTAAGGCACAGTAGTTGAATATTGTGCAATGGTTTAGACAATCACCTGATCTCAACCTGATCCAGCATGCATTTCACTTGCTGAAGACAACTTAATTAAACCAATGAAGAAGAGCATTAAGAATTATTTTTGAAATAGAGCTAAACTTGAATGATAGTAACATTTTTACACACACTTGGAGTCAGATGCAAATTCCATTATTAGTTATATTTTTGGTCAAAACACTTTCATCAAAACAACACTGCTAAAATAACAATACAGGACATCCCACAATGGATGGATGTGTTTTATATTGGTGTTATATTCTCCTAACAGTGCAATGTAAAAAGTACTTTTTATATTGGAAAAAATGATTAAAAGAAATACTTGGAGGGCCAGATTACCCTATAAACCATTTATAAAGAGTTTATTACAAAGAGTATAAGCCAGATTCCCTGGTTCTACTGAAAGCATTGATAGGGTAGAACTAGGCCTTCAACAGAATACGTAAGGACGAGAGGATAAACTGGACATTTACAAGTAAGGCCTACAGAAACATGTGACACTATATGCAAGTTGGGCTAACGTTTAGGAATACACCAATAACCTTTTCATTGAATGTTTGAGCTTTAGTTCAGGCTTCTCACATCATAGAAAAAATAAAAAAAGTGTTAACATTTATTTGACTTAATTCTTAATATAAAAATATTGCCTAAAGTTGTGATGGCCATTCTTGCGTTCATTAATGTTTTTCTAGCAGCACGATATTGTGCTAGCAGCTCTAACTCAGATTATGTTTTTACAGACTAGATTTTTAACTATATGGCCTTATAAATATAAATTATGGCTTTTATTGGACTTATGGCTTTTATTGGAAAAGCTGAGGGCTGCCAGCATAACATCCTGCCGCTAAAATTACACTAATGAAACTTAGTTTGGCCATCACTAGCCTAAAGTACCCAGATCACTGTCATGACATTTTATTGACATTTGTCATTCCTGGGATTCCATACAGAACACTCTCATGAGTGACCAGCAAACGTACCAATGAACAGAGACCTTCACCACCTTGACATGGTGCATTCTGCCGAGCACCCAGAAGAGGGCAGACTTTCACTAAAACAGATAAAGGAAAGATTATCAGACACACTTCAGATTGACAGGTATTCAATGGGGTGGGGAAATATCCAGTTATATAGATGAATAAAGATTCCCTAATCTGGGTTTCCAAACAGATGTATTTAACAAGTTTTGTTAACTTTTATTATCTTATATAAAAAATATTTTTTGACTGATTTGATATATTTCTTCATTCCTTTATAAATAAACTCAGACAGTGCACAAACTCCAACCATCCTTATTGCACATATTCCACAAGATCAGAGGCAGCAGGGATGAACAGTGAGATTTCTTAAATTGACAGTTTGACCTATATTCATGTTTGGGGGAAATGCATCTTACCTAAATTTAGTTATCAAAGAAGCAATTAGGTTGAACTATACCTTTAAGTTTGTGAAATGGAACTGTTTCCTGTCTCATGATCTTTTTAAATGTACCAAGTACTATTGGTTGTCAGAATTTCTTTTTTAGTAGTGTACATTATTTTCTTTAGGTAGAATACCGTTCAATAACTTGGGGCCACATAGAAATTGAAATGTTTTTGAAAGAAAAGCAATATTTTGTCCATTAAAATAACATCAAATTTATCAGGAATACAGTGTAGACGTTTCTCTGGGTTCCATAGACTGCTGAATTTGATTTGACATGTGGCAGTGCCTCATTTATGGATTACTGCCTCATCCATGGATTACTGCCTCATCCATGGATTACTGACTCATCTATGGATTACTGCCTCATCCATGCATTACTGCCTCATCCATGGGTTACTGCCTCATCCATGGATTACTGACTCATCCATGGATTACTGACTCATCTATGGATTACTGCCTCATCCATGCATTACTGCCTCATCCATGGATAACTGCCTCATCCATGGATTACTGACTCATCTATGGATTACTGCCTCATCCATGCATTACTGCCTCATCCATGCATTACTGCCTCATCCATGGATTACTGCCTCATCTATGGATTACTGCCTCATCCATGGATTACTGCCTCATCCATGGATTACTGACTCATCAATGGATTACTGACTCATCAATGGATTACTGCCTCATCTATGGATTACTGCCTCATCCAGTGATTATTGACTCATCCATGGATTACTGACTCAATATTGGGCTGAATGTTAGAATCTGGTCTTTTACCATGATGTAAGAATGTGACCAATGGCCAGATTCTGCAATGGAGATTAGTAGTCTTTAAGATACAGAATCAGCATTTAAATGTCTAAGGTCGCCATTGAATGTCACAGCCCATCCTGTCTTTCTGAGAAAAGGCATTTACTTATACAGGGGTACTCAAAATAACAGAAACACCACATGGAAAAGGACTGATACTTTGAAGTTTCTAAATCCCAAACACATCTGCAGAGGTCACATTAGGTTGATGGTCAATTAACAGTACAAACAGTGGGTGGACATAAACACCTAACAATATATTAATTTCAAGGACCTAATAAGGAGTAGTGGCTCCCTTTGCCTTGAGAACAGATCCAATCCTTTTTGGAATGCAGTTATAGTAGTCCTGAACTGTGTCCAGTGGGATATCTGAACATAATGCTTTTCTCCATTGTTCAGGGGACCAGGTTTTATGTTTCTTTGACCAACATTCAAACCTTCAATGCTGTGCTTTCCATCACTGTTCCTCTTTGTTGATGCAGTTTGTCCTTGATCGGCAAATGCAAAATATTTTTTTCTATAAGAGACAAGCAAAATGGCACAGCAAATAAGGAAACACATGGAAATATTTATATTGATCCTGAGAGACAATCTTGAAAACATCACATTATTTGGACAAAGCAATAACAGCAGACATTAATTGAGATTATTTTAGAAACAATCAAAAAAATATTTTTTAAATCTTCCACACCTCTGCTTTAACACTCATGACATAACTTACAGTACAGGGGTGGGAGTGGTTACTGATGAAAGAAACAGCTGGAGGGTGGGAGTGGTTACTGATGAAGGAAACAGCTGGAGGGTGGGAGTGGTTACTGATGAAGGAAACAGATGGAGGGTGGGAGTGGTTACTGATGAAGGAAACAGCTGGAGGCTGGGAGAAGAAGGAGGGAGAGGGGTGATGACAACATACTATTATTATTGGTGGGAGGAGACTTGACGGAAGGACAGGAAGTGAGAGTCAACTGTAAAAGTGGGAGAGAGAGGAAGGTGAAGTAGGGTTTTATGTTGGGTACTCTTTTGTTGTCATGGCACACATTGTGTAGACGCCATGGAATTTATAAAGACCAACTCAAAAATGTGCTAAAATATATAGAAAAACAAAAAGCTGTAGATTGCAGCACATCCTCCCTCCAGTCCGAATATACCAATTACCAGTTCCTGTTTCTCTTACGCTATTGGAAGACTTGCTGAATAAAATGTATACAGATCTGAGAATAAGCAAACCCCGCAAAATGCACAAACCTATTAAGTGTCTTTTAATGGTAATCTGTCTGTTTGCTTGATTAATGCAGTGTGGTAGGGAGTTTCTGTGATCATGTCTCTGTTATCTACTGTTTTACTGTGACTTTTTTACATTTGGAGACCATGAAGAGACCACTGGATGGCTGTCTTGTAAGGTAAATATGGATATGTGAGCTGTATGGTTTTATTATGTAGACAAATTCCATTCTTCATTAAGGTAATATTTATACAATTAGCAAAAAGAGATACCATCAATCTCGGGTTAACCCTCAACCACTTTAAAAGCAAACTTGTTGTGCAGTTATTTAAATGCAGGCCTTCAAAAGAAAACATACATTTATAATAGAAATGTCACCAAAGTTAAGCATTGCTTAACAACACTGTGTTCCACAGCCCCTGAGGCCTTATCATCCTCAGAGAGTTTTAGAGATGTGTGGATGTTTCATGGCTGGTGGTGGGGGGGTCTTCCTCTCCAAGGACATTCTCAATCCTACCAACTATGGACCTCTTGAGTGTCGGTGGGACGTTATTCCCCATGCAAACATACAACACTGGTCTGAGGAAACTGGGGACTGTGGCTAACATTATTGCGACCAGTAGTCCAGGTATTATGACCTCTGGGCTGGAATATATGTGGTACTGATCTAACAGCATGAAGACATGTAAGGGCAGCCAGCAGATAAAGAACATGGTGATCAGGACAGTCATTACTCTGAGGGACTTGGAGGACACGTTCATCATTTGTCTGGTTCTCAGTCTCAGGATAGTTACACAGTAACAGAAGAAGATGATGAGGAAGGGCACTGCAAAGCCACCAATGAACTGACTCAAGATTATCTTCTCCATGTCTTTTTCACCCACAAACATATAACGAGTGGTGAGGGCAACAGATGAAACCCAGGCCAGGATCACCACAATAGAGGCCATGTCGATGGTACGGTTGTTCTGAGCCCAGACTGGAAACACCACCCACACATAGCGATCAACACTAATGATGACCAGGAGGAAGATGCTGCTGAACATGGTGATGAATATCAGAGCAATGGTGAAGTTAAACATGAAAACCCCCAAGATGGACCCCCCTGTAACAATGAGGATGATGTGAAAAAGTGAAAAGGTGACACAGAATATTAAGTCTGACACGGCCAGGCTGAGGTACCAGGTGGTGTTGACAGTCTTCTTCATCTTGAGACCAGTGATCCAGATGACCAGGCTGTTCCCAGGAACCCCAATCAGGAAGATGAGGATGCTGACCGCCAGGTAGAAGATATAGAATCCATGAATGTTTATGAAAGCAGCATCCTCTTCAGTAGTGTTGACATTGTCATTTTTGTAATTGACATAATCCTGGCTATTGTTGTAATAATCATTATATGTGTATTTGCCATTCTCCTCCATTGTGATTCTTGTATTTGACCTGTAATCCCTGTGAAGACAAGATGTTTCAGTAGTTAGGAAACTGTTTTTGATGCCTGAGTCCATCTTGTACCCAATGTCATTTACAGTAGTGAAAGTACACATGGTGTCCTCACCCCCCCACACCCCCACCCCTTAGTGTTGAACCCAGGACAGATAATTAGACTAACAGGGGGACTCTAGAGGTCACTACACACTAAGTTGAGACAGAAGGGGGTACAGCATCTTGTTGCAGACTGTGAACACCCACGTCTTTGTAATAATAATAATAATAATAGATTTTATTTGGAGACGCCTTTAAAGGACAGCTTACATGAGAAATGGGTCTACAAACAGTGCAATACATGAAAACATAAGTTGAGACACGAGGGGATAAACTGTATTTTTGCAGATTGTGAACACCCACGTTCTTGTGTGGTGCCTGACAGACCGATACTTCTGTACCAAGTGGGTGTTAAAATTCTGAAAACATGACGGTACTGGTTTATATACAGAATCGTAGATACCAGGGATCCAACACGTGACAGATGACAGCAAGTGCAGCTGTACTGTAGATCCGTCTCGAATCGTCGAAAAAGAAAGAGTCGCCAACTTTGCGTTCGATGTTGATGATCAGGGAGTAATAAATACGCAAAAACCACTATGGAAACGGTGCCTTCAAACCTTCGAGTCTAAAGGAGGAAACACTTCCAACTTAGCGAAGCACCTCAAAGACAGACGTGCACATTTATTTAAAGAATTCAAGTTGAGTGAGTTTCAATTCACATTACATTAACAACATATCTAAAGTATTATCCTTGTTCTATGTTTATCCTGAAATACACAAAACTATTATTTTTGTTAGAGACAGCTGGCGTTGCTGTGTAGACAACTGTGTTCCATACAGTGTTGCCAAGTACGCTTATAATATGCAATATATATATTTTTTTTTAATTAAGTCGCTTGAAATAATCACGAGTTTGGGCTTGATTTAAAAGGTTTGGTCGCTTGTCAGATTTAGGAAAATCAGACAAGCAACTTCGTTTTTGTACATTTGTGGTCGCTACTTTCCCTGAATGCAGATTGACCATGTCTGTTCACAGCCTCACAATAATATTAAGCGCTGCAGTGTAATTTGCTCTACTACAAATCCACCTCCCTCCCATTGGCGCATAATCTAGTTAGAATTCCAAGCCATGTTACACGTTTCAATGTTTATTTGTCAGATGCCCCAAGCAACACAGTGTCATCCTGAACAATTATATTCATTGTGACATGGCAGCCGACAACTACGTACTGAGAGTGAAGAAGAATACAGTGGATATAAAATGTCTACACACCCCTGTTGAAATGCCAGGTTTTTGTGATGATGAGACAAAGATAAATCATGTCAGAGTCTTTTCCACTTTTAATGTGACCTATAATGTGAACAATTCAATTGAAAAAAAAACTGTAATCTTTAAGGGGGAAACATGAAAAATAAAAACCTTGCACTAATCCAATTCAGTGTCATTGTCTGTGGTATTTTATCTATGTACTGGCACACATGAATGTTAATTTAACCAGACTGAACATACTTGAACTTAAGATTTGGATCAAGATATTGAGATCAATAATTAACGTTGTCAGTATATCATAATTGCATAACGGACACTTATTGGACATGTACTTGTAATGTATGGGCTGTTGATGAGGGAGCAGCAACTCGCTAGATTCCATTGATTTAGACTAAAAACCTATTATAGAAGGTATGCATTGTCTCTATATTTAATTTTAAGTAATAAAATGTAACAGATATATTACTTACTAAACAGCAATACATGCTAGAGTACCTCTTTGCATGTGCTAGGAGACTCACTAAATAATTATCCATTCATACAGTATACAGCTCCAGAAAAAATTAAGAGACCACTGCACCTTTTTCTTTCCTTTCCAAAAAAGTTGAAAAGGAAAGTTTTCAGTGAGGGTTAAAATGAAGAGACCACTGCAAACTAAATGCTTCTGTTCCTCACTCAAAACCTTCCTTTTCAACTTTTTTGGAAAGGAAAGAAAATGTGCAGTGGTCTCTTCATTTTTCCCGGAGTTGTACATTACTCCTCACAAAATCACACACACGTGTATTAAATATGTGTATTTTACATCACCCAACCATGGCCAAGCAATTAAAACTAAATAGAGGAGAACTCACATATTCCTTTATCAACACATTATCAGGAGAGGCACTTGTCACTGTAAAGTTTAATAACCTGTACAGTACAATGACCAATATTGGAATACCTCTCACTTCACACGAAACAGAGGAAGTCCAAACCTGCCAGTTTTTAATCAGTAATTGACATAACACTTCTTTCAAATATACAACATCATGACTAGATACTTTATGAATTCCATAGTAAAATGTATCCAGCAGCTTTGGTATTATGGTATATATTATGATCTCCAACAATCCTACATCCCCTAACACAATTGATTAGTTATCATCAGACAATGATGGCTGTACAAATGAACTTACCAGACTGTAAGATGATTGTTGTGCTTTGTTCTAGTTCAGAAATACAATTTTAAAACTGTCTGCCAAGATCTACTTAGGGGGATAGGGGAATGAGTTGTGTTTGGCAAGAGGCAGATCAACTATAAGCAAGGTTTTTTTTGTGTGTGTGTGTGTGTGTGTGCACGTCTGTGCGCATGATGTAGGTCTGCAAATCTTGATATGGGTGTGTATGTATGTCATCTTGATGTCTAAGCACAAATGAGATATTTCTAATAATAACAACCTTACAAACTAATTTTTGTGACTGAAAAACTGCCTAATAAGTAATTACGCTGTAATTATTCTTGTCTGTATGAGTAAAAAAAAAAACTTCGAAATGTTTAGGTGCTATGTAATCATGACTGCGCCTCCATGTTAGCCTTCATGCAGTACAGTTAACTGTTGTGGTGTAAGCACAATGCTTTTTAGTTTCCACACGCAGTCCACAAACACTTGAAAATGCGCACATTTAATACAGACATTATAGCCTACGTGTAATAATATACATGCCCGCTCATTTTAAGATGCCCATCAACATAAAAATTCAGGCTATGCCACTGTTATAGTCAAATTCCCTTACATCTATTTACCAGACGTATTCAGTAATGATAATGGTCACATTTCTAACAAGAAAAAAAAACAAACATAATATGCAACCAAGGCCAGATTATGACAAACAAAAGATTAATTCATTACATTAGTAACTTAATCGTTATAGATCTTAGTGAAACTGAATATAAAGAGATTACTTTCTTACCTTCCCTTGTGGTTCTTAAAATGACGAATGAAATTTGACGTTATTGCATATTTTGCATCGGGCAAATCTTTTTTTATTCACACGGTACAGTTCAAAGTCCTTGTACCCAAACTATACTATTTGTGGAGCTCGACTAACGTTACTGTCTGCCATGTTTGGCGCGGTTTGAATTGTGCAGCGTTAAAGGCACATACGCTGATTAGTGGTGCTGATAATTTTATTGCTGTTTGTTTATTATAAGTTCAAGTCATTGTCGAGTCTTCCACTTCAAGTCAAGTCAAGTCTCAAGTAACTTGTTCTCAAGTCAAAGTCAAGTCAAGTCATTTTCATACTTTAATCAATCAAGTCACAAGTCTTGAAAATTGTGACTGGAGTCAGACTCGAGTCAAGTCATGTGACTTGAGTCCCCCACCTCTGGGTAGAGGGGCCTTTCTGTGTCAAGAGTGGCGTTGATGATGGTGTCGTTCACACAGAACTCATGCATGAAGTGAAAGAAACAATAAAAAGAGGACATTTGTTTAGCATGATGTGCTTATACAGACATTGCAGTAGAAAGGAACATTGTGGATTAAGGCAAAGACCTTTAAGTGGGTTCAAACTAGAGTGTGGGTTCAGAGGGTTAAACATCATAGAAGGTCAATGTTACTGAGAAACAGAAACAGTCTTAGTTCCAGATACAGAACGTTCTAAACAACTCTTATCTCATTGTTTTGGGTGTTAGATGCTGGGCATGAAAAGTAACTGAATTAAGCTTGACACAATGTATGAGAGTACTAACTATCTCTGTACGAAGACACTAGGTAGGAAATGTGATGCCCCATTGCTGATGGGTCCCACACACCCTGTCCATACCTCCTGGTAGGAGTTTTCCATGTGACTGTCATAGACTCTATGAATAGACCCATGGACTCTAGGTTGGCACATACCATTTTGAGGAAGTCTGTCTTTACCTGATGATACACATGTATTTTAGTTCTATTCTCTTGTTAGAGGAGTGGTACTTCGTTATCTTGTGAACACATATGGAATTATGTAGTTAACAAAAAAGTGTGAAATAACTGAAAACATGTCTTATATTTTAGATTCCTCAAAGTAACCAACCTTTGCTTTTTTGATAGCGCTGCAAACCATTGGTGTTCTCTTAATGAGCTTCATGAGGTAGTCACTTTATTCCCTTATTAGGGTTGGGACCATCAGTTGTGTTGTGCAGAATTCAGGTTGATACACAGCCGACAGCCCTATTGGAAAACTGTTAGAATTCGTATTAAGGCAAGAACCAATCAGCTAAGTTAAGAGAAACGAGTGGCCATCATTACTTTAACAAATGAAGGTCAGTCAGTCTGGAAAATTGCGAAAACTTTGAATGTGTCCCCAAGTGCAGTCGCAAAAACCATCAGGCGCTACAACGAAACTGGCTCACATGAGGACCGTCCCAGGAAAGGAAGACCAAGAGTCACCTCTGCTGCTGAGGATAAGTTCATCCGAGTCACCAGCCTCAGAAATCATAGGTTAACAGCAGCTCAGATTAGAGACCAGCTGAAAGCCACACAGAGTTCTAGCAGCAGACACATCTCTAGAACAACTGTTAAGAGGAGACTGCGCGAATCAGGCCTTCATGGTCAAGTAGCTGCTAGGAAACCACTGCTAAGGAGAGGCATCAAGCAGAAGAGATTTGTTTGGGCCAAAAAACACAAGGAATGGACATTAGATCAGTGGAAATCTGTGCTTTGGTCTGATGCTTCCAAATTTGAGATCTTTGGTTCCAACCGCCGTGTCTTTGTGCAACGCAGAAAAGGTGAACGGATGGGTTCTACATGCCTAGTTTCCACCGTGAAGCATGGAGGAGGAGGTGTGATGGTGTGGGGGTGCTTTGCTAGTGACATTGTTGGGGTTTCATTCAAAATTGAAGGCGTTTTTTCAAGAGTTTTTACATTTATGATAAGGGCCTTTTGGGTCATTTCTGTTATCATTGTGATTTAAAAAGGAGCCAAACAACTATTTGTTAATAAATGGCTTCATATGATCATTATCCTTAAATAAAAGACAGTATTGTTTGTACGATATACATATTTTCAAAATCAATGCCAAAATGTCACAGTTTCTGCCATGGTATGCACACTTATAAGCACAACTTTATAAAACATCACATAGATACAATCACAGACAGCAATTTAATATCCTTTTCAGATAGAAATCGCAGTATTATAGAATATTTTTACTAATATTGGCAGGGGATTCAGGTTAAGACATTTAAGTTGGTTCACATATATTCCTGAGAAATCAACAGTCACTCAACCTAACAAACTCTGACCCTGACAACTGTTTTATTTGCATTACTGTGCCTTTATGGATGCTGCTTCTGTATGGTCATGTTGACCTTTTCTGATCTTTAACCTTCTGAACCCACACTCTAGTTTGAACCCACTTAAAAGTCTTAGTCTTAATCAAAAAATTCCTCCCTACTGTAATGTCTTTATAAGCACAACCTGCCAATATCTGCAAACATTTCTATTCAAAATGTAATTAATAATTCTAATGTAATTTCTAACGGAACAGACCCCAAGGATAAGCTAAAATACATAATCAGACCACAGGTTAAAAGAACAGAGTCTCAATACATGGCTGCACACTAGACTGCATAAATATCATACCATACAAGTGTCTTTTAAAGGTCATTTCACTGTTTGCTCGATTAATGCAGGGTTGAAGTGATATTTTTGTGAAGAATAATATGTCTCTGTTAATAATACATTTCAAAAGAGTGAGATGCAAAGGGTCCATTTCACAAAGATAAGAATACTTCACTGTTCATTCCTGCTGCCTCTGATGTTGTGGACGATGCAAAAGATGATAGCTAGAGTCTTTGTTGTTTTGCTAATTTTACCATCTGAATGTTTTAGTGTATGGAATTTCAGATCAGTCCTAACATAACGTGATTGCAGACAGATAATGAAATTGAACTTTGCTTGTTGACATCATCCGAAAAAAAGCAGGAAATCCTTGACATTTTATGTGTTTTTGCACAAATTCTCTGCGAGACATTATAAGCACACCAGTCTGAAATCTGTCCGACAAGATTTCACTTCTCTGTTCTATTGAAAGACTTCCCTCTTCAGGCTGCTGGCCAGAATGAACTGTGTCAAGGCGGTGGTAGGTTTGCTCTTAACGGTCAGTGACAGTGTTTTGGGTATGTTGTAAGCAGTATTTCAATATTATTTCAAAGAATTGCATCAAAGAATTATTTTGGATTTATTTACTTTATTATTTCAAAGTTGTAAAAAGCTTGAAATAGCAGGTCAATTGCATGTTCCTCAACGTCGAACGCCAAACACTTCATTCATTCAAGGCAGGAGCCACAATCCATAGATGAGTCGGTGCCACATTTCAAATCAGATTCAGCAGACTATGGTGCCAAATAAGGTTAGATTATAGAGGTTAATGAAAAGGGACTTAAATCTAATCTCACATAGTCGAACACATGGCAGATCTACCAACTGTTTTTCGGAACCTCCAGTAAATAGAGAGGAAGTGAGAGTGCTATATTTCCAGATCTGCACACCAACATCTAATTGCTCATTCAGCAAGCAGCCACCCAGGAGTCAAACTCCCAACTGACTGGACAATTTACTGGTAATATTAAATGAGAACCACTAGATAGCGTCTTAAGGAGCCTAATTTTCCTTCTATAACTACAACTGTTTTGGGAGGAAGTATAAAGACTTAAAGAGAATCCCCCGAAATATTTAGACACACAGCCAAAATGCGCTTTAATACATGTGTAATTGATGAAGTAAACAAAAATATGACAAAGAAATGATCTGGTCTAAAAGGAGGTCTGTACTTGTAGACCTGTGGTCTTTAACTGCTCTGATGCCTACATTTGTACATTAGTGAAGTGCTTTAATAGTGTGTGTTGCTATTAGCCTGGATGCCTCAAACCCTATTTTGGTCAGAAGGTACACTGGTCCTCTTACAGGTACACAACATGTTTTGAATTTAGCAAGTTGACCTGTAGTCAAGCATGTTGTCTCATGAATTTGTATAAAGAAAGATTCTGATTTCAGTGTGGTGTCCTGTATCCATGCCACTGACTACAGGACCATCTGGTTTTACAGAGTGGTGGAAGTGTTTACACTACTTTGCTCAGATGTAGTAGCTGCTCCATCTACTGGAGGTTCAAGGTTTATAACCAAAGTAACCAGTAATCAGCATAAAAATATCAAACATTTAAAATTGTTTATTAAGATTAGTGTTAATAGTTAATAGTGCTGTTTATAATGTAAAGGGTGTTATTGGAAGGACAACACTGAGTGAAGCATTTATTGTGAATCTCCAACAATAAACCTGATGGCACCATTATAGCAGGATCACCATCATATTATAATGAACAGTAAGTTGACTACAACTCCTTAGAATTGTTTTCCACTAGGTTGAATGTCTTTTCATCTAAGGATGATATTCTTGTGTTTTGTTCTCCTCCAGGACTTCTGATTCGTAAACAGTCTGCAAAGATCTACTGATACCAGTTCTAGATCACTTGGTGCAGAACTGACAAGACAGCACAATCATACCTGGGGCTCAGGCTTGCTCTGTTCAAATTATTTTCTTATATTTGCTTTCCTCTCAGAATAACTATTTTCTTATATTTGGTTTCCTCTCAGACTAGCTCTTTTCTTATGTTTGGTTTCATCTCAGACTAGCTCTTTTCTTATATTTGGTTTTCTCTCAGACTAGCTCTTTTCTTATACTTGGTTTCCTCAGAAGCCAAAATAATCTTTAAGAGCAACCAGTCAGTGTCCTTCACTAGTGTATTATTGGATGAGAAACCAGCTGGTAATGTGTCTCTAATATTCAGTAGTCCATTCCAGGTGAAAGACATATGCATTGTTTCATTATGTACCAAACACAGGACCAGGGCCCAAAACAATGTGGCTGTCTAACTGGGCACCAACCACTAGTAAAGAGTCCAACCTGACTGTAATATAGTTGTCATGGAATGAGATTGTTGAGCTGAGCTGATGTCACACAGGAAGCTGTTAACCAACACTGCACATCCCTTAGTTCTTCCTTTCATATGTTGCTGTAGTGCTGTATGGGTCTTAGCTGACTGTTCTCTAGACAAGACATTATTTGGGTACTTGTACTATTTACTGTATGTTAGTTCACCAGATTCACTGTTGCCTGAGTACATACCTAAAGAACCTAATTTACTCTGACAACCAATAGTACTTGGTACATTGGTACAAAGCATCGTAAGAGAGGAAACTGGTCAATTTCACAAACTTAAAGGAAGAGTTTGACCTAATGTTTTGTATGATCACTAAATTCAGTAATCTTTTGTGTAAGATTAATTTCACCAAAATATGAATTTAGGTCAAACTGTCACTTATGACGATTGGAGTCTGTGCACTGTCCAGGTTTCTTTATATAAGGCTTGAAGAATTACATATATTCAGTCAATACATCATTTAGACATCAGATATTAAAACTGAACAGTACTTGTAGAAAACATCCCTTTGGGAACCCAAACTTGAGATTATTTTCCTTGACTTATCTATGTAACTCTGACTCTATGTAACTCTGAGAATACTTCAAGAATACTTCACTATTCATTCCTACTGCCTCTGATATTGTTGACTATGCAATAGATGATAGCTAGAGTCTGTGTCTGTTGTTTCGCTAATTTTACCATCTTGATGTTTTAGTATATGGAATTTCAGATCAGTCTTAACATGATGTTGATTGCAGACAATTGATGACCAAATTCACTCTGAGACATTATAACGAGACCCATCAGCCTGAAGTTGTCTGACATGACATAACTTATTTGTTTTAGTGAAAGACTGCCCTCTTAAGGCTGCTGGCCAGAATGCACTGTGTCAAGGCGGTAAACTCCTCTCGGTGGTAGGTTTGCTTTTAATGATCACTCATGACAGTGTTCTGGGAATGTTTTAGGCAGTAGTTCAATATTATTTCAAAGAATTGCATCAAATATATATTTTTTTCATTTATTTACTTTATTATTTCAAAGTTTGAAGCTTGAAATAGCAGGTCACTTGCATGTTCCTCAACGTCGAACGCCAAACACTTCATTCAAGGCCGGAACCACAATCCATAGATGAGTCGGTGCCATGTTTCAAATCAGATTCAACAGAATATGGTGCCAAATAAGGTTAGATTATAGAGGTTAATGAAAAGGGACATAAATCATATCTCTCATAGTCAGACACATGGCAGTTCTACCAACTGCTTTTCAGAGCCTCCTGTAAAAAGAGGAGAAGTGAGAGTGTTATATTTCCAGATCTGCACACCAACATCTAAACACTCATTCAGCAAGCATCTGCCTAGGAGTCAAACTCCCAACTGACTGGACAATTTACTGGTATTATTAAAATAGAACCACTAGATGGCATCTTAAGGAGCCTAATTTCCTGCCAAAGGATCCTAACTGTTTTGGGTGGAAATATAAAGACTTATAAAGACTGAACATTAGGATACACAGCCAAAATGCAATTAATACATGTGTCATTGATAAAGTAAACAAAAAAAATTGATAAGGTCTACAAGGTGTCTGTACTTGAAGATGGTCTTTAACTGCTCTGAAGCCCACATCTGTATCAACATTCGTGAAGTTCTTTAAAAGTGCGTGTATTGCTATTAGCCTGGATGCCTCAAACCCTATTTTGGTCAGAAGTTACACTGGCCCTCTTACAGGTACACAACCTGTTTTAATTTTAGCAGGTTAACCTGTAGTCAAGCATGTTGTCTCATGCATTTGTATAAAGAAAGATTGTGATTTCAGTGTGGTATCTTGAGTGTCCATGTCTCTGACTACAGGGCCATCTGGTTTTACAAAGGTGGTCAGTTTTAATAATACAGTAAACCAAATGTCACTATCATCGCTGGTCTGTTTTATACATACAGTAAACCAAAGGTCACCATCATCGCTGGTCTTCCTGTGTGTCAGAATGACCTCACCTGTACATTTATATGATGGTGATTATTAACATTACATTTCATTCATATATATGGCCACTTTATTTCATGTGTGGATATCTTTATGTGTTACGCATTCAACATGTTAATTTCGCATTCCTGACCATGAAGTCTCCTGACCTTAACAGGAAGGGTGATGGAAAGAATTGAAGTACGTAATCTATAGGAAATGTTTTTTGGTTGAAATTGGCACAAATTCAAGAATAACTTTCAATTGAGGAACAGGTTTGATGATGACTCGGATGGAGAGTTTGAGGGGCATGAAAACAGTTTGTTCATTTGTAAAATATCCCCCCCTTCTGGTGATTGTGGAGAATACAAAATAATCACTTCTCAGTGGTGGTCATCGAAACTGCAATAACCGTGTTTAGAGAAGCTTTATTCATGCTGCAGTCCAACTCCTAATAAGATACTTTATTTACTGTAAATTGCAACACAGACCGAGAATAGCAGATATTTTAACTTTAATCTGTCTTTTTTCAGGAGGCTAATCAGTCAAGACAAAATGTGGAAGTTGAAGGATTCATAACTTTTGCTGTGTTGTGGAGTCCGCTGGTTAGTTTGGAACTACAGGACTGGGCAATCAGTACATTGTATTGTTGAACTTAGGTTTTTAACTACAGTCCTCTGGATCTGATTATCTGCTAAATGCCATCCTCAAAGCTCTAACACTGTTTTGTTTTGAGCAACCAGAATCCCATGAAATTATCTTTGATGAATAACAAGATGTGCAGCCTCCAGTTCAAACAGTAGAAACTTTCAGACGCCACCTGATTATCAGATTCTAACACTTTTTGTATATATACAGTCAACCAGACACGGGACCAAGTCACAATTTCCAATGTCCTCAACATGTCTCAAGTCATATCCTTCGAGTCAAGTTTTGAATCAAGGCAATGTTGGGTTTCAAGTCCTCAAGTCAGTGTTTAATTATTCAATTCAAATGTAAATGGGAATGTGTGTTTCCTGTTTCTCTTACACTGCCAGTACACCAAGACAAAAATACTCTGTATGACGGCATCAATGAGAACTGTGTGTCCTTCCTGTCTGTGAAACTACACAAACCACCAGAACCCATCAACCATCTTTTTGATCAACCATCAGGATGATCTCAAGTCTCACCACTCCTTTTAACGTCTTTGAAATCACACAACATTCATGGTCTGGTAGATGAAAAACTACTTGCAGAATATAGTTAGACAGACCCGAGATCACTATTCTGGCCAACTTCCTTGTTGAGCAAGCATGAAGATAGACCCCTTAGGCAAACCCCATAAAATACATAAACATATCATACCGTACAAGTGTCTTTTAACAGTTATTTCTGTTTGCTTGATTAAGGTGATTAAGATATAAGGTGTTATTCACTTTTGCCACAACCTCCCTCATTACACTAAAACATATCACCTGAAAATGATTCAATCCAATGAGCATTCAAGTTAATATGGTTTGGAGTTGGAAAATGTGCATAGAAATAATAATACCATCAGTATACTCAATTGACCTAATAATTCAGACTTGGAGACCATGAAGAGACAACTGGACCGCTGTCTTGTAGGGTAAACATGGATATGTGAGCTGTATGGTTTTAGTATGTAGACGAATTGCATTCTTCATTACAGTAATATTTCTCATAAACACTAGAAGAGAATCTGTCAATCTCTTGTTAACCCTCAACCAGATGAAAAGCATGCATGTTGTAAATATAGTTAAGGGCAATCTTACATGAGTCTATCAAAAGAACATATATTTATAATAGAAATGTCACCAAAGTTAAGCATTGCTTAACAACACTGTGTTCCACAGCCACTGAGGTCTTGTCATCCTCAGAGAGTTTTAGAGATGTGTGGATGTTTCATGGCTGGTGGTGGGGGGGTCTTCCTCTCCAAGGACATTCTCAATCCTACCAACTATGGACCTCTTGAGTGTCGGTGGGACTTTATTCCCCATGCAAACATACAACACTGGTCTGAGGAAACTATGGACTGTGGCTAATGTTATTCCCACCATAAGTCCAGTTCTTAAGATTTCCAGGTTGTAGTTTTGGTGGTTCTGTTCTAACAGTATGAAGACATGGAAGGGCAGCCAGGAGATGAAGAACATGACTATCAGGACAGTCATTACTCTGAGGGACTTGGAGGATACGCTCATCATTCGTCTTGTTCTCAGTTGCAGGATGATAACAGAGTAACAGAAGATGATGATAAGAAAGGGCATTGCGAAGCCACCTATGAACAGACCCACCACTTTCATCTTGTAGTTGTGTGTTTCACCTGCGAATATATAGCGTGTGCTGAGGGCAATAGACAAAACCCAGGCCAGGACCACCACAACAGAGGCCTTGTTTATGGTACGAATGGTCTGAGCCCAGACTGGAAACACCACCAACACACAGTGATCAACACTGATGATGACCAGGAGGAAGACACTGCTGAACAAGGTGATGTATATCAGAGGAAATGTGAAGTGACAAATGAAAGGCCCAAAGATGCATTCATTTGTAACAACGTGGACAATGTTAAAGGGTAGAAAGGCAAAACAGAATATGAAGTCGGACACGGCCAGGCTGAGGTACCAGGTGGTGTTGACCGTCTTCTTCATCATGAAACCAGTGATCCAGATGACCAGGCCGTTCCCAAGAACCCCAACCAGGAAGGTGATAATGTTGACTACCAGGTAGAAGATACAGAAACCATCAGTGAAGCATATATTGTGGGTTGTGGAAGCAGCATCCACTTCAGTAGTGTTGACATTGTCATGTGTGTAATTGACATCATTCTTCATTGTGTTTCTTGTATTTGACCTGTAATCCCTGTGAAGATAAGATGTTTCAGTAGTTAGGAATCTGTTTTAGATGCCTGAGTCCATCTTGTACCCAATGTAATTTACAGTAGTAAAGTACACATGGTGTCCTCACCCCCCCACACCCCCCACCCCTTAGTGTTGAACCCAGGACAGATAATTAGACTAACAGGGGGACTCTAGAGTTCACCACACACTTAGTTCACCACACACGCTCTGGATCTGGCGTCTTCGCCGCGTTTGGGTTTGCTGGGTTTAATTATGGGTAAATGCGGCGGTACATCTTTGACGTTCTTATGTGTTTGCGCTGGACCGGCAAACATTGTTTCTGTCGTTTATGGTGTTTGGACATGTGAACAAATGTTTCTTTGAGTGTTTTTAGGTTTTCCGGCGACTGGATTTTTCGTTCTGTGACAGATGCGCGGCCTGCCAGGCTGATTGGAGGTAGATGGACGTGGTAATGTATGGAAGTTGCAGAAGGCGTAATGGGAAGTAGTTTGGAAGGCGTAGGCTACGGTATGTAGGAGGTGGTGATCGATGGAAGCTTTGGGAAAGTTTGTGTGGAGTGTATTGATCTATGTGTTGTAGTCCTTTTGGCTCATGTTGGAGGATCGTACCCTCTGACCGCCCTCACCCTCCCGCGGTGTTTCCGCCGATCGCTGGGACTCATCGTCCCATCAAGCCCGGCGGCACGGCATCGTTGGTGTCGTACATTTGACGAAGCCAACCCTGCTGGTGGCCAAGATGGCCCCGATTTGGACCTTTTCGTTGTGCACGTGATAATGCTGTGGGCCGTCTGGAGGCCATTTTTTGCTCTGCTTTGGAAGTGTTGAGCGTGTCTATACGGGTCAAGAAAATGTCCAGAAGTGGGGAGTCTGCCTCTTTGGCCTCACCGTGAGTGATCCCACGGGAACACGCAGGAACGCTGTACCGCCTGAGGGAGGGGAGACGGACCAGAGGGAGCATCGACCAGTGAGATCATTCCTTAATACTGCTTTCATATGCTTTAGTAAACTATGTGGTTGGTTTTGTATGTCAGATTTGATGGTTTTGTGGCAGTTGATAGATGGATTTGTGAAAGTATGGTAACTAGAAGTTATTTTTGGTGTATTTTGGTTCTAGCGCCTGTAGTTAGGAAAATTTCGTTTTTGTTCCGTGTCCTGACACCCATTCCCGTGCAGCCAACCTATTGCGGTGCGATTAGTGCTGGATCGTAAGCAGTTGGACTGCGGCACTTGGACTGCAATATGGAGTATAGCGTGCTCCTGTATATAATGGCTTTGGATGTTGAATTGTTAATATATCTGATTGTGGTTGACCTAGTGTGAATACGTTTGGTTGTGGTCGGCCTAGTAAATGCATTTGTCCATTTTGGTATTCCCTGTGCACGAGGGATTCGATTGGCTGCATTGAGTATTCCTTGATAGGATATTTGATCTCGTTTACCGAGGTTGGTGTTAACTAGGACATTTTGAAATTGCAAGGTTTTGCATTGGTTGGTGTCCACTGGGGTGTATACAAAACAAATGTCCTAAATTTAATTAGAGGGATAGGTTGGAAATTGGTTTAATGATGCTTCTCCAATTTTTGTGAAATCTGATTTCGTAATGAGGGGTTATAATAGTGTGTTTTCTCCTTGTGTGGAGTAGAATGGCCAAAGTCTTTAATTTTAAGATTACACGCTGTTTTCCATAAAGACTGGATTCGCAGCCAATATAGTTATAGCCTGCAAAGGAGGGTAAAATAGCTACAGCCTGTTTAATAAATGAACACCTAATATTAGTCGTCCTATTTAAAATTTCCAATTGGGATTGGTTTGTTAATTATTTACTTTCGCTTAGTTTGTATTTACAACGATACCTGGGATAATGCTTGTGTTTTCAAACCTATGCCTGATGCTCATTGCTGGCATTTTAAATTTTAGCCTGGTAAACTGACAAATTGGATAGATTGATGTGACTGTGTTTAGAGATCTAGCCTGGGGTATCATGGGGTTCACTCACTGATTGTTCCTTGATTTTAGTTACTTCATGCATCTGTTTTCTGTTGATTTGCCTTTATTTTTAGAGTTTTTTCCACACTACTGTTGCTGTGTTGATAGGATAGGCGATTTTTTTTGGCTCACAGCAACTATATTAGATGGGTAGAGCATTGAACGTAGGATATCGGCTAAGTTGTAGGCATGACGTCTTTTACTCCAGGCAGTCTGAAGACGTTTTTGTGTGGGAATTTTCATTGGCTACAGGAAGGGGGGCAGACTCCCTGGGTTGGCCTTTGCACTAAAGTTTCCGTTCAAGTTTTCTGCTTGTCCTCACCTGTGGTAATTTTCCCTACATTAGTATGTTTCGTTTTGGGATAATCCAACATTAAGTGGAAGCTACATACATTTTCCTCTCAATAGCTTTAATGTTGAAATGTATGATTTTTAAACGCATTGTAGTTTTAGTGGAGACCTTAAGTCATCAAACATTGTTCATTGCTGTGTTGATAGGATAGGCGAAATGTTCAGGACACTCTATAGTGATTATATGAAAAGAAATCAAGGGGCACTGTGTATTAGTAATTGTTGCTGGCATTTTACTCTGCCCATCCCATTGGCCACAATGTAACTCAATGGATATGAATTACATATTGATTCATACAGAAAAAACTACCCCAGCTGAAGAAGAGGGTCTTATCTAGTTTAACGATCGGTCAGTTTCTTAAAAAAATTATAATATATATATACTCAATCTGAACAATTGTAGTTAAAAAGTATATGAATTATAACTTTCTTTAGAAACTGACCTATCGTTTTGCTAGATCAGTTGGGATCGTTCACCAGCCCGTTGAAGCACTTCAAAGACCTTTGGAACGGCATTGATTTGGACTGCAAAACATTGGAGTCCACTGAAGTCCACTATTCGAAGAAACTTCCAGACATGTTTTCCTCAAAAAACTTAATTTCTCTTCCACTGAGGAAAGAAAGACATGGATATCTTGGATGGCATTGGGGTGAGTAAATTATTAGGACATTTTCATTCTGAGGTGACCTAATCCTGAAAAAGTTGTTAAAGCTGCACTTTAAAGTGCAGTTGCTTAAGTTGTTTCTATGTTACAGAATAACATGTATACTGTATATATATATATATATATATATATATATATATATATATATATATATATATATGTTCTATATTATGAATATAGTGTTCATGTTCACTTTGTGAATCGCTGTTTTAGATAAAGAAACAAGAACTTTTGTTTTCTATACTACAAAGTGTAATAAATACTTGTTACTATTTGATTAATTTACTTCACACTTAAAAACTATTTAATATTTATATAAAATGTAATACACGTATACACTGAATTGTGTTCAGACAGGCAGAAGTGTTTCACCACAAAAGAAAAAAAAAAACTCCCTTTTTGATCATTTCATAGATGAGCCATTTCTTTTAGTTTCATGTACAGTTCTGGTGCAGACTCCTAGTTCTCAGGCTTCTGTAACTGATTGTGTTCCATGGCAGACTCCAGGTACTCCTGCATGTTTGGGTCCCCACAAGGAGTCATTGACAGGCTAGCCTCAGGAAGGGCATCCAGTTCAGCCTGTTCAATTTGAAATCTGCAGTGTCTGGAGCCAAACCTATGTTAAATAGAATACATCATTTTATTTATTTTCATTTAAGTTAAGCTCATCCAGGTCCTTCTGAAGAACGTCACCGAAGCAATACCTCAATAGGCACTGATGGACCCTCGTTAAAATATTGAACGCAATGATGCAGTATGTTTGGTGTTTCCGTCTGGTCCGCGTCCTTTATAAACTCCAAACACCGACCACACGCAAAGCAGAACCGCGTTAAGCTGTTCATGTGTTTGCCACAAAACGGGCAAAACATTCCTCGGCCGGAGTCCATGTTCGGTCACAACAAACTTCAGTCAAGACATATACGACAACACGAACTGACCGCGCTCACCAACAACACCAATCATCAGCTTTCACCTCGTCACTTCCGGTATGTGGTACATTCCCTTTCCGTGTAGAATCTATCATCTGTAAATTTGTTTCGGGACTGGTAAAAGTGTTTTGCGTCTTGTTAATTTGTTTTCTAAAATATTAATTTGTTTTCTAAAATGTTAATTTGTTTTGTCCTTGCTAAACATGTTTAGCCCATGCATTTGTGTTTTATGGTAGGTAAGAATGTTTTCCAAAATGTAATTTTGTCTCGGATGCTTGTTTTGTTTCACCTTGGTTTGGCCATTGCCTGTGGAAAGGCTAATTTTGATATGCTAATTTGGGAGTTGTTTCAATATGCTTCCTTCACATGAGCGACCGTGTGGCACAGTTGTTTTTTGATTTTCTTTGTGGATGTTTTTATCATTTTCACATTTTTTTTTGTTTGTTTTTGATTTTGTTAGATGTTCGGTTTGCGACTTTTATTGACTGACTGTTAGATTCCTCCCAACTGTCGATTTTCTTTTCATGTCCGTCCTGTTATGGTTCTGCTTTCACTTGGAGTAATTTTCCGTCTACTCTGTCGTGAAAGCAGATTATCTATGATGATAAAGAGTTGAACTTAGAGTTCAAAGCGAATTAAATAGGTATTTAAAGAGTTACATGAAGAATTTAGTTTTTCTGTTTCCATAGTTATAGCATTGGAACATCCCTTAAGTGTCCGTTCACAGTGGTTGTCTAATTGGGTTTTTGAAAAGTATGTTTTATACAAAATCTAACATGGTTATGGTTGAATAGAATACATCTTACCATTTTTAAATGGTTTAGCTAAGAAATAACTAATTTGATGGGAGTGTTACTGTTCAGTTTGTTTAATATTTGATTAGAAGTAATCATATTAATCTCATTATGGAATAAGTGGGTAAAAACGTGCAGGGAGCACATTTTGAGTTACATGAAGAATTTCAGTGTGTGTAGAGAGTATGTGTGGGTGTGTGTAGAGAATGTGTGTGTGTGTGTGTGTGTGTGTAGAGAGTACGTGTGTGTGTGTGTGTGTGTAGAGAGTATGTGTGGGTGTGTACATTCATTACTGGAGGGCTGGTGTAAAAAATGTAATAATCAATGATGTCTTTATTCTGTCATTTGGTGGCCCTTTGGACCCAAAGGAACTGGAAGCCCTGTCAATGTGTATGGCGGTGTTCTCACTTTTCTCAAGAACCAAGGGCCCTTTTACACTATGAGACACAAATATTACACAACCATTTTCAGGGTTACATTGGTATTTACCACCAGGTATTATAAGAGGAATGTTGGCTTGAAGGACAAGTCTAAATTGAAATACAACGCTGATTATTTGAGCTTGTGTTTTGTAATCAAAATAATGTAAATACGAATTAGAAACATTTCTTTTTTGAAGATCTTATGTGTATTTGTATTCAGGGTTGTGAAACATTACGACATACTTGGGAAAATAGTACAGAGCGATTAAAAAACATGTAAGACTTGTGTTCTGATGAACACATTTTGGATCACTTTGCCCAAGAAGGCAATTGATTGGTTTGACATGGTAAAACGAGTCATTGATTTACACTTGCATTCCAGTCTTTTAAATACTTTTTTAAACATAAATTCACCAGGCACCAACTTAAGTGTCCCTTATGCAATTAAGAAATACTGAAAACATTAATCATAGATCTCAATAGCTTGATCCAAATTTCAAGTTCAGTTATGTCCAGTCTGGTTAAAATAACACTGTGTGCTAGTACATAGATAATAGACTCACTAAATAATTCTCCATGAATATACATTATTCCTCACCAGATAACACACAGGTCTGATCACTACATTTAATTTACATCACTCAACCATGGCCAAACAATGAAAACTAAAAACAAGAGAACGCACACATATTGCTGTATCAACACATTATTAGAAAATACACTTGTCACTGTAAAGTTTGATCCATAACCTGTACAGTACAATGAGGAATATTGGAATACTGATCCCATTTTGTAAAACAGAGGAAGTCCAAACCTGCCGGTTTAATCACGACTACAGTCTTTATTTAATTGTATTCCCATGTTCGTCAGACTTCACACCTCTACTGGCACATATAACCTTGAGTAAATGGTGATTTGTGGTCAAAATATTTTTAAAGTATTTTATTTATTTTTGGGAAACCATCACCATTCAACAAGGCCTTCAATTTACACTGTAAAAATTGTCAAAGACATCTTAATCAGTAATTGGCTTGGCACTCTTTAAAATAACTACAGAATAACTAGCTACTGGTATGAATTCCATAGTAAAATATTTCCAGCAGCTTTGGTATTATCGTATGTTTAATGATCTCCAACAATACTATATTTCCTACCACAACTGATTATTTATCATCAGACAATGATGGCTGTAAAAATGAACTTACCAGACTGTAAGATGATTTTTGTGCTTTGTCCTAGTCCAGAACGTCCATTTTAAAACTCCCTACAAAGATCTATTTGTTTGGTTGGGTTTGCGCAAGAAGCTGATCCGTTATAGGCAAGGTGTTTTGTGTGTTTGATGTAGGCATGCAAATCTGGATCTGGGTGTTTAAGCATAAGTATGTGTGTACATGTCTATATACAGAATATATTCAGTATATCAAGAAAAAAAATCTCTCCTCTTTGTGGTTGAAGAATTGACCAGTGGCCTACATAAACCAGACCCCCTCATTTAAATATTCCATAAAATAGACTACATGTTTAAATGTGGAAATTCGTCACCAGGGAGACTTTACTGTTGATCACAGACTGCTGTTTAACTCTTTCCTAGCCTAGATGTATCAGTGCAGTCTTGCAATGTTCAATGTCATATCAAACAAGACAGCACAATTATACTTGGAACTCAGGCTAGCTCTGACTGAAGGATTAGTATATGATATGTATATGATTTGTACATGACTTGTTTATAATATGTATATGATATGTCGACAGTGCTCTGACCAAAAACGAATTCTGACAAGCAATATTATTAATACATTTCAAAAGAGTGAGATGAAAAGGGTCCATTTCACAAAGTTAAGAATACGTCACTGTTCATTCCTGCTCCCTCTGATGTTGTAGACTATGCAAAAGATTTAGGCCAGTCTTGCTGTTGTTTCACTAATTTCACCATCTGGAATCTTTAGTATATGAAATTTAAAATCAGTCTAAACAATGTTGATTTCAGAAATAGAAATGTACTTGTTGAAAACATCTGAAATAAAGCAGGAAATCCTTGATGGAACATCTTGTTTGTTTTTGCACATATTCACTGAGCCATTATAACCACACCCATTAGCTTGAAGTCTGTCTGACAAGATTTCACTCACCTGTTTTAGTGAAAGACTGCCCTCTTCAGGCTGCTGTCCAGAATGCACTGTGTCAAGGTGGTAAAAACCTCTGGGTGGTAGGTTTGCTTTTAACTGTCCGTGACAGTGTTCTGGGTATGCTTTAGGCCATATTTCAATAATCTTTCAAAGACTTGCATAAAAAAAAAATGTTTGCATTTATTTACTTTATTATTTCGAAGTTATGAGAAGCTTGAAATCACAGGTCACTTGCATGTTCCTCAATGTCGGAAGCCAAACACTTCATTCAGAAAAGGCCGAAACCACAATCCATAGATGAGTCGGTGCCACATTTCAAATCAAATTCAGCAATCTACAGTGCCAAATAAGGTCAGTGGTAGAGGTTAATAGAGGTATATGTAAAGGGACTTAAATCGTATCTCCCATAGTCGGACACATGGGAGTTCTACCAACTTCCTGTAAAAAGAGAGGAAGTGAGAGTGGTATATTTCCAGATGTGCACACAAACATCTAAACATTCAGCAAGCAGCCACCCTAGAGTCAAACTCTCTCCTGACTGGACAATTTACTGGTAATATTAAATGAGAACCACTAGATGGCATCCTAAAAAGCCTAGATTTCCTGCCTAAGGAGCCTAACTGTTTTGGGTGTAAATATAAAGATTTGTATAGACTTATAAAGACTTACAGAGAAACCCTCAACATTAGGATACACAGCCAGAATGCAATTAATACATGTGTAATTGATAAAGTAAACAAAAAAAATGTATAAGGTCTACAAGGTGTCTGTACCCGAAGATGGTCTTTAAATGCTCTGAAGCCCACATTTGTAACAACATTCGTGAAGTGCTTTAATAGTGTGTGTGTTGCTATTAGCCTGTATGCCTCCAAACCCTATTTTGGTCAGAAGGTACACTGGTCCTCTTACAGGTACACAACATGTTTTGAATTTAGCAGGCTGACGTGTAGTCAAGCATGTTGTCTCTTGCATCTGTATAAAGAAAGATTCTGATTTCAGTGTGGTATCTTGAGTGTCCATGTCTCTGACTACAGGGCCATTTGATTTTACAAAGGTGGTCAGTTTTATAAATACGGTAAACCAAAGGACACCACCATCGCTGGTCTGTTTTATACAGACAGTATACTAAAGGTCACCATCATCGCTGGTCTGTTTTATACATACAGTAAACCAAAGGTCACCATCATCGCTGGTTTTCCTGTGTGTCAGAATGACCTCACCTGTACATTTATATGATGGTGATTATTAACATTACATTTCATTCATAAATATGGCCACTTTAAAGTGTGGATATCTTTATGTGTTACACATATGGGTTCAATGTGTTCATTTCACATTCCTAAACATAAAGTCTCCTGACCTTAACAGGAAGGGTGATGGAAAGAATTGAAATACGTAATCTATAGGAAAAGTTTTTTTTATGTGGCTGAAATTGCCACAAATACAGGCATACATTTCAATTGAGGAACAGGTTTTGTGATCACTTGGATGGAGAATTTGAGGTGTATGAAAACAGTTTGTTCATTTGTAAAATATCCCCCCCTTCTGGTGATTGTGGAGAATACAAAATAATCACTTCTCAGTGGTGGTCATCGAAACTGCAATAACCGTGTTAAGTGAAGCTTTATTCATGCTGCAGTCCAACTCCTAATAAGATACTTTATTTACTGTAAATTGCAACACAGACAGAGAATAGCAGATATTTTAACTTGAATCTATCTTTTTTCAGGAGGCTAATCAGTCAAGAAAAAATGTGGAAGTTGATGGATTCATAACTTTTGCTGTGTTGTGGAGTCCGCTGGTTAGTTTGGAACTACAGGACTGTGCATTTAGTCCATTGTATTGTTGAACTTAGGTTTGTAACTACAGTCCTCTGGATCTGATTATCTGCTAAATGTCATCCTCAAAGCTCTAACACTGTTTTGTTTTCAGCAACTAGAATCCCATGAAAACATCTTTGATGATTAACAAGATGTGCAGCCTCCAGTTCAAACAGTAGAAACTTCCAGATGCCACCTGATTAACAGATTCTAACACTTTTTGTTGTATATATACAGTCAACCAGACACGGGACCAGGTCACCATTTCCAATGTCCTCAGCATGTCTCAAGTCATATCCTTCGAGTTTTGAATAACGACAATGTTGGGTTTCAGGTCCTCAAGACAATGTTTATGCAATTGTCTTGAGTTCTATGCAAATGTAAATGGGAATGTGTGTTTCCTGTTTCTCTTACACTGCCAGTACACCAAGACAAAAATACTCTGTATGATGGCATCGATGAGAACTGTGTGTCCTTCCTGTCTGTGAAACTACACAAACCACCAGAACCCATCAACCATCTTGTTGATCAACCATCAGGGTGATCTCAAGTCTCACCACTCCTTCTAACGTGTTTGAAATCACACAACATTCATGGTCTGGTACATGAAAAACTACTTGCAGAATATAGTTAGACAGACCCGAGATCACTATTCTGGCCAACTTCCTTGTTGAGCAAGCATGAAGATAGACCCCTTAGGCAAACCCCATAAAATACACAAACCTATCATACCGTACAAATGTCTTTTAATAGATATTTCTGTTTGCTTGATTAAGGTGATTAAGATATAAGGTGTTATTCACTTTTGCCACAACCTCCCTCATTACACTAAAACATATCACCTGTGACGGTGAGCTAACGAACAGCCACGTCATCTCCCGCTTTCCCCGGTTTACTTTTCATACACGAATACATCCAGGACTTGTCATGTCTCTGATTATCACCCACACCTGGTCCCGGTCCGGTCGTTAGTATGTGTTTCAATGTTGCTCCTCTGCTCCCCTCATTTGTTGGTCATTGTTGCTTGTCTACGTTTGTTTCATGTATGTGGTGAGTGTGCCGTTTTGGTTTATCCCTTTTGTTTTGTAAGTTTTTGTTATTTTTGATTAAAAACACATCATGGACTGGCACTCTGCCTGCGTCTGGTTCCTTCTTCTTCACCCCTACGCCATTCGTGACATCACCTAACAATGATTCAATCCAATGAGCAGTGAAGTTTATATGGTTTGGAGTTGGATCTTACATGAGTCTATCAAAAGAACATACATTTATAATAAAATGTCACCAAAGTTAAGCATTGCTTAACAACACTGTGTTCCACAGCCCCTGAGTCCTTATCATCCTCAGAGAGTTTTAGAGATGTGTGGATGTTTCATGGCTGGTGGTGGGGGGGTCTTCCTCTCCAAGGACATTCTCAATCCTACCAACTATGGACCTCTTGAGTGTCGGTGGGACATTATTCCCCATGCAAACATACAACACTGGTCTGAGGAAACTATGGACTGTGGCTAATGTAATTCCCACCGTCCAGTTTGTATGACCTACAGGTTGTAGTTTTTGTGGTTCTGTTCTAACAGTATGAAGACATTGTAGGGCAGCCAGCAGATGAAGAACATGGCTATCAGGTCAGTCATTACTCTGAGGGGAGGACACGCTCATCATTCATCTTGTTCTCAGGATGATAACAGAGTAACAGAAGAAGATGATGAGGAAGGGCACTGCAAAGCCACCAGTGAAGTGACTCGCCACTATCTTGTCCCTGTGAGTTTCACCCATGAACATAAAATGTGTGCTGAGGGCAACAGAAGAAACCCAGGTCTGGACCACTACAACAGATGCCACAAGGTGTTGCTAGAGTGCTACAAAGCAAGGCGACAAAATAAAGCAGCCTACAGCTTAACTTACACTTACACACAAAAATGAGTGCATGCTCAACATGTGTACATGAATTGCGTGAATTTGGTTCATTCTTCGGGGTTTGTTATTCAAAAGGGGTTTATTTCTTATCTTTATTTCATTACACCCAGACGTTTGCATACTGTGATTGGTCTGAAGTTTGTGCACCTCCTTCGGCCAAATGTCCCACAGAAATAGTATCTCTCAGGGCCACACAGGATATTCAGACTGTCAATCATCCACTCCAGCTGTTTCAAAATCACCTGTCATCAGGCCTTCATAGGATGAATTGTCAGCTAACTTGATCATGGTTTAGATAACAGAAGTTTACAGAATGTTATAGTTAGAAACCTAAGTTAAGATTTTGGATTCCGCACAAAGGTCCAAGCATGGAAGACATACAGTACAGAAACAGTTAGAATGGTTTCTCTACCCATGACCTATTCACCACCAGGAGCATTTATTAGAAGACCCTAGCTATCTGTATAATAATACCAACTTTGACAAAACTAAGCATGTTTATTGTTTACGTTTTTATTTGTTTGTTTTTTTCCACATCTTGTGTTTTGAAGACGGCCTGTAAAGATAAATACAATAGATTCTGTTCTGAGACCAGTCTTCACAAGCAGAATCTGAACACATTAATTGGTTACAAACGTACAGATCTTGAGATGGTGACAGACCTACAGATCTGAAAACATTCATTGGTTCACCCCAGGGACCTTTTTAACTAGTAGTGGTGCTGCCTTTAAAGGGTTAACCCTTCTCTCCCTGTCTCTCTCTCTCACATGTGGGGTCACTTCTCAGGTTTAGTCACCGGTAATGATGTCACCAGTAATGATGTCACTGGTAATGATGTCACCGGATGGGTTCCAGACATTCAGAAGAGAGGAGAATCAAGAACTAAGTAATGCATTTACATTAGAAGAGACTACAACGCAACTTAATAATTGTTCAAAATATTTCATCCAATGTATCTCATTTGGTAAATGTGAAATGGTTTCATTCAATCAGTAATTCACCATATCACTGTGGTTTTGATATTTCCTAGCCTGAGTCCCAGATCCATTTGTGTCTTGCAGTCTTCTATGCTGTTTTTATGACAAATGATATTGTGGCGAGCTGACAGACCAGTAGAGATACATCTGACAGACCAGTAGAGACACATCTGACAGACCAGTAGAGATACATCTGACAGGCCAGTGGAGACACATCTGACAGGCCAGCAGAGAGACATCTGACAGGCCAGCAGAGAGACATCTGACAGCCCAGTAGAGATACATCTGACAGACCAGTAGAGATACATCTGACAGAGCAGCAGAGACACATTAGACAGGCCAGCAGAGACACATCTGACAGACCAGCAGAGACACATCTGACAGACCAGTAGAGATACGTTAGACAGGCCAGCAGAGACACATCTGACAGACCAGCAGAGACACATCTGACAGACCAGTAGAGATACATCTGACAGACCAGCAGAGACACATCTGACAGATCAGCAGAGACACATCTGACAGGCCAGCAGAGACACATCTGACAGACCAACAGAGACACATTTGACAGGACAGCAGAGACACGTCTCACAGGACAGCAGAGACACATCTGACAGACCAACAGAGACACATTTGACAGGACAGCAGAGACACGTCTCACAGGACAGCAGAGACACATCTGACAGATCAGCAGAGACACATCTGGGACTCAGGCCTACTGTGTCCCAATAACAGGTCTGTTCAGTGACATTTCTGGAGAAGTCTTTTACATATCAACTAGCACAGGAACCTGCTAACCTACAGCTATACCTCCCACACTTTCCTGTTCTCCTGGCACTGTGGTTAAAGGCTACTATTATTATACAGGTAGTAGATGAATATAGAATTCCAGTAATCATTATAGTAAAGTAATATACTAATATTTTGTTCTTTGTTGGTTTAAAAATTAACTTTCCAGCCTAATGCAGTTTTTGTAATCTTATTTTTGTATAATAAAGGTATGCACAGTACTATATATATAAAAAAAGCACTGTGTGCTTATTTCATGGAATATTTTTCATTGATTTACCTGAGCCTTCTTTGGCCCCTGAAAAATGTAAAATGTTTGCAAACAGCCCTGATCACCTGATGGATGTAAATATAAGCTGGAACACAGTATATAGTTGTTAGGTTGTGGTTTCTCTTCATGACAACACCACCAGAAACACCTCAAGCACTAGATGAGATATTAATCACTAGTTAGCATAAGAATTCCAACCTTGATTAAAGTATGTAAAATTTATGAATAGGACTCATTGGAATTGCATTTATTGAATACATTTTGGTGCATTGTTATTCACTTCCAGGTCTTGTGTTTGTTTTCTCACCCCTCCTTTTGTTCTTTCTTTCTGTCTTTCTTTCTCACACACACCTTAACCTCACTGCATCCTGAGGTCAGTCACTTGTCTGTGTCACAGTTTCTCAATAATCCAGCAATTATACAGTAATACATTTGTTTTATTTTGTGGCGTGAGGTATTCTTATTTAAATAGAATAAAATAGAAAGGCTTAGTTGGAATATAAGAGAATATAAAATAGAATATTTATACTCATATGGTAACTGTGGAAACATGTCGGGGATAAGGAGCACTTGCTTTTCCAACTAACAGACATATTTTCTGATCCTTTCCTCTCTAAAACAACTCTCAAGTTTGAGGAATCTTGAAGGTTTGAGTCAATCATTAGTATGAGTTTGTTACAAACTTCATCACATAAAGAACCGGACGGATACATACATCTGTGATATTCATGGTCTGATTAGTCTTTTAGATACTGATATTCCATTTCATGTTTGTGTTAAAGCAACAGTCAGGTTTTCGGACTCACAAGTGTTGTTGGTAACATCTTAATGAGATTATAATCATTTTATTTTTAAATTCACAGTAACAGAGATTACAGAGAACAGACTTTACAAGCACACAAACACTAACACTTGTTGCACCCAAATGAATAACATCCTGCTAACAAGTATCAAACCCCTTGAAAGGTGTGAGATGTCCCTCATCAGGAAGACCACAAACCAAGTTCTCATACAGAAATAGCAGTCCACAAATGCCCTGTAATGAGAGTCAGTGTCATGGTCAGAGTGTCTCAGGTTGAGTGACTGCTGATTTCACCGAAAAACATTTCGCTTAAATATTTGATGTAATGGAACCATACAGAACATTGTTATCATGCATGTAAATATTTCACTACAGAAAGATCACATTTGGTGAATGTGGAAAGGCATGATACTTCAGGGTGACTTTACTGGTGACCTCTAACTGCTGTTTAGCTACTTCCTAGCCTGAGTACCAGATCAGTTTTTGTGGTCTTTATAATTTCTGTGCCCCCGGCACCAACATTTTTTGTCACTCAAAACAATGCAGTAACAGTTGTCCAGAATGTACTGTTTCCCAGTAACAATGACCTTCTCTGATCTATAACCCTCTGAACCCACTAAAGGTCTTAGTCTTAATCAAAAAAATAATTATCTTCTACAATGTCTGTATAAGCACATCATGTCAACATTAGATAACATTTCTGTAAT
The DNA here is from genome assembly GCF_011004845.1 of Esox lucius. Taxonomy (NCBI): domain Eukaryota; kingdom Metazoa; phylum Chordata; class Actinopteri; order Esociformes; family Esocidae; genus Esox; species Esox lucius. The sequence goes on from NC_047593.1 coordinate 16,507,146, forward strand.
ACTCCTATTTCTATCTGAAATTGATAATTTAATTGTTGCCCGTGATTGTAACTGCGTGTTGTTTTATACATACATCTCTTATATTCTGTTTCCTCTCAGACTAACTCTTTTCTTATACTTGGTTTCCTCAGAAGCCAAACTCAACTTCAAGTGCAACCAGTCAGTGTCCTTCACTGGTGTATTATTGGATGAGAAACCAGCTTGTAATGTGTCCCAAATATTCAGTAGTTCATTCCAGGTGAAAGACATATGCATTGTTTCATTATGTACCAAACACAGGACCAGGGTCCAAAACAATGTGGCTGTCTAACTGGGCACCAACCAATAGTAAAGAGTCCAACCTGACTGTAATATAGTTCTCATGGAATGAGATTGTTGAGCTGAGCTGATGTCACACAGGAAGCTGTTAACCAACACTGCACAGCCCTTAGTTCTTCCTTTTATATGTTGGTATAGTGCTGTATGTGTCTTAGCTGACTGATGTCTAGACAAGATTATTTAGAGGTACTTGCACACAAGAAAACAATGTACTATGGACACAGGTCCCTTTCACAAACTTAAAAGGATATTTCGACCAAATTTCTTGTTGATAACTAAAATCACTAATGTGTAGCCTAAGTTAATTTTACCCAAAAATGAAATGTCACTTTACCAAAACCTCACTGTTCACCACTGCTGCCTCTGACCTTGTGGACTATGTACAAATATAATGGTTGGAGTCTGTGCCCTGTCCAGGTTTCTTTATATAAGGATTGAAGAATTATATCAAATCAGTCGAAACATAATTTTGATATCAGATTATAAAAGTTAAAGTGGAAAATATCCCTTTTGGAACCCAAATTAGGGAATATCTTCCTTTAATCATCTATGTTACTGGATATTTCCCCACCACATTAAATACCTGCCACTCTGAACTGTCTGAGAATCTATCACTAATCTGTTTTAGTGAAAGTCTGCCCTCTTCAGGCTGCTGGGCAGAATGCACCATGTCAAGGTGGTAAAGGTCTCATTGGTATGTTTGCTGGTCTCTCATGACAGTATTCTGGATATGCTTTATATTATGATATTATGAATTAAGTAAAATAAATGTCTACTCTATTTCATTTCATTATTTCTATGATGTGAGAAGCCTGAGCTAAAGCAAAAACATTATTTCTTGAATCCACCCAACCATTCACTGAATAGGTTATTTGCATATTCCTTCAACGTTAGCCTAAGCAGCATATATAGTGTTACATGTTTCTGTAGGCCTTACTTGTAAATGTCAAGTTTATCCTTATTTCCTTACGTATTCTGTTGAAGGCCTAGTTCTACCCTAACGATGCTTTCAGTAGAACCAAGGAATGTGGCTCATATCAATATATAGTGTGAGGAAATTTCTATAAAATACTTATAACCCCACGTATTATGAATATATCATTATGTAGGTTGAAGTTTAATTTTGTGAAATATTTTATAATCCCACATGTCACGAATATATCATTATGCATAGTAAAGTTTTAACTTGTGAAACATTAAGAAATGTTACTTATGTGAAGCCCAGATACACCGGCAGCGACTCCCTACATGATCTAGTCCGCCCACACGCGCAGCTGAACAGTGAGCTGAGCCCTTACTATGATGTGCACCACAGGAAGACTCCCTAATATGATGAGTACTGTACATGTCCTGTACACGGGCAGCTGCAAACCTGAACATTTATGACTATGATAAGTACTCTACATGTCCTGTACACGGACAGATGCAAACCTGAAAATTTATAACTGTGATAAGTTCATTGGAGGGGTGACCCAAAAATGAACCATAAAGTTGTCAAGAGTAAGCACATTTTAATTAAGAACATGCAGAAAGAACTAGAGAACAAGGGAAAAGGGCCCCAACTCAGGGGACTCTTCAAAGATGGTCAGATGGTGTTCTGGGTAGAAGTTTTTGTATAAAAGCCACGGTCCTGAGCTCAGTAGTTACAGGGGGTGTATCTGCAGAAGGACCTGGCTTTAACGTGTATGATCTTTCATTAAAGTCGATTGGATTCACAAGTTTCTGAGTTGAAGTGCTCTTTGTTTTATTCGTTGTGGACTTGGGTTTTCCACGACAATAGTTAGGTGTTTATGTCCACCCCCTGTTTGTGACCTCGGCAGATGTGTTTGTGATTTAGTAACTTCAAAGTAACAGTCCTTTTCTAAGCTGTGTTTCTGTAGAAACCACACCTGTACAAGTAAATGTCTTTTCTGAGCAAAGAGGATGAACAAAATAGTATAACAAGGTGCCCCTAGACATTTTAATGCTGATTCTGTATCTTAAAGACAACTAATCTCCATTGCAGAATTTGACAATTTCAGACATTTTTACATCATGGTAAAAGACAAGATTCTAACATTCACTGTGCTGTATTTCATTCATGTTTGGACTTTGGGTGTGGACTGTTACAACAACATGGTAAGTTACAACAACATTCTACACATAAGAGTTTACTGTGTAGAAAAACCAACACCTTTTGGACCATTTTCTGTCTTCCAATCACTGGAGATTTGCCTCCCTCAGCATGAGATTTTGTACCTTTCAACATGGCTCTTAACTTTCAATGGCAAATACAAGGGATGTATTAAAGATGCTTGAGAAGGTGAACAACTATTTTTTTAAAGAAGAAAGACACAGTGACTAACCAAATGACAGCCCAAATTGGACCAGTCCTGACGACCTAAACCTGATGGAGAGTAAATTATTTCCACAAACTTGCAGTCAGATGCTAATTCCATAAACACTCAGGTTTTTTGCCAAAATACCTTCATCAAAGCAGCACTGCTAAAAATAATAATGCAGGACATCCCACAAATACTACATGAATGTGTTTTAAAATGTTTGGTGTTATCTCCGAAAAGGGAACAATTTAAAAATATCTACTGGGAAAAAATTAGTAATGGAAATAAATGATGTCCAAATTACTGTAGCCTGCAGTATAAAATAACCACCCGTGGCCCCTACCTGGTTGTCCCTCTGGTCATGCTTCTGACCTGGATTAGGTTTTATAGACTCTGGACACAACCCAAATGCATTTACTAATTATTACAACTTGTACTCTTAACCCAGCACAGCCAGAAGAGGACTGGTCACCCCTCTGGACCTCTTAGGGAGTTTTTCCTGGCCACTGTACTTTCTGACATCTGCTGATGTAAAAAGGGCTTTATAAATACATTTGATTGATTTAAACTATTAGAAGGAATGGGGGCTCCCTTTGTTTCAGAACAGATCCAATCCTTCTTTGAATGCTGTTATAGAAGTCCTGATCTGTATCTAATGGGATATCAGACCATACTGCTTTTCTCCATAACTCAAGGGTCTAGATTTTGTGCTCCTCATTATAACATTAAATTCTACTGTGATGTTGAAGGCTGTGCTTTCCACAGCTGTTCTTGTTTGTTGTTGCAATTTGGCCTTATTCTGCAAAAGATATTATTATTACAAAGTAATGAACCATTTCTCTTCTTTAAATGAGACAAAAAATAGTCAAGAAATGTAATTTGTCACACTTTATTTAGTAAAATGGAAGCGCTTCCCTTAACTAATGACTCAGCAAATTAGCAAACACACTCAATTTGGAAACATATTAATCCCCAGAGATAAATTCTCTCATTTTGAAAACATCATGAAACCAACTCTGTTATTTGGACAAAGCATTAATTAAGAAATAAATCAATAAAGACATAAAAAAAAAAAAAACTAGAAATTGTTTAACAAACATATTCCAGACCTTTGCTTTCACACCCGTGACATAAAGTACAGGGGAGGAAGAGGTTACTGAGGAAGGAAGGATTTCGGGGGTGGAAGAAGAAGTTGGGAGGGGGGTGATGACAAAAGGCTGTAATTCATTCATAATTAATACATTTGATAACAGAAGTATGTTGCATCCATACAGTATGTGTCTTGGTCTGATACACAGATTAGAACAACCACCTCACTAATGTACTTCCATGTTTCATAATGAGGTCTGTATGTGACATCAGTCAGTAAACCCTTAAAGGTAATACAATGCAAACTACAGACACTGAACATGTTATTATTATTACATTTTGTAATTTTAAGAAGCATCAACAGCCTATGTGGTTGAATTAAATTCACTTTATAGATGACATTTTCTTAATATTTGATTGGCTTGTCACTACAGATTATACTCTGCTGAATGACTGACCATTTTGCAATTCAGATTACTTAAGGGTTTTTTAGTACTATTTAGTTTGTACACAGTTTTGCACCAAAGGCTATTATCTTTTTTTTTACTCACAGCAGTAATTTTGAAGACTTCGTAGGGTGGAATCAACACCTCTCTTTGACTGTTCCCCAAACCAGGGTAAGACTGTAGGTATGCGCCAAAACATGTAAATATTTCAAAGCAGGACTCTTCTCCAAATATTTTATTACTATTGTTATCCAGGGAGCTGGATGCAAAATATCCAAATCTCATCTCTTTGTTAACTTCACCAATATATATGTCCTTTGTTCTTCTGTATGAGGTTATACATTCCGGGTCCTTTTCCTTCAAAAGACGGACAGCATCAGTGAGCCAGAAATGTAGAGTATGGTACTGGAAGGTTGTTGTATACTGATTCTTTTGGGTGCGGACGTCTTCGTTGAATTTATCATATATCGGGGGTTTCTTAGCTGTATATGCACAGATGGCCTTGATGTGGTCATTTTCAAGTTCAGCATCATTAAACTTGTCTTTGTCTTTTTTGAATCGTTCCTTTACATCATTTAGACATGTCTTTGCCTCGTTCCAACTGTCTTTAAATGGGTTCTGCTTCATTTCTTTTTTAAGATATTCCTTTACTTTGTCCTTCATTTCTACAGTGCATCCATCATACATGTCATCAACAGCCTCCAGGACCATTGATAAGGGGATTTCCTTAGGAGAATATTTACCAGGAGAACCCTAAACACATACATTCATTTATTCATGGCAGGTTGTGTGCACATGTCTATCATGTTGTTGTTTTTCCATACTAAACCACACAAGAATATTTAATGAAAATGGTGGGCTTGTCCTTTCAAACAGATCACCCTTCCAACTGTACAGTATTGGATGCATCTATGATACATTAATGAACTGACTAATAGCTCCCCCTGCTGTGTAACAACATCAAGATGGGGTGATATATCTCAATTTCTGCATAAGATGTCGTAAGTTATAAACTAACTGCTGTTACTAGGGTTGGACAAAGTTATGAAACCATAAACACTGAGTATCCAATATGTCTGACAGTTATGAAACCATAAACACTGAGTATCTAATATTACTGTCAGTTGTGATGCCATAAACACTGAGTATCTAACATTATTGTCAGTTATGATACTCTAAACACTGAATATCTAATATCACTGTCAGTTATGATACTCTAAACACTGAGTATCTAATATCACTGTCAGTTATGAAACCATAAACACTGAGTATCAAATATCACTGTCATTTATGATACTCTAAACACTGAGTATCTAATATCACTGTCAGTTATGATACTCTAAACACTGAGTATCTAATATCACTGTCAGTTATGATACTCTAAACACTGAGTATCTAATATCACTGTCAGTTATGATACTCTAAACACTGAGTATCTAATATCACTGTCAGTTATGATACTCTAAACACTGAGTATCTAATATCACTGTCAGTTATGATACTCTAAACACTGAGTATCTAATATCACTGTCAGTTATGATACTCTAAACACTGAGTATCTAATATCACTGTCAGTTATGATACTCTAAACACTGAGTATCTAATATCACTGTCAGTTATGATACTCTAAACACTGAGTATCTAATATCACTGTCAGTTATGATACTCTAAACACTGATTATCTAATATCACTGTCAGTTATGATACTCTAAACACTGAGTATCTAATATCACTGTCAGTTATGATACTCTAAACACTGAGTATCTAATATCACTGTCAGTTATGATACTCTAAACACTGAGTATCCAATGTTACTGTCCTGTTGATGCCTTTGTGTCACATGAAGAATTGGAGCCCCCCATCTACTGACCATAATTTACACATTAAGTGAAAATATTATTGTTATTATTATTGGTTCTGGTTCTTTTCATTTGGAAGATACTCATTATTTACCTTCTTCTTCATTTCTACAGTGCATCCATCATAGCTGTCATCAACAGACTCCAGGACCATTGATAAGGGGATTTCATTATGGGGAGAATTTAGACCCGGAAAACCCTTTAAAAATAGATAGGAAACAAAAATAAAACATAAATGTATTCATGGCTGGTTGTGTGCACATGTCTACCATGCTCTTGTTTTTACATACTAAACCACACAACAATTTAGATATACATGGTGGGTTTGTCCTCTGAAACAGATCACCCTTCCATCTCTAATTTATGCATCTATGATATACTAAATAACTGACTAATAGCTTCCCCTGTTGTGTAACTCCACCCAGATGGGGTGAGTTTTCTCAATTTCTGTATAAGATGTAGTAAGTTATAAACTACCTGTTTTTACTATGGTTGGACATAGTTATGAAACCATAAACACTGAGTGTGCTAGTCACAGTTTGTCCATAATGAACATCATGTTCAAGCATAAGGGTGTCCATCAGTGCAGGTGGCACCAGGACACCCTAGGCCGCAGGTCGATGATCGACTTTGTTGTTGTTTCATCTGACCTGCGGCCATATGTCTTGGACACTCGGGTGAAGGGAGGGGCGGAGCTGTCAACTGATCACCACCTGGTGGTGAGTTGGATCCGATGGTGGGGGAGGAAGCTGGACAGACTCGGCAGGCCCAAGCGTACTGTAAGGGTCTGCTGGGAACGTCTGGCCGAGTCTCCTGTCAGAGAGATCTTTAACTCCCACCTCCGGCAGAGCTTCGGCTGGATCCCGAGGGAGGCTGGAGATATTGAGTCCGAGTGGACCATGTTCTCCACTGCCATTGTCGAAGCGGCCGCTCGGAGCTGTGGTCGTAAGGTCTCCGGTGCCTGTCGAGGCGGCAATCCCCGAACCCGGCGGTGGACAGCGGAAGTAAGGGATGCCGTCAAGCTGAAGAAGGAGTCCTATCAGGCCTGGTTGGCTTGTGGGACTCCTGAGGCAGCTGACGGTACCGACAGGCCAAGCGGGCTGCAGCCCTGGTGGTTGTGGAGGCAAAAACTCGGGCCTGGGAGGAGTTCGGTGAGTCCATGGAGAAGGACTATCGGCTGGCCTCGAAGAGGTTCTGGCAAACCATCCGGCGCTTCAGGAGAGGGAAACAGTGCCCTACCAACGCTGTTTACAGTAGAGGTGGGCAGCTGTTGACCTCAACTGGGGATGTCGTCGGGCGGTGGAAGGAATACTTCGAGGATCTCCTCAATCCCGCTGTCACGTCTTCCATTAAGGAAGCAGAGGATGAGGGCTCAGAGGTGGACTCGTCCATCACCCGGGCTGAAGTCACAGAGGTGGTCAAGAAACTCCTCGGTGGCAAGGCACCGGGGGTGGATGAGATCCGCCCTGAGTACCTCAAGTCTCTGGATGTTGTGGGGCTGTCTTGGTTGACACGCCTGTGCAACATCGCGTGGCGGTCGGGGATAACCTTAATATCTTTTTGTAGTTTAGTGCATTGAGATAGCAGAAATGGCAAAAATATTTAACAAACTGAGACATTGTAACCCTAACGAGTCACATGACACCGGGGAGGGAAAATGGCTCATTGGGCGTACTCACTTTTGTTGCCAGTGGTTTAGACATTAATGGCTGTGTGTTGAGTTATTTTGAGGGGACAGCAAATTTACACTGTTATACAGGCTATACACTCAGCTGTATCCTGTATATGCAAATTTCTTTATTATAATGTCAGAAAATTTTCATTGTTCACTGTGCAACATCGCGTGGCGGTCAGGGACAGTGCCTCTGGGATGGCAGACCGGGGTGGTGGTCCCTCTTTTTAATAAGGGGAACCGGAGGGTGTGTTCCAACTATAGGGGGATCACACTTCTCAGCCTCCCCGGGAAAGTCTATGCCAGGGTTCTGGAGAGGAGAATACGGCCAATAGTAGAACCTCGGATTCAGGAGGAACAGTGTGGTTTTCGTCCGGGCCGTGGAACACTGGACCAGCTCTATACCCTCTACGGGGTGTTGGAGGGTTCATGGGAGTTTGCCCAACCAATCCACATGTGTTTTGTGGATTTGGAGAAGGCATTCGACTGTGTCCCTCACGGCATCCTGTGGAGAGTGCTTCGGGAATATGGGGTCCTGGGTCCTTTGCTAAGGGCTGTCAGGTCCCTGTACGACCGAAGCAGGAGCTTGGTCTGCATTGCCAGCAGTAAGTCAGACTTGTTCCCAGTGCATGTTGGACTCCGGCAGGGCTGCCCTTTGTCGCCGGTTCTGTTCGTAATTTTTATGGACAGAATTTCTAGGCGCAGCCAGGGGCCGGAGGGTGTCAGGTTTGGGGACCACACGATTTCGTCTCTGCTCTTTGCGGATGATGTTGTCGTGTTGGCCCCTTCTAACCAGGACCTTCAGCATGCACTGGGACGGTTTGCAGCCGAGTGTGAAGCGGTGGGGATGAAAATCAGTACCTCCAAATCCGCTAGAGGAAGTGTCTGGGAAGAGGGAAGTCTGGGCATCCCTGCTTAGACTGCTGCCCCTGCGACCCGGCCCCGGATATGCGGAAGATGATGGATGGATGGACTTGTTCTTTTCCATGTTGTGGTGATCCCACAGGTCGAGCCTCTGAGGTTGTTAATCTTAAACTATGAGTGATGCATCTGCAGAGTCATTATCTCATTACACTAGAATAAGGTCAAAGCCGAAAACCCAGGAAGGTGCAAAGAAGCTAATGCCGGACACAAACACTCGCAAAGACAAGACACCCCAATCGAATCAGCTAGGTGACAGAATTTGCGCAGGCTGGAACAAATATAGACCACACACACCAACCAAAACAAACAAATGGTCATAGTAGCGAAGTGTCACTCGAGTGACAGTTCAAAAGGGACCCCTCAATTTAAACATTTCAATATGTAGGGCTTAAAAATTTACTGATACTCCCAATTGTGTCTTACCATCATTAAGTACACACTTAATGTAAAAGCATTGAAGAGAAACAGCACAGCAAAGTAAAGGATCTTGTCTCTTGCCATGACTATATCAGAACCTGTAAAGGAAACATTGGTATACAAGTTGTTAGCAGTAGCTCTAAAATCCAAATTTAAAATCATAAGAAATTATGATAATTATCACTGTTCCGTCCCAGAAAAAGGATGTTCAAAGTCATACTCCTTATAGTGTTACAACTTACGTTACTGATCTCTTGTTCCCCTTAATCACAGACCATCCTGAATAGATGAGTCTTTAGTAGACACTTGAGTCTGCATTTCTAACCTAAATTGGCAAATCATTCCACAGTAGTGGAGCTATGAGAGAAGGCCCTGCCTCTGGCTGTTTGTTTAGAAATTCTAGGTGCAATTACAAGGCCTGAATCTTGCGATCGTAGGTTCCGTGTAGATATGTAGGGCTGGATCATTTCAGCCAGGTAACTAGGAGCAAGTCCATATATTTGATTAATTGAGTAGGTTAACAATAAAACCTTAAAATCAGCCCTAACCCTAACAGGCAGCCAGTATAAAGAGGCTAGTAATGGAGTAATGTGTTCAAATGTTTTAGTTCTAGTTAGGATTCTAGCAGCCGTGTGCAGCACTAATTGAAGTTTATTTATTGATTAATCAGGATAACCGGAACGAAGAGCATTGCAGTAATCTAAACTAGAAGTAACAAAAGTGTGAAAAAAAAATTCTGTATCAGTTTTTGTTAAAAAAAAAAAAAAAAAAACTGATACAGAATTTTTTTTTTCACACTTTTGTTACTTTTTTTTTTTTTTGTTAAGCCCTCCCGTGGGCTCACCACCCACAGGAGGGACCATAAGGGGCCAGTGCAGAGAGGATCGGGCGGCAGTCGAAGGCGGGGGCCTAGACAACCCGATCCCCGGACACGGAAACTAGCTCTAGGGATGTGGAATGTCACCTCGCTGGCGGGGAAGGAGCCTGAGATGGTGCGTGAGGTTGAGAGGTTCCGACTAGAGGTAGTCGGGATCACCTCTACGCACGGCTTGGGCTCTGGAACCACACTCCTTGAGAGAGGATGGACTCTTCACCACTCTGGAGTTGCCCATGGTGAGAGGCGGCGGGCTGGTGTGGGTTTGCTTATAGCTCCCCAGCTCTGCCGCCATGTGTTGGAGTTTACCCCGGTGAACGAGAGGGTCGTTTCCCTGCGCCTACGGGTCGGGGATAGGTCTCTCACTGTTGTTTGTGCCTACGGGCCGAACGGCAGTGCAGAGTACCCGACCTTCTTGGAGTCTCTGGGAGGGGTGCTGGAAAGTGCTCCGACTGGGGACTCTATCGTTCTACTGGGGGACTTCAACGCCCACGTGGGCAACGACAGTGATACCTGGAGGGGCGTGATTGGGAGGAACGGCCCCCCTGATCTGAACCCGAGCGGTGTTCAGTTATTGGACTTCTGTGCTAGTCACAGTTTGTCCATAACGAACACCATGTTCAAGCATAAGGGTGTCCATCAGTGCACGTGGCACCAGGACACCCTAGGCCGCAGGTCGATGATCGACTTTGTTGTCGTTTCATCTGACCTGCGGCCATATGTCTTGGACACTCGGGTGAAGAGAGGGGCGGAGCTGTCAACTGATCACCACCTGGTTGTGAGTTGGATCCGATGGCGGGGGAGGAAGCTGGACAGACTCGGCAGGCCCAAGCGTACTGTAAGGGTCTGCTGGGAACGTCTGGCCGAGTCTCCTGTCAGAGAGATCTTTAACTCCCACCTCCGGCAGAGCTTTGACTGGATCCCGAGGGAGGTTGGAGATATTGAGTCCGAGTGGACCATGTTCTCCACCGCCATTGTTGAAGCGGCCGCTCGGAGCTGTGGCCGTAAGGTCTCCGGTGCCTGTCGAGGCGGCAATCCCCGAACCCGGTGGTGGACACCGGAAGTAAGGGATGCTGTCAAGCTGAAGAAGGAGTCCTATCAGGCCTGGTTGGCTTGTGGGACTCCAGAGGCAGCTGACGGGTACCGACAGGCCAAGCGGACTGCAGCCCGGGTGGTTGTGGAGGCAAAAACTCGGGCCTGGGAGGAGTTCGGTGAGGCCATGGAGAAGGACTATCGGCTGGCCTCGAAGAGATTCTGGCAAACCATCCGGCGCCTCAGGAGAGGGAAACAGTGCCCTACCAACGCTGTTTACAGTAGAGGTGGGCAGCTGTTGACCTCAACTGGGGATGTCGTCGGGCGGTGGAAGGAGTACTTCGAGGATCTCCTCAATCCCGCCGTCACGTCTTCCATTGAGGAAGCAGAGGATGAAGGCTCAGAGGTGGACTCGTCCATCACCCGGGCTGAAGTCACCGAGGTGGTTAAGAAACTCCTCGGTGGCAAGGCACCGGGGGTGGATGAGATCCGCCCTGAGTACCTCAAGTCTCTGGATGTTGTGGGGCTGTCTTGGCTGACACGCCTGTGCAACATCGCGTGGCAGTCGGGGACAGTGCCTCTGGGATGGCAGACCGGGGTGGTGGTCCCTCTTTATAAGAAGGGGGACCGGAGGGTGTGTTCCAACTATAGGGGGATCACACTTCTCAGCCTCCCCGGGAAAGTCTATGCCAGGGTTCTGGAGAGGAGAATACGGCCGATAGTAGAACCTCGGATTCAGGAGGAACAGTGTGGTTTTCGTCCAGGCCGTGGAACACTGGACCAGCTCTATACCCTCTACAGGGTGATGGAGGGTTCATGGGAGTTTGCCCAACCAGTCCACATGTGTTTTGTGGATTTGGAGAAGGCATTCGACTGTGTCCCTCGCGGCATCCTGTGGAGAGTGCTTCGGGAATATGGGGTCCTGGGTCCTTTGCTAAGGGCTGTCAGGTCCCTGTACGACCGAAGCAGGAGCTTGGTCCGCATTGCCGGCAGTAAGTCAGACTTGTTCCCTGTGCATGTTGGACTCCGGCAGGGCTGCCCTTTGTCACCGGTTCTGTTCGTAATTTTTATGGACAGAATTTCTAGGCGCAGCCAGGGGCCGGAGGGTGTCAGGTTTGGGGACCACACGATTTCGTCTCTGCTCTTTGCGGATGATGTTGTCGTGTTGGCCCCTTCAAGCCAGGACCTTCAGCATGCACTTGGACGGTTTGCAGCCGAGTGTGAAGCGGTGGGGATGAAAATCAGTACCTCCAAATCCGAGGCCATGGTCCTCAGTCGGAAAAGGGTGGCTTGCCCACTTCAGGTTGGTGGAGAGTGCCTGCCTCAAGTGGAGGAGTTTAAGTATCTAGGGGTCCTGTTCACGAGTGAGGGAAGGATGGAACAGGAGATTGACAGACGGATCGGTGCAGCTTCTGCAGTAATGCGGTCGATGTATCGGTCTGTCGTGGTGAAGAAAGAGCTGAGCCGCAAGGCGAAGCTCTCGATTTACCGGTCAATCTACGTTCCTACTCTCACCTATGGTCATGAGCTTTGGGTCATGACCGAAAGGACAAGATCCCGGATACAGGCGGCCGAAATGAGCTTTCTCCGCAGGGTGGCTGGGCGATCCCTTAGAGATAGGGTGAGAAGCTCGGTCACCCGGGAGGAGCTCAGAGTAGAACCGCTGCTCCTCCACATCGAGAGGGGTCAGCTGAGGTGGCTTGGGCATCTGTTTCGGATGCCTCCGGAACGCCTTCCTGGGAAGGTGTTCCGGTCCCGTCCCACCGGGAAGAGACCCCGGGGAAGACCTAGGACACGCTGGAGGGACTATGTCTCCCGGCTGGCCTGGGAACGCCTCGGTGTCCCCCCGGAAGAGCTGGAGGAAGTGTCTGGGGAGAGGGAAGTCTGGGCATCCCTGCTTAGACTGCTGCCCCCGCGACCCGGCCCCGGATAAGCGGAAGATGATGCAAATGCAAATGCAAAAAATGCAAAAATGCAAATGCAAGTTTTTGTTAAATGCAGTCTGGTCCAGGGGCATGAAATTGAATGGAATAGCTTGATAATGTCCAGCCTTACATACATATCTACGTAAATATCTAGAACAAATACATCCATATATATAATCATGTCAAGTGCTTGACTTAAGCAAGAATGGTCTTCTATTTTTGGCAAACGTTCTGTTTCCTTTCTAAGGCAAAAGAGATCTGAGATAGGCTAATTTAATGGAACAAGCTTCATTAACACATGCATTTTGATGAACATAGTGTAATATGTGATTTGTCAGTTCCTGCACTTATTTTATCCCAAGTCAAGTGCTGGTCATGTAATGTCTGTATTTTGTTATTATGTTTCTACAGTACATATTTCAACTTCAGATACTTTTCTCTTCCAACTACTATTAAGCAAAACAGTCTGCATATTTTGCTCACTGTTTCCCTGTCTGCCATATTCTAGCATATAATTAAATAACACTATTGAGTGTTTAGTTTTATAGTCGATATGAGATTCACCAGATATCTTTAGCAAATGTCACATTGGTTGCTAACACCTTATAATCAGAAAATGTTTACAAATATCACAACATGTATTATTTCGTATGAATTCATTATTTAACAATGTATATTATATAAATGTGCTATTTGTGTGGAATAACTTGGTCCCTGATAGTCCCTGATTTGTTTCATTTGAGGAATTGAACTAATGTCTATATCATATTGTATGCTTTGTCTACAATAATTGAACGACCTAGAAATCAAAATGTCATTATTTTCTCTTACAATTTACATAAACACATTGTATTACTCATAGATTTTATTACAGAAAAGTTTTTATGAAATACAGTCTTAAGGAACAACATGACATGTCAAACTGAAAACCAGATTTGATTGATTTTAAAATAGTCGTTTGAAACTTACTTTTGCCTTCTGGTTTATTTGGATTTCATGAGCAGTATGTGTACAAGTGTGCACTCAGTGGAAGTTTTGTAGAAATGAGATGGAATGTAATGGGTTGACTTGATCTTGAAAGTTGCTTAACTCCTCCTGTCTCTTTCCAGTCAGTCAGGATATTTCTTTTCACACCTGAACATTTGCATAATGACAAGCAGTATTGCATGGAAACAAGATGACATTTCAGTTCCAGTGAAACGTAACATAACTTCTCAATTGAGAACACACCTCAGTGGTGTGAAAAGGCATGAGGACAATGGCAGAGTTTCTGACTTAAGTCCCCTCTTCAGCAAGCGAAATGCATGTTCAGTCAGATTTAAATCAGGAGATTTACTTGGACATTCAAAAACGTTCCTCCCATTTCCCCCAATGAACTCCTAGGTTGCGATCGCGTTGTGTTCTGGGTCATTGTCTTGTTGCATTGTGAAGCTCCACCCACTAAAGATTAGTGAACTAGTTCCAGAAGCATCCATACATGCCATGACACTTCCTCCTCCATGCTTCACGATTAGGTTGTACTTTATGCTTTTGGATCATTGCAGTTTCCTTTTTTCTCCACACTTGACTTCCCATCTCTTTGATATTGATGTCATCCCATGCTCATCAGTCAATAAAAACTGTACTGGCTGAGCTCTGTACTTTTTAACAAAATCTAATCTGGCCTTTCTATTCTTGGTGCTGATCAGAAGTGTGCATCTTTCAGTGTAGCCTTTGTAATTCTGCTGTGAACAGTTGTGACAACTGCGACCTCTGCTGGTTCACCTCCCCCTGCAGCGGGCGGGCCCCAGCGGTCGACGTCACCAGCCTTCTGACACCACCGTTTCATCATACATTTCACCTGTGTCTCGTTTAGTGCACCTGTTCCTCATCATCACTGTTTCCCCCGGTATATATGTTCCCTCTGCTCCCCCTGTCTTTGTGTGTGATTGTCTCTACCTGTGTTTAGAGCTGTGCTACGCTTTGTTAAGCTTAGGCTGTACATTTTCGAGTGGATACTATTAAATATCCTTCCACCACGCCTTCTCCTGCTCCTCCTTGCTCCTCAAACCCCGAAGCCGTGACAGAATCACACACCCAAAGAAATACAGCAAGGATATGGAGCCTACAGGAGCCACAGGCGAGGTCGGTGTTGCGGAGGCGGTCCAAGTACATTCAACAATGCTGGCCAGCCTAGGCGCGGCAATGGACAACGTCTTGAAAGCGGTACAGCGCCTAGAGCTGAGCCAGCAGACCCCGCAGCACCGGCCGTTTCTCCGCCTGCCCCTGCCTCGCCGCCTAGCATGGGGGCACTGCATCTCCCCTTGCCCAGGGACTTCGACGGGGCGGCGGACCGCTGCCAGGGATTCCTCCTACAACTGGACATCGCGCTCCAGGCGATGCACCCTGCGCCGACCGAGGCTCAGAAGATCACCTCGCTCGTCTCCTGCCTGTCCGGAAAAGCCCTGGAGTGGGCCACCGCCGTCAGGAACACCGAGCAGCCCACCCAGGGCAGCTACGCCGATTTCACACAAATTATTTATCTGTATGATAATACCAACTTTGACAAAACAAAGCGTGTTCATAAGTGGTGTTGGCAAAATGTGCATCATGAGATTATTATGATTTTATGGAATTCACATTAACAGAGATTAGAGATCAGACTTTACAAGCAACCAACCACAGACCCAGTTTGCACCCAAACTAATAACATCCTGCTAACAAGTGTCAAGCCCCCTGAAAGGTTTGAGATGTCCCGCATCAGGAAGACCACAAACCGAGTACTAATACAGGAATAGCAGTCCATAAATGCAGAATATAAGAGAATAATCTAATGCAAACATTTAATGCAAATGAAACAGTTGTCATGGTCAGAGTGTGTCAAGTTGAGGTTAAGGTTGTTGTCTGTGTTTCGGATTCGACCACTTTTTTGTGCATATATACAGTCAACCAGACATGGGACCAAGTCACCATTTTGAAAGTCCTGAGCATGTCTCAAGTCATAACCTTCGGGTCAAATTGAATCAAGACAATGTTGGGTTTCAAGTCCTCAAGCCAATGATTAAGTATACTCTGAAAATGTTAATGGGAATGTGTATTTCCTGTTTCTCTTACACTGCCAGTACACCAAGACAAAAATACTGTGTATGATGGCATCGATGAGAACTACGTGTCATTTCTGTATGTGAAAATTAACAAACCACCAGATCTCACCCACAAACTTGCTAACTGACAGGATGATCTCGAGTCTCACAACACCTTCTAACTTCTTTGAAATCACACTACGTGCGCTCTGGTAGATGGAAAACTACTTGCCGAATAAAGAGTTATACAGATCTGATATCACTGATACTGGCCACATTCCTGGTTGAGTAAACATGAAGATAAGACCCCCAGGATAAGCTAAAATACATCAACAGATCACAAGTTAATAGAACAGAGTCACAGTACACAGCTGCATAATAGACTGCAAAAATACACTATCATACCATACAAGTGTCTTTTAGCAGTAATACTTCTGTGTGCTTGATTAATGTAGTGTGGAAGGGAGTTTCTGTGATCATGTTTCTGTTATCTACTGTTTTACTGTGACATTTTTAAACTTGGGGACCCTGAAGACACAACTGGACGCTGTCTTGTAGGGTGAACATGGATATTTGAGCTGTATGATTTCATCATGTAGGCAATTAGAATTTTTCATTACAGTAATATTTCTCATAAAAAATAAAAGAGACTTGTCAACCCTCAACCAGACGAACAGCATGCATGTTGTTTAGGGCAATTTAAAGTTAGGCCATCAAAAGAACATACATTTATGATAAAATGTCACCAAAGTTAACCATTGCTTAACAACACTGTTCCACAGCCCCTGAGGCCTTGTCATCCTCAGAAAGGTTTAGCGATGTGTAACCGTGGTTCGAACTGGCAATCTTCCACATCTTAGACAGGCACACTAACATCTGGTCCAGTGAGGAATCTATGCCGGTTTTATCACAACATAAATATGTTTGAAGTGATTTTTCCTAAGTAATCCTACCCAAACCATAACCCTAACCTTAACCCCATTGCTGTGATACCTAACCTTAACCCAAACCCTAATCTGAACCCCAGAGCTGTGAGACGTAACCCTAACCAAACCTTAACCTAACCTTTTTTTGTTTACTAACCATAGGCCAAACCTTAACCCTAATCGTAACCCCGGGTGCTGTGAAATCTAACCTTAACCCTAACCCCAGTGCTGTGATTCATAATGTTAACATAACGTTAACGATAAAATGCTTTTATAACATATTCTTGCTAGCTTGTTATTGCTGTTACTCATCGTAAATCCCCATGTCTAGTTTGGGGCAGTGGTTAAGGCAACTCCTGTATCATCGAAATGTTGCCAGTTCGAAACACAGATCTCACATTTTGTTAAAAGTATCGTCTTTCATAGCGTTCGTAAATATCATAAGTTTGTCTGCCGTTCGTATATTATTTTAAGTTTTAATAGCGCTTGAAAACATTTGATATGTTTCAATAGTGTTCGTAAGATATGTTATGTTTTAATAATTTGTAATGTATCACGTTTTGGTGGCGCTTTGTAATGTAACCTAACGTAACGTCACATATCATAAGAAATCGGGTGCCGTGGATTTATGTAAAATACTCTACGTAATTTCCTGAGACCTGGTTGCCAGTTCTTATGACCTCTCCATTGTAACTTGGGTGGTTCTGGTCTAACAGTATGACGACATGGAAGGACAACCAGCAGGTGAAGAACATGGCTATCAGGACAGTCATTACTCTGAAGGACTTGGAGGACACGCTCATCCTTCGTGTGGTTCTCAGTCACAGAATAATAAAAAGTGTAACAGAAGATTATGATGAGGAAGGGCGTTTCAAAGTCACCTATGAACACAAATGTTTCGCCCGCGAACATAAAGCGTGTGCTGAGGGCAACAGACTAAACCCAGGTCAGGACCACCACAAAATTATAACAAGTCAAGTTCAAGTTACTTTATTTATACCTGAAGGTAGATTTTGTTTGCAGTAGAGTCCTCACACATCATATAAATCATCAACAAGAATACAAAAAAGAAAAAAGAAAAAGAGAAAAAATTCTTACTGGTCCAGAATAAAATAAATACATAGGCTACATAGAATAAAGTTAGTGACAGTAGAGTCATAAAATAGAGTCATAAAAACTAAGACCACAATGAAACTAGAGTTTATTTCTAAAACTAATGGCTGCAGGGACGAAACTATTTTTGTGTCTTTTTGTTCTACACCTGGGGACTATGAACCTACGCCCAGAGGGTAGAAGCTGGAACTCTGTGTGCAATGGATGAGAATTATCATTTAAAATCGAGCTAGTTATTCGGTGTAGCTGTTTTATGTACAAGGTCTCCACATTAAGCTGGGGATCACCTATCAGCCGGCTGGACCACTTTACTAATTTATTGAGCGAATTTTTATTTTTCAAGGTGAGATTCCCAAACCAGGCTGCTAGCGCAAAAGATAAGATTGACTTGATGAAGGCATGATAAAAAAGGGTCATGATGGACTTATCAATGTGAAATTGATTCAGTTTCCTCAAACAGAACAAACGTTGATGCCCCTTTTTACAGATTTCTTCACAGTTGGTACCAAATGTAAGTTTGGAGTCTATAACCATCCCCAGGTATTTATACGATTCAACACACCCTTGATCGATGTAATTTCTTGTGTTTGAGTTGTTTTTCTCCTAAAATCGATAAACATGTCCTTTGTTTTAACTACATTTAGTTGAAGGTGGGACGCCTCACACCATTCAACAAAGTCATTAATGACTGGGCCGTGACCTGTTTCACTGCATTGGAGCAGGCTAACAATTACTGAGTCATCTGCATATTTAATTATAGTCCTGTTTCCCCACCTGCTCTGGCACATATTTGTGTACAGGATAAAAAGAAGAGGTGAGAGTACGCATCCTTGTGGGGAGCCTGTTGATGAACAGACTTTTTCTGAGAGACTGCCATTCACTCTCACTCTTTGTGTCCTGTCCGTCAAAAAGTTAAGGATCCAGCCAACCAGGTTTTTACTTAAATCAAACTGTTCCAGCAGCCTTGTGGTTAAGATATGAGGTTGAATTGTGTTAAAAGCCGAGGAGAAATCAATAAATAAAAGTCTGGCGTTAGAGCCATTGTTATCTAAATGCTTAAAAAGTAAATTAAGTAAAGTGACTGTGGCGTCTTCTACCCCCCTACGGGGTCTATAAGCAAATTGCAGAGGGTCGAGTGAATGCTCAGTTTTTCTCAATATTTCAGACCTCACTAATTTTTCAATGCGGACTATGTTAAGCAAAACCAGAGCAACTTAAATAGACATCACGGCACAGCTCCCAATGATTGGGGAGAACAGAACTGTAGCGCAGAGATGCCAAGAGGGATGCCCACGGTGAGGCCCTGGCTGTGGCCCCCGGGCGTTTAGAGATGCCTAGAGGCCCTCAGCCAGGACCTGTCAGAAGGAGGTTAAACATGAGCAGAAAATAACAAGAGTTAGCATCCTTTTCCATGTGAACACATAAGCTCCTGAATTTAGTTCTGTTCACCAAATATCTACGATCTGAACCTGTCTCATACCAGATACTTAATACCATGGGCTACAACTATCATATTGGCATCAAGAAACATAAAAACATTCTCAATTGTTCCTTTAAATATTCCATAAAAAAGACTGTATGTTTAAATGTGGATATTAGTCATCAGAGAGACTTTACTGGTGATCACTGACTGCTTTTAAACCCATTCTTAGACTGAGTCCTAGATCTATCAGTGCAGTCTTGCATTCTTCTATGCCAATGTCAAACCAAACAAAGAAATATGATGTTTTTGCACAAATTCACTGTGAGACATTATAACCACACCCATCAGCCTGAAGTCTGTCTGACAAGATTTCACTTATCTGTTATAGTGAAAGACTGCCCTCTTCAGGCTGCTGGCCAGAATGCACTGTTTCAAGGCAGTAAAGTCCTCTGGGTGTCAGTGACATATTTCTGGGTATGTTTTAGGCAGTATTTCAGTATTCTTTCAATGAATTACATCAATTAATTATTTTGGATTTATTTACTTTATTATTTTGAAGTTGTGAGAAGCTTGAAATAGCAGGTCACTTGCATGTTCCTCAATGTCGAACGCCAAACACTTTCAGACAAGGCCGGAACCACAATCTGTAGGTGAATCGGTGCCACATTTCAAATCAGATTCAGCAGAATATGGTTCTAAATAAGGTTTGGTTATAGATGTTAATGAAAAGGGACTAAAATCTAATCTCCCATAGTCGGGCACATGGCAGATCTACCAACTGTTTTTCGGAATCTCCTGTAAAAAGACAGGAAGTGAGAGTGTTATATTTCCAGATCTGAAAACCTATCATCCTAGTGAAGTTGCCAGTGTGTCTATGCTCGCCTGCCATTAAATGTCTGAATAAAGTCTAGTTTTACCGCTTCATCAATGCTCTCAAATGAAAATCGGATTCACAGCCTATGGCCTATGTGTAAACTCAACAAGTAGCCACTAAAATGTTTGGTTGTTTGGTTTACATTTATTTGATAGTACGTTCTCAATCAATCATATAATCTTGGCAGCTAGCTGTATTAGTGATAAGAAAGCTAGTAGTCTTTTGCCTCTGTTTTTTGATTACATCAGCTCCAACCATGAAGATGTACATAAATATATATGTAAATAGACGAGTAAGGTGTTGGGCTAACACGAGCTGTCAAAACAGCTTCAGAGTCTATGAAACTGCTAGAGGGATGGAAAATCATTCTTCCAAAAGATATTCCCTCCTTCAGTGCCATCTGTGCATCAATAATGTTTCTTCTCACTAAGATCCTTTCCACTTTCCATCTTAATCCAAAATTGAAGTCAACTGGTCCTGCCCAGCATATACACGCCTCAGAGCATGACAGGATGTTAATTGCTTACTTGTATCATGCAGTACACCTGTATGGAGGGATCTGCATTAGTTCCTCGTCTCCATGATTCTGTTTTTTTCCTGTATTTTGTTACACGTCTGTATATTTGCACGTTTTTGCATGTTAGAAGTCACATCCAGGGTAATCTGTCATGTAAGGTGTTATATACGTGTTCATGGTAAGACGAGACGTGACACGTCTGTGACAAAATCCTTTAAAGATCCTATATCATCATTAACTGACATGTAAAATGTTCGTGGCGTTTGCAGGTTATTGTTAATTATGATAATTAATTCTTAATGAACGTTTTTGTTGTGAATTATTTTGGTTGTTTTTGAACATCTGTTTTCTATTTTCACACAGTGTTTTTCTGTTATTATACATGGCAGAGCTATTAAAGAGACATAGGTCTTAGTCGATTTCTCTGAAGAAACAAATAATAATAATAAATAGTTGGAACACAACTTGCCGAAATGTTCATCGTCACACTCAAGCTGCCACAAGGTGCTGCTAGAATTTAGGTACCAACGCTTCAGACACAGGTGATGCTGGCCAATCGAAACACCCCCACCGAACCCCATGGCCAATCCAAGAGCTGGATTCAAACCCTGTTTTCCCAGTGCCGCAGTTAACTGTTAGGCAGTGACTTAACAATGCTCCAAACCCAAACATTTAAGCTTAAACAAGTGCGTAGCCAGCTGGGATTGCAACCTGCCTTCCTGGCAATAAGAACAAAGCATAAAATTGAGCCCACTGATTCAGGCCAGCATACAGAAGAATGAAAGGTGTTTAATAACTAGCACAGGAAACTAACCGACAACCGTCCCTCCCACACTTTCCTTTTGGTCCCACACATGTTACTGATGATTACTCAGGAACAAATTTCACTTAAATATTTACTGGAATGGGACAGAACATTATTATCATCCATGTAAATATTTAACAATATTTATCACATTTGGTGAATGTGGAATGTCATCAGCCATCAGGGTGACTTCACTAGTGACTTCTGACTGCTATTTAGCTCTTTCCTAGCCTGATTGCCAGATCTGTTTGCCAGATCTGTTTTCTTGCTAATTTCCTGTCTACAGCAACGTCTGTATAAACACATCCTGCCAATATTAGTAAACAATTCAATTTACAAATCATGACCATATAAAAAATGCTTCAATTTCTTTCTGAAAAATATGGTATATTGTTGCCTGTGGTTGTAACTATGTGCTGTTTTATACATAATGTAAATCAAAGGTTACCACCTGAGCCCCCTCCTGAACTCCCTCTTGGCCCACGACTGTGTTCCTGTACACAGTTCCAACACCATCGTTAAGTTCGCAAACGACACCACGTGGTAGGCCTGATTAGTGACAATGATGAGTCAGCCTGCAGGGAGGAGGTCAAGTGCCTGGCGGCATGGTGCACTGACAACAACCTGGCGCTCAATGCAAAGAAGACCAAGGAGCATATTGTGGATTACAGGATGTTTAAAGGCTGCA
The DNA here is from genome assembly GCF_011004845.1 of Esox lucius. Lineage (NCBI taxonomy): Eukaryota > Metazoa > Chordata > Actinopteri > Esociformes > Esocidae > Esox > Esox lucius. Next base: position 16,529,431 of record NC_047593.1, read on the forward strand.
GTCACGTCCCAGTTCTCATCGATGGCACTGAAGTGAAGCGTGTCCAGCTTCAAATTATTGGGTGTCCACATCTCTGAGGACCTCTCCTGGACCCTGAACACCTCAGCCCCATTAGGCTCAGGAACAGTTTCATTCCAGCTGCTGTAACCCTGCTGAACTCTGTGACCCATCACTAACCATACCCCCCCCCTCCCGGTAACCTCATAAAAATATGTGCTAAAACTTTAATAATCATTGGTGCGGCCCTAACCATCAGTAACCACCGTGTCTAACATCATCTGTTTTGGCAATGAGGAAATGGAATTGCTCTTCAGGGTTTTAACTATTTTCCAAAATGTTGCTGGATTCCCATGACAATTGGACAATGTGTTCACACAATATTCTGCTTTTAACTTTCGTGTAAGATGCATGCGGATGTTTGACTGACTATTAAGCAGCAGAGAATCAGAGATTATAGCTGACTGTCTGGCTTTAGCCCATGTCATATTTATTTTATGCAAAGCCTCTGAGATATCTGGAGTGACCCAGGGATTGTATCTATTGTTTACCCTTATTTTTATATACAGAGCATGCCTATCAGCGATATAATTTAAAACCATAGTAAAATTATCCAGCTTTTGCTCAGCATTGGTGATACACAAAAATGCATCCCAGCTCACCCAGTGAAAATTTGTAACATATCTTTTAGTGCACAGATTTGACCTCTGCTGTCTAACATCTCTCACCCATAAAATAGGGCAACGGTCACTAATAACTAATGGCAACACACCGCATGACAGATACTTATCAGGGCATGTTGGCTTTGTTATCAGCTGGGTCAAATTGAGACCCAGACATAATTCCTTCATATGATCAGAGCTCAGTGCTAGCCAATCAACATTAAAATCTCCAAGTATGACTACTTCACATGACATAAATGAGACTAATAAATCAGTTAGCTGGCTTAGCATGTCTTTTTTTGCACAGGGAGGGCGATATACACCAATTACAGTAATATTACCGTTATTTCCAAATGTAAGCCTTAGAGTGAGAGGTTCAATTTATTTTGGAGCAGAGCTACTTTTCAACATAGTGACAGAGATGCAGTGTCCGATGTAAATTGCCACCCCTCCTCCTTTACTCTTTCTATATCCCTCATCAGGCAGACCACAAACCTTGTTCTGACAAAGAAGCAGCAGTCCATAAATGCACTGTAATTCAAATGAAACAGTTGTCATGGTCACAGTGACTGCTGTTTAGCGCCTGACTAGCCTGATTGCCAGATCTGTTTGTGTTGTCTTGTTAATTTCTCTGCCCCCGGCACCAACCGTTCTTGTCACCCAAAACAATAAAATAAGAGTTGCCCACAACGTACTGTATCTGGAACTCAGGCTATCTGTATCCTAGTAACATTGACCTTTTCTGTTATTTAACACTCTAAACCCACATTCTAGTTTGAACCCACTTAAAGGTCTTAACCTGAATTCAAAATGTTCCTGTCTACTGCAATGTCTGTAAAAACACATCCCACCGATATTAGTAAACATTTCTATAACATTGCTATTTCTATCTGAAATGGATATTACATGATTACCTGTGATTGAAGCTGCATGTTGTTTCATGCATACAGCAAACCAAAGGTTACCAACATCGCTGGTCTGTTTTATGTCTACAGTAAACCAAAGGACACCCCCATCACTGGTCTTCCTGTGTGTTAGAAAGACCTCACCTGGACATTTGTCTGATGGTGATTATTAACATTATATTTGCGTTATGCACACAGATTCAACATGCTCATTTCGCATTCCTGAAAATTAAGCCTCCTGACTTTAAGTAATTATTCGATAGGAAACGTACACATAGTTAGGTTTAATGTAAGTCAAATAGGAATCAATCCAAGCATGACTTTCACTTAAATAACAGGGTTGGTGATCACTCAGGTGGAGAGATCGAGGGTCCTGTTCATTTGTAAAATACTGCCCCCTTCTGGTAAATGTGGAGAATACAATGAAATCACTTCTCAGTCATGGTCATTAAAACACATTAATAACCGTGTGCATAGGCGCCGATTTATGTTTTCCTCCGTGGGTGCTCATAGGCGCACGCCATTTATATATATATATACACACACACACACCTATATATACCTATATATACACACCTATATATACCTATATATACACACCTATATATACCTATATAAACGCACTATGCACACCTATTCATTTACTTATTAATAAAGCCGTAAAGTAGATCTTTCAAAATGTACCACTTATCACAAATACAGGATTGGAGATGAAAAGTTTAACTGACACGTAGGCCTAACCGCGATCAGTTAGTGGGAAATTAATGTTTTGCGCTATTATCTAAATATCGATTAAAAAAAACGACTCATATAGTTTCTGGGAGTTTCTCCCTAATTTCTGATACGAGTTTTTGATAGTGGCATTTTTTCATCTGAGAAACGCTGTGATTGGTGGATAGGGAGCACCCGGAGCGGGCGACTGGTTATGTCGCTGTCACTAACATCGACATAACCAATCACAGTGTGACAGACGCTTTACATATCACCAACGGCAAGTTTAATTTTAAATGAATGTAGCCTACTGGCGGTCTGGCACACGTGGGGGCTCGTGCTCTGTATTTTCGTGGGTGCTCGCTATTTTCCGTGGGTGCCTGAGCCCCAGAGCACCCACGGTATCGGCGCCTATGACCATGTGAACTGAAGTTTTATTCATAATACAGTCCATCTCCTAAAACATAATTGGCTGTACATTACATAGAGAATAACAGGTATTTTAACTTGCATCAGTCTTTCCTCAGTCAGAGAGTTTTTTTTAGAGATGTGTGGATGTTTCATGGCTGGTGGTGGGGGGGTCTGAAATCTCCTTTAAAATGCTTAATTCAAGCATATGCAAGGAAATACATATTTTGCAGATACATTATTTGAAATGACCAGCAAGACAAATGTGGAAAGGCGTTTAAAGCTCTATATAAAACAAAAAAAACATGGGATGAAATTCATTTAGCACTAAAGACATGGTAATCAATTGCCATTATCGTGGTACATAATAACATGCAACATCTATTGTTTGTGGTCCACTGACTGAATTTATTGTGGATTTTATTAATGACAACCATCAGCTACTGTACCAGAGTTAGTAGAGAAGAGAGTAGAGAGTGAACAGAGGAGAGAGTGAGTAGAGAGTGAACAGAGGAGAGAATGAGTAGAGAGTGAACAGAGGAGAGAGTGAGTAGAGAGTGAACAGAGAGTGAGTAGAGAGTGAACAGAGGAGAGAGTGAACAGAGGAGAGAGTGAGTAGAGAGTGAACAGAGGAGAGAGTGAGTAGAGAGTGAACAGAGGAGAGAGTGAGTAGAGCGTGTTTTGTGTGATGCTTCTTTGAAAATACATTCAAGGTTTTCAACATATAGGATAAAACTATTCACTCTAAATACACAGAGTATATTTTCCCATGTAGGCCATGTAGTTACTAAGAAATACAATGGTCAATATAGTTACAACAAATACACTGGTCATCATACTTTAGTTACAGTAAATGATGTAGACAACCTAGGTTCAATTTTGCTTTTGAAATCTTTTAAATACTTGAGAAATTGCTTTGGCCTGCCTGAAGTGTAAGGTGGGGGGGGTTTCCACTTTCTGTATTTTATTCTGTTGGGGCAACATGCAAACTCAATCAAGCCAAATTGCACTTCGTCTTGGCCAAGTCGCCATTGCAAATGAGAATCTGTTCTCAATTGGCCTACCTGGTAAAATAGAGGTTCAATAAAGATTCAATAAAACATTTAACAAATAAACAACGTTGTTACTGAAGTGGTGTCTGTATAAGTCTTTGTTCACATCATGTGTCCTTCCCTGGGACTCACACATTAATATTAATTTAGCTTTCTAAAGCTTTCTGTCCCAGATTAAATGTTTAGACAGATTGTTGATTTGTGCTTAGTGGAAATATTAGTTGTGTTTCTCATGTGGTTCACAGGAAACTACATTTGTCTGTGAAACCCTATGAAGGTCTGACTAAAAGAGATGATTCTACTGCAAGCTTAAGCAACATAAACAGTTTCATTTAAATGTCTGAAGTTCACTGAGTTAGTTTTTAAAACTGCATGTCTAAACATTTTTACAATTCAGATCACTCCACCTGCCTATACTCTTTAATATGTAGAGAACATTACAATTCAGAAAATTTGGTTTTTCCTTTTTGATAATTTTAAACATCTCAAAGGGAGGAATCAACACCTCCTGCTCTTTGTCTCCCATCACTGGGTAGGACTTGAGGAAAGCTCCTGAACATGTGGTTATTTTAAAGCAGGAGACTCTTCCAAAATGTGTCATTTCCTTGCTGAGAGAGCTGGAGGCAAAGTAGCCAAATCTGATTATTTGGTTGACCTTACCCTCAAAAGCCGATTTGGATCTTCTGTATGTTGTGTGACAGTTAGGTTGCTTTAGTTTCAGTAGGCGGAGAGCATCAGTCAGGAGGAAATGCAGTGAGTGGAACTTAAAGGTGGTTTTGTACACTGTTTTATTGGTGCGGACTGCCTCATTAAATTCTGCATAGATTGGAGTATATCCTTTTGTGTAAACACAAATAGCTTTGATATGATCATGTGTAAGTTCAGCACTATCAAAATGTGTTGTTTTTTTTTTAAATCGGTCCTTCACATTTTTTGCACAAAGTTCTGCTGAACTCCAGGCTTTTTTAAAGGGCTCATTTTTCTTTTCACGAGGAAGATATTTCTTCTCCACTTCCGTGTACATTGGTTCAGTGCAGCCTTCGTACATGTCATCAACGGAGTCAGGGACCATGTCTAAAGGTATGCTGGGATTTAGACCAGGTGGACTGAAATGCACCTTCAGAGAATTAAAAGAAAAAATAATACATCAATTATACAATAAGGAATACAATTCCATAACAGCAAGCTTTAATCTCTTTTGTACTGTAGCTTTACGACACAGACTCAGAAACCATTTTACCGTCTTTGAGTCCACACCCAAAGTCCAAGTATGGAAGAAATACAACACAGCAACAGTTAGGATGGTGTCTCTCCACATGACTTCTACACCACCTGTGGACAAAACCTAGAGGGGAATGAACCAATCAATCAACCTAGAGGGGAATGAACCAATCAATCAACCTAGAGGGGAATGAACCAATCAATCAACCTAGAGGGGAATGAACCAATCAATCAACCTAGAGGGGAATGAACCAAACCCAAATAATCACTATCAACACTTTCATTGATGTGCCAATATATAGCCAATATACCATGGCTAGGAGATGTTCTTAGCATATCGAAAGCCTTGCAAATGCCAGTCAGTACTGTTCAATCAGAAGTGGAAAATGTAGGGATATTGTGAGACCATGCCAAGGTCAGGTAGACCAAGAAAGATTTCAGCCAAAACTGTCAGAAGAATTGTTCAGGATACAAAGAAAATCCACAAGTAACCACAGGAGAAATACAGGCTGGTCTGGAAAAACACATTGCAGTTGTTTCAAGGAGCACAATACAACGACACTTGAACAAAAATGAGCTGCATGGTTGAGTTGCCAGAAAGAAGCCTTTACAATATGAAAAAAAAAAGGCCAGTTACAATATGCCCGACAACACCTTGACACGCCTCACAGTTTCTGGCACACTGTCATTTGGAGTGACAAGACAAAAATAGAGCTTTATGGTAACAACCATGTGCGTTATGTTTGGAGAAGGGTCTACTCTGCCTTTGCTTTGGGTCATTGTCATGCTGGAAAGTCCAAGAGTGTCCCATGTGCAGATAACACCTGCAATAATATGGGGCTTCATAGACAACTATTACAAATGACTGCACGCTGTCAATGATGCTAAAGGGGCCAATACACAGTATTAAGAACTAAGGGTATGGAGACTTTTGAATAGGGGTCAGTTCTTTTTTTTTTTTTTTGGCCATGTTTTGTTTTATGATTGGGCTATTCTGTTATGACCTACAGTTGAATATGAATCCCATCAACAATAAAATACGTGTTTTGCCTGCTCACTGAGCATGTTTTCTTTACAAATGGTACATATATTATCAGTTCTCCAAGGGTATGCAAACTTTTGAGCACAACTGTATATTGTCAATCATGTAACATTTTACATTATCTATAAACACCATTAAAGCAGTATTACCATCATCAGATAACAATGGTTTTAGAGTTGTACTTACCTGACTTAAGGATGATATTCTTGTGTTTTGTTCTCCTCCAGGACTTCTGATTCACAAACAGTCTGCAAAGATCTACTTATACCTGGCCAGAGGTTTCATTACAAGCAGACATGACAACAGACTCTGTTCTCACACCCCAAAGGCCAGGCCCCACTGAGTCAAGGGCTAACCACAACTAAAACCAATTTGTGACAACTGTTGATGTAGAAAGGGCTTTATAAATACACTTGATTGATTGAACTAACAGAAAAATAGAAATATATTAATTTAGTCACGTCTGTTCCCATACAGTCAATACCAGAGGAATAATGCAGAAACTGACAGTTGATCATCAGGATGTGGTTGAACAGAGCAGGACCCGGGAATCTGGCCATGGTGGGAGTCCTGGAAATGGTTCTAGACATATTTACAGAGTTTATCTATTAACACCATTGTAGCAGAATCATCATCAGATCCTTATGGCTTTATAGTTGTATTTATCAGACTTGAGAATGACAGAGGTTGTAGTGTATTGTTCTCTTCCTGGTCTAATGTTTTTCACTGTCTGCCCTGATCTTATTAATCCAAGCAGAGACGTCTTTACAAGCAGATATAAACAGAAAACCTGTCAACACACTGAAGAACCAGATTAAAGGTGCAGAAAGTCACAATGATCATCACCCCTGTATGAACACGTACACAGCCTTACAATGGTTCACCACATGGAAACATTTCAACCAAAAATGACGCTCCCTCTTTTGTCTTTCTGCTGCATCTCGATACCAAATCAGCCACAGCTGGTGGTCATTCTCTCAGGTTACAGACTCTCAGGTTGAGTGACTGGAATTTTTTTTTTTTTTTCTTAGAAACAGCTTTTAAAACAATGTTTTAAGTGACCAAATATAGTATCCTAAGCTGAATTAAACAAAATATACATTCTCAGTTGTTCATTAAAACATTTCAGAAAATAGACAACATTTTTAAATGTGGATATAAGTCATCAGAGAGACTTTAGTGGTGATCATTGACAGCTGTTAGAAATGTTCCTACCCTGAGTCCTTTATCTGTAGGTGCAGTCTTGCAAACTTCTATGCCATTGTCACACCAAACTCAGAAGTAAGAAATGACAAGACAGCACAATCATACCTGGGACTCAGGCTAGCACAGTTCTTATACTTGGTATCCTCAGAAGCCAAACTCAACTTTAAGTGCAACCAGTCAGTGTCCTTCACTGGTGTATTATTGGATGAGAAACCAGCTGGTAATGTGTCCCTAATATTCAGTAGTTCATTCCAGGTGAAAGACATATGCATTGTTTCATTATGTACCAAACACAGGACCAGGGTCCAAAACAATGTGGCTGTCTAACTGGGCACCAAGCACTAGTAAAGAGTCCAACCTGACTGTAATATAGTTGTCATGGAATGAGATTGTTGATCTGAGCTGATGTCACACAGGAAGCTGTTAACCAACACTGCACATCCCTTAGTTCTTCCTTTTATATGTTGGTATAGTGCTGTATGTGTCTTAGTTGACTGTTCTCTAGACAAGACATTATTTGGGTACTATTTACTGTATGTTAGTTCACCAGATTCACTGTTGCCTTAGTGCCTACCTAAATAACAATGTACTATAATAAAAAACTAATTCTGACAACCAATAGTACTTGGTAATTTTCAAAAGACATGAAACGTGTCCATATCACAAACATATATTTCGACTTAATTTCTTGTTTGATAACAAAATCCACTTATCGAGGTTTCTTTATATAAGGTTTGAAGAATTATATAAAATCAGTCAAAACATAATATTTCTTCCACCCCATTGAACACCTGTCACTGAAAAGTGTCTGAGAATCTCTCCCTTACCTGTTTTAGTGAAAGTCTGCCCTCTTCAGGCTGCTGGGCAGAATGCACCATGTCAAGCTGGTTAAGGTCTCTGTTCAATGGTATGTTTAATCATTTACTACTGGATATCTTTATGTGTTATGCATGAGCATGGCCGTAGCTGACACCGGTAAAGGAGGATATGATTCAAAGGGCCCATGGCTTGGCAGGGCCACCTGATTGTAATATTGTCAATATAATCTGTAAGTGAAGGGGCCCGGGCATATATATTTTCAGGGGGCCCAGGATTCCAAGCCATGGCCCTGTGCATAAGTGTCCAATACGATCCTGGGTGTTCCTGAACATGAAGCCTCCTGACCTAAACAGGAAGGGTGATGGAAAGAATTGAAGTAATTATTCTTCAGTGAATGTAAACATAGTTAGATTAAATGTTAGTGACATAGAACCGTATACAGGCATGACTTTCATTTGAGGAACAGGGTTGGTGATGACGCAGCTGGAGAGATTGTGGGGCCTGAAAACTCATTCGTTTGTGACATTCCGCCCCCTTTTGGTGATTGTGGAGAATACAATATAATCACTTCTCAGTGGTGGTCATCGATACGCATTGTACTGCTGTAACTGTGTGGAGTGAAGCTTTATTCATGCTACAGTCCAACTCCTAAAAAGATATGCAAAACATTATTTACTGTAAATTTCACCACAGACAGAGAATAACAGGTATTTCAACTTGCATCAGTCTTTCTTTTTCAGGAGACCGAGAGCATGAGACAAGAAAAATTGCGAGGAGTTTAAGGATTCAGAACTTTTACTTTGTTGTGGAGTCCGCTGGTTAGTTTGGATTTACAGTACAGTACATTCAATACATTATATTGTGGAACCTGGGATCATACAGCTTTAACCAACTGTAACTACAGTCCTCTGGATAAGATTATCTGCTAAACGCCTTCCACAAAATTCTAACACTGTTTTGGCTTTAGCAACCAGAATCCCATGAAAACGTCTTTGATGATTAACAAGATTTGTAACATTCAGCTCAAGCAGGAGAAACTTCCAGTATAGATGTCACCTGTGTATTGCATTGAAGCACATTTTTGTTTATATATACAGTCAACCAGACATGGGACAAAGTAACCATTTTGAAACTTCACATGTCTCAAGTCATAACATTCGAGTCAAGTTTAGAATAAAGACAATGTTGTGGTTCAATTCATCAAGTCAAAGTTTATGTGTATTTCCTGTTTCTAGTACACTGCCAGTACACTAGACAAAAATAATCTGTATGAGGGCACTGAGAACTGTGACCTTCCTGTTTGTGAACCATCTTGCTAACTAATACCCAAACAAAAAGAAAAAAGAAACAGACCATAGGTTAAAATGGCTGCATTATAAACTGCAAATATATCACACCACACGACTGTCTTTTAACGGTCATTTGTTTGCGTGATTAATGCAGGGTTGAACAGATTTGAATGTGATCATGTCTCATTTTAAGATTTGGAGACCATGAAGAGACCATGAAATGCGGTCTTGTAGGGTAAACGTGGATATGCAAGCTGTATATTTTAATTACACAGACAATATGCATTCTTCATTACAGTAATATTTATAATTTTGGCTAAAAAAGAAACTACTTGTTGTGCAGTTATTTAAATGCAGGCCATCAAAAGAACATACATTTATAATAAAATGTAGAAAAAGTTATCCATTGCTTAACAACACTGTGTTCCACAGCCCCAGAGTCCTTGTCATCCTCAGAGAGTTTTAGAGATGTGTGGATGTTTCATGGCTGGTGGTGTGGGGGGTCTTCCTCTCCAAGGACATTCTCAATCCTACCAACTATGGACCTCTTGAGTGTCGGTGGGACATTATTCCCCATGCAAACATACAACACTGGTCTGAGGAAACTGGGGACTGTGGCTAATATTACTCCCACCATAAGTCCAGTTCTTATGTCCTGGTCTAAAACAATGCCTTGAAACAGAATGATGAAATAGATGGGTAGCCAGAAGATGAAGAGCATTGCTATCAGGGCAGTCATTACTCTGAGGGACTTGGAGGACACACTTATCATTTGTCTCGTTCTCAGTCTCGGGATAATTACAGAATAACAGAAGAAGATGATGAGGAAGGGCACTACAAAGCCACCAATGAAGTGACTCAAGATTATCTTCGCAATGTCTATTTCACCCGCAAACATATAGCGTGTACTGAGGGCAACAGATGAAACCCAGGTCAGGACCACCACAAAAGAGGCTTTGCCGATGGTACGGTTGGTCTGAGACCAGACTGGAAACACCACCGACACACAGCAATCAACACTGATGATGACCAGGAGGAAGACGCTGCTGAACATGGTGATGAATATCAGAGCAAAGGTGAAGTACACCATATCAAAAAAGTGGACGATGTAAACCGGTAAATAGGTGACACAGAATATGAAGTCTGACATGGCCAGGCTGAGGTACCAGGTGGTGTTGACCGTCTTCTTCATCTTGAAACCAGTGATCCAGATGACTAGGCCGTTCCCAAGAACCCCAACCAGGAAGGTGACAATGTTTACCACCAGGTAGAAGATACAGAATCCATCAGTAATGCATATATTGTGGTTTATGAGAGGGAAATTGTCATGTCTGTAATAATCATAATCCTCCATTGCAGTTCTGTAATAGTCATAATGCTCCACTGCCCGTGGGTAATAGATGTAACTCTCCTCCGTGTGATCCTCATAATCCTCCATTGTGTTTCGTGTATTTGACCTGTAATCCCTGTGAAGATCAGATGTTTCAGTAGTTAGGAAACTGTTTAGATGTCTGAGTCCATCTTGTACCCAATGTCATTTACAGTAGTGAAAGTACACATGGTGTCCTTTCTTCAAACCCAAACAAACATGCACTGGATAAAAGTTTTCGGGCGTTGTAACCAGTTCTGCATACTAGCGAAACGTCTCAGTATCAAAAGTTCTGCATGTATTTTATATGAAACGTCTTTCTAGATGGAACACAAATTTTTTTGAGTTTGTGTTTTGTAATCAAATACCTGTAAAATGTGAATTAGGAAAAATGTATTTTTTGATGATCTCATGTGTTTTTGTATTAGAGGTTATGAAATATTAGGACATACTTGGGAAAATAGTACCAAGCAATTAAAAAGAAAAAAGTAACAATAATCTGATGAACACATTTTGGATTACTGCCCAAGCAGGCAATTGATTTGTTTGATGTGTTGAGAGGTGTCATTGATTTACACTGGTGTTCCTTTCTTCTATATACTTTTTGAACATAAGTTCACCAGGCCTTTGAAACATGAATTGGACTAGGGGCCATAAGGTCACCATAACGTCAGACAAGGTCTGGCGAGTTGCTACTCCCTCATCAACTGCCCATACATTACAAGTACATGTCCTTTAAGTATCCGTTATGCAATTATGAAATACTGAAAATGTTCATCATAGATCTCAATATCCTGATCAAAATCTTAAGTTCAGGCATGTTCAGTCAGTAACATAAATTTGTAGTTCAAGTAACATACATTTGTTCTAGTACAGAGAAAATATAGCATAGACAATTACACTAAATTGAATTAGACTAAAAACAGACAACCTATTATAGAAGGAATGCATTGGCTTTATATTTCTAAGTAATACAATTTTTGCCGTATGAAATGTGTACATTTGTCACAAAATGTTCATACCAACAGTTGTCAACGTAGTCCAAGTCTAATGTATAAGATAAACAACTGTACATACTACAGTACCTCTTTGCATGTGCTAGGAGAATCACTAAATAATTATCCATTAATATATATATATATATATATATATATATATATATATATATATATATATATATATATATATATATATATATATATATATATATGTATATTATTCCTCACCAAACCACACACAGGTGTGATCACTACGTATAATTTACATCACTCAACCATGGCCAAACAATGAAAACTAAAAACAGGAGAACTCACACATATTCCTGTATCAACACATTATCAGGAGAGACACTTGTCACTGTAAAGTTTGATCCATAACCTGTACAGTACAATGATGAATATTGGAATACTGATCCCTTTATGCAAAACAGAGGAACTCCAAACCTACCAGTTTAAAAATCCCAACTATAACCTAGATATTATTACATTCCCACTTTAATCAAACTTCACACCTCTACTGGCGCTTATCACTTTGGTTGGATGGGGGCATCTTGTCAAAATATTTTTGAAGTCATTTTACATTTTTGGGAAATCATCTTCCTTCAACAAGGCCTCAATTAATTGTGAACTGTATATAGTGTCAATTGTATTTTAATCAGTAATTGGCATAACACCTCTTTCAAATTTACCACATCATGACTAGCTACTGTATGAATTCCACAGGAAAATATTTCCTACAGCTTTGGTATTATGGTATGTTCAATGATTTCCAACAATACTTAATCTCCTACCACAATTGATTAGTCATCATCAGACAATAATGGTTGTACCATTAAACTTACCAGGCTCTAAGATGATAGTTGTTATTTGTTCTAGTTCAGAAATTCCATTTGAAAACTGTCAGCAAATATGTACTTAGTTTCGTTTGGGGCTGGATTGGGTTTGTGCAAGAGGCGGATCAACTATAAGCAAGGGTTTCTGTGTGTTTGTGTTTGTGCACGTGTGTGTGTGTGTGTGTGTGTGTGTGATTTAGGTCTGCAAATCTAGATATGTATGAATGTCATCTCTGTGTTTCTATGCACAAATGAGCTAGATATTTCCTGTTTTTCACAAGAAAAGCTAATATTTTGTCCATTACAATAATATCAAATTTATCGTAAAAAACAGTGTGGACATTGTTAATGATGTGAATGACTATTGTAGCTGGAAATAGCAGATTTTTTTTTATGGAATACCTACATACAGAAGCCCATTATCAGCAACCATCACTTCTGTGTTCCAGATGCACATTGTTTTTGTTAATCCAAGTTTACCATTTTAAAAGGCAACTTTGTCATTAGAGAAACTTTTTGCAATGATCTTAACACCACTGAAAACTGTTACAGCCACAAAAACCATGTTCCTCTTCTCTTATCTGCCTGTTACTGTGGTGCATCAAGGTAATTTTGAATTACTATCAGTCCTTCCTTTTTACAATAAAAGGAAATGTTTGTTTTGATCTTTCTCGGGGGAATACATAAGAATGCAGAATTATTAGGCAACAATTGGTGTGCAGAATTATTAGGCCACAAATTTAGTTAAAAAATAATTTCTCCCAACTCACATGTTTATTCTCAGTTTTTCTTCATCTGCCCACACTGGTTTAAAGCTGGGTCCCCTGCGTGAGAGGCACTGTCTTTAACCACTATGCCAAGGCACTACAGACTTACCCATTGGCTGGACACCATTAAGCATGGGGTTAAACTGACTCACGTTTCATACAAATTTTACCTCCACCACAAGCGTCTATGAACTGTATGGCGTTTGCCGCTGGCTGTTTTAACAGTGTATTAGCCATTAATATGCTTTACCAGTATCTACTAACTTACTGGAATAGTCGTAAGAATTGAGCAATTTCTAACTAGACTGAACTTAATACAGCTAAAGCTATTTCATTTCATGGCATACCAACGTACTATTCTCTTTCACTTGTGAATTACATTGATACAAAATAACTATCAATAAAGGTGACGATAAAATGTGTGGAATCAACCAGAAATAGTCGCAATACTGTATAACCGTAAACAGTTTTAGTTTAGGCATACCCTGAATGTTGTAGCCAGCTAAGTGTCTGTCTATCCTAACCCAAAAAGCATGCCTGGGTGCGTACTTCGAAAATCCACAAGAAATAGTCGCAATATAACCGTAAACAGTTTTATTGCGGACTGCAAATAAAATGACTAAATGCTGTGGTTCTCACTAGATTCAAACTCAAGTCTTCCACGCGAGAGGCAGTGTATTTAACCACAACGCTACGGCACAACATGCTTCATCAGTTGCTAGACACCACTGAGCATTGTGTTAAACTAACTAACGTTTCTTATTAAGTTTACCTTCACAAATACCATCTATGAACTGTATGGCTTTTGCCACTGGCCGTTTCAACAGCTTATTAGCCAGTAATAGGCTTACTGGTATCTACTAACTTACTAGGAATAGTCATGAGAATTGAGCAATTGCTAGCAAGACTGAAGATGGACTTTTCCATGCCAGAAACAAGGGCAATATGACTGTAAACAGTTTTATTTCTGGCTTACTATAATGCAGATACTGAAGGTTACAGCGATCAAAGTTTTTGTCTATAAGCAATAATTCATAAAGCATACTTCGTTTTGACTGTGAGGAGATACGAACTCGGGACCTATAATTTACAGATTTGCTTCTCTAACCACTGCGTTATTTAACAAGGGGTAGACAGTCAGTCAGTCACTCACTCAGAACATTCGCTCTTCTTGACCGGCTATGCTTACGCAGTCCTGCAAAAACAGTTACAGTTTTTTTTATAGAATAACAGACTTCGATCCAAATACTAGTTTTAATCAATTAAACAAACAATTGTTTTAACTTGCCTGGGGTGAAAGGTAGACTTTCTATTCGTTACAGTGCAACAGCATACTCAATCAGATAATATAACATTCAAATGTATACAGGTCTGTACAACCAGTCAAAGTTACTATTGAAGGTGTTGCCTAATCTGAATATTCAAATTAGATATTTCCCTCTCTGGGCAGATAAAACTCTAATGAAATGTCAACTTTGGTCTCCCACAAATGGCCTGTTTAGTCAAGTTACCTTTTTCTTGTGGTTCACAGGGCAAATAGAAATGTGGATGACAGTTTTTCTCTATTGCTAGGAAACCTTTAATGAAACTGGTATTAAGGGCACCACCTCCAGTCCTGTCCTGACTATGGCCCCAGCCCAGCGCAGAGATGGCAAGAGGCATAGCCAGGGCATGACAATACCCCCCTTCAAGGCGTGGGCTCCCGGCCGCAAGACTGGGAGCAACCCAGGGGGGAGGGCGGGGGGACGACACCCGGACAGGTGGAGGCTCACTGGAGAGCCTCCGCCTGGAGAGGGCGCCGCCTGGGCCATAATTCCCCGGCTGGGGCCAAAGTCAGGACAGGACAGAGGGTGGTGCCTTTAGCCACCTTTAATCCTTTTTCGTCTCCCCAATTGGAGGTAGGTGTAGATCGTTGCCTCCAATTGGGGACCCTATTTATGTTTTATGTGTGGCCACACCCAGTGTGGTTCATTTGGGTTTTGTTTTGTACTGAATGCCCTAAGTCACTGGTTGCTGCTATTGTTTTGTTTCCTTTTGGATTAAAACCATGGATTACTTCCACCATTTTGACTCTGCGCCTCTGTCCTACCACAACCACAACCGTGACACTGTAGTTAATCGCAATTCATCAAATGTGGGATTTAGAATGTGTTCAGATTTTGTGGTGGGTAAACAACGTGGAATTATGATGAATGAAGACATTTTATTCTGCTATCCAGAAATGAGGTACCAGTGAAGAGCAGAACAGCTAAGTCCCAAGTCAAGTAATGACCAAGAAGGGTTCTGAGGATAAAAAAAGATAAATTATTTAACCCAAACTACCCAAAAGAACCCAAAAGAACACAGAAGTAACCAAAAGATCATAATATATATAAAAGGACACTTAAGGTACTCAAAACAACACAAAAGAACAAAAAACTACCCCGAATGAACACAAACAACAACAAAAATACGCATAGAACACAGAATAACACAGTAATAACCAGAGGAACCCCTAAATTCCCACATGGACACAATAATACACAAAGTACCCAAAAGAACACAAAATAAAACAAATAAACACAACAATACCCAAATGTACACAATACTACCTAAATGTTGAACAATTTAATAATACATTTAATGCAGTCAAGATATTTGCTAAATCTTCAGAAATCGATAATAGTATTCATTCAAATACGGTAACAGAAATACAGTGGCCACAGTGATACAGAGAAATATCACATGGTTTTAAATAAACTTGAGGATGAAGTGCAACCGTAGTGTGAAGAGTTACTATAAGAAGTACATTCTTATAGTAACTGATCATACTTGGTCCTGAGCTTAAAGTTCAGGCATCAATTAATACAGTATATTCTGGTATAGGTACAGTGAGGGAAAAAAAATATTTGATCCCCTGCTGATTATGTATGTTTGCCCACAGACAAAGAAATGATCAGTCTATAATTTTAATGGTAGGTTTATTTGAACAGTGAGAGACAGAGTAACAACAAAATAATCCAGAAAAACGTGTGTCAAAAATTTTCTAAATTGATTTGTATTTTAACATGGTCGACGTCCGCGATATCGCGGACAGTGCTCATTTGCATAAATACTTCGAAAAATAGATTCGCCATAATCGTCCAATTCCAATGGTATATTATTTGTAGCCACTTTCCTGAAGCGTTCCGTGTATAATTGGGGTTTTCCGTGTATAATATGGGTTGTATAGTTGTATAGTTTGGGTTGCTATGAGAACTTTTCACCAGGCAACGACATTGCCTATTCATCTTAGAAAGGCTCATTTGTCCACTACTATGAATATAACAAGCGCGTACATCACTATATATGATGTTTTGAACCATAAAACATTGTTTGTATTATATATAAGATATAAAAATAAATATTTAGTCAAAATAGTATGGGGATGTTCTTGAGTTTTTGGGAAGAAGTTGGTAATTTTTCTGAGTTTATAAAATATATAAGTCCAAACGTAACTAGCGATCTAGTGCTTTTTTTTTTGTGTCATTACACGTAAAGGAACCGTTTTATATGTTTTACCTTCTATTATATAATTATTTCATTATTTTCAACCCAATTAAAGTGTAATTTGATAGTAAAGGCATGAAAGTATGAGGAAATACCATTGACACAAAATCTCATAATGCTTTAAAAAAAAAAATCTTGATGCTGAATGGCAGAAATGTTTTCCGAAAACAATTTTTTTGCCTTTCAAACTGATGGGTTTTATAAATAGTGACCCAGAAGTCTGTTTTTATGTGTTTTTATTGTAGCCAGAGGGGTTGCTATTAAAAGGATACATCATAATAGGTTGTATCTGTTACAGAAATGAATCTAGGACCCAAAATGTCCCAGTAGTGAAATCCGGCCGAAAGCCCCATAGGCTACCAAGGGTGAGTGAAATAAGTATTTGACCCCTCTGCAAAACATGACTTAAATCTACTCCCATAGTCCAAGTATGGAAGACATACAGCAAAGCAACGGTTAGGATGTCTTTCCACCTGACTTCCCTTGTAGGACAACAAAACCTAGGGTGGACCAAACCAATCACCAAATATCACCGTCAACAGCATAACTGATTGCATATCAATCCAAACTATCTGCTGTTTGGGATTATGAATGTACTGGCAATCATGATTTTAAGAGCGTAACATAATATTGTGTTAATATTTTATTTTTAGAAATTGATAAAATTGATTTCAATGTCACCATCCAATTGTGGAATAATTAATATATAATATAGTGGTTTTAATGTTGAACTTACCAGAGGCAAGGATTATATTGTTGTATTTAGTTGTCCTCCAAGGCTTCAATATCGCAAACAGTCTTCAAAGATCTACTTACACCTGGGCAGAGATCTGATTATAAGCAAACACAACCACATGCCCTGTTCCCATCCCCCACATTTTCTAGAAAGGGGCAACCCCCTGGAAGATGTGAGACGGATATAATTGTGGTGAGTCAAGTGCTAACCAGAAATAAGCAGAACATACACCCATTGTCTTATTGTCTTTATGTCGTGTGGAGGACATACATTGTTGTCTTAACATGTTCATGTCATGTGGAGGACATACATTGTTGTCTTCACGTGTTCAAGTCGTGTGGAGGACATACATTGTTGTCTTAACATGTTCATGTCATGTGGAGGACATACATTGTTGTCTTCACGTGTTCAAGTCGTGTGGAGGACATACATTGTTGTCTTAACGTGTTCATGTCATGTGGAGGACATACATTGTTGTCTTAACGTGTTCATGTCATGTGGAGGACATACATTGTTGTCTTAACGTGTTCATGTCATGTGGAGGACATACATTGTTGTCTTAACGTGTTCATGTCATGTGGAGGACGTACATTGTTGTCTTAACATGTTTCGCTGATATTAATTGTAGTACATACACACGTCATCTTAACACAAAAGAGGCTGTATTAACACAAAAAAATGTGTCTCTGCTGATATTAATTGCTGAATATTATTATACTGAATAGTATTTTAGTGAGCTAGTAAGATGTTAAGTCACTAGGCATCTCAGTAGGTACCCTGGTCTGATTATTGACCTTATCCACATCCAAAGTGTGCAGTGTGATGCAGTTAGTGTGTGTTTGCTATCAACCTGGGTGTCTCAAACCCTGTTTTTGGTCAGACGGTACACTGGCCTACTTACAAGCAGACAACCATAAACCCTGTTCCCACAGTCTCTGCCTTGAAAGTGTAAAACCATTATAATCAGGTTGAGTAGTGCAAACCCCAATTCACTTCCTTTCAGTGTATAGAAGAGTGGAGGATCAGATTGTGAGGGTCGACCTGTTATTAAATACACTGGAAATGGTTCTAGACATATTTACAGTTCATCTATTAACACCATTGTAGCAGGATAATCATCAGATCCTTATGGCTTTATAGTTGTATTTATCAGAGTTGACAATGACAGAGGTAGTAGTGTAATATTCTCTTCCTGGTCTAATGTTTTTTACTGTCTGCCCTGATCTCCTTAATCCAAGCAGAGACGTCTTCACAAGCAGATACAAACAGAAAACCTGTCAACACACTGAAGAACCAGATTAAAGGTGCAGAGAGTCACAATGATCATCACCCCTGTATGAGCACGTACACAGCCTTTTGTATGATGATTTTTGTTTTTCTGCTGCATCTCAACCCCAAGTCAACCACAACTGGTGTTCATTCAGTTGTCGTGGTCACAGACTCTCAGGTTGAGTGACTGGAAATTAGTTTTTGCTGGTTCTTAGAAACAGCTTAAAAAACAATGTTTTAAGTGACCAAATCAAGCTGAATTAAACTCAATATACATTCTCAGTTGTTCATCAAAACATTTCAGAAGAAAGGCCACATTTTTTAATTTGTATGTAATTCTCAGAGACTTTAGTGGTGATCATTGAAAGCTGTTAAACATTTTCCTAGCCTGAGTCCTTGATCTGTAGGTGCAGTCTAGCAATCTTCTATGCCATCATCACACCAAACTCAGAAGTAAGAACTGACAAGACAGCACAATCATACCTGGGACTCAGGCTAGCACAGTCTAATAGATGTTCTTATATTTGGTTTCCTCTCAGACTAACTCTTTTCTTATATTTGGTTTCCTCTCAGACTAACTCTTTTCTTATATTTGGTTTCCTCTCAGACTAACTCTTTTCTTATATTTGGTTTCCTCTCAGACTAACTCTTTTCTTATATTTGGTTTCCTCTCAGACTTGCTCTTTTCTTAAACTTGGTTTCCTCAGAAGCCAAACTCAACTTTAAGTGCAACCTGTCAGTGTCTTTCACTGGTGTATTATTGGATGAGAAACCAGCTGGTAATGTGTCCCTAATATTCAGTAGTTCATTCCAGGTGAAAGACATATGCATTGTTTCATTATGTACCAAACACAGGACCAGGGTCCAAAACAATGTGGCTGTCTAACTGGGCACCAACCACTAGTAAAGAGTCCAACCTGACTGTAATATAGTTCTCATGGAATGAGATTGTTGATCTGAGCTGATGTCACACAGGAAGCTGTTAACCAACACTGCACATCCCTTAGTTCTTCCTTTTATATGTTGGTATAGTGCTGTATGTGTCTTAGCTGACTGTTCTCTAGACAAGACATTATTTGGGACTTGGTATTTGTAAATCAGGTAATTGTAAGGTTTTTCTTTTTCTTTTTTTTTTCAATTGAGTTTTTCACATTATAGGTCAAATTAAAGGTGGAAAAGGTTCTGACATGATTTATCTTTGTCTCATTCATTTACATCAGAAGAATCGGGCATTTTAACAGGGTTGTGCAGACTCTTTATATCCACTGTATTAACTGTAGGTTAGTTCACCAGATTTACTGTTATCTTACATACCGAAATAAAACAATGAACTCTAATAAAAAACTTATTCTGACAACCAATAGTTCTTGGTACATTTCAAAAGTTAGTGAGACAGGAAATGGGTCCATTTCACAAACTGAAAGGGATAGTGTGATCTTATTTCTTGTTTGATAGCTATATTCAGGGCATCTGTCGTGTAAGATGACCCAAATATTTCACCCATCTATGAACATAGGTCATCTCTAACAAAACCTCACTTTTCTGCCCTGCTGCCTCTGATCGTGTGGACTATGTACACCTATGATAGTTGGAGCCTGTGAACTGTGGATTATGTCTATTTTTATACTTGAAGAATTATATCAAATCAGTCAATCATAATTATGATATCACATTATAAAAGTAAACAGTTATTCTTGAAAACATTTCTTTGGGAACCCAAATTATTAAATATTTTCCTTTACTCATCTATGTAATTGGATATTTCCCACCCCATTATATGCTTGTCACTCTGAAGTGTCTGAGAATCTATTACTCATTTGTTTCATTGAAAGTCTGCCCTCTTCAGGCTACTGGGCAGAATGCACCATGTCAAGGTGGTAAAAGGTTTATTTTTACGTTTGCTGGTCACTCATGACAGTGTTCTGGGTTTCCTTTAGGCCAGTGTTTCTCAACACGGTTCCTGGTCACAACAACCCTGCCCAGCATGTTTTAGATCTATCCCTGCTCTGTCACACCTGATTTAAATGATCAGCTTATTATCAAGTCCTTCATGAGCTACATCAGGTATGTTAGGGAAGGGAGAGAACTAAAACTTGCAGGGAAGGGGGGCCTCCAGGAGCAGGTTTGAGAAACACTTTAGGCAGTATTTCAATATTAAGAATTACGGCAAATAAATGTTATCTCAGTTTATTTTATTCTTTCCATGATATGAGAAGTTGAAATATTGTAAATGAGCAAAAGGAAAAATAACACTGGTCAATTCCCCCCAATCATACATTTCTATAATGCTGCTATTTCTATCTGAAAAATATATTTTATATTTTCCCATGGTTGTAACTACGTGCTGTTTTATACATACAGTAAACCAAAGGTCACCACCAACACTGGTCTGTTTTATACATACAGTAAACCAAAGGTCACCACCATCGCTGGTCTGTTTTATACATACAGTAAACCAAAGGTCACCACCATCACTGGTCTGTTTTATACATACAGTAAACCAAAGGTCACCATTTTAATATCCCTTACAGATAAAAATTACATTATACATAGAAATTACATTATTAACAGAAATGTTTGCAGATATTGGCATGTTGTGCTTATACAGACATTACAGTAGAGAGGAACATTGTTGATTAATGGTAAGACCTTTAAGTGGGTTCAAACTAGAGTGTTACTTCAGAAGGTTAATGTGTGGCCAATCATTATTAATCGTTTCTCTATGTATTTGTTCATCATTCGCTCATGTTACCTAATGTATTCATTAATGATAGTTCATGTACCCTTATCGGAAAGTGTAACCCTGGAAACACTCTTAAGTTTGAAGGTGTGAGACAATGATTAGTGTGAGTTTGTTGCAAACTATAACACATAGAGAACCAGGCGAATGTATAATATATCTATGATATTCATGGTCTGTTTAATCTTTTAGATATAGATATTCCATGTCATGTTCGAGTTGAAGCAACTGGCAGAAGGTTTTCTGACTCATCACAAGTGGTGTTGGCAAAATCTTTATCATAAGATTACAATGATCTTATTATGGAATTCACATCTATAGAAATGACTGAGATCAGACTTTACAAGCTGACACCCACTGACACTTTTTGCAACCAAACAAATAACATCCTGCTAACAAGTGTCAAACCTCATCGAAAGTGTGAGATGTCCCTCATCAGGCAGGCAGACCTGAAACCTAGTACTCATACAGATGCAGCAGTCCATAAAGGCACAGTAATGCAAATAAAACAGTTTTGTCAGGTTGAGTGACTGTTGATTTCTCAGGTCAACATTTAACGAAATTTAGCCCTAAATATCGATTGTAATGGAACTATACAGGAATAGAAAATGTTTATCATCCTTGTAAATATGCGATTAAAAATATTACATTTGGTGATTGTGGAATGTCATCAGTCATCAGAATGACTTAACTGGTGACCTCTAACCGCTCCTTCCTAGCCTGAGAACCAGATCTGTTTGTGTTGTCTTGTTAATTTCTCTACTCCCAGCTCCAACATTTATTGTCTCCCCTTTTAGCTTCTCTCCACCTACGATCCATGAACAGAGTCTTTAAATGTTGACCTTCCATAGTTCTTACATGTTCTCCAATAATTACAAAGTTAACACAGTCTTTGATCCTCCAGCACATCCCCTCCAATATCTGTCTGTCTTCCAATCACATACTGTGATGGCAATTTTTAAAGTGCAAAACAGTTCTTTGAAAATGGTAGGTAAGACAGGAGAATCGACCACAGGATCAGTAACCGAGGACGAGCCCCCAAAATGTGATGGCAATTTCTAAAGTGCAAAACAGTTCTATGAAAATGGTAGGTAAGACAGGAGAAATCAATTGCGCAATAAACAGTTTTAATATACTTGCAAGTAGAGAGTACGCAGGTAACAAAGTAACAGTGAATAGTCTCAACACAAAACAGGCAATCGACAGTATTTAAGGACAGGAGAGGGGTGTGACAAATCCTGCACATTCCAGCTCAACAGGACACATTCCCTTTGTTCCATTATAACCTACACATCACACAAAGGACAGCTCTCCTTCCTCCCATAAATATCTTCTTCAACTCTAAGAGTTCCAACCGAACCCAAACAGACAGTAGATGTCCTGGTGAGTTTACACAGATAAGGAGATAAAGAATAACCCTTTCATCAGCTGATACCAGTCAATGATGCCCCCTATGCAAATACCAGATCCCCCACATTCCTCTACCTATCTAAACAGTGGGACTCAGTCCTTTATTCAGTGAGAATACATTGTATAAAGAAATTTCCCTGACAATACGTGTATTCTATATCCTAACCTTACATGGCCTGGTAGTGTCCCCTCTTGGGTTTCCTGGCTCCACACACTTATCAGGTTGTGTGGGGCCCCTCAATAGTGGATACCAACTGCTTGCAATACATTACCTCATATAGCACAAGATAACGAAGTATCACTCCTCTTACAACAGAATACCTCTAAAATACATGGGTATCATCAGGGAAAGACAGGCTTCCTCACAATGGTATGTTCCAACTTAAAGTCCATGGGTTTATTCATAGAGTCTATGACAGTCTCATGGAAAACTCCTATCAGAAGGTATGGACAGGGTGTGTGGGACCCATCAACAATGGGGCATCACATTTCCTACCTAGTGTCCTTCGTACAGAGATAGTTAGTACTCTCATACAATGTGACAAGCTTTATTCAGATACTTTTCATGCCCAGCATCTATCACCCAAAACAATGAGATAAGAGTTGTTTAGAATGTACTGTATCTGGAACTCAGGCTGTTTCCCAGTTACATTGACCTTTTTTATGATGTATAACCCTCATTGCCTTAATCAAAAAAAATCCTCTCTACTGAAACGTCTGTATAAATAAAACCTGCCAGTATCTGCAAACATTTCAATTAATAATGCAATTTCTATTTCTATTGTAATTTCTACCTGAAAGGGATATTAAATTGTTGGCTGTGTTTGTAAATATGTGCTGTTTTATACATACAGTAAACCAAAGGTTTCCTCCAGATGTGACACTTGGCATTCAGGCTCAATCTTGTGGTATGGCATTGTAACTAACTCATTGTCATTCTTCATTTCTATGGATGCAGACATTAGTCTGGACCCTCTGCTCAGCTTCTCATATGAAAAAGGCCAGGATTGACAACGATTTATAACTGTGACAAGAATTTCCTCAAAAAATATAGTTATTTGTATTCCACTTTGAGTTACTCCACCAGAACACATCTGAACCCCTCTTTCCTTGTTCTTTCTTGATCCAGTCCTGCTGATAAAATCTCTTAGGTGATTGCTGATTATTTAAACAGAGTTTCATTAAAGGTTTCCTAGCAATAAAGAAAAACTGTCATCCACATTTCTATTGGTCCCGTGAACAAGAAAAAGTTAACTTGACTATACAGGCCATTTGTGGGGGAACAAAGTTGAATTTCTATTTGAATTTTATCTGTAAAACCCAGAGAGGGAAATATCTAATTTGAATATTCAGATTAGGCAACACCTTCAACAGTAACGTTCACTGGTTGTACAGACCTGGATAAATATTAATATTAGATTATCTGATTGAGTTGTTTTTGCACTGGAATTAATAGAAGTCTACCTTTCTAGCAACTGTTATTCTATATAATTTACTGCAACTATTTTTTCCCTATATAATTTATTGTTTTAACCTTTTAATTTAATCTGTGGTTTAAGGTCAAGAAAGTGACCTTTAGGTTATGTACATTAGATGCTGACTGGTTTTGTTACATTCCACTGTGTTTCCGGTTTATAACTTGACCAGTTCACTTAAAATGAAATGTTCTAGCCGTCTCAAAAGACATCAATTACTTTTTGGAATAAACCTGAAATGAATTCTATCTTTTGTTGTTGAAAGTTTGTCCCTAAAGTAATAAATAGAATGGTCTACAAAAATGTTTACATTTCAATCAAGACTTCAACAAATTGTTCAACAAGTATAACCTGAATCTGTTATCGTCCCATTTCAATGAGAATGCAGATTATATGATCAAGCTTCCCACATCGGTCTTCAGTGGTAAAAAGGAAGGACTGATAGTAATTGTTTCAAAATGACCAAAAAGCATAGCAGCCAGCATGATAAGAAAAGAAGAACATGGACTTTGTGGCTGTAACCGTTTTCAGTTGGGTTAAGATAATTGCAAAAACATTTCTCTAATGACCAAGTTGCCTTTTAAAATGGTAAACTTGGATTAGCAAACAAAATGTGCCACTGGAACACAAGAGTCATGGTTGCTGATAATGGGCTTCTGTATGTAGATATTCCATTAAAAACCAGCCGTTTCCAGCTACAATAGTAATTCACTTATTAACAATGTCTACACTGTATTTTTGATTAAATGTGATGTTATTGTAATGGAAGAAAAATTGCTTTTCTTTTGAAAACCAGGAAATATCTAAATCATTTGTGCTTAAAAATCAAGATGACATACATACACACCCATATCAAGATTTGCAGACCAACATCATGAGCACAGATGTGTGCACACACACACACACACACACACAAAACCTTGCTTATAGTTGATCCGCCTCTTGCCCAAACCAAACCCAGACCCATACGATACCAAGTAGATCTTAGCAAACAGTTTTAAAAAAGCACAACAATCATCTTAGGTTCTCGGTAAGTTTAATTGTACTACCATTAATGTCTGATGATAACTAATCAATTCTGGTAGGGGATGTAGTATTGTTGGAGATCATTCAGTTTGTTCTTCAATTAAATGGTTCACATTATAGGTCACATTAAAAGTGGAAAAGGTTCTGACATGATTTATCTTTGTCTCATTCTTTTACATCACAAAAACCTGGCATTTCAACAGGGGTGTGTAGACTTTTTATATCCACTGTATTCTTCTTCACTCTCATTACGTAGTTGTCGGCTGCCATGTCACAAGGAATTTAATTGTTCAGGATGACGCTGTGTTGCTTGGTTCATCTGACAAATAAACATTGAAATGTGTAACATGGTTTGGAATTCTAACTAGATTTTTCGCCAATGTGAGGCGGTGGTGGTGGTGGAGGGTGATGGTGGTGGGGGAGGCAGGAAAGATCCACATGGGGATTTGTAGTAGAGCAAATTACACTACAGCACTTATATTATGTTGCAACCTGGTCTCAGAAGGATGACGTAGACTTTTTTACATAAATTTTAGGCAGGGGATTTCGTAAGAAATATATTATGTGCAGTAAAATAACATTAGAGTCGGAACGGAGAAACAAAAGCAGTTACTATTGTTTGAACCGGTGACCTTCCGCATCTTAGACAGGCATGCTACCCACTGCTTTTCTTTGTAATTCTAACTCAAACCCTAACCTTAACCCCAGTGCTGTGATACCTAACCTTAACCCAAACACAAACCTGAACCCCAGCACTGTGAGATCTAACCATAATCGTAACATTTGATACGTTGTAATAGAGTTCCTAAGATATGTTACGTTTTAATAATTTCGTTATGTACCATACGTTTTGGTGGCGCATTGTAATGTAACCTAACGTCACATACGAAATCGGGTGCCATGGATTTTCATAATATAGTCTACGTAGGTTCCTGAGACCAGGGTGCACGACCCAACCTGAGGCTGTGAGCAGATAGGGTCAACCACATTTTTCAAAATAAGGCCAAAAAACCACAACCTGCGAAAAGCCCAAACGCATATTATAAGCAGACTTGGCAACACTGTATGGAACACAGTTGGCTAGGCTACACAGCAATGCCAGCTGTCTCAAACAAAAATAATAATATTGTGTATTTCAGGATAAAGATATGACAAGGATAATTACTTTCTCATTCATGATGTTTTAAAAAATCTGCCATTTCGTTTAGTGGTTGAAATAATTATCGCATACCCGGTTGTCAAGGGAGAGAGTAATTCTATTATTTATTGCAGCATTAGATAGGCTTGTTCATGAGGTTAAGGAACTGGTCTTCCTTACCCAACCTCAATCTCATCTCACTCAAACTCTTCTTACTGTAATGTTGGTTACAAGCAAATGTATACATTGAAGGGTGTGTCTACCTAGCAAAGATCAGGTTTCTAAGACAATAACCCCCATGCCAAATGGTCAATGCAAACATTCCTGGGGTTATCAGAGCGCAACCTACAGAGAGACAATCTAAACAGAGATGTTTCTGTTGTTCTCATTATCTAGGCACATTCATGTCCAAAAAAACATACATTCATATTGAAATTGTTAATGCTCAGATTCCACAATGTCCTTGAAAGTCGTCCCCCAAAAAAAACTATTCATATTATTATTATTACAAGGACGTGGGTGTTCACAGTCTGTAACAAGATGCTGTATCCCCTTCTGTCTCAACTTAGTGTGTAGTGACCTCTAGAGTCCCCCTGTTAGTCTAATTATCTACCATACACGTAACAGGGAAAACAATAACACACAAGGGGAAACAGATATTAACTAGTAATGATTAGAAATGTGGATTAGGTGTGTGTAGTTGTGACAGGAAAGGCCAAGGGGCGTTTAGGATAACGTGTTGTGTGGTGCTGGGAAACTGGAATACAGGACCAAGGGAACATTGGCAGAGTCCCCCTGTTAGTCTAATTATCTGTCCTGGGTTCAACACTAAGGGGTGGGGGGGTGTGGGGGGGTGAGGACACCATGTGTACTTTCACTACTGTAAATGACATTGGGTACAAGATGGACTCAGGCATCTAAAAAAGTTTCCTAACTACTGAAACATCTTATCTTCACAGGGATTACAGGTCAAATACAAGAAACACAATGGAGAATTATTTATATTGCAGACATGACATTTTCCCTCAAATAAACTCAAATATATGCTACACTGATGTGTTCTGTATCTTTTACCTGGTGGTCAACATTGTCACCTTCCTGGTTGGAGTTCTTGGGAACGGCCTGGTCATCTACATCACTGGTCTCAAGATGAAGAAGACGGTCAACACCACCTGGTACCTCAGCCTGGCCGTGTCCGACTTCATATTCTGTGTCGCAATTCCACTGTTTAACATCATCCTCATTTTTAAAAAAGTGGATTGCATCTTTGAGCTTTTCATGAGTTCCTTCATTTTTGCTCTGATATTCATCCCCATGTTCAGCAGCATCTTCCTCCTAGTCATCATCTGTGTTGATCACTGTCTGTGGGTGGTGTTTCCAGTCTGGTCTCAGAACAACCGTACCATCGACAAGGCCTCTATTGTGGTGATCCTGGCCTGGGTTTCCTCTGCCCTCAGCACTCGTTTTATGTTTGTGGGTGAAATAGACAGGGAGAAGATAGTAGCGAGTAACTTCATTGGTGGCTTTGTAGTGCCCTTCCTCATCATCTTCTTCTGTTACTCTGTAACTATCCTGAGACTGAGAACCAGACAAATGAGGAGTGTGTCCTCCAAGTCCCTCAGAGTAATGACTGCCCTGATCGCCATATTCATCATCTGCTGGCTGCCCTTCCATGTCTTCATGCTGTTACCCTGGAACCACATATTTTACATCCCAGAGGTCATAATACCTGGACTACTGGTCGCAATAATGTTAGCCACAGTCCATAGTTTCCTCAGACCAGTGATGTATGTTTGCATGGGGAATAACGTCCCACCAACACTCAAGAGGTCCATAGTTGGTAGGATTGAGAATGTCCTTGGAGAGGAAGACCCCCCCACCACCAGCCATGAAACATCCACACATCTCTAAAACTCTCTGAGGATGACAAGGACTCAGGGGCTGTGGAACACGGTGTTGTTAAGCAATGCTTAACTTTGGTGACATTTCTATTATAAATGTATGATCGTTTGATGGCCTCATGTAAAATTCCAATTAACTGCATTTAAATAACTGCATAAAAAGTAAGCTTTTAAAGTGGTTGAGGGTTAAACCGAGATTGACATTTTTTCTTTTATCTTATATGAGAAATGTTACTGTAATGAAGAATGCAATTTGTCTACATAATAAAACCATACAGCTCACATATCCATACTTACCTTACAAGACAGCCATCCAGTGGTCTCTTCATGGTCTCCAAGTCTAAAGAAGTCACAGTAAAACAGTAGATAACAGAGACATGATCACAGAAACTCCCTTCCACACTGCATTAATCAAGCAAACAGACAAACTACCATTAAAAAACTCTTTATAGGTTTGTGTATTTTGGGGGCTAGCTTGTTCTCAGATCTGTATACATTTTTTATTCAGCAAGTAGTTTTCCATCAACCAGAGCATAAATGTTGTGTGGTTTCAAAGAAGTTAGAAGGTGTTGCAAGACCCCAATATAATCCTATCAGTTGTCATATGGTTAATGAGGTCTGGTGGTTTTGTGTATTTTTACATCCAGGACACACAGTTCTCATTAATGCGGTCATACAGAGTATTTATAACTCAAAGGTTATGACTTGAGACATACTGAGGACTTTCAAAATGGTGACATGGTCCCATGACTGGTTGACTGTATATACAGTGGGGAGAACAAGTACAGGTGCTGGTCATATAATTACAATATCATCAAAAAGTTTATTTATGTCAGTAATTCCATTCAAAAAGTGAAACTTTATTCATTCAATACACACAGACTGATATATTTCAAATGTTTATTTATTTTAATTGTGATGATTATAACTGACAACAAATGAAAATCCCAAATTCAGTATCTCTGAAAATTTAAATATTACTTAAGAAAAAAAAGATTTTTAGAAATGTTGGCCAACTGAAAAGTATACAGCACAGCACTCAATACTTAGTTGGGGCTCCTTTTGCCTGAATTACTTCAGCAATGCAGCGTGGCATGGAGTCGATCAGTCTGTGGAACTGCTCAGGTGTTATGAGAGCCCAGGTTGCTCTGATAGTGGCCTTCAGCTCTTCTGCATTGTTGGGTCTGGCATATCGCATCTTCCTCTTCACAATACCCCATAGATTTTCTAAAGGGTTAAGGTCAGGCGAGTTTGCTGGCCAATTAAGAACAGGGATACCATGGTCCTTAAACTACTGGTAGCTTTGGCACTGTGTGCAGGTGCCAAGTCCTGTTGGAAAATTTAATCTGCATCTCCAAAAAGTTGGTCAGCAGCAGGAAGCATGAAGTGCTGTAAAACTTCCTGGTAGACGGCTGTGTTGACCTTGGACCTCAGAAAACACAGTGGACCAACACCAGCAGATGACATGGCACCCCAAACCATCACTGACTGTGGAAACATTACACTGGACTTCAAGGAACGTGGATTAGGTGCCTCTCCTCTCTTCCTCCAGACTCTGGGACCTTGATTTCCAAAGGAAATGCAAAATTGACTTTCATCAGAGAACATAACTTTGGACCACTCAGCAGCAGTCCAGTCCTTTTTGTCTTTAGCCCAGGCGAGACGATTCTGACGCTGTGTCTTGTTCAAGAGTGGCTTGACACAAGGAATGCGACAGCTGAAACCCATGTCTTCCATACGTCTGTGCGTGGTGGTTCTTGAAGCACTGACTCCAGCTGCAGTTCACTCTTTGTGAATCTCCCCCACATTTTTGAATGGGTTTTGTTTCACAATAATCTCCAGGGTGCGGTTATCTCTATTGCTTGTACACTTTTTTCTACCACATCCTTTCCTTCCCTTCGCCTCTCTATTAATGTGCTTGGACTCAGAGCTCTGTGAACACCCAGCCTCTTTAGCAATGACCTTTTGTGTCTTGCCCTCCTTGTGCAAGTGTCAATGGTTGTCTTTTGGTCAGCTGTCAAGTCAGCACTTTTCCCCATGTTTGTGTAGCCTACAGAACTAGACTGAGTGACCATTTAAAGGCCTTTGCAGGTGTTTTGAGTTAATTAGCTGATTAGAGTGTGGCACCAGGTGTCTTCAATATTGAACCTTTTCACAATATTCAAATTTTCTGAGATACTGAATTTGGGTTTTTCATTAGTTTTCAGTTATAATCATCAACTTTAAAATAAATAAACACTTGAAATATATCAGTCTGTGTGAAATGAATGTATACATTATACAAGTTTCACTTTTTGAATGGAATTGCTGAAATAAATAAACTTTTTTTTTTCTAATTATATAACCAGCGCCTGTATTTGATACACTGCCGATTTTGCAGGTTTTCCCACTTACAAAGCATGTAGAAGTCTATCATTTTTATCATAGGTACTCTTCAACTGTGAGTGACGGAATCAAAAAAAAAATCCAGAAAATCACATTGTATGATTTTTAAGTAATTAATTAGCATTTTATTGCATGACATAAGTATTTGATACATCAGAAAAGCAGAACTTAATATTTGGTACAGAAACCTTTGTTTGCAATTACAGAGATCATACATTTCCTGTAGTTCTTGACCAGGTTTGCACACTCTGCAGCAGGGATTTTGGCATACAGACTTTCTCCAGATCCTTCAGATTTTGGGGCTGTCGCTGGGCAATACGGACTTTCAGCTCGCTTTGCAGAAAAGCATCCCCAAAGAATTAAGATTCCACCTCCATACTTCACGGTTGGAATGGTGTTCTTGGGGTTGTACTCATCCTTCTTCTTCCTCCAAACACAGCGAGTGGAGTTTAGACCAAAAGGCTCATCAGACCACATGACCTGTGTAGTTCTGGGCTGATCCCTCACCTTCCTCATGATCATTGATGCACCACAGGGTGAGATCTTGCATAAAGCCCCAGACAGAGGGAGATTGAACATCATCTTGAACTTTTTATAATAATTGCGCCAACAGTTGTTGCGCCAAGCTGCTTGCCTGTTGTCAGCCCATCCCAGCCGTATGCAGGTCTACAATTTTATCCCTGATGTCCCTACAACAAGACAATGGTTAACAGTCAAATAAGATAGCTAGCTATCAAGCTAAACTATATCTCTGAAAGTAATCTCACTGACATCTAGTGGCTAAGTCTGGTAGTATTAGTCCCAACAGACAGTAGTAGTTGAGTGTTTCTTGTGCACAAAGATTAGCCAATGGTGGATCAGATACTGCCCAGGTAGTTTAGACACACCCTTCTAATTATAATATGCCACTAGGAAAATGTGAAATGTTTCAAGAGGAAAAGTAAAAGTAAAACTAGAAATAAATGAATTATTTAAAATATACTTTGTTGGCTTTTAGATGGCAAAGGAAATTATTAAACAAATTTTATATTTAACAATTCACTCATCAAATAACCTAGACCTGACACTTGTCATTCCAGGGATTTGGTAGTTCTGGGTATGTCTTAATAATTACATCAAATTAATGTTTACTCTTTATTTCATTATTTTTATGATGTGAGAACTTCATATTGTGACGGAGCTAATCAATCATACATTTCTATCTGAAAAAGATATTAAATTGTTGCCTGTGGTTGTATCTACAGCTCGGGAAAGAATTAAGAGACCACTGCACCTTTTTCTTTCCTTTCCAAAAAAGTTGAAAAGGATGGTGAGAACTGTGACATTCGTGTATGTGACCTCAACAACTATCTTGCTAACTAATACCCAAAAAGAACATAGGTTAAGAGTCAAAGTAAATTGCTGCATAATAGACTGCAAAAATATCATACCATACAAGTGTCTTTTAATGGTCATTTGTCTGTTTGCTTGATTAATGCAGGGTTGAAGGGTGTTTCTGTGATCATGTCTCTGTTATCTACTGTTTTACCTTGAATTTTTTTAGATTTGACCATGTAGTGACCACTGGATTGCTGTCTTGTAAGGTAAACATGGATATGTGAGCTGTATGGTTTTATTACACAGACAATGTGCATTCTTCATTACAGTAATACATACTGTAAGCTAAAACAGAATCTGTCAATGTCACAACAGGTGGTGTAGTGCAGTGTTGCATGGACAAGGAACCAGGTGCAGGCAGGGGTAGTCGGTGTGGATTCTTTAATTGATAAGAAATAAACAAACACCGAGCACAAAACACACAAAGTAAAGGGCTGACTAAAGCAGCAAAAAACGACAATATGAAATAACACAAGTACTTACAATAACGGCAACATAAACGACATCCAAACATGACAAGAACAATGAGCCACAATGTGGGGAGCAGAGGGGAAACATATATACACATACAAACGATTCAAATTGGGACCTGGTGTGAAGGATTGAAAACATGTGACAGTCCGGGATGTGTTCGTGAGAATATGGGAAATTGTGAAAATATGGCACGGTGGCACTGCTGCTCACCGCACCATGACAGTCAATCTCTTTTCAACTCTCAACCAGAGGATACAGTTTTGGGCAAATTTCCATTTGGCCACGAAAAGAACATACATTTATAATAGAAGTTATGCATTGCTTATAACACTGTGTTCCACAGCCCCTGAGGCCTTATCATCCTCAAAGAGTTTTAGAGATGTTTCATGGCTGGTGGTGTGGGAGTCTTCTTCTCCAAGGACATTCTCAATCCTATCAATTATGGACCTCTTGAGTGTTGGTGGGACGTTATTCCCCATGCAAACATACAACACTGGTCTGAGGAAACTATGGACAGTGGCTAATATTACTCCCACAGATAGTCCAGATGTTATGTATGGTTCGGGTTTAAATGTTTTGTTAAATGCATTTTTAAATGCGTCGTTCTGGTCTAACAGTATGAAGACATGAAGGGGCAGCCAGCAGATGAAGAACATAGCTATCAGAACAATCATTACTCTGAATGGCTTGGAAGACACACTCATCATTTGTCTGGTTCTCAGTCGCAGGATAAAAGTAACACAAAAGTAACAGAAGATGATGATGAGGAACGGCACTACAAACCCAACAATGAACACTTGTGTTCTACCTGTGAAATTAAAACGGGTGCTGAGGGCAACAGACAAAACCCAGGTCAGGATCACCACAATAGAGGCCTTGTCGATGGTACGGTTGGTCTGAGACCAGACTGGAAACACTACCGACAGACAGTGATCAACACTGATGATGACCAGGAGGAAGACGCTGCTGTACAAGGTGATGTACATCAGAGCAATGGTGAAGTTACACATGAAAAGCCCAAAGATGCACTCCTTTCTTACAATGAAGATGATGTAAAAGGGTGGGTAGGCGACACAGAATATGAAGTCGGACACGGCCAGGCTGAGGTACCAGGTGGTTTTGACCGTCTTCTTCATCTTGAGACCAGTGATCCAGATGACCAGACCGTTCCCAAGAACCCCAACCAGGAAGTTGAAAAAATTGACCAACAGGTTGGAGATAGAGAAAAAATCGCTGAAGCATATATTGTGTTTTATGAGAGGGAATATGTAATAATCCTCCATTGTGTTTCGTGTATTTGACCTGTAATCCCTGTGAAGATAAGATGTTTCAGTAGTTAGGAAACTTTTTTAGATGCCTGAGTCCATCTTGTACCCAATGTCATTTACAGTAGTGAAAGTACACATGGTGTCCTCACCCCCCCACACCCCCACCCCTTAGTGTTGAACCCAGGACAGATAATTAGACTAACAGGGGGACTCTGCCAATGTTCCCTTGGTCCTGTATTCCAGTTTCCCAGCACCACACAACACGTTATCCTAAACGCCCCTTGGCCTTTCCTGTCACAACTACACACACCTAATCCACATTTCTAATCATTACTAGTTAATATCTGTTTCCCCTTGTGTGTTATTGTTTTCCCTGTTACGTGTATGGTATACGCTGTTGTGACGGCACCTTCATTCTGGGTTTTGACCCGTTGTTTCCTTTAATTCTAATTGTATAAGAACGTTCCCTGTAAGGGTACTGTACTCTGGATCCTTTGCCTGGTTCCCTCCTTTCACCACGCTACACCATGTCAATGTGTATGAAGGTGTTCTCTTCCCAAGGACCAAGGGCCCTTTTACACTATGAGACAGAGTAAAATGTGACTGGAATATGTCTTACTGGACATCCTTTTTTTAGGGCATTCTAATTACCACCTGGTAAGATAAAATAGGAATGTGGGCTTCGAGCAGCAGTGCAAGTTGACCGTTCCTATCAAACGTTCTGCAAGTACTTTATATGAAACATGTTTTTCTAGATGGAACAATGATTGTTTGAGCTTGTGTTTTGTAATAAAGTATCTGTAAAATGTGAATTTGGAAACATTTATTTTTGAAGATCTGATGTGTGTTTTATTCAGGGTTCTGAAACATAATTAAATATTTGGGGAAATAGTACCAAGCGATTAAAAAAATTGTAAGACAATAATCTGATGAACACATTTTGGATCACTGCCGAAGCAGGCAATAAAATTGGTTTGAAATGTTGAGAGGAGTCATTGATTTACACTGGTATTCCAGTATTTTATATACTTTTTATAACATAATTTCACCGGGCTATTAAAACATGACTTGGACATAACTAAACAATTTGTGCTAGTAAATAGATAAGATACCATAGACAATTACACTAAATTGAATTAGACTAAAAACAGACAACCTATTGCATTATCTCTGTATATTTCTAAGTAATGACATTTCTGCAGTAAGAAATGTGTACAATTGTCACAGAATGAACATACCAACATTTATGAACATATACAGTAGTCCAAGTCTAATATATAGGATTAACAGAAACAGCCCCGGAATGTTTTTTAAACCTAACCCTGACCTTTAATTGTGAACTGTATATATTGTCAATGCAATTTTAATCGGTAATTGGCATAACACTTCTTTCAAATTTAACACATCATGACAAGATACTTTATTAATTCCACAGGAAAATATTTCCAGGAACTTTTGTATTATGGTACGTTCAATGATCTCCAACAATACTACATCCCCTACCACAATTGATTAGTTATCATCAGACAATAATGGTTGTACCATTAAACTTACCTAAAATCTAAGATGATTGTTGTGCTTTGTTATAGTTCAGAAATTCAATTTTAAAACTGTCTGCAAAGATATACTTAGTATTGTAGGGGGCTGGGTTGGGTTTGGGCAAGAGGCGGATCAACTATAAGCAAGGTCGTCTGTGTGTGTGTGTGTGTGTGTGTGTGTGTGTATGTGTGTGTGTGTGTGTGTGTGTGTGTGAGTGCGCGTGTGTGCGCACATCTGTGTGCATGATGTAGGTATGCATGTATGTCATCTTGATGTTTAAGCACAAATGTTTTCCCGTGCTAATAATATCCAATGTAATAAAAAATACAGTGTAGACATTGTTAATAATGTGAATGACTATTGTAGCTGGAAACGGCTGATGTTTAATGGAATATCTACATACAGAAGCCCATTATCAGCAACCATCACTCCTGTGTTCCAGTGGCACATTGTGTTTGCTATTCTAAAGTGAACCATTTTGAAAGGCAACTTTTTCATTAGAGAAACTTTTTGCGATGATCTTAACAAAACTGAAAACTGTTACAGCCACAAAAACCATGTTCCTCTTCTCTCATCACTCTGGTTGCTGTGCATCAAGGTCATTTTGAAGCAATTACTATCCGTCCTTCCTTTTTACAACTGAAGAATGATGGGTGAAGTTTGATCATGTAAGCTGCATTCTCAATTAAATGGGATGTGAACAGCTTCAGGTTTTATTTGTGGTACATTTTGTCACGTCTTGGTTGAAATGTAAAGATATGTGTAACCCATTCTATTTATTACTTTAGGGACAGACATACTTTCATTATAATATAATTCTCACCACTGCTTTATAAATGATTTTGGTCTTCATTGGTTAAAGCTATTGATATGTTTAGTATGAGATTATCTGCTTGTAAAAAAACATATAACAATAGAAAAGCAAATAAATATTCAAAGGTATTTCTGTTTTATTCCAAAAGTAATTGATGTCTTTTGACAAGGCTAGAAGATTTCATTTTGAGTGAACTGGTAAAGTTATAAACTGGAAACACGGTGGAATGTAACAAAACCAGTCAGCATCTAATGTACATAACCTAAAGGTCATTTCCTTGACCTTAAACCACAGGTTAAATTAAAAGTTTAAAGCAGTAAATTATGTAGGAAAGAAAATTGTTACCAGTAAATTATACAGAATAAAAGATTTGGGTCCAAATCGTAGTTTTAGTTCAGCATACTCAATCAGATAATATAATATTCATATTCATCCAGGTCCATACAACCAGTGAAAGTTACTATTGAAGGTGTTGCCTAATCTGAATATTCAAATTAGATCATTCCCTCTCTGGGTTTTACAGATAAAAATTCAACTTTGATCTCCCACAAAATGGCCTATTTAGTCAAGTTAGCTTTTTCTTGTGGTTCACGGGACCAATAGAAATGTGGATGACAGTTTTTCTTTATTGCTGGGAAACATTTAATGAAACTGGGTTAAAGCAATCAGCAATCAATTTGTATGCATGCATAAAAGTGGTCACCTATGAGATTTTATTAGCAAGACTGGATCAAGAAAGAGCAAGGAAAGAGGGGTTCAAATGTGTTCTGGTGGAGTAACTCAAAGTGGAATACAAAGAACTCTAGTTTTAGAGGAAATGATTGCCATAGTTATCAACCATTTTGTCAATCCTGGCCTTTTTCATATGAGAGGCTGAGCAGAGGGTCCAGCCCAAAGTCTGCATCCATAGAAAGACCATAAAGAATGACAATGAGTTAGTTAAAATGCCATACCACAAGATTGAGCCTGAATGTCAAGTGTCACATCTGGAGGAAACCAGGCACCACTTATCATCTGACCAACAAGTAGATTTGTCAAGTGAATTTTTCCCTTTGATATGAAGGATGCATTGGCATTGATCAATGGCAAAATTAAATAAATTATAACAATTTTAATTTAATGTTGTAATACCATAAAATGCGGTCCAAGGATTGTCAATACTTTTAAGAGCCACTGTATTTTTGCAAGAGAGTTTTCTAGACCTGTTTCAGTCCCTGGTTAGAGGGGATTCATGATCATGAGGTAGAAGGGCCTTTCTGTGTCAGGAGTGGCGTTGCTGATGGTGTCGTTCACACGAAACTCATGCATGAAGAGAAAAAACAATAAAAAGAGGACATCTGTTTTTCTTGCCTGTGTGTGAGGGACCAAAAGTTCCTGGTAAGACTGTAAAAAGGTTTTTCAGCATGTCCCTAAAATTATTTAAGCTATTTCCGTCTTAAGGGTGTTTTTAAGGGTAACATACAAGTGGGGTTAGTTTTTAGTTTGGTTGCCATCAATTTTCACATGATTCCTTGTGCCTTTAGAGCTCACACACCCCCCCCCCCAAAAAAAAAAAAAAACTTCAGTGAGCAACCACCATGCTTCACAGTGGGGATGGTATTCTGTTCACTATAGGCCTTGTTTACCCCTCTGCAAACATGGCGCTCATGGTTGTGACCGTAAAGCTCTATTTTGGTCTTGTCACTCAAAATTACACTGTGTCAGAAGCTGTGAGGCATGTCAAGGTGTTGTCGGGCATATTGTAACCAGGCCTTTATGTGGCATTGGTGCTCCTAGAAACTTTGGATACAGATAGCCTGAGTTCCAGGTACATTTCATTCTAAACAACTATTATCTCATTGTTTGGGGTGACAATATCGGTTGGAGCCAGGGGAAGAGAAATGAACAAAACACAAACACAAACAGATCTGGTACTCAGGCTAGGAAGGAGCTAAACATCAGTTAGAGGTCACCAGTAAAGTCACCTTAATGACTGAGGATATTCCACAATCACCAAATATGATATTTAATTTAATGTCATATTTACATGGATAATAACAATGTTCTATTCCTGTAGTTCTATTACAATCAATATTTTAGCGAAATTTGTTCCTGAGAAATCAACAGTCACTCAACCTGACAAACTCTGACCATGACAACTGTTTTACTTGCATTACTGTGCCTTTATGGACTACTGTATCTGTATGAGAACTAGGTTTGTGGTTACTCTGCACGATGAGGGACATCTCACACCTACAGTGGGGTTTGACACTTGTTAACAGGATTCGTTTGGGTGCAAAAAGTGTCAGTGGTTGTCGTTTTGTAATGTCTGGTCTCTGGAATCTATATGCTTGTGAATTCCATAATAAGATCATTGTAATCTCATGATGAAGATTTTGCCAACACCACTTGTGATAACAAGTCAGAAAACCTTTTGCCTGTTGCTTCAACAGGTACATGAAATGGAATATCTATATGTAAAATATTTAAAAAACCATGAATATCATAGATGCATGGACAAATCCATCTGGTTCTCTATGTGCTTATTTATTATTTATTTTCACAACTTCTACTTTGGTGTGGAGTCCGCTGGTTAGTTTGGATCTACAGTACTGTATATTTAATACATTGTTATGTTGTACATAGGTTCGTACAGCTTTAACAAACTGTAGCTACAGTCCTCTGGACCAGAATATCTGCTAAACGCCTTCCACAAAGCTCTAACACTGTTTTGGTATCAGTAACCAGAATCCCATGAAAACATCTTTGATGCTGATCTAAATGTTTAGCCTCCAGCTCAAGCAGGAGAAACTTTTGGTAAAGACGTCACCTGTTTATCAGATTCAAACACATTTTTGTGTTTATATACACTCAACCAGACGGGACCAAGTCACCATTTTGAAAGTCCACAGCATGTCTCAAGACAACATTCAAGTTTAGAGTAAAGACAATGTTGCATTTTAAGTCCTCAAGTCAATGTTCATCTGTTCTATGCAAACGTAAATGGGAATGTGTTTTCTTGTTTCTCTTACACTGCCAGTACACCAAGACAAAAGTACTCTGTCCTTTTTGTGAAAATACACAAACCACCTGACCTCACCAACAATCAACACCTTCTAACTTCTTTGAAATGACACAACACTTTTGCTCTGGTAGATGGAAAATCTTTGACAAAAAAATGAAAAAGTTATACAGATCCGAGATCATTGGTTCTGACCATATTCCTGTTCGAGTAAGCATGAAGATAGACCCCAAGGATAAGCTAAAATACATAATCAGACCACAGGTTAAAAGAACAGAGTCTCAATACATGGCTGCTCACTAGACTGCATGAATATCATACCATACAAGTGTCTTTTAAAGGTCATTTCACTGTTTGCTCGATTAATGCAAAGTTGAAGAGATTTTATTGTGAAGAATAATATGTCTCTGTTAATAATACATTTCAAAAGAGTGAGATGCAAAGGGTCCATTTCACAAAGTTAAGAATACTTCACTGTTTATTCCTGCTGCCTCTGATGTTGTGGACTATGCAAAAGATAATAGCTAGAGTCTTTGTTGTTTTGCTAATTTTACCAGCTGGATGTTTTAGTGTATGGAATTTCAAATCATCGATCATCCATCCATCATCTTCCGCTTATCCGGGGCCGGGTCGCGGGGGCAGCAGTCTAAGCAGGGATTCCCAGACTTCCCTCTCCCCAGACACTTTCTCCAGCTCTTCCGGGGGGGGACTGAGGCGTTCCCAGGCCAGCCGGGAGACATAGTCCCTCCAGCGTGTCCTAGGTCTTCCCCGGGGTCTCCTCCCGGTGGGACGGGACCGGAACACCTTCCCAGGAAGGTGTTCCGGAGGCATCCAAAACAGATGCCCAAGCCACCTCAGCTGACCCCTCTCGATGTGGAGGAGCAGAGGCTCTACTCTGAGCTCCTCCCGGGTGACCGAGCTTCTCACCCTATCTCTAAGGGATCGCCCAGCCACCCTGCGGAGAAAGCTCATTTCGGCCGCCTGTATCCGGGATCTTGTCCTTTCGGTCATGACCCAAAGCTCATGACCATAGGTGAGAGTAGGAACGTAGATTGACCGGTAAATCGAGAGCTTCGCCTTGCTGCTCAGCTCTTTCTTCACCACGACAGACCGATACATTACTGCAGAAGCTGCACCAATCCGTCTGTCAATCTCCCGTTCCATCCTTCCCTCACTCGTGAACAGGACCCCTATATACTTAAACTCCTCCACTTGAGGCAGGCACTGAATTTCAGATCAGTCTTAACATAATGTGACTGCAGACAAATAATGAAATTGAACTTTACTTGTTGACAACATCTGAAAAAAGCAGGAAATCCTTGAAATTGTATATGTTTTTGCACAAATTCACTGTGACATTATAACCACACCAGTCTGAAATCTGTCTGACAAGATTTCACTACTCTGTTTTATTGAAAGACTTCCCTCTTCAGGCTGCTGGTCAGAATGCACTGTCAAGGCACTAATGTCCTCTGGGTGGTAGGTTTGCTCTTAACGGTCAGTGACAGTGTTTTGGGTATGTTTTAGGCAGTATTTCAATATTTTTTCAAAGAATTGCATCAAATAATTATTTTGGATTTATTTACTTGTTGTGAGTTTTGAGAAGCTTGAAATAGCATGTCACTTGCATGTTCCTCAAGGTCGAACGCCAAACACATTCAGACAAGGCCGGAACCACAATCTATAGATGAATCGGTGCCACATTTCAAATCAAATTTAGCAATCTACAGTGCCAAATAAGGTTTGGTTATAGAGGTTAATGTAAAAGGACTAAAATCTAATCTCCCATAGTCGGGCACATGGCTGATCTACCAACTGTTTTTCGGAACCTCCTGTAAAAAGACAGGAAGTGAGAACGGTATATTTCCAGATCTGCAGACCAACATTTAAACATACATTCAGCAAGCAGATGCCCAGGAGTCAAACTCCCACCTGACTGGAAAATATACTTGTAATATTAAATGAGAACCACTAGATGGCGTACTAAGGAGCCTCATTTTCCTTCTATAACTACAACTGTTTTGGGTGGAAGTATAAAGATTTATATAAAGACTTAAAGAGAATCCCCCTGAAATATTTAGACACACAGCCAAAATGCGCTTTAATACATGTGTAATTGATGAAGTAAACAAAAAAATTACAAAGAAATTATTTGGTCTAAAAAGAGGTCTGTACTTGTAGACCTGTGGTCTTTAACTGCTCTGATGCCCACATTTGTACATTAGTGAAGTGCTTTAATAGTGTGTGTTGCTATTAGCCTGGATGCCTCAAACCCTATTTTGGTCAGAAGGTACACTGGTCCTCTTACAAGTACACAACATGTTTTGAATTTAGCAGGTTGACCTGTAGTCAAGCATGTTGTCTCTTGCATCTGTATAAAGAAAGATTCTGATTTCAGTGTGGTGTCTTGAGTGTCCATGTCTCTGACTACAGTGCCATCTGGTTTTGCAAAGGTTGTGGAAGTGTTTACGCTTCTTTGCTCAGATGTAGTAGCTGCTCCATCTACTGGAGGTTCAAGGTTTGTAACCAGATGAAATATCAAACATAAAAAATTGTTTATTAAGATTAGTGTTAATATATAGTGCTGTTTATAATGTAACAGGTGTTATTGGAATGACAACACTGAGTGAAGCATTTATTGTGAATCTTCAACAATAAACCTGAAGGCACCATTATAGCAGGATCACCATCATATTATAATGAACAGTAAGTTGACAACAACTCCTTAGACTTGTTTTCCACTAGGTTGAATGTTTTTCAGACAGTCTTTTCAGAATATCAGCTAAGGATCTGCAAAGATCTACTGATACCAGTCCTAGATTAGTTGGTGCAGAACTGACAAGACAGCACAGTCATACCTGGGACTCTGGCTAGCTCTGTCCAAAAGATTTTCTCATAATTGGTTTCCTCTCAGACTAACTCTTGTCTTATACTTGGTTTCCTCAGAAGCCAAACTCAACTTTAAGTGCAACCAGTCAGTGTCCTTCACTGGTGTATTATTGGATGAGAAACCAGCTGGTAATGTGTCCCTAATATTCAGTAGTCCATTCCAGGTGAAAGACATATGCATTGTTTCATTATGTACCAAACACAGGACCAGGGTCCAAAACAATGTGGCTGTCTAACTGGGCACCAAGCACTAGTAAAGAGTCCAACCTGACTGTAATATAGTTGTCATGGAATGAGATTGTTGATCTGAGCTGATGTCACACAGGAAGCTGTTAACCAACACTGCACATCCCTTAGTTCTTCCTTTTATATGTTGGTATAGTGCTGTATGTGTCTTAGCTGACTGATGTCTAGACAAGACATTATTTGGGTACTTGTACTATTTACTGTATGTTAGTTCACCAGATTCACTGTGGCCTTAGAGCATACCTAAAGAAAACAATGTACTATAAAAAAAAAAAAAATTCCGACAACAAATAGCACTTTGATAACTAAATCCACTAATCGAGCTTTCTTTATATAAGGATTGAAGAATTATATGAAATCAGCCTAAACATGTGATTTTTCCACAAAATTGAATACCTGTCACTGAAATGTGTATGAGAATCTTTCACTTATCTGTTTTTGTGAAAGTCTGCCCTCTTCAGGCTGCTGGACAGAATGCACCATGTCAAGGTGGTAAAGGTCTCTGTTCAATGGTATGTTTAATAATTTACTTGTGGATTTCTGTATGTGATACATTTAAGCAGGGCTATAAAGTGGGATATGATTTAAAGGGCACATGGCTTGGCAGGGCCCACTGATTGTAATAATGTCATTATAATCTGTAAGTAAGGGGGCCCGGGCATATATCATTTCAGGGGGCCCAGGATTCCTAGCCATGGCCCTGTGCATAAGTGTCCAATACGATCCTAGGGGTTCCTGAACACTCCTGATACTAGGGGTTCCTGAACACTCCTGACCTAAACAGGAAGGGTGATGGAAAGGATTGAAGTAATTATTCTTTAGTGAATGTAAGCATAGTTAAAATTAATGTTAGTGACATAGAACCGTGTACAGGCATGACTTTCACTTGAGGAACAGGGTTTGTGATGACTCTGCTGGAGAGATTGTGGGGCCTGAAAACTCATTCGTGACATTCCGCCCCCTTCTGGTGATTGTGGAGAATACAATATAATCACTTCTCATTGTTGGTCATCGATACGCATTGTACTGCTGTAACTGTGTGGAGTGCTACAGTCCAAATCCTAAAAGGATATGCAAAACATTATTTACTGTACATTTCACCACAGAAGGAGAATAACAGGTATTTTAACTTGCATCAGTCTTTCCTTTTCAGGAGACGGAGAGCATCAGACAAGAAAAAAATAGAAAGAGTGAAAGAGTGAAATGTGAAGGATTAATAATTTTTACTTTGGTGTGGAGTCCGCTGGTTAGTTTGGAACTACAGAACTATATATTCAAAAAAGGTTCCTCAAAGCATTAACACTGTTTTGGTTTTAGCAACCAGAATCCCATGAAAACATCTTTGATGATTAACTAGATGTGCAACCTCTAGCTCAAGCAG
Source organism: Esox lucius (assembly GCF_011004845.1). NCBI lineage: Eukaryota > Metazoa > Chordata > Actinopteri > Esociformes > Esocidae > Esox > Esox lucius. The sequence goes on from NC_047593.1 coordinate 16,573,307, forward strand.
TAGAAACTTCCAGACGCAACCTGGTTATCAGATTCTAACACTTTTTGTTGTATATATACAATCAACCAGATATGTGACCATATGTTGGGTTTAAAGTCCTCTAGTCAATGTTTAAGTATTCTATGCAAATGTAAATGGGAATGTGTGTTTCCTGTTTCTCTTAGACTGCCAGCACACCAAGACAAAAATATTCTGTATGACGGCATTGATGAGAACAGTGTGTCCTTCCTGTATGTGAAAATAAATAAACCATCAGACCTCACAAACAATCTTGACGACTGACAGGATAATTTTGAGTCTCACAACACTTTCTAATTTCTTTGAAACGACACAACATTTATGCTCTGGTAGACAGAAAACCTCTTACTGAATAAAGTTAAACAGACCCAAGATCACTGTTCTGGCCAACTTCCTGGTTGAGCAAGCATGAATATAGACCCCCAGGATATCCAAACCCCCTAAAATACACAAACATATAAGTGACTATATGTCACACAAGTGACTTTAAACAGTAATTTGTCTGTTTGCTTGATTAATGCAGTGTGGAAGGGAGTTTCTCTGATCATGTTATTTACTGTTTTACTGTGAATTTTGTAGACTTTGAGACCATGAACAGACAACTGGTCGGCTACCATACAGGGTAGGCATGGATATGTGAGCTGTATGGTTTTATTAAGTAGATAAATTGCATTCATCATTACAGTAATATTTCTTATAAGAACTAAAAGAGATGCCATCAATCTCTATTCAATCCTCAATCTGATGAACACCCTGTTAATGTAATGAAGGCTTTACGTTGACATTAGGCCGTCAAAAGAACAAACATTTATAATAGAAATGTCACCAAAGTTAAGCATTGCTTATAACATTGTGTTCCACAGCCCCTGAGGCCTTGTCATCCTTGTGTGGATGTTTCATGGCTGGTGGTGGGGGGGTCTTCCTCTCCAAGGACATTCTCAATCCTTCCAACTATGGACCTCTTGAGTGTCTGTGAGACATTGTTCCCCATGCAAACATACAACACTGGTCTGAGGAAACTATGGACTGTGGCTAATGTTACTCCCACTATAAGGCCACTTCTTATGACCTCTGGGCTGTAATACATGGGGTTCGGGGGTAACAACATGAAGACATGGAAGGGCAACCAACAGATGATGAACATGGCGATCAGGGCAGTCATTACTCTGAGGGACTTGGAGGGCACACTCATCATTCGTCTCGGGATAGTTAAAGAGTAACAGAAGAAGATGATGAGGAAGGGCACTGCAAAGCCACCAATGAAGTGACTTGCCACTATCTTGTCCCTGTAATTTTCACCCGCAAACATATAGCGGGTGCTGAGGGCAACAGACAACAACCAGGTCAGTACCACAACAACAGAGGCCTTGTTGATGGTACGAATGTTCTGAGACCAGACTGGAAACAACACAGACACACAGCCATCAACACAGATGATGACCAGGAGGAAGACACTGCTGAATAAAGGGATGAATATCAGAGCAAAGGTGAAGTTACACATGAAAAGCCCCTTGACGCACACCTCTTTAAAAAGGATGATGATGTAAAAGGGTGGAAAGACAAAACAGATTATGAAATCGGACACGGCCAGGCTGAGGTACCAGGTGGTGTTGACCGTCTTCTTCATCTTGAGTCCAGCGATCCAGATGACCAGGCCGTTCCCAAAAACCCCAACCAGGAAGGTGACAATGTTGACCACCAGGTAGAAGATACAGAAACCATCAGTCAAGCATATATTTGGGTTTATGAGAGGGAAATCCTTATGTTTGTAATAGCCATAATACTCCATTGCTTTTCTTGTATTTGACCTGTAATCCCTGTGAAGATCAGATGTTTCAGTAGTTAGGAAACTGTTTTAGATGCCTGAGTCCATCTTGTATCCCATGTCATTTACAGTAGTGAATGTACACATGGTGTCCTCACAAAATGCCAACATTCTGACAACATGACAGTACTGGTTTATATACAGAATCGTAAGTACCGGGGATCCAACACGTGACAGATGGCAGCAAGTGCAGCTGTACTGTAGCTCCGCCTCAACTCATCCAAAAGAAAAAGAGTCGCCAACTTTTCGTTCGAGGTTGATGATCAGGGAGTAACAAATACCCAAAACCACTATGGAAACTGTGCCTTCAAACCTTCGAGACTAAAGGAGGAAACACTTCCAAGTGCGTCAAAGACAGTCATGCAGATATATTTAAAGAATTCAATGTGAGTGAGTTTCAATTCACGTTACATTAACAACGTTTCCAAAGTATTATCCTTGTTATATCTTTATCCTGAAATACACACTACCATTATTTAGTTTGAGACAGCTGGCATTGCTGTGTAGCCTAGGCAACAGTGTTCCATACAACATTTGCAATGGCTAAAAGCTAAAGGCTATCGTGTTTAGGCTAACATAATGTAACCATAGCTCATAGTAGTAGGCTACCATTCTTACCGCTCAGTCTGTGTTATGTCATCTAAATATAACATTAGTATTTTAAATAAATATTTTTGGACTAATGGTCTATCACCATGTCAGTAAATCTAAACTACAGCTTGCACTAGTCTGAGTAGAGGTGAGTGAGTGTGTGTGTGTGTGTGTAGCTTCTGCTCGCCTCGCTGGTATTGGTACCACAGATAAAAGCATTGTCTGACCCCCTTTGGGCGTTGGTTTCGATTAATGTTTTAAACAGTTTTGGTGCCCTACCAGCATGCATTGAAAAGTCCACATGGCTTAGTCCTGTCACCATATGGTAACCTGTTATGAAGGAAAATACACAACCCTGATTTACCCGATCCAAATCTTAAGTTCAGGCATGTCCAGTCTGGTTAAAGTAACATTGATGTGTTCTAGCACATAGATAAAATACCATAGAAAATTACACTAAATTGAAATAGACTTACTAAAAATAGACAACCTATTATAGAAGGAATGCATTGTCTCTGTATTTCTAAACAATTACATTTTTGCAGTACGAAATGTCTACGATTGTCACAGAATGAACATACCAACAGTTGTCAATGTGACCAGTAGTCCAAGTCTAATATATAAGATAAACAGATATATTTCCTACATACATATGTCAGGAGACTCACTAAATAATTCTCCATGAATATTCATTACTCCTCTGATCACTACGTTTTATTTACATCACTCAACCAAACAATGAAAACTAAAAACAGCAGAACTCACACATATTCCTGTATCAACACATTATCAGGACAGATACTTGTCAACGTAAGGAATGATCCATAACCTGTACAGAACAATGTGGAATATTGGAATAGTGATTCCTTCATGTGAAACAGAGGAAGTTTAATTCTGACTATAACCTAGATATTATTACATTCCCACTTTAATCAAACTTCACACCTCTACTGGCGCTTATCACTTTGGGTGGGTGGAGGCTTCTTATCAAATTATATCTAAAGTCATTTTGAATTTTGGGAAACCATCACCATTCAACAAGGCCTTAATTGTGATCTGTAAATATTGTCAATGACATCTTAATCAGTATATGCTTGGCAGTCCATAAAAATTAACTATCTACTGGTATAAATTCCGTAGTAAAATATTTCCCACAACTTTGGTATTATGGTATGTTCAATGGTCTCCAACAATATTACATCTCCTACCACAATTATTTTTGTTATCATCAGACAATAATGGTCGTACAATTGAACTTACCAGACTCTAAGATGATTGTTGTGCTTATTTCTACTTCAGGACTTTTAAAATTGTCTGCAAAGATCTACTTAGTATAGTAGGGGGCTGGGTTGGGTTTGGGAAAGAGGCTGATCAGTTATTGGCGAGGTTTTCTGTGTGTGTGTGTGTGTGTGTGTGTGTGTGTGTGTGATGTAGGCATGCCAATCTGGATATGGGTGTGTATGTATGTCATCTGGGTGTTTAAGCATAAATAAGCTTGAGGTATGATGTCATGCACATGTGGACTTGTGGACAAGAAGATCGGTATGATTCTATTCATGGTCTGATGTGTTCGTATGAGAACTAGCTTTGTGGTTGTCGGCCTGATGATGATGACATTGCACAGGCCACAATCAACAACCTGATCAACTCTATGTGAAGGAGATGTGTTGCACTGCATGAGGCAAATGGTGGTCACATCAGATACTGACTGGTTTTCGGACCGCCCCGGAACCCCCCAATACAGTGAAACTGCACATTTTAGAGTAGCCTTTTATTGTGGGCAGCCTAAGGCACACCTATGCAATAATCATGCTGTCTAATCAGCATCTTGATATGCCACACCTGTGAGGTGGATGGATTATCTCTGCAAAGGAGAAGTGCTCACTAACACAGATTTAGACAGATTTGTGAACATTATTTGAGAGAAATTATGAGAAACCAGCTGGTAATGTGTCCCTAATATTCAGTAGTCCATTCCAGGTGAAAGACATATGCATTGTTTCTTTATGTACCAAACACGGGACCAGGGTCCAAAACAATGTGGCTGTCTAACTGGGCACCAACCACTAGTAAAGAGTCCAACCTGACTGTAATATAGTTCTCATGGAATGAGATTGTTGATCTGAGCTGATGTCACACAGGAAGCTGTTAACCAACACTGCACATCCCTTAGTTCTTCCTTTTATATGTTGGTATAGTGCTGTATGTGTCTTAGCTGACTGTTCTCTAGACAAGACATTATTTGGGTACGTTTGTGTAAGATGAATTTCACCAAAATATTGAACTGTAACTTTAAAAAAACAAATGTGACGATTGGAGTCTGTGCACTGTCCAGGTTTCTTTATGTAAGGATTGAAGAATTACATAAATTCAGTCAATAAATAATTTTGATATCGGATAATAAAACTGAACAGTACTTGTAGAAAACATCCCTTTGGGAACCCAAACTTGAGATTCATTTCCTTGGGTTATCTATGTAACTGGATATTTTTCCATATCATTAAAGACCTGTCACTCTGAAGTGTCTGAGAATCTTTCCCTTATCTGTTTTAGTGAAAGTCTGCCCTCTTCAGGCTGCTGGGCAGAATGCACCATGTCAAGGTGTTAAAGGTCTCTGTTCATTGGTACGTTTGCTGGTCACTCATGACAGTGTTCTGTATGGAATCCCAGTAGTCACAAATGTCAGTAAAAGGTTATTTGATGAGCAAATTGTTTAAAAGGATAGCTAAATATAAATCTATTTAATCAGTTCCTTTGCTTACTATAAGCCAACAAAGTAAATAAAAAAAATATTTATTTATTACTCACCCTTTATATTTTTCAGCACCTAACTTTTTGTTGGGTATGGTCTTGATATGCAACACAACCAGGAGGACTTTGGACAGGGACAACAACAAGTCATTCAAGCCTGGTACTCTGGACGTGTGGGCCAAGTCCTGATGTCCTCCTAAGTTTAAACAGAGAAGGAGACAGGGAAAATGTAGAAAGTGCATTCTTTAGATCCACAAGGATTTACAGTGGAAAAGGAGAACTGAGTGGAGAAGGAGAACTGTCCCTACTCCTCCGGCACAATAATAAAGCAGCATAAACCCTTGGGGTGGAGACAGGGGGGTCCAGTGAGACTGTGGCCCTATCTGGGGGAGGCCCCGGACAGGGCCCAACAGGCAGGAAGTCAATCCACCCACATTGCCGGGCATCAACCAAAGGTACAGCTACCAACTGCAACCACCCTGAAATGAGGGCCGAGTATTACCAGCAGAGTTCAACTAAAGTTGCACGATGGGCGCAACGGGGAAACAACAACAAGCCAGTGACTCCGCCCCTGAATGGTATTGGAGGGAGGGCATCCCAGTGGTGATGAGAGCCCACCTGGCAAGACAGCAAGGCTAGACAGTTGTTGAATGTACATCAGTCAGACGTGTCTCAGAAAGACACATCTTAAAGTTAGCTACATGTGTTCAAGACCTCAAGACAAAGTTTATGTATTCTATGCAAATGTAAATGGGAATGTGTATTTCCTGTTTCTCTGACACTACCAGTACACCAAGACCAAAATAATCTGTATGACGGCATCGAGGAGAACTGTGTGTCCTTCCTGTATGTGAAAATAAACAAACCGCCTGACCTCACCAACAATTTTGAGTCTCACAACACCTAACTTCTTTGAAAACACACAAAACTTATGCTCTGGCAGATAGAAAACTACTTGCTGAAAAAACCTATAAAGATATATGGGCCATGGCCACAAAAATCACATTCCTCTTCTCACTCTGGCTGAATGTCACTGCTTCAGAAAGACAGGAAGGGAAAGTTTCAGGTGAAGGGGCCCTGTGGTATAGCTGGGTATGATATAATGCACGTGTGGACTTGTGGACAAGAAGATCAACATGATTGGGTTCATGGTCTGATGTGTCCGTATGAGGACCAGGTTTGTGGTTGTCTTCCTGATGATGGCCGTCTGATACCTTCAAGGAGGCTTGACACTTGTTAGTAGTGTTTATTTGTGTTGGATCAGGGTCAGAGTCTACGTGTAAAGTCAGAACTCTTAAATCCAGATTATGAAATTAGATTTGGTTAGTTCCCTTTCCGTCTCCCTCCCCATTTGTGTGGATCAGGGTTTGGAAAAGGACATTGTCTATACAGCAACAGGCCCGGGTCCACGGGGGGGCAAAGCTGGGCATGATACATATTATAAAAGTAAAAAACACATAACTATCTTTAAAAGTTTAAGAAGCCATGTCTTTTTTCCCCCTTTTCTACCGTTTAATCAAAAAGGTATTCTGGTCAATGAGGCAGGAAACAGGCGCAGACGTCAAGTGAAACATCCTTTTAATGTTCTTATTAGAAACAGAATCGATCAATTGATGAACAAATTCACTGTGAGACATTATAACAAGACCCATCAGCCTGAAGTTGTCTGACATGACATAACTTATCTGTTTTAGTGAAAGACTGCCCTCTTCAGGCTGCTGGCCAGAATGCACTGTGTCAAGGCGGTAAAGACATCTCGGTGGTAGGTTTGCTTTTAATGTTCACTCATGACAGTGTTCTGGGTAAATTTCAATATTATTACAAAGAATTACATCAAATATATATATTTTTCATTTATTTACTTTATTATTTCAAAGTTGTGAAAAGCTTGAAATAGCAGGTCACTTGCATGTTCCTCAATGTCGAACGCCAAACACTTCATTCATTAAAAGCCTGAACCACAATCCATAGATGAGTCGGTGTCACATTTCAAATCAGATTCAACAGAATATGGTGCCAAATGAGGTTTGATTATAGAGGTTAATGAAAAGGGACTTAAATCATATCTCTTATAGTCAGACACATGGCAGTTCTACCAACTGCTTTTCAGCGCCTCCTGTAAAAAGAGAGTAAGTGAGAGTGTTATATTTCCAGATATGCACACCAACATCTAAACACTAATTCAGCAAGCAGCCGCCCAAGGGTCAAACTCCCACCTGACTGGACAATTTACTTGTATTATTAAATGAGAACCACAAGATGGAATCCTAAGGAGCCTAAATTTCCTGCCAAAGGAGCCTAACTGTTTTAGGTGGAAATATAAAGACTTATAAAGACTTAAAGAGAAACCCTGAACATTTGGATACACAGCCAAAATGCAATTAATGCAAAAAAAAAAGAAAGAAATTGATCAGGTCTAAAAGGATGTCTGAACTTGAAGATGGTCTTTAACTGCTCTGAAGCCCTCAAACGCTATTTTGGTCAGAAGGTACACTGGCCCTCTTACAGGTACACAACCTGTTGTGAATTTAGCAGGCTGACGTGTAGTCAAGCATGTTGTCTCATGCATTTGTATAAAGAAAGATTGCAAATTCAGTGTGGTATCTTGAGTGTCCATGTCTCTGACTACAGGGCCATTTGGTTTTACAAAGGTGGTCAGTTTTATATAATACAGTAAACCAAAGGTCACCATCTACGCTGTAATGTTTTATACATACAGTAAACCAAAGGTCACCATCATCGCTGGTCTGTTTTATTCAGACAGTAAACCAAAGGTCACCATCATCACTGGTCTGTTTCATACACACAGTAAACCAAAAAGGTCACCACCATCACTAGTTTGTTTTATACATACAGTAAACCAAAGGTCACCACCATCACTGGTCTGTTTCATACATACAGTAAACCAAAGGTCACCACCATCGCTGGTCTGTTTTATACATACAGTAAACCTAAGGTCACCACCATCGCTGGTCTGTTTTATACATACAGTAAAACAAAGGTCACCACCATCGCTGGTCTGTTTCTTACATACAGTAAACCAAAGGTCACCACCAACGCTGGTCTGTTTTATACATACAGTAAACCAAAGGTCACCACCATCGCTGGTCTTCCTGTTTGTGTCGGAAAAACCTCACATGGACATTCATCAGATGGTGATTATTAACATTATATTTCATTCATAAATATGGCCACGTTATTTAATGTGTGGATATCTGTATGTGTTATGCATACGGGTTCAACATGTTAATTCATTTTCGTGTTAATGAAGCCTCCTGACCTTAACAGGAAGCGAGATGGAAAGAATATAAATACTTATTATATAGGACATGATTGGATGTGGGTGAAATAGGAGTTAAAAGTAAGATTTGAGATCAGTGGTTCTGGCCAAATTCCTGGTTGAGTAAGCATGAAAAAAGGATTAGCAAACCCCCTAAAACACACAAACAGAATACATACATACATACAATACATGGCCGCACATTATATTATATCGTGCAAGTGTCTTTTAATGGTCATTTGTCTGATTGCTTGAATAATGCAGGGTTGAATCATGTCTCTATTTTCTACTGTTTTACTGTGACTTTTCTACACTTGGAGAATATGAAGAGACCACTGGATGCCTGTCTTGTAGGGTAAACATGGATATGTGAACTGTGTGGTTTTATTATGTAGGCAATTTGCATTCTTCATCACAGTAATATTTCTCATAAAAACTGGAAGAGGTGCCATCAATATCTTGTCAACTAGATGAACAGCATGCCTGTTGTTTAGGTCTATTTTACATGAGGCCATCAAAAGAACATACATTTATAATAGAAATGTTACCAAAGTTAAGCATTGCCCCTGAGTCCTTGTCATCCTCAGAGAGTTTTAGAGATGTGAGGATGTTTCATGGCTGGTGGTGGGGGGGTCTTCCTCTCCAAGGACATTCTCAATCCTACCAACTATGGACCTCTTGAGTGTCGTTGGGATGTTATTCCCCATGCAAACATACAACACTGGTCTGAGGAAACTATTGACTGTGGAAAATGTTATTCCCACTATAAGTCCAGTTCTTAAGATTTCCAGGTTGTAGTTTTGGTGGTTTTTTTCTAACAGTATGAAGACATGGAAGGGCAGCCAGGAGATGAAGAACATGACTATCAGGACAGTCATTACTCTGAGGGACTTGGAGGATACGTTCATCATTCGTCTTGTTCTCAGTTGCAGGATGATAACAGAGTAACAGAACATGATGATAAGAAAGGGCATTGCAAAGCCACCTATGAACAGACCCACCACTTTCATCTTGTAGTTGTGTGTTTCACCTGCAAATATATAGCGTGTGCTGAGGGCAATAGACAAAACCCAGGCCAGGACCACCACAACAGAGGCCTTGTTAACGGTACGAATGGTCTGAGCCCAGACTGGAAACACCACCAACACACAGTGATCAACACTGATGATGACCAGGAGGAAGACGCTGCTGAACAAGCTGATGTATATCAGAGGAAATGTGAAGTGACAAATGAAAGGCCCAAAGATGCACTCCTCTGTAACAATGCGGACAATGTTAAAGGGTAGAAAGGCAACATAGAATATGAAGTCGGACACGGCCAGGCTGAGGTACCAGGTGGTGTTGACCGTCTTCTTCATCTTGAGAACAGTGATCCAGATGACCAGGCCGTTCCCAAGAACCCCAACCAGGAAGGTGACAATGTTGACCACCAGGTAAAGGATACAGAAACCATCAGTGAAGCATCTATTGTGGGTTATGGAAGCAACACCCACTTCAATAGTGTTGACACTGTCATGTGTGTAATTGACATCATTCTCCATTGTGTTTCGTGTATTTCACCTGTAATCCCTGTGAAGATAAGATGTTTCAGTAGTTAGGAATCTGTTTTAGGTGCCTGAGTCCATCTTGTACCCAATGTCATTTACAGTAGTGAAAGTACACATGGTGTCCTCACCCCCCCACACCCCCCCACCCCTTAGTGTTGAACCCAGGACAGATAATCAGACTAACAGGGGACTCTAGAGGTCACTACACACTAAGTTGAGACAGAAGGGAATACAGCATCTTGTTACAGACTGTGAACACCCACGTCTTTGTGTGATGCCTGACAGACTTCCTGTGGTGGACAGGCTTGTCTAAGTGTGTATGAGCAAGTGTGTGTGTAGAGAGAATGTGCGGTGTGTGTGTGTGTGTGTGTAGGGACCATGAGGGTTTGGTCAAAGTCAAGTTTGTGTGCATACATTCCTACTGGAGTGCAAAAAGGTCCATTTAATAATCAATGATGTCTATATTCTATCATTTTGTGGCCCTTTGGACCCAAAGGAACTGGGAGCCCTGTCAATGTGTATGGAGGTTATCTCACTCCCAAGGACCAAGGGCTCTTTTACACCATGAGACCGAGAGTAAAACAATATTTTTACATAATCTTTTTCAGGGTATTCCAGGTTACATTGGAGTATACTACCAGGTAAGATAAAAGTGGTTGTGAAACATTACGACATAGTTGGTAAATCATTACCAAGCAATTAAAAAAAATGGTAAGACAATAATCTGATGAACACTATTGCTCAAGCAAACAGTTTGATGTGTTGAGAGGTGCCATTGATTTACACTGGTGTTCCAGTTATTAAAATACGTTTCAACATAAGTTCATCAGGCTATTAAAACAGGACCTGGACTAGGGGCTAAAGGTCACCATAACATGTTAGTCGAGGTCCAGCGAGTTGCTACTACCACATCAAGAGCCCATAAATTACAAGTACATGTCCATTAAATGTCTTTAGGTGTCCATTAAGAAATTAATAACTTTCACACAGAATATAGAGTGGATATATAAAGTCTACACACCCCTGTTAAAATGCCAGGTTTTTGTGATGTAAAAGAATGAGAAAAGATAAATCATGTCAGGACTTTTTCCACTCTTAATGTGGTCTTGGAAGTGAACCATTATAAAAAAAAAATGTCCCCCTCAAAGATTTCAGTTTGTTTTTCAATTGAATTGTTCACGATTTAAATCATATTAAAGGTGGAAAAAGTTCTGACATGATTTATCTTTGTCTCATTCTTTTAAAAGAACCGGGCATTTTAACAGGGGTGTGTAGACTTTTTATATCCACTGTACATACAGTGGTGCTCAAAAGTTTGCATACCCTTGGAGAATTGGTAATATATGACAATTAGTAAAGAAAACATGAGTGAGCAGGCAAAACACATGTCTTTTATTTCTTATGGGATTCATATTCAACTGTAGGTCATAAAAGAATGGCCCAATCATAAAACAAAACATGGCAACAAAGAAAAAAATCATTCCAAATGACAGTGTGCTAGAGGCTGTGAGGCATGTGAAGGTTTTGTCAGGCATACTGTTACCAGGCTTTTTTGTGGTATTGGCACAGGAAAGGAATATTTCTGGCAACTCGACCATGAAGCTCATTTTTGTTCAAGTATTCTCGTACTGTGCTCCTTGAAACAACCACACCGTCTTTTTCCAGAGCAGCCTATATTTCTCAGGTTACCTGTGGGGTTTTCTTTGTACCCCGAACAATTTAATTGCCATTTTTACCTGTGTGTGTCACCTTGTGAGTCTGTAACAAGGCCAAACATTCAAGGGCATGTAAACATTTGATCAGGGCCATTTGGGTGATTTCTGTATTCATTATGATTTAAAAAGGAGCCAAACAACTATGTGAAAATAAATGGCTTCATATGATCGCTATCCTTAAATATTTTATTTTTTGGCATGATCAGTCATATTTCAAAATCAAGGCAAAGATTTCACAATTTCTTCCAGGGTATGCAAACTAATGAGCACAACTGTACAAACAGTGTAATATATAAAATAAACAGCTGTATTACCTACATACGTCTGCCAGGAGACTAACTAAATAATCACACATAATAAGTCCAAACGTACCAGTTTAATCCCGATTATAACCTAGATTTTATTATATTCACGTTTTTTTCCTGTTATTTCCATCAGACTTCATACCTCTACAGGCGCTTATCACCTTGGGTAGATGGGGATTTCTGGTTAAAATATCTTTAAGTCATTTTTTTTTTTGGAAACACGGCCTTCATTTTTTTTATATAGTGTTAATTACATCTTAATCAGTAATTGGCTTGGCACTCTTCAAATTACCTACAGAATAATAAGCTACTGGTATGAACTCCATAGTAAAATATTCCCTACAACTTTGTTATTATGGTATGTTCTCGATCTCCAACAATCCTACAATCCTACATCCACATTCCTATCCCCTAACACAATTGATTAGTTATCATCAGACAATGATGGTTGTACAAATGAACTTACCAGGCTCTAAGGTGATTGTTGTGCTTTGATAAGACAGGAAGGTGTACTTCAGAAAGACAGGAAAGGAAAGTTTCAGTTGAAGGGGCCCTGTGGTATAACTGGGTTTGTTCTCATGCACGTTTGCGCTTGTGGACAAGAAGATCGGCATGATTAGGTTCATGGTTTGTGGTTGTCTGCTTGATGATGGCTGTCTGACACCTTCAAGGTTGCAAGCTTTTGAAATTAGATTTGGTTAGTTCTCTTTCCGTCTCACTCCCCATTTGAGGGGGGGGGGGGGGGTAAAGCCAGGCATGGTACATATTATAAAAGTAAAAAAAGTTTTTTCCAAATTTTCTACCATTTATAAACTGAGCCAAAAACTAAAAAAGGGGAAGCAGACTGCAAACTGAGTTCTAACCCTAACACAAACAATGAACCACCAACTAAAGCAAAAAAAAAAAATAGAGACATGAATGGTAAGGGTTCACCAAACATCTACGATCTGACCCTGTCTCATATCAGCTGCTTAGTACCATGGTCTAACACAAGTGTTTAAATGTTTTCCCTCTGCTCCCGCATTTGTGGTGCAAGCTCTTTTCTTATATTTGGTTATCTCTCAGACTAACTCTTTTCTTATATTTGGTTATCTCTCAGACTAACTCTTTTCTTATATTTGGTTATCTCTCAGACTAACTCTTTTCTTATATTTGGTTATCTCTCAGACTAACTCTTTTCTTATATTTGGTTATCTCTCAGACTAACTCTTTTCTTATATTTGGTTATCTCTCAGACTAACTCTTTTCTTATATTTGGTTATCTCTCAGATTAACTCTTTTCTTATATTTGAGCCAAACTCAACTTTAAGTGCAACCAGTCAGTGTCCTTCGCTGGTACATTATTGGATGAGAAACCAGCTGGTAATGTGTCCCTAATATTCAGTAGTCCATTCCAGGTGAAAGACATATGCATTGTTTCATTATGTACCAAACACAGGACCAGGGTCCAAAACAATGTGGCTGTCTAACTGGGCACCAAGCACTAGTAAAGAGTCCAACCTGACTGTAATATAGTTGTCATGGAATGAGATAGTTGATCTGAGCTGATGTCACACAGGAAGCTGTTAACCAACACTGCACAGCCCTTAGTTCTTCCTTTTATATGTTTGTATAGTGCTGTATGTGTCTTAGCTGACTGCTTTCTATTCAAGATCATTTTGAGGTACTTGCACACAAGAAAAATGTATTATGGACACAGGTCCATTTCACAAACTTAAAGGGATATTTCGACCACATTTCTTGTTGATAACTAAAATCACTAATGTGTAGCCTAAGTTAATTTTACCCAAAAATGAAATGTCACTTTACCAAAACCTCACTGTTCACCATTGCTGCCTCTGATCTTCTGGACTATGTACAAATATAATGGTTGGAGTCTGTGCCCTGTCCAGGTTTCTTTATATAAGGATTGAAGAATTATATCAAATCAGTCAAAACATAATTTTGATATCAGATTATAAAAGTTAAAGTGGAAAATATCCCTTTTGGAACCCAAATTAGGGAATATCTTCCTTTAATCATCTATGTTACTGGATATTTCCCCACCACATTAAATACCTGCCACTCTGAACTGTCTGAGAATCTATCACTAATCTGTTTTAGTGAAAGTCTGTCCTCTTCAGGCTGCTGGGCAGAATGCACCATGTCAAGGTGGTAAAGGTCTCATTGGTATGTTTGCTGGTCTCTCATGACAGTATTCTGGATATGCTTTATATTAAGATATTATGAATTAAGTAAAATAAATGTTTACTCTATTTCATTTCATTATTTCTATGATGTGAGAAGCCTGAGCTAAAGCAAAAACATTATTTGTTGAATCCACCCAACCATTCACTGAATAGGTTATTTGCATATTCCTTCAACGTTAGCCTAAGCAGCATATATAGTGTTACATGTTTCTGTAGACCTTACTTGTAAATGTCAAGTTTATCCTTATTTCCTTACGTATTCTGTTGAAGGCCTAGTTCTACCCTAACGATGCTTTCAGTAGAACCAAGGAATGTGGCTCATACTATATATTAGGTTGATATCAATATATAGTTAGGTGTTTATGTCCACCCACTGTTTGTGACCTCGGCAGATGTGTTTGTGATTTAGTAACTTCAAAGTAACAGTCCTTTTCTAAGCTGTGTTTCTGTAAAAACCACACCTGTACAAGTAAATGTCTTTTCTGAGCAAAGAGGATGAACAAAATAGTATAACAAGGTGCCCCTAGACATTTTAATGCTGATTCTGTATCTTAAAGACAACTAATCTCCATTGCAGAATTTGACAATTTCAGACATTTTTACATCATGGTAAAAGACAAGATTCTAACATTCACTGTATTTCATTCATGTTTGGACTTTGGGTGTGGACTGTTACAACAACATGGTAAGTTACAACAACATTCTACACATAAGAGTTTACTGTGTAGAAAAACCAACACCTTTTGGACCATTTTCTGTCTTCCAATCACTGGAGATTTGCCTCCCTCAGCATGAGATTTTGTACCTTTCAACATGGCTCTTAACTTTCAACGGCAAATACAAGGGATGTATTAAAGATGCTTAAGAAGGTGAAAAACTATTTTTTTAAAGAAGAAAGACACAGTGACTAACCAAATGACAGCCAAAATTGGACCAGTCCTGACGACCAAAACCTGATGGAGAGTAAATTATTTCCACAAACTTGCAGTCAGACGCTAATTCCATAAACACTCAGGTTTTTTGCCAAAATACCTTCATCAAAGCAGCACTGCTAAAAATAATAATGCAGGACATCCCACAAATACTACATGAATGTGTTTTAAAATGTTTGGTGTTATCTCCTAAAAGGGAACCATTTAAAAATATCTACTGGGAAAAAATTAGTAATGGAAATAAATGATGTCCAAATTACTGTAGCCTGCAGTATAAAATAACCACCCGTGGCCCCTACCTGGTTGTCCCTCTGGTCATGCTTCTGACCTGGATTAGGTTTTATAGACTCTGAACACAACCCAAATGCATTTACTAATTATTACAACTTGTACTCTTAACCCAGCACAGCCAGAAGAGGACTGGTCACCCCTCTGGCCCTCTTAGGGAGTTTTTCCTGGCCACTGTACTTTCTGACATCTGCTGATGTAAAAAGGGCTTTATAAATACATTTGATTGATTTAAACTATTAGAAGGAATGGGGGCTCCCTTTGTTTCAGAACAGATCCAATCCTTCTTGGAATGCTGTTATAGAAGTCCTGAACTGTATCTAATGGGATATCAGACCATACTGCTTTTCTCCATAACTCAAGGGTCTAGATTTTGTGCTCCTCATTATAACATTCAATTCTACTGTGATTTTGAAGGCTGTGCTTTCCACAGCTGTTCTTGTTTGTTGTTGCAATTTGGCCTTATTCTGCAAAAAATATTATTATTACAAAGTAATGAACCATTTCTGTTCTTTAAATGAGACAAAAAATAGTCAAAGAATGTAATTTGTAAAACACTTTATTTAGTAAAATGGAAGCGCTTCCCTTAACTAATGGCTCAGCAAATTAGGAAACACACTCAATTTGGAAACATATTAATCCCCAGAGATAGATTCTCTCATTTTGAAAACATCATGAAACCAACTCTGTTATTTGGACAAAGCATTAATTAAAAAATAAATCAATAAAGACGTTAAAAAACTAGAAATTGTTTAACAAACATATTCCAGACCTTTGCTTTCACACCCGTGACATAAAGTACAGGGGAGCAAGAAGTTACTGAGGAAGGAAGGAGTTTGGTGGTGGAAGAAGAAGTTGGGAGGGGGTGATGACAAAAGGCTGTAATTCATTCATAATTAATACATTTGATAACAGAAGTATGTTGCATCCATACAGTATGTGTCTTGGTCTGATACACAGATTAGAACAACCACCTCACTAATGAACTTCCATGTGTCATAATGAGGTCTGTATGTGACATCAGTCAGTAAACCCTTAAAGGTAATACAATGCAAACTACAGACACTGAAAATGTTATTATGCCATTTTGTTATTTTAAGAAGCATGAACAGCCTATCTGGTTGAATTAAATCCACTTTATAGATTACATTTTCTTAATATTTGATTGGCTTGTCATGGCTGAGTATTCTCTGCTTAATCAGGGACCATGTTGCAGTTCAGGTTACTTTGACATCCATGACTCTCTAGTTTGTACACAGTATTGCACCAAAGGCTATTATCTTTATTTTTCTTTTCTTTCTTACTCACAGCAGTAATTTTGAAGACTTCGTAGGGTGGAATCAACACCTCTTTTTGACTGTTCCCCAAACCAGGGTAGGATTTTAGGTATGCGCCAAAACATGTAAATATTTCAAAGCAGGACTCTTCTCCAAATTTGTCATTACTATTCTTATCCAGGGAGCTGGATGCAAAATATCCAAATCTCATCTTGTCGTTAACTCTACCAATATATATGTCCTTTGTTCTTCTATAAGTGATATAACAGTGCTGTTGATTTTCTTTCAAAAGACGGATAGCATCCGTGAGCCAAAAATGCAGAGTATGGTACTTGAAGGTTGCTGTATACTGATTATTTTGGGTGCGGACGTCTTGGTTGAATGCATCATATATCTGGGGTTCCTTAGCCGTATAAGCACAGATGGCTTTTTTGTGATCATCTTCAAATGCTAAATCATTATACTTTTCTTTCTCTTTTTTGAATCGTTTCTGTACATTTTCTAGACATTCCTTTGTCTTTACCCAACTTTTATTAAATAGTTCCTGGTTCGTTTCATTTGTAAGATATTCATTATTTACTTTGTACTTCATTTTTACAGTGCATCCATAATACATGTCATCCACAGCATCCTCGACCATTGATAAGATGATTGTCAGAGGATCTTTATCAGAACCCTTTAAAAATAGAAGGGAAATAAACACAAACATTCATTTATTCATGGCAGGTTGTGTGCACATGTCTATCATGTTGTTGCTTTTTCATACTAAACCACACAACAATTTTTATGAAAATGGAGGGCTTGTCCTTTCTAACAGATCACGCTTCCAACTGTACAGTATTGGATGTATCTATGATACATTAATTAACTGACTAATAACTCCCCCTACTGTGTAACAACATCAAGATGGGGTGATATATCTCAATTTCAGCATAAGATGTAGTAAGTTATAAACTACCTGCTGTTACTAGGGTTGGACAAAGTTATGAAACCATAAATACTGAGTATCTAATATCACTGTCAGTTATGATACCATACACTCTGAGTATCTAATATTTATGACAGTTATGACACCATCGAAACTGAGTATCTAATATTACTAACAGTTATGACACCATCGACACTGAGTATCTAATATTACTAACAGTTATGACACCATCGACACTGAGTATCTAATATTACTAACAGTTATGAAACCATAAACACTGAGTATCTAATATTACTAATAGTTATGACACCATCGACACTGAGTATCTAATATTACTAACAGTTATGACACCATCGACACTGAGTATCTAATATTACTAACAGTTATGACACCATCGACACTGAGTATCTAATATTACTAACAGTTATGAAACCATAAACACTGAGTATCTAATATTACTAATAGTTATGACACCATCGACACTGAGTATCTAATATTACTAACAGTTATGACACCATCGACACTGAGTATCTAATATTACAGTCATTGAGCCCCATGGAACACATTGGAACGTCAAACACAGTTTCCTTATACTTGAACTTGAGTTGTGATGCTCATGTCTGGCAGTAAAGTGAGGAATCAGATTGCATTAAACTAAAATGACTTAAATACAATTTTGTCTTTCAATGAAGCGTCTGGATTGTAATGGTCCTCAGCAGCGCTCTAGTCTGGTTAAAAACACTGACATTTTGTCTCTCTTTTGTCAGAAACTCACCTTCTTGTGCTTTTCAGGTCTGCTACCCTTGTAGTCATCATTGACAATGTTAGGAGCCATGTCTCGGGGTACAGCGTTGTCCAGGGGATTATTGTGCACGGTTGAGTTGTTGAGGAGGCCATGCTGAGGAATCTTCAGTAAGTGGACAGAAAAAGGTCTAAAAGGCATTGTTTTTTTCTACACAACAAACAGATTCTTATGTGAAAAATAGTGTTGGATATTATGTGTAAAATAGTGTTGGATCTTATGTGTAAAATAGTGTTAGATCTTATGTGTAAAATAGTGTTCGAACTTATGTGTAAAATAGTGTTGGATCTTACCGTTTTCGAATCCACACTAAAAGTCCAAACATGAATGAAACACAGCACAGCAAAGGTTACAGTCTTGTCTTTCGCCATGATGTCTTTTGCCTTTTAAGGTGCAGATTCAGCATTGAAGTGTTCAACATTCAGGAGTCGTCTTGTTATACTAGTGGCTTTGAGGTCATTTTCACAGCCCCTCCTATCTTACTGAGAAAAGGCCTTATATAAATAGACAACTACCCCCTGAACCACATAGCAGATTGAACAATGCACAAACACACACACAAGGGCAGAAAATCCAGCATGGTTTCTGATAATTGTTTCTTCTAATGCTGAGATGCTTTATGTGTGAACAAGACTCACAATTGCAATGACACTTCAACCAGGACACTTAAACCAGGACACTTCAACCAGGACACTTAAACCAGGACACTTAAACCAGGACACTTAAACCAGGCCTAGAACAAACATGAACACTAGAAACCTGTTCCTAACAGGCAGGGTGGTGTAAAAAGGTTTGGCTTGTAGGTATAATGTACATCTACACATACTAAGATTTAATGTAAGTGAAATGGGAGCATCTACAGGCATGACTTTCACATGAGGAACAGGGTTGGTGATCACTCAGGTGGAGAGATCGAGGGTCCTGAAAACAGTCTGTCCATTTGAGAAATACCGCCCCCCTGTGGTGACTGAGGAGAATACAATAGAATCACTTCTCAGTGGTGGCCATGGAAAATCACCGAACTGCTGTAACCGTGTGAAGTGAAACTTTATCAGTTCAACTGCTAAAGAAATACATAAATTTTGTATGCATGCAAAAAGTGGTCACCTATGAGTTATTTATTAGCAAGACTGGATCAAGAAAGGGCAAAGAAAGAGGGGTTCAGATGTGTTATGGGGGAGTAACTCAAAGTGGAATACAAAGAAATTCTTGCCACAGTTGTCAACCATGTTGTAACACAATGATATGTGTTCCAAGGGTGGTGAATACTTTTGAGAGACACTATTTCTGCCAGAGAATATTCTAGATCTGTTTCTGTCCCTGGTTAGACGGGATTCATGATCATGAGGTGGATGGTGTTCTTCACACATAGACCGGCATACATGAAGTGTGAAGAAACAATAAAAACAAGACATCTGTGTTTCTTTTGCCTGTGTGTGAGGGACCAGACGTTCCCGAGAAGACTGTAAAAAGGTTTTTGAGCATGACCCTAAAATGATTTCAGCTCTTTCAGTCTTAGTGGTGTGGTTAAGGGTAACATACAATAAGGGGTTAGTTTTAGATTCAGGCATTGGGGGATAAGTTAGGTGTTAGGGTTAGGTTAAGGGATAAATATTATGTTAGTGAGGTGAAGTGTAGGGTAAGGGTTAGGTCTGTAGTTGTGTCTTTTGCTAAATTATAATTAAATGCCGATAATCATATTCATGCAAACAAGTAAACATTAATAGAGTGGCCACAGTGTTATTGAGAAATATCACCAAGTGGCTTGGAAACAAACTTGATGATGAAGTGTCACCATAGTGAGAAGAGCACAGGAAACTGTGCGGGTGTGAGAATTAACTGGTAGCGAGGGAGAGAGGAAGAGGAGTATCACGGTTACTAATATGCTGTTTCTGTGAGAACCAAACTCTGCAATGCTCAACATACCAACTACAAGGAGGAGAGAAATATCATGTTCCAGGCTGACTATACAGTCAAGGAGTAATTAGAAAATGTTCTCATCCCTCTGTATTTTTAAGGATCTGGATTGTTTGAGGACAAATTAATTCTATCATCTTCAAAGACTAAATTAGGGGATGTTAGGAACTACATTCTTATAGAAACTGATCATCTGTGGTCATGAGCTTTAAGGTCCTCAAAAAATATCTACATTGCCAGTCAAAAGTTTGGACAGACCTAATCCTTCTGCAGTGTGTCTGGGTCAGCTCCTTGTTGAGATGCCTGTAATCCGAGCCCATCGAGTCTCCACTTTCTGTTAACTCTTGACACATAGAAAATCTGACCAGAACAGACTACAACTTTGGGACATCCAGACTACTGAAACAGTAAAAATAATGCGGTACCTCTGAGTCACTCTGAATGAGAGCATCTGCTGAAGGACCAAATGGTTCAAAATTAACAATGTTGACGGAGGCATTCATTTTAAGGCAATGAAGCTGGACGGTCAGAGATGCAATATAGTCACAAACGCTCCCAAGCAAATGAGGAAATCAAAAAATATTCCCATGAATGATCATAAATCTCTGTGAAGATGTGCCTGCCATGTCGGTGCAGGAATATTTTATACTGCGTGAAAATAGCTCAGATATCATGTGTCAACTGTGTTAAATGTTCCCCCAGTCCTATGTTCCAAAGACCGTATGTTCCCTGGGTTCTATGTCCCCTCGTTTCTATGTCCCCTGGGTTCTATGTCCCCTGGGTTCTATATTCTATCAGCATTATGTTTCGCTCAAACCAGTTTACCCAAGATATCATGTTCCCTTAGCTCATGATCCGCCCAGGGACGAAACAACAAATGGACTTGGACTTCTACTCAAACCAGCCCACCACCCCAACCAACCCCCCCACCGGATGATGGCTGTTGGCCACCAGAAACAGCCCCATTGCGCTACCTAGCTTCCCTCATAATTAAACGTGCCATAATTATAAGTATAACTGCTGTCTACCCAAAGAGGACTGGATGGCTTCACTCAGTCAAAGTAGTGGAGAGTGCTAATATAACAGTTATTATTGGCAATTTCCCTTGTTGCTTGATTTATTCAGCCTTTATTCACTCAACAAACACTCTCATTGGTTGGTTTGTGTAGCTTGCTGTCTAGGGGTGGTGTTTAGTTTAAATTGTCTCGGTCAGTGAGCGGCAGACTGACATGGGTGCAACGAGTAGACGAACTGCAACTGTTTCGCATGACAGATTTCTCTGAATTTTGGGTCAGATTTCCTCTTGGCATAAATACCTGACTGATGGCAGATACTGAAGTCTTCAATCATTGAACAAAACACAAAGCAAGAATAGTATTGTTACACAAACTCCTTAGCCACACAGTGATGTAGTTGATAGTACTTCACTGGACCACACCGCACAGTGAACCAGGAAAATTAAAAGGAAATATGTCCTGGCTACCTTATTTGAGGAGCAGTGTTCACAGCCGCTCACATTCAGCATCCTGGAATTTCCTGTCTCTTCCACATAAACCTGAACATGAATGAATAAAATCATGGCAAATAAAAGGTGACGGTGCTGTTTGAAGGTCGGACTAATGTAAGCAGCAGGGTATCAAATAAATAATAATAATAATCAATAATCAAATAATAACTTAAGCTGACCACATTTCCAAACCCCCAAACCGGGACCCTTGTACTGCACGTTAATGCACGCGCACATGTATGCGCTTATCAACATCGTGCGTGCATCGTTTGTTACTATATTCACATGTCCTGTGTGTTTTTCCGCTCCATTGAGCTTTGGTGATAATTGTTGCTTTTCTGGGACGTCTGGTCACCCTAGCAAAACTTGAATTGTTTGGCTTATAACAGGCATACTCAAAAGTAATTATCATGCGGGCCGTAAACAAAGTAACGCTGCACACCAAATGCAAAACTCAATCTCAAACCAATTGAAGAGATGTAGTAATAAGTTCGGAGAACACAGTTCAGCCACAATATTTAACAAGTTTAGAAATAGAGCTTAAAATGACTAGCTGCCGAATTGAGATACATAAATTAACTGGCTGGCAGGCACACTGGGAGCCAGCAAACTCATTAACTAGCTAGTTTATATCTATATCCCAATATGGATTATTTCCTATAAACTTTCCCTTCCCATTCCCATTATTGCCTACCACTTCGGCTACTTTTGGTTCGCATTTGTAGTAAGCTCACATTCCCAGGCTGACTCGGCTCTGCCGCCAAGTTCTGACCCAGACCAGATACTGCAGCGTACTCATCTTGCAACCAGGTGGCACCGCTACCGAGTAATTCGGTTCATTTCGAAATGTGCCTGCCTCCGAACCTAGGAACTTCCGCGATTTCTCTTCCCCAACTTTACGTTTTTGTGCCTGTCAATCCATTCCCTGTACAGCTCATTGCTTGTATAAACTTTCCTGTCACAACTTCCCAGTTGCTGTGTGATGGGGAAGCAAGGGGCAGGCTGGCATTGACACCCATGCCATGGGAGGAATGGACCAATGGGCCGGAGCCGGAGGGAGTCGGAGATCATCCGTTGGGCTGGCTTGGGAAGTCCCCAATCCTTGCCCCAGTGAAACGACGTCGGCCAGGTCCCATAAAAACAAAAAATATATATGTCAGGCCAGCCACCCACAGGCCAACATGTTGATAGGCCCATCGGGCATTTTCCAGGTGCTCCAGATGGCCAGTCCGCTAATGTATCCGCGTAGAACATACGACGAAGGGAACCTTAAAGCATCACTAATGTTAACAAAGAAATAATAACAATACTGTACTACATAATACTTTCACAACCTTTCAGTAAAAAATATAAAACAATTAAAACAATTCTAAAAGGAAGGGTAGGCCAGGAATACGCTTTTCTGCTTCAGAAATTGCGGTAAAAGGTACAATGTTCTTCAGGTGAAATGACAACCTTTTACGCACGGGACTTAATAGGGCATTGAGGGAGAAGACCAGGTCGATGTTTCCAACCCGGTTGCTGATGGCGGATGAGGGGATTGATGTGGCTGCCTGCGACAGACCGGATGCTGCATGGAGCTGAGGGAGTATAGGCATGGTCCCACAACCACAAACAGCCAGAAGTTTACTAAACAGACACCCACTACCTCCCAAAGGACGAGCTCTCAATGTTATCACGCTTCACCAATGCTTGTGATGGGCCTATGTTTTGTCTGCCTGTGTTTTTTTTTTATTTTCTGGAAATGTTGGCGAAATGCTTAATTGGGCTTTAATGATACCAACAATACGTTGTAAGACAAATTAAAACAATATATTAAATTAAAAGTAAAATTGATCAAAATAATTTACATATGATACACTGTTACTGTATTGTAATATTGAGTTGTAATTTCTAGGCTGAATAATCTTACTTCTATATTAGTATTCTGAAGTCATTAATCCCTTTTTAAAATGTATGTTTTGTTATTTTGATTTGTAGAGCCTTCATGAAAATCACTTCTGAAGTATTTTGTTGTTAATATTTGTTGAGTTTAGAAGGGATATAATAGTTCATCAACATGTACAAATTCACTTCTCGCTTGTGGATCTGTGTTGCTATTTGTTCCACATAACGAAAGACCTTACGGAAGAGAAGTAATGTCCTGGTGCATAGATGGCCTACAAGATAACCTTGTGTTGGCGACCAGTGTAGCGTCAGAAGACCGTTTCTCAATGTTTCAGAAGGCTACTGATGTCACAATAAGCACCTTAAAACACACAACACTAGCTGAGATACATGTGGGTCCAAGGAGATGACCTTCTTTGTTTGTTTGTTGACCTGTACAGGACGCAATTTCAGAAAACGTTGTTTAAACTTTCTTTTATAGGGGCGAGTCGTCAAAATGATTTACCTGCGGCGTACAGGTGACTCCGCCCAGACTCCTCCCACCTTTAGCCCACTTACCTGCCGTTGATTATGGTCCCTCCCCCTCGACAGGTAAAAGGTATAAATATTAAAACCTGAGCTAGCTGTCCAGGAAGCTCTGGGCTACCTCGCGACGTGGAGATAGAGACAGGTGTAGGCGCTTAACAAGTGGAGCTTCTTGGGATAAGGACACATTCATATATTCTCTTTAAAAACCATTGGGTCCAAGGATCCCCATCAGTCCGAGGATGGGGCTTAGAGTAAGTCTGGGTTGCATAATTGATTATTTGGATTAAGTAGTACTTATGTGTTCTTTCAAATTGACTAAACACTTTGCAATCCATAGTAAAAAAAAAAAAAAGATTTTGCTCTGTACTCTGTATTAATTTGTAAGGGAAAGTTTTCAACTGATGTTCTTTTATAGACTTTGATAAGGAAGAGGAACACTGACAGTTTATACTTGCATTGTCGTTAACATACTTTTTAATAAACACAAGGGGAAAATTGATGAATATAAGTTGGCGGCAACTTCGGACAATGAAGGGAAGACGAAGACTAAAAAGCAGGGGAAGAAAGCTAAGGAGAAGATGGATTTGGACGAGCTGAAAAAGGAAGTTGACCTGGTAAGAAATGATTATTTACTCGCTTATTTATTAAATCATTCTAATTTAGGTGAGGAGGGAAAATACAAATTGATCCATATGCATTTTGTTTTGTTACAGTTACAATCTCAAAGCTTCAACAATGTATTTTCAGGAAGGAAACAATAACATTGAACAGTAATGGAAAACATACAGTCGTAAAAGTAATACACTAATTTGGAATATTATCAAAAGTTAGTTTAATACATTGAAATGATTGAATGCAAAATAATGATTGCTTTGAGGAATGTGTTTTATATAGACATGTTTCATATGAATGTTCTGAATAATTTACAAAGGGGAAAAGTAATTGTTCTATTTATTATTATTTTTTTTTTTTACTATTTTATCAATCACTCTCTCCCTCTGGCTGTCTGTCTTTCAGGATGACCACAAGTTGACCTTTGATGAACTTCACAAGAAATACGGCACAGACCTAGTCAGGGTGAGTGAAGGTTTATTTGTGTCAATTTGTAACATTGACCAGTTGCTCTTACGGAATGCAGCAAACTGTAATTTAAAGATCATTAAGGTCTTGTAGGTTAAAGCACAAGATCATATCTTTTGCCAAACTTTAACTGCCTTCACTGTTAACCACTGAATCCTTGGATACTAAACAAATTGATAAATTCCTAATGCAAATCAATATTTTCAGATTGCGCAACATCCTTCCACCAATTCTGTCTCCCTCTGCCTCCTGTCCTCCTTCCTTCTTTCTCTACACCTTTGTTCCTCTCTCCTTCCCTCTTATCCCTCAACCAGGGTCTGTCCTTGTCTCAGGCCAGAGAGATCCTCCTCCGAGATGGCCCCAACTGCCTGACCCCTCCCCCAACTACCCCTGAATGGGTCAAGTTCTGCAAGCAGCTCTTTGGCGGTTTCTGCATGCTCCTGTGGATCGGAGCAGTGCTGTGCTTCATTGCCTACGTAATCCAGTTCGCCTCCGAGCAGGAGCCGGCCAGTGATAACGTGAGAGTCCCCGTGAATCAGAATCCAGTAGCGAGATCATTTGGTCTTGACGACAACCATGAATCCGTTCCGTTAAAGATCCTGTGCCGTTTTTTAGTCTTCTGCCTCTTTTCCTTCACAGTTGTACCTGGGCATTGTGCTCGCCGTTGTCGTCATGATCACAGGCTGTTTCTCCTACTTCCAAGAAGCCAAGAGCTCGAAGATCATGGATTCCTTTAAGAACCTGGTCCCACAGGTCAGGCGTTGGCTCTTTTCAAACACCTCTCAGATCGTAACATTATGACCACAGATTGTAATCCGTTCGACTGTTTTGCAGCAAGCCCTGGTCATCCGCGACGGTGAAAAGAGTAGCATCAACACCGAGGACGTGGTGGTTGGAGATCTAGTGGAGGTGAAAGGTGGAGACCGGATCCCAGCCGATCTGCGCATCATCTCCTCTAGCGGCTGCAAGGTGGGTACTTCATAATCCATTTCAAACTTCAGTGGTTAGAATCCTGAATGCTGATTGGGTAAAAGCCACGGTATATGAGACTATATACAAT
The DNA here is from genome assembly GCF_011004845.1 of Esox lucius. Lineage (NCBI taxonomy): Eukaryota > Metazoa > Chordata > Actinopteri > Esociformes > Esocidae > Esox > Esox lucius. The sequence goes on from NC_047593.1 coordinate 16,599,734, forward strand.
GGATAAGACCTAACTTACCTTTTCACTATCGTGTTAGTAACTGCCTTATAATACCGGTTTGGGTTGTATACTGGCAATACAACATGACATGTTGCTTGATGAGGTAATGTTTCAGTTGTTGTGTTAATGCATTTTTTCCCCACTCAGGTGGACAACTCCTCACTCACTGGAGAATCTGAGCCCCAGACACGCAGTCCCGACTTCACCCATGACAACCCTCTGGAGACCAGGAATATTGCCTTCTTCTCCACCAACTGTGTTGAAGGTAGATAGCAATAGCTGATGTCCACTGGCACAGTGCTTGCTATTTCAACCCTGCAAATATTTATTTTGAAAGTGTTGAGCAGTTAGCCATTATGACCGGTGAAATTAAATGTATCAATGTCAGTCTTTTTCCTCAATAATTGCAAAACCTTGAATTTTTGTTTTAATTGTCACAGAATGTCACATTTTTAAGTACTATCGATTCTAAGAGGACATCCTCTTCTGTAACCACTCTGCCTAACGATTCTCTGTGTCTTGTCCTTCCAGGAACGGCCAGGGGTGTTGTCATTAACACTGGTGATCACACCATCATGGGTCGTATTGCCACCTTGGCCATGAACCTGGAAGGGGGGAAGACGCCTCTCAACATCGAAATTGATCACTTCATCCAAATTATCACTGGGGTGTCTGTCTTCTTTGGCGTGACTTTCCTGATCCTCTCCGTCATTCTGGGGTACGGTGTGCTGGCGTCTGTCATCTTCCTCATCGGAATCATCGTTGCCAATGTACCTGAGGGCCTCCTGGCTACTGTGACAGTGAGTGCTGATGAAATGTCATGTTTAGCGTGTCGATTTCATGAAAATAACAAAAATATATATATTTAATCCTTTACATACCTGAGCCTTTTTTGGTATTTAAATTGTTTAGGATGATCACATAGAGATTAGGGGACAAATGTTAAGATATTTACATGCATTGTCCTGATTGGTGGAAAGCATTATCTAGCGCTCACTCCCCTGCCCAGATGAACAGATTTTGGTCAGTTATGCACAGATCCTATTGGTGACCTTATAAATTGGGCCATCGCAGCTGAACAGGCATAAATTCCCCCAAATAAATTAAATCAGATCAAAGAGGCGCTGCCACAATGTTCACAAATTCACTGCTATTTGATTGACCTGCAAATAACAATATTTTAAAAGGTAAAAGATTATAAAAGGTTGAACTGCACTGTGTTGTCACTTAGGTGTGTCTGACCCTGACCGCCAAGCGCATGGCCAAGAAGAACTGCCTGGTGAAGAACCTCGAAGCCGTGGAGACCCTGGGCTCCACCTCGACCATCTGCTCCGACAAGACCGGCACCCTAACCCAGAACAGGATGACCGTGGCCCACATGTGGTTCGACAACCAGATCCACGAGGCCGACACCACTGAGAACCAGAGTGGTACCTCCTTCGACAAAAGCTCCGACACCTGGGCTGCCCTGGCCAGAGTCGCCGGGCTGTGCAACCGCGCCGTCTTCCTGGCAGAACAGACCAACGTGCCTATCCTCAGGAGGGATGTGGCTGGCGATGCCTCAGAGGCTGCCCTGCTGAAGTGTATTGAGCTGTGCTGCGGGTCTGTCAAAGAAATGAGGGAAAGGTATCGCAACATCGCTGAGATCCCCTTCAACTCCATCAATAAATACCAGGTAACCGCATGTGCAACTTGTTTTTCTGTGGGCAAAACATTTGATAAACTGAGATCTTGAACACTTTTCTCTATCGGCTTTCATCTGCCACTGCGTATCTAGATCCAGTTAGTTGCCAGAACTTTTGTTTGCCAACCATTATATTGTAGGCTACTCACTGGCTGATTCATTTGAAATAAGAGTAAACCCTCTCCATGGTGTCACCTGAGCAAACCCCAGAACATTTTGTCTGCCAGATATCCATTCATAAGAACAACACACCCGGAGAGTCCAAGCACCTTCTGGTGATGAAGGGAGCACCTGAGAGGATCCTGGACCGCTGCTCCACTATCCTGATCGAGGGCAAAGAACAGCCTCTGGATGACGAAATGAAGGAATCCTTCCAGGCCGCTTATGAACAGCTGGGAGGGATGGGAGAGAGAGTGCTGGGTATGAGGTCGCAAAACAATAAGAAAACTTGTATTAAGTGTTTATGGAATTCATGTGTCTGCAAGGTTGTGACTGTTTGTTCTTTTCAGGTTTCTGCCACTCCCATCTCCCTGATGACCAGTTTGCAGACGGCTTTGCCTTTGACTGCGAAAAAATTAACTTTCCTGCAGAGAATCTGTGCTTTATTGGCCTCATTTCCATGATTGACCCTCCCCGAGCTGCTGTGCCAGACGCTGTGAACAAGTGCAGATGTGCTGGAATCAAGGTACTGGAATATCGTACTAAACTAAGGACTCTTCAGTCCTCCCGCATGGCCACCAAAGACAATGTGATCAGGCCACTCAAATTTCCTTCCTTCCTTCCTTTAGGTTATCATGGTCACTGGTGATCATCCAATCACTGCCAAGGCCATTGCCAAGGGAGTGGGTATCATCTCTGAGGGCAACGAGACCATTGACGACATTGCTGCTCGTTTGAAAATCCCAGTTGCTGATGTCAACCCAAGGTAGTGTACGCCGTTTGTTTGGAAATGTTGGCGTGCCAATCCATCTTGCCTTGGACTGTCTACATTTAAGTCAGTGTAGTCTTTGTGACTAAATACATATTCTAACCCAAATACATATTTAGTGTTGACCTTTGTGTATCATAACATTTGAATTGCACTGGGCCTTTGAGGCTGAGCGACAGAAACAATTTAAGTTTTACTTTCGACCCTGCAGAGATGCCAAGGCCTGCGTTGTCCACGGTGGAGAGCTGAAGGACATGACTGCCGAACAGCTGGATGACATCCTCAAGTATCACACGGAGATTGTGTTTGCCAGAACGTCCCCTCAGCAGAAGCTCATCATTGTGGAAGGCTGTCAGCGTCAGGTACAATTTCATCATGAATCTGGGCTCATGATCCAGAAGGCTTGAACCTCCTGTTGCAAAGATCGGTAAACATCTTAATTATCCACAGGGTGCGATTGTGGCTGTGACAGGTGATGGCGTGAATGATTCTCCCGCTCTGAAGAAAGCGGACATTGGGGTTGCTATGGGCATCGCTGGGTCTGATGTCTCCAAGCAGGCTGCAGACATGATCCTCATGGATGACAACTTTGCCTCCATTGTGACTGGTGTTGAAGAAGGTAAGAGAAGCCCCGGCCAATTACCATCAATCGTCTGGATCTGTCCATCCCTCTCTCACCAGCCTGGCTATTGTTTCATGCCATCCCCTATTTCCCCTCAGGCCGGCTGATCTTTGACAACTTGAAGAAGTCCATTGCCTATACCCTGAGCAGTAAAATTCCAGAGATGACCCCCTTCCTCTTCTTAATCCTTGCCAACATTCCACTGGCCCTTGGAACTGTCACCATCCTCTGTATTGACCTGGGAACTGACATGGTGGGTCTTTTAGATGTGACTATGTCTTGGAAGTCATATGTTCTGGTGCATTAGAATGCACATTGTCCATTAAAATGCTTGAGGTTGAACAGAACCGCAGAAATGATCATGGAACACACTAATGTTAAAGTTACCAACTCCTTTTACATTTTGACAATCTTTCGCCTTCAAGATCCCTGCAATCTCCCTGGCCTATGAACAAGCTGAGAATGACATCATGAAAAGACAGCCCAGAAACTCCAAAACAGACAAACTGGTGAATGAGCGGCTCATCAGCATGGCCTATGGTCAAATTGGTACGTTTATTTTTATTTTTTTAACCATGTAAGTTGACGGAGAACCCATTCATAGGAAATGATGTACAGTATGTTGACCAGTCTCTTTGCACATCTTACAACATAATCAATGTCTGTTCAAAATACTCTCCCTCGTGTCCCTCCCCAGGTGTGATGCAGGCTGCAGGCGGGTTCTTCACATATTTTGTAATTATGGCTGAGAACGGGTTCTACCCCACGGATCTGATAGGTGTCCGTATGGACTGGGAAAACAAGTATCTAAACGACATGGAGGACAGCTACGGCCAGCAGTGGGTCAGTACACCGACTCCGCTCTGCCATTTGCAGCGCTTATTGATAAACGGCAGTCTTTGGTTCAGCTAAAACCTGACTAGATCAGAGAAGCTTTTCAGACCCTGGAAGGGAGTGCCTGTTGCTATGCCCAACATCCTATTTTTTGGGCTTTGTAGAGCGATTACTACGTACTCTTCCTTTGAAACAGAGGTCTGTCAGGAGACATTTGTTAATGCCACTGCTGCTCACAACAGAGTAGTCAGTAATCATCAATGCTGCAGTGAGAAAATCTAAGAAACCAACTGTCCTCGCTTCTGTTTCTCCAAACATCTCTGTAAACATCTCTCTTTCATCTTCTCTTCATCCTTTAGACGTATGAGCGCAGGAAGATCATCGAGTTCACCTGCCACACGGCGTACTTTGTCACTATCGTGATTGTCCAGTGGGCTGTTTTGATCGTCTGTAAGACCAGGAAGAACTCCATCTTGCGTCAGGGAATTATGTCGTAAGTACACGCACTGACCTTTGCGGTTTTGAAGTTAGGCTTGTTTTTGCCGGCTCTGGTCTCTTACCTCACTTCTGTCATGTATTACCATCTTGAGAAATCCCTGCTTTTCACTTCAAAATCAATATCCACCCTGTTTTTTTTTATTCATATACATGACTTTTTCCTCACAGGAACCGTGTCCTCATCTTCGGAATATTTTCTGAAACTGCATTGGCGGTCTTCCTTTCTTACTGCCCTGGAATGGATGTTGCTGTCAGAATGTACCCACTCAAGTGAGCACACCTGATTCTCTTCAGTTTTTCTGTATATCAGCTTGGTGCAATACTTTTTTTTTTAAGATGAGTGGTAAAATGGATGGATATTACAAAGGGCATAAACTACAGTAGGCTACTATGGTCTCACAAGATAAGTTGGGTTTCACCAAATAGCTTGTTAAATTGGGTTTAACACACAAAAAATAGATAAAATGCCAAAAAAAAGTATTTCATTAACAGTTCTTAAAGTGTGTATGCTGACCTTAAAATGATTTTCTCTTTCCACTTGTCCTTTTCCTCAAATATTTTCTTAACTTTCTCTTTTCCCTCAGGCCTTACTGGTGGTTCTGTGCCTTCCCCTACTCCATGCTCATCTTCCTCTACGATGAAGTCAGGAAATACATCCTGAGACGAAACCCAGGAGGTAAGTGCTGAAGGACCATGGTAAAAAATACTGGTAAAGCTTTACAAACACTAGTTGGCATCCAACCCATATTTTGACACAAGTCTCGCCCCAGACTGGAAATTCCGGTTTAGGTTCCACCCTGAAAAGATGCCTGTAACAATATACTTACAAATTTGATATTTTTACAAATTCTTAATTACATAAACTTATCAGGATAGAAGGTAATACGGTCCTGAAAATATTATTTAAGTAATATATAAATATCTTTGTCTATTTTACAACTTCAAAGCGGAAAGGTGAATACATCTTTGATTAAAATGATGACCTATTTACACAAATCAATGTTCAACAACACGGAGCCAGTGTCTTTTAGGGCTGGTGTGGGACTTTAAACCAATAGCAATTATAATTACACAAATGTTATTATCGTGTAATTATTACATGAAGATGTAGTATAATTGGGTGTGTTAAATTTTATGAATTGTCTAACGGAAATGTACTGTGGCAAAACAAATCTAACACATTTTTCTCTACTCTCCTTTAAGGTTGGGTAGAACAGGAGACATACTATTAAGACCTAGAAGATCCCAGGAACAACATACATTGCAATTGCATTGTTACATTGTAATTTCATCCTATTTCATTTTCATCTCTATGCAGTGCAGTGACGTGCAGTCACAGGGTGCAGAGCAATGACTGCTGCAGTAAAAAAAAAAAAGAAGAATTGCTGTAAAAAAAAGACAAATAAAACATCCTAAATAAAATGACATTGTTTTTTTTATGTTTCTCCTAAATCTCTTGTTAAATTTGTTTCAATTACATCTTATATTTTGCAAAAGCAGATTGCCTTTAAATTTTAAACCTGTTGTGCTGGGGAAGTAATTAGTTAATTTCATTAGTTAATTTCACACACATCCTCTGACCTAAGGAAGCTTCCTGTTAACCAAAAACAACTTCACAAAATGCACAGCACCACAAACTATTTTCCTATTTTTTCAGCGGAATTTCCAAAGGAGACATGGAATTATTCCATGAAAGACCAAGGTGCACACCAGCACTTCCTGACCATGATCAGAGGAAAGAGATTTTTTTTTATAGATAATTTCAACTGGAGTTATAGAAACCGGTTTTGTGGTTGCGCAACCATTTCTAACCGACCAATTCTCAAGCAGGGCAACAGACAGAGGCCTCAACAACCTGATGTCATCTTCACATGGCACAGCCTTTTTTATCACCCTAAACACTTTGGGAAGAGAAAATTTGATCTAGTCCATAGTAGACTCAATGATATCTCAATAGCATGCTTATGCTATAAGACTGCTAACAAGAAATATTTAATGGCAATTTGTTTGATAGAAAGCCTGGCCCTGGCAGCCTAAACTCAACAACTGAAATTTAAAAATGAAACTTTGACTTTAAAAATGGGCCTCCTGTATGCTGGATTTAAATATAAATCCAGGATACCAAACACAAATTAAAACACACACAGATATACCAGGGAAAAACATTTCAAAACATTGTTACCTAGTATTGATTATTGTACTGAAATGAATTATAAAAGCTCAGAAAGACATTCGATTTGCTTTAATTTAGAATTAAAAGGCCATCAAATTGTAGGCCTACATCAAGTTGTGTCAAAAACAAATGAACTATGCTAAGTTAAAGACTAAACGGCTTTTGTTAAATTTTTACAAGTCAGATATTTAGTATGATATATTATAGTTGGCAAAACTAAAAATAAATATAAGAAAACTAAATGTTACGAATTTGTTTGTGATCAAAATACTGGAGTGCATTTAAAAATAATAATTTATTCAGTCTCCCTATCTAACTATAAAATAAAATGATATTCTTGTATTCCAGTGGGAACAACACCAACATTTTGATTTCACAATTTGGGCTGTCAACAACAGTCCTTATGACTAATCACTTTGTAAACTTTTTCCATATAATAAACTGTTCTACCAATATCAACTACAAGGACTGACTTTGTCTGCCGCTTTGAAAGCACACTGACCAATGAAATAATGAAAACAAATGCATCAAGCGTTGATATTTGAGAACTTTTTGGTTCTGAAGAAGTACATAGAAAATATATTTTGATGGGTAGACTGTTCAATTATGTATTCCATTCAGTGTCACACATGCAAAATTGCATTGTATACCCTATTTTGAGAACCTAGCCTGGAGTGATAGACTGTGACAAACTCTCATTCTCTGAAATTAACAAGTCTACTAATACAGGCGCAAGGCCGGAGAGTGCATTCCTTCTGGCTTAGAGGGATTCCGGTCTAAACTTCTTGGTTTGAGCAGCATGATAAAAAATAGAACGGCATCAAGTGTGCTTTAGTTTAGAATATGCATATATCGAAACGCCTGCTCAAAGTTTGAAAGGAATACCTGCAATGAAGCCGGGCCTTAATCACTAGTTGGATATAGTAAAAGTGGAGAGAAAAAAAGGTTAAAAGAAAAAAAGAAATACAGAAAAATGAATCAGACTTTTCAAAAATAAATAAATAAAGAAAATAAAAAATTAACTGAGCACTTAACTATAAAATAAATGGTGAGTCTTGGTCAATGGGGTCAACCCGATTCACAATACAACTATGACATAATTTTTCATGTGACATGTTGTTTCCCAGGAAGTTGTGCAGGGGTTTTTGATCTTTTGTCTATTTATTTAAATGTTGTGATTTTGTACTAAATGGAAAAATGTATCAGCCCAAAAACATAATGGAATAATCTGGCAGAAGTAAATTAATTAACAAACATGAATTTGATTGTGACCTCAAGTTACAGCCTTCTCCTTAATTTCATAATTGTCGAGATCATTCAAAATATCAGGGGACGTTACACAGTAGAACAGTAGATGGGGCAGTAACTTTCACAGGGTATGGCAATAAAATAAATAAGAATATTATAAAGAACTCCACTGATTTCAATCAACTGCGCCACTACCAACCAGCATACCAAAATATCTATCCATTACACAGGCAATATAGACCTTCACGGTACCATTTTGTATGTTCCAATGAAAAGAGTATGCATATTCAACGCAATTTGGGATAATCAGTATAACAGATACCTAAATCTGCCTTGGGAGGCCACGGTCTCTTATCTAATATGCTTGCAACCTATCAGTGAACAAGGTCCACTGAGACCATAAAGTCCAGATGATAACGGCAACCCATTGTGATTGTAACAGTAGACAAGACAATCGAGATAAAACACAGCCTACCTAGTGTACGTCATGTCTAATTTAACATCAACACTATTGGCATAGGAAAAATACTAAATGCAATAACACGGGTCAAATTAACCTCACGCGCGCACTCCTCCCCACGTCCACACACAAACTCCCCGACCACGGGCGGCCCATGTCCGCCCCCGGGGTCATATATCGTTCTCCATGTGAATCCTCTGGTGCCGCTTGAGGTTGCACTTCTGCGTGAAACGCTTGCCGCAGTCCGAACAGCTGTACGGCCTCTCGCCGGTGTGGACGCGCCGGTGCGCCTTCAGGTTGCTCAGCTTGGTGAAGCTCCGGCCGCACAGGGCGCAGACGAACGGCCTCTCGCCCGTGTGTGTCTGCTGGTGGGCCTTCAGGTTGCTGGGGTGGGGGAAGACCTTGCCGCACACCGGGCAACGGAGGGCCAGCCTCGCCGGGTGGTGCTGCTGCTGGTGGTTGCCGCCTTGCTGTTGGGTCGCCGACTGGGAGGGGGCGGGGTTCAGCCCTCCGTGGGCGGGGCCCCGGTTGTACGTGATGTAGCCGCCGCGCTTGGCCGCGTCCCTGTATGCCCTCATGCGCGGCAGGGACTGAGGGCCGGGTTTATATTTGGAGGGGATCCTGTAGTTCAGACTGTTGAAGACGTGACAGCCGGCCGAGGAGGACGGAGCCGAGACGGAGGTCCCGGCCGAGCTGCCGAGGTTAACAGGAGGTACGTGGGGGTGTTTCCTGACCGTTTGATGTGGCTGCTGTGGCACCAGCCCGGCGTCCACTTTGGTGTAAGACCCAGGCAGCTTCATCACTTCCTGCCCCAGGGACCTCTGGGTATTGTAGTTATCAGGTCTAATCCTGTACCGCCCCACCACCAATCCCGCGTCGTCCTCCTTCACTTCCTCTTCGTACTCGCCCAAGTCAGAATCCACAATAATCTCCTCTTTGACGGCCTTGTAGCCCACCTCTCTAGTTTGCTGCTTCGCCTCCGGCGGTTCAGAGGACGGCGACGGGTCTATCACCACCGGCAGGTTCGGCTGGGCCGACCTGTGGATGTCCGCATCTGCGTCTAACATCCTGCGGTCTATCCAGACAGGAGACGCTCTGGACGGTCGGTCGCAGTCGACGATCTGGCTGGGTGAGGATCCTGCCGATCGGTGTGTCTGGGCGACCGCCGTGGCCTCCGGGTGCACAGGGGAGAACTCGACGTCGTCTCCGGAGGCTGGGCCGAGGGAGTCGTGCCGCTCCTCTGCGTAGACACGAGCCGCGAAGGGCTGCCCGTTCTCCTTCGCTCTCCACGGCTCCGCCGACGCTTCCTCCTCCTTCTTGACCCCGTCCACCGACGGCGGGCCGGGAGCCGGGGGACTGGGAGGTTCCGGCACTTCTGGTGGCGACTCCGCCGTTGCCTGTCCACAGCTTCTCCACCGGACCTCGGGATCCTCCTCCAGCTTCAGGTCGCACACAGTCAGCAGCGGCAGCGCATCTGGGGATACGGGTGACAACGGCTCAGACAAAAGGGCTGCCATCGGTGGCCGTAATGTGGCCAAACCTCTCTCAGCAAGGATGGATATTGACACTCACAGTTTGCTACTGAAGTGTGACTTTGTCTTGGCATTGGTCAGACAGTCACATGGTTTTGTTCACACATTAGATAGCCGTTAGCAGTGTTAGGATAGTTGCATTACCTCTACCTTCCCATCTAACCCTTTGTTTATAGTTAAACACTTATTTTGCGACTCACAGCCCCTACTTACTGTTATGTGTCGCTGGGGGTCTGTCACTTGTTCCCTCATTGAGGACCGCCGTCCTGCCACAGTCAGCACACCTGGCTCTCCTGCCTCCATCTTTCAGCTGGTTCTCTGACAGCTGCAGCAGGGTCCGTAGAGACTCCACTTCCTGGTGACCCCGTCTCACTTCCTCCAGGAAGCCGTCCTCCACCAGCCTGGTGATCTCGTACATGGCTGTCTTCAGGACCGTCTCCATGACTCCAGAGAGTTGGGTCTGGAATGCGAGGACAAGCGTCTCCGACATACTGCGTGTGTTGCTATTCGTCTTTACCCGAGTGGGATCCACACAGAGCACCGGACCGTGTAGGAGCTAAGTCAGGACTAAGTGTGTATATATTCCTACAACTAAATTCTTCAGGAAGCCCTCTTATTCAGTAAAAGTGGTAAGAAACATGCCTTGTCCATGCTGACTGTCATCACCGACACATCACCGATCTGTCTCTCTGGACAATATAAGTGACAGTAGCTCCAGCTACGTAAGCTAGCTAGCTAACTAGCACCCAAATAGCATAGCCGGTTTAGCATAGAAGAGCGCAATATATATTTACTGAAGCAGTCACATCGCAAGACTCCACAAAGTCTGTCCAACCCGGTGTTGAATCCAGCTTGATAATGAAAAATAGCTAGCTAGCTAACCAACTATCATGCTATTACTACTAGCCTTGTTACAAGTCAGTACAAATATATTTTTTTACAACTAAGTATTGCTGATTGAACCGTAATACTAAAATGCAGAAATAATTTCATCAACATGATATTTGGTAGTTTTTTTTAGATAATAACACGAGTTTACGATAATAAATATAAGCACACCGATGGATTCCGGAAATGTGATTGTTTTCAACCAACGTCAGCGTGAAGTATGGTGGCCGGGAGTGATCAACGTGCCGTGTAGAAGTGTTTTTTTAGAAATGCGTTTCTGATCAAATACTATATCCACCAAAACCCAGTCGGCCATCCCTGTTTTTTTTCTTTTCAGAAATGGTCTCATTTTGTGGGAAAGAGTGTGCCCGAGCGGCTATCCAATTACAGGCGTCTGATAAATAGGTCCCGAGGACATTTACAAACATATATTTGAACTCATTCCGCTGTCCATTTTGTACAGGCTAGGAGACGCTCCGTCGTCTTTGAAGCAAATAATGTATTTCGGGAAAGTGGAACAAAAATTCTTGCCACCTGATCAGTACTGGAAGAATGAATTGCAAGCAATTACCACGTATAATTTGCCCAGATATCAATACTTATTAGCTACCCAATAAAACCTTTTCAAACTTGATACATATCAAGTACATTCTTACTGAGTGAAGTTATATATGAAAAAACACTATTTCATAGATTGAAAACCCACCTTATAAATTTCAAGTAGGAACGTACAAGTGGTTGTGTATCCTGTGCACAAAGCCAAACTTAATGTTTTCTCTTTCGGACATTTCGAACAATGTAAAACATTGCTCTTGCATTCAGCGATTTCAGAGCCAATAAACAATGGGCCAAAAAGCCTAATAGCTTTGAATATGAAAGTGGATCTGTCCAATTAATAAGTTAAACTAATTTCACACATACTGATGTAATTCTAAACATAAGATTACTTAATAAATTAATTGTTATTAATAAATTAATTGTTATTGTATGATTCTGAATGAAGAGAATGGGCTATTTGAGGCAAAGAATTAAGCCAATTTCTCTTTCATTTTTGTAATTTCCCATTTCTATTCTCTATTACGTCATTCTGTTACTATATTCTAACTATAAAAAAGTTAATAGGTTATATGTAAACAGATTATATGTAAATCTCTTATGTTATATCTGTGATAAAGGCACGTTTACGACCTGGCCTGTTTGCTAACTAAACAAATAAAAAACGCAGTAGCGCAGTGCAGCCATGAGCACCGTCGAAATGCCTTAGCAACGTTTACCATCGCAGGACAGTCAAAGCAGTATGATAGAGATTTCAGTCAGTAAAAGAAAATGACTGAACCCGATGCACCACCGTTGTCAGACTGAGACCCATAGCGCAAGACAACAGTGTTTAGCCATACGGATGAAAACACCCTCAAATTAAAGATCACAGACTACACGTTAACCCTATAATCGCTGAAGCATTTTGAATCCAAAGCGCTGGAAAACAGAGCCAGAAAAACAGAAATGAGTCACTGTCCAAATATTTTGAAGTTTACTGAATATATATGAACACAGTAATGTCAATCTTTGACACTGGGCCTTTAATGTACAAAAAAGACAAATCATTTAAAGCCATGAAATCAAATTACAAGAAGAAAACATATGGTTTAAGTATGATTAAGGAGTGACTGGTGAGGAAAAAGCCAAGCTTTTGCTTGATGAACAGGAAATACTAAAATAATGGTGCATTAAGTGGGAAGTAGAATCTTTGCCAGAGGACAGGGAACTGTTGGGATATTGGACACTGTCTGGCTTCATCATTTCCCACATGCAGACCTCTGACACATTTACAACAGTTAAATGCCATAAAATGTATTTATTAAAAGCAATCTATTAACATTATTTTTTTTAACACAATCCGTGTACAAGCGTGATAACTGCACAATTAGTTAAGGTTGAAATGTCATTCTGGGCTTTAGGTTGAAAGGCGGGAAAAGTCGTAAATACCAGTTACAAGCTTTCAAGTGCTTTGAACTTGTGGCACAACATCGAAAGACCAAAGGCAAACAAGTTGCTACACTATAACCCCCAAAAGGTGAACATGGTTGTAAAATTCTACTTTAAAAAAACATAACAGATTGCTTTTCATAAATTATGTTTTGTTTAACTGATGGAATTGCTGTTACTGAGGTCATTCAGTAAGTAGGTGATGTCAGGGGTCACCATGTGGGAGAGGTTGGAGATCAGGGATGAGACCAATAATTAGCAGTCGGAAAAAAAAACTTCAGATGCTCTTTCCCACACCGCAAAGTTATTGTAAGGTTTGATACGTTGTGACTTCACATCCAATTCATTCTGTCAAAAAGCCATGCCCACTAGTCTCTTCTGGAGCGACTGATGCAGCAGAAGAATTCAAGACTGAGTCGTCCATTAAGGTTGGCATGATCAGTGGGGGAGTTTGATTTGGCTTGCTGGCCTACAGTCTTGGACGTGAATTTGAAAAAGTGGTCAAGGGGAGGGGAACTTGTTTGGATTAGAACAGTAATCAGGGGTTTCTCTGTGACATAAGCAAGGCAGTAAAATGCATCATGAAACATGTTCTAATTCTCCAAGTCAGGACAGCAGAAAGCCAAGCGGTTAGAGCACCTTACCAGCAACTGAACATTTGCTAGATCAAATCCCCTGCCTGGTCATGGCGAAGTCTGGCTAATTGCTCCAGGTAACTGCTGTAAATGGAATTGTATTCTCTGTCATGTATTTTTCTACATGTATTTTTATCAAAAGATGCCAGTTTTGCACATGAAAACAGATTCCTCCATGTCCTTAACCACCACCACATTTTCGTTTGAGACAACTTTTCTGTTAAAGGTGATACCCAAGTCTCACCTGAGAGTGAGCCAGGTTCAAAAGGAGATTCGATTTATGCCCCATGTCTGCCCTGAGGGAACCTGGTTGGCTATGATTGCATTTGGAACCGGAAAACCCATTTGAGAAGGGCACTCATCTCTCACAGCTTCTGCCTGTTCACATCAGTGAACTTAGCCTGGCACAGTACAGCAGAATCAAACTCCCACACTAGGTCAGACAATAGAGAATCCATATTGGGTAAATTTGTATTATACGCACTTGTTAGATTCCCAAAAGTTTATATTTTCAGTGTTCTGATTAAAACAATTGATCACAAAAGAAAATGTTGATGATAAAAATAAAACCCAAAAAATAAAAACCAGAATCAGTTCAGGAGATCCGGCCTGTGCTTGCGCTGGTGCGACTTTAGATGATCCAGCCGTTTAAAGCTGAGTCCGCACACGGCGCAGCAGTACGGTCTCTCCCCGGTGTGGGTGCGCTGGTGCACTTTCAGAATGTCCGCCCGTGTGAAGCTCTTCTCGCACATGGTGCAGCGGTGGGGCTTCTCCTGCGTGTGGATGCGCCGGTGTAGCTTGAGGTTCCAGAGCCGGCTGAACTTATTGCCGCACAGAGAGCAGCAGTATGGCTTGTCCGTCGTCTGGCTGCACTTGTGCCTCTTCAGGTCGGAGAAGGAGGCAAAACCCTTGCCGCAGTGGCTGCAGAGGTGGAGGCCCTCAGCCTGGTGAACCCGCTGGTGGACCTTCAGGTTACAGGCCTGTGTGAAGGTCTTGCCGCACTGGTTGCAGGAGTAGGGAGGACCCGACCCCGCACCCGACCCCCTCGCGCTTCTGTGAGACTGCTTGTGGGCCTTGAGGGAACCGGAGTCCGGGAAGGTCATGGGGCACTGACTGCAGGCGTGACGCCTCCCGGCGCCTTCTCCCGCCTGCTCCTGTAAACGACCGCCGAGGGTCAGCGAGGGGCCGTAGGGGTACGGGCCCTCTGCGTTGTTGTGATCCGAGGTTAGCCCCCGGCGATTGGCTCTGCCACCCGGCGCGGTCACGCCATGGTCGGGGTACAAGGCACTCGAGTCCTGTAGATACCCGTCCTCGTTGATCAGCAGGCAGTTCAGGTCTCCCACATCCGTGTGGGGGGACTGCGAAGGTGAGCCCATTTGCTCCCTGCGGTTCCGATGTGGGCCAGGCATGTGGGAGCGGAGCTGATGGTCTCCCCCATCGGACGCCCCCAGGTCCACCTGGAAATGACCACCGGGTCCGAAGCTTAACCCGCCCAGGTGAGACGGAGAACCGGGAAGTCCATCCAGCCCTTCCATGTCTAGAAGATGGCTGCCACTACCACCACCGCTGAAACCAGACTTCTCAAAGCTGCTGCCCTGCTCATCTATATTGTAGCGGGCCCGGTAGAGGGGGTCACTGGGGTCCCCTGGGTCGCACTCCGGGCCGGGTGGTTCGGGTCCCTGGTCCAGGCTGGAACCCCAGTCGTCCTGGCACTGCTGTAGCTCCTGCTCACTGAAACTCTTGCTGGGCCCCGAGACGTCCGAACTTTCAGCTCCTTAGGAATAAATGAGACAGGGACATTAGTAGTCAGGTAATTGGAAACATATAGCAACTATTGTAATGACATATGTATACATACAAAAAAAAAAGGTTTTCTATGTGTAATAGTGAATACACGCTGTTGAGGAAATTCTTGAACTGATGTATTCTTGGTCGTCCTATGTATGAATGAGTTACTAGTTAAAGATGTCGAGAGGGGTCTGGTGTTTGACTAAGAGACATCCTTGACTGGCACCAGCGGATTAGAGGGTTACTCGGAAATCTGTATAACAATTTAGTGTCTCGGTTGATTGTCCAGACATTGTGTCTCCTCAGGAGTTAAGAAGGATAAGGCGGGGGGGACAGCCCGCCCTTTGGGTAAATGTTACACAAGACAGATGGGCAACAACTTACCACACCCCTTTTAATTGTAATAAATACGGAATGTTCATGTCTTACGGTAGAGACTCCTTGGATGATTATGTTTGTAAGCGTTTGACGCTTCTCTCTTTTTTGCAAATAATAATTAAGGAACTGTAAATACTTCCGTATTTAAAGAGTTCTGATCGATGGAATTGCCATCACAACGCAAATGGCACAGCAGACAATAAGGTACTTCGCTAAGTCTCGCAAAGACAACCTACTGTCTTGGCCGTTTGTGGTTAACTCCCAAACTCACCATCCAGGCAGACTCCCCATCTCTCCCGTAGCTCAGCGTTGTGGAGGGCCTCTTCTTTCAGCAGGTTGTCCATCTTCTGACCTCCGATCTCTGTGGACTGAGGCAGGCAGAAGGGGAGAATTGAACGTGTCTACCAGTGACCACATTTCCATCGACGGTTTCCCTTTGACTAACGTCACATATCAACAGGTCTGACGTGAGTAGTCCTGCTGTACCAACCGTTTCACAGTGAAAATGTTTCAACTACTGTGTCTGTGAAAATGTATTACGCCAGAAATTGGGAACATATTTTGTGTCCAGGGTTAGCTACCACCGGGCAAAATAAAAATGCACAAAAAGAAAATGTGGTATTATTGCAACAATGACAACAATTCCATGTGAGGCCATGTTGGAGAGGGAACATGAGAACCCAACTGACCTCAGAGATCCTCCTCGGACTGGCTGCCTCTGTGTCCTCCAGATCGTGGAATGCCGATTCCCCTGCCACACTTCCACAGCTGCTCCACTCCTCCCCCGGCACTTTCTCTTGTTTCAGGCCAAGCCCTCTCTCAGCACCTGGCCACAGGTAAACAAAGAAATGTCATTTTTAAGTGAAAAGAAAGGCAAGAGCAACACTGGAAATATGCCAGGGGTGGACTCACATCAGCGCAGATTAAGAGAAGGAAGTAACTTCTCTCCTGCAATTAACTGATATTTGACAGTTTAAAATACATGAAAAATGTCTACACCTGACAATGGATAGCCAGCGCGTAATATAAACCTCTCTAACTCAACCCTCAAAGAGACAGAAGAGAACAATTTTGAAGGCTCTGGACCACACAGGGTAAAAGTTGAATATCCCTGTCAAAAATAATTTCCATTGTACATTCAACATTAAGTAGATGTACATAAAGAGGACCAACGGAATGGTCAGTAATCACAAAGCAGTGATCACTAAGGTATGCACGGTTCACATGCAGAGTAGCTCCACATAGTGAGGTATCCTTGTCACCTGTCTGAGATGCTCCAGAGCTTCTTTCCTCAGCTCTCCCACAGTCCGCACACCTCCCCCTCCGGCTTCCATCTCTGTCCTTCTCCCTGCTCCGGTTCTCCGAACACTGCAGCCGCTTCTTCAGTGACTCGACCTGCTCCCGGCTCCGAGACACCTCCTTCAAGAAGCTATCCTCCACTAACCTGGTGATTTCGTACATGGCAGCCTTGAACACCGTCTCCATTACTCCGGAAAGCTGAGACTGGAACGTTACGATGGCTTCGGACATCATGGCAAACTGTGTATGTGTAGCTAGCTAGCTACGGCTAGAGTTCGTTACGTTTAGCTGGCTAGCTACCTTTGTTCAATCGAATCCGTGTTGTAATCGAGTCTAGTAAAAGGCTAGTGATCTAACGCTAGCAAAGCTAGCTACCTTTGGAAGTATAAAAATATAGAATTTCAAAATATGTAGCAGTTTTTGTAAGAAGCTATTCGAATATATTAGTTATAGGTATTAAGAGAAAGCAATACACCAACCTATGGTACTGTTTAGTTGTCTCAGTGTCTAGCTAGCAAGTCCAATTTTTTTGGTAACTTCCGGAAACACATCAACGGATGGAGTAGTTGGACAATCTACATTGAAGCGTACCTTTCTAGAGTAATACGAATTCAAGTCAAACTTCAGTATTTCTGTTCGAATCAATCTCAAACAACAAACTTAGGAAACTCGGATACAGTAAATTCCATTATTTATTATGCAGATTTTCAATATGATACTGCCTCTGTAATTATAGCCGTCTTATTTCTTTTAAGCAAATCAACCCGGAAGCGAGTTATCCCGCCCACTACTGTTCAGTGCGTCACACAAAGCACTGTGCATGCGCCGAGACCATACTGGAAGAAGCCTTGTCACCGACAGGCCATTTATTCTGATCAAGTCTCTACAATATATTGGGAAATAAATATCAATTTTATTTTTCTAGGGCCGTCTATTTTGAAGATGGCCGCCGACAACATGTTAAAAGAAGGTTTTCAAACCCAGTTTGCCTCGGTTATGGAGACTGTACTGAAGACTGCAGTAACAGAGACAACGAAACTTTTCGAAACAACCATTGAGGAACTGCGAGCCGAAATATCTCGAATAAAAGAAGAGAATGATGATCTAAAATCGAAGCTTCGTTCTCTTGAAAATGAGAAGAAATCGACCGGTGAAAGTGAAAGCCAAACTGCTGAACCCGGATCGAGTCAGACAACCACACGTAACATTGGCGTTCAGTGTGGTGAGTTGAACACAGGCGCGACGATCAATGACCTACCCATAATCATGATGATCGTAGTTACATCACGGCAGCTATTAGCCAGCTGAGGTTTGATTAGTATAAAGTTACAAAGCTAACAATATTTGTCCAAAATGTGCTTCCAGTTGTGAAATTAGACATGTGTAGTCCTTATTTTGGCAAATTTAAGACTGTGATACACAATTGTGTATTTTGTTCCAATCGGGCAAGTACCGTATAACGCCTTCATAAATGACTGATGAGAAATCTTGAAATGCGCTAGAGAATGTTGCAAAACAGAATGTGTTTCTGTCATCTCAACATTAGTCAGTCAGTCAATCAAATGTATTTTATAAAGGTTATTTTAACATAACGTTGTCTTGGCTTGCTTATATATCTCAAGCCCTGAACGATGTCTGTCTCTTGATCTCGTGTGTATTTCCAGTCCTTACTGCCCAGGCTTTGCCCCTGGATGTGGAGCAGCACCTGCGTGTGGCGGACCAGGGCACGGTGGACGGGAACTCACAGATGGCCTTCATACTCATTAAACAGGAGGTTGACTGGGTAATGCAGACTTTTCGGATATGTTTGTATTGTTGTCATCCGCTGTGACATACCAACCTGTTATTCACCTGAGAGGGAGGGGGATACCCTGTGCATACTAATGCATGATTTTAATTTGAACTTAGAGGCTAGGTTTTTGTTGACCCCGTCAGCCAGTTGATCACCCCTCTCACTGTGTCCTACCAGGAGGCGGACTGCTCCGACGAGTACTCCCCGGGGTACATACTGCTAAAGCAGGAGGGAGGAGAACCTCCGACCCTGGTCCGTAGACAGCCTCTCAGGGAGTTATCAAGCCGAGGTAGGAGCCAGGGAGACCTTTTCACTTTTTATTACAACTTAGCTGGGTGAGGTAATAAAATAATCATGGCTTTTCTATTCCGATGTCCGCCTTCCACTGTCCGCATTTCCCCGACACTCTCCATCTCCATCCCGTAGCAGCTCTGGTCCCTCCTCGAGCCGCCGGTGCCCGGGTCGACTGCCACACCCAGGACAAGCCCCCCGGCGCCTGGCTTGACCCGGCGATGGCGACGCTGCAGGCCCATCGGGATAGCCCGGAGGCCCGCCAGTCCAACAGCCCGACCCGGCCCAGAGAGACGACAGGTGGCGGCTGTGGCCGGAACCAGGCCGGTGGAGCGGGACAGCGGTTGCTGGCGGTTCCGGCGGTGGGACACGCCACACCGTCTCCGCCGTCGCCAGCCGGTCACCGCGACCCGCTCGCCAGTCAGTCCACATCGGCGACGGCCCGAATGAGCGCCGCACCGCGGCCTGCTGTAGCAGACCGGTCCACGGCACCAGGGTGCTCATCATCTGTCCCCCCTGGGTTAGCCGCCGCCGCCCCTCTTCAAGACCCTCGGCCGGTCCGCGTACCCCCTCGCCCGCCCCGGCCTCCTCGCCCGCCACCAGCGCGGTCACACGCAGACGTACTGCCAATCACTCCCGCCGTCCCGCCGACCCGACCGCCAATGGTGTCGGATCCGTCGGGTTTGGCCGCAGCGCCGCCGCCGCCGGGCTATTCCAGCCGGGTCACGGAGCATGTGCGCTCAACCTCGCAGCGGGCGAAGTCACAGGAAGTCGCGTGTGAGACGTCATCCGAGGGCGCCCTCATGTGGTCGTCCACTGGAGCCGCCCCCCCTGCTGTTAGTCACATCTCTAAGACACAGTTCTTGGCTCAGTTGTCCGTGGCGCCCCTAGTACGCACGCCGCTGGGGGTTGGTGAGGATGACGAGGGGGTGGGGCTCTCCCCCTGCCACGCCGTCGCTACGGAAGCAGTGGTGACCCGGTCTGTGGCCACGGAGACGAGCCCCGCTGATGAGAAGCAGGTCGTTGTGGGGGGCGGCGGCAGCCAAAAGAAAAGACGGCACGAAGCTATCCTGACCGGGCTCCGCCTCCGCTTGAGGCCCCGCCCCCGAGACGGCACGCCTACTCCTGCCGTTGCAAAGCAGCATAGAAAAGATGAAACCTCACCGCTCGATCATGACTACTCAAAGATGATGCAGAACGGAGGAGAAAAGTCCAGCGGGCCACACGTTAGTGATGACCACGGTGTAGAGGACATCGCTCATGAGGCCATGACCGAAGACGACTACAGTAGACCAGGAAGTAGCAACCAAGCTGTCAGTGAGGAAGAGGAAGGAGGAGCTAACGGTGATGTTGCCAGGCAGTCACCTATCGGTGATGGAGGAGGCGTGTCCAAATCCAGGAAGAGAAGCATGACGTGGGTGCAGGCTCAACGAGGATTGGCTCTAGCCCAAGCAAAGAGGAGCAGGTCAAAGGTCACCAAGGCCTCACAGAGAGGCCTGCGGTCAGAACTCAGAGGTCTGGTCACTCAGGCCCAGTTCCTGGCTTCCGCCCCGCAGCGCCGCCGGTCACACAGCTCCAGTCCTCACGCCTCCGCCTCCAGCCCGCGTCGCACCAGCCCGCGGCAACCCATAGGCTCCACCGTCAGCACCTCCCCCACCACCCCAACCCACCCACAGCCCGACATGTTAAAGGACCCGTCCACCACCCCTCGCCCCGCAAAAGACCCTTCGGCCACCCCTCGGCGCGGACGACCTCGTTTGTCCACCGCGGCGGTTTTAAATTTGACACGGGTCCCCACCGTGCCTCAGCCAATCCCGTTCGCCGGGGGCCCACGGACCAGCTTCAAAATGTCCCCGCAGAGCCCGTTGATCCAGCAGGCGTGGCGGTGCCGCCAGTCACAACCGGTGTGGACTCCGCCGGGGCCATTCCAGTCGCCGCAGTCTCCGCGTAAATGCGTGAAGAACCAGTGCACGGACTGCGGTCGCGTCCTGAGCAGTCCCGCCGCTTTACTGAGCCACGCCTCCCTACACAGAGGCGAGCGCCCGTTTGCCTGCTCCACCTGTGGCAAGGACTTCCCCGACCTCAAGGGCCTCAACCGCCACGCCCGCGTCCATGTCGACCAGCGGGGACACCAGTGTCCGCAGTGCGGCAAGACCTTCGTCTACCGCTTTGGCCTCACCAAGCACCAGCAGGTGGTCCACAGCGGCATACGCCCGTTCGTATGCCAGATCTGCGACAAGCGCTTCGTGATACGGCGCGACCTCGAGACGCACCTGCGCGTTCACACAGGGGAGAAACCGTTCGCCTGCTCCCTCTGCGTGAAGCGTTTCAAAAGGCGTGTGGAGCTAAACGTTCATATCAGGTGGCACAACGGGGAGAAGCGGCACTGGTGCGCGTACTGCGGCAAAGGCTTCCTGGATTACAATAATCTGAAGAGACACAAACTGGTCCACACCGGAGAGAAACCCTACACCTGCTCTGAATGTGGCAAGCACTTCAAGCAGACTGGTCATCTGAAGAAACACCTGAAGAATGTACACAAAGTCAGATAAGAGGGTGGGAGGTACGTTTAAATGGCACTTATTTGAACCAGAACCCATGGCAATGTACCCTGGTCCCCAGTAGTGCTCCATATTGGAACAGAGTTTTGTACCATGGTTAATATGAGAGAATAGTGCTATCTGCACTGCCCTGCTGTTAGTTTTTAAGAAAGCGGGGATCCCAATCTATTCTCATTGGGATGGGGAAGGACCTGTTGTGTTACATTTGGGGTTGTGTTTTGTGATTAACAAGAGTAGTTCTGTGAGGGAAAGGTTAGGCAACATGTTTAAAAAAAGTAAAAACAATTTTTTTGAATAACAGTTGAGTTTTTATTTAAAGCTCATTATGGCTATTTGTCCAGTTTTTGTTAATTATATTTATTAGGAAAGTTAGAAGCCTAACATTTAAATTGGAGTGTGCTGCACTTCATGTTTTTTTATGTTCTGCAAGTTTTGAACTAGCGGCTTTTTTGTGTTGTTTTAATGATATTTCTATTTAAGATGTTTATTGTCTTTTATTTCCTTTTGATCAGTTGTTTCTCCTTAGTGGGGTAATGGGTCATGTATAGAATACATTTTTGGGGGACGATGGATTCGACCCTTAAAGATAACTTAAAGTATATTTTAGGTTTTAACCTGTTTAATGTCTAATAAGTTTTCAGGCCAGACAAATTGTATAAATTATTAGAAGCGATTGAATACGCTTGGAAGGATGCACTGTCTCAGCTTCTGGACAAGTTGGACCTAACACCTGTTTGTTTCCCATATCAGATCTTGATGTATTAGGAGGGGTGTTCTGTCAGATTTGCTAACTACACTGTAATATTGTGTGTAAAAAGAAAAGGAATTGTTCTGTCACCTCTGGTTCTGTTTGAGAGAATAAAAGTGAATGTTTTATTTTGACTATTGTGATTCTCCACGGAACGTTATCCTCAACCCAATTGTATTTCAGCTTGCTGGTGTAAGTATGTACTAGAGCAGTGGTTCCCAAATAAGGTCCTTGAGTAACCCCAACAGTACACATTTTCATTGTAGCCCAAGCCAAGCACAGCTGATTCGACTTGTCAGCTAATTATAAGGCTCTCATTGAGTTGAATTGGGTGTGCTTGTCCAGGGCTACAACAACGTGTGCTGTTGGGGGTACTCGAGGACCGGAGTTGGGAACTACTGGACTAGAGTGGTAAGGCAGAGGGAGTGTGAATTGTGGATGTGGAATCCTATCCAGGCAGTCGGGGAGCTTGTGCAAATAAAAGCTGTTGAGAGGACAGTTTGTTTGGCTTCTAGGCAGCTGTAGGTCTGTCAAAAGGGGAAGTCAGGCGCATGTTTAAGAACCAGACCAGTTTGTAATGACAAGGCCCCCGAGGGCTTTGTGGACCACGGCTAAAGGCAGTGTCAAGGCTATCCATGTTGTTGTGCATTAGAGCAGCCTGTGACAGTGCTGTGTTGGTTACATTCCGCACCACCATGGCGTAACTATAGTCAACTTTTGACTATAAGGTATTTATACTATACATTTCACTAGCAATTTATTTTATGAACTTCAACGTAATGATATGCTTTTGACCCCTGTAAGGTTTGTTTTGGTATGTGAAAGACGGAATATAGCATGTTCTTTTAAGGTTCCCAGTTCTGTCCCTCTTAAAACATACATTTTTAGAATAAATGTGTGGGCACCTTCACATTTTTAGACAAACTTAGTATAAATGTATAGGATTTCCCCCGCAGCAGTCTGAGTTCTTCCTCAGTCCACCACAGGTATATTATAAAAACACAACACTTTTTTTATGACCTTCCTTGACGCGTTAATAGATTAATTTATAGCTGTTCATTTTTAGCTGTTAATTTCGTTGAATTAGTCGATCGCTAGCGGTCACATCATGTCTGCAACCCGATTATCTCTTTAAAATGCAAGAACATTGGAAAGGCTACATGTTCAAATCTTACACACTCTCATTGTTTTAATTTTGATTGGTTTGAATATTTAGGGATTTGACCATCATTTGGTTTTGAGTTTTCATTACTCTAGCAAAATGACATGGAACAAACACAAACTGAGGGATGCGGTTTATTGGTAAAGATGATAAGGCAAACATATTGTGATGCCTGTACATAAATCATACATGAAGATTGAAAGGGCTACCCTCAGATCAGTAGGTCCCTGGATGGTATACTGGCAAGGCAGAAACTAGGAGACAGAACCATAGTGGAAGGCTGAGGGTGAGGGAGGGCGGGCCTGAAGAAGGGGTGGTGGAAGGGGCGGAGGAAGGGGCGGTGGAAGGGGCGGTGGAAGGGGCGGTGGAAGGGGCGGTGGGCGGGCCTGAAGAAGGGGTGGTGGAAGGGGCGGTGGGCGGGCCTGAAGAAGGGGTGGTGGAAGGGGCGGTGGGCGGGCCTGAAGAAGGGGCGGTGGGCGGGCCTGAAGAAGGGGCAGTGGAAGGGGCGGCAGAGGTGGTTATGGAAGGCAGGGAATGCAAACACGTCCCGACGTTCATGGCGTTGTCCACCGCCACCAGCTCCACTGTCCGAGAGCAGCAGGAGGCGTTGAAATACGCCGCGACAAACATCTGCTTCAGGTCGGTGTGGGTGAGGCTGCCAACGCCCTGGCGGCTTTTGAGGGTGGCGATGCCCGTGCCGTTGACGCCGTCGGTCAGGTTAGCAGAGAGCTGCCAGAAGGAGGCGTTGCAGAACACTGGGTCGGCCGGACAGTCAACCGCGGAAACGTTGACCACCTCACACTGAGGAGGAGTGAAATCTGTCACCTGGAGTGAGAGAGAGAACGAGAGAGAAAGAGGAAAGAGAATTACATCATGTTTTATAGCTGCAGTATGACTTCCATGCTGCTCAATATATACTAAAATGAAATACTGCATCTGTAGACACTTATGTTTTCTAAATCTACTGTTACCTTGGTGACGACAGAGAGGCGCAGGACCACGTAGTTGGAGTCAACAGATCCCGGGGCCACGGCCTCGATGGTCAGGGTGATGTCCGTCCCTGACTCAGTGTTGGCGGGTGCTGTGATGGTCAGATTAGCGGTGGCGTTTCCTCCGGTCCCCACCATGACGCTGTTGAAGTTAGCATTTAGCAACATGTTGGAGTGAACAAATTCAGTCAGAAGAGAACAATGTTTTCTGATGTTGACTCATGTAGTGTGGAAAATAAACAGGTACAATTGGACTAGATAATCTGGTCCAAGATCTGTTCATGTGTAAATTCCCAACTCCTATGGTCAACAGGACATCGGAATGAAACAGTTCTGGGATCAAGCCAGCTAGGTTCTTAATATTCCTCACATGATTCATACCTGGTGGGGTAGTTCATAGTGAAGTCTTTGTCATTCCTGGCATTGATTTTGTAAGTTCCTCCTGTGCTGTCTGATATGACAAAGAATGGAAGAGTGAAGGCCTTACCAGGCTCCATGGTTCTGTCCACCACGGCCTGTGAGGAGGGTCAGAAAAGAAAGGATTGCATCTCGTTCATTTATTGGCCCATTAACAGTGACTGACAAATCTTTGTGCTCAGGAGGCGGAGCTTTATTGGGTGCGATTGGGGCCCTGTTCCTGTGGCAGCCAATCAGATGGGGTTTCAAAAACCTGTGTCTTATGGTTAAGAATTTAAATCAAGCAGAATTAAAATATGTTGGGAATTTTGTTTTTGATTTGCTAAATTCTATACAGTTAAGAGAATATGTGTGTTGGCATTGAAGTGATGAAATTCGGCATTTGAGTTGCTGTCGAAAAGCAACAGTCACACTGTTCTCTGCTATCGTATATTATCTAACCATGTCCCAATATTCCATAAAGGCTACTTCCTGACTCATTCATTAAAGTTGTATTTGACTGTCAACAGGAAGTGTGTCATCTTCACGTACCCTGATGGTAACTTTGGAAACGGACATCTGAGTGGTGGACTGTCTCTGGAACAAAGTGGAGGAAACCAGGTCGGTCCCGTTCAGCAGCACCACAAACTCGCCCGCAGGGACCTTGGTTACAGTAACAAGGAAGTCGCCGTTGCCCATGCCTTCCAGGATCCCACCAACAACCTCTGACCCTGACACTGTTACCAAGGCAACATCGGAGATCTTGAAAGAGGCCGGTCCCTTCTTGCCCAACACTGACACCAATAGAATTGCAGGAACACCTGGAAGGAGGAGGAGAGAGGAATAAGGAAGGGCGAACTGGAGGATAAATGTCTGGCTGTGTAGGCCCGTGGTTCAATGTCCTTTCTAGAAAGACATCTTTTTAACAGTGTTGTTGTTTTTACCTGATTCTGGACGTCCAGATATCGGGGCGTATCCAGGATGAGGCCCTCCAAAAGATTCCACAAAATCATAAATAAAGGCAATGGTACTCTGACCTAGAGGGACAGACACATGAACACAGACACGACTGGTTATCTCTCTATACGACTTTGCCAAACCTGTGAACCCAAAATACATTTCTAAAAAAATACATATTTATCACAAAGTTCAATTCCACCACACAATTACACCCCCTGCTCAGAACATCTTCCTGCGGCCATGGATGGGCTGGAAACAACCAACGTTGATCATGGTTTTGTGCATTCTGCATGGTTTTGCCAGTAGGTTTCAGAAACAGAAGTGCAAGGCCACTTGGTGGACTGGTCGTATGGACATCTGGGACGTGAATGTCCGTAATTCACCACTAGATGGCGGCCATAACTCACCCGTGATCTTCAGTGTGTAGGGCTGGTTGGAGTTCATGTTGATTTCCCATAATCCTGTCTGTTTGTTGGAGGCCAGGCGTATCCGGTAGAGGTTTCCCACTTTCTGGACGGTCCCCAGTTTCCCGCTGGCCTCAGTCTCTGTCTGAGTGACGCCTAGTTGAGTTGAGGAGGGAGAATCAGGGTAATCACAGGTTGACAAGGTACAGCACAAGTTCTCACCAGAGGGTGATTTCTAAAAGCTAGCCAGCCTCAGCTCCATATCCCAGCTGGAAATATATGTGTTCTGTATTTCCACTTTCTAACTTCATTCTACTCCATGAGGAGAACCTGTAACTGAGAACAGACCATGGATCAGTGTCTTGGGGTTGGACGTCCTTACCTGCCGGGTTCTTGAGGGTGAAGGTGAGGCTTTTTCCAGTGATGTAGATGGTGATGTTGGTCAGAGACTCATCCAGCTGGAAGGAGAACTTCTCAGCTTTGCCGGGGTTCCTTGCTCGCTGTAGCACTGTCACCTGAGGAGACGAGAAATAGACAGAATGAGAAAGTAAGATCGAAGACAAGAAAAGAGAGAAGATGAGAGAAAAGATTACTGAGAAGAGCTTATGTGGTTGGGTGTGTTGTATTACTGTAGTGTTCAATTATTTAATTGGTCGGCGGGATCTATAAATGGTCCAAAACCGCAGTTCTAATTAATGTAACATCTGCATTTATTAATCCATCACACACTGGGACGTTTTATAGCACATAAACAATTATTTAATGAGATAGAGGGAAAAAGGAAAAAAAGAAATCTTGTTTTTTCTTATTAAACATTTTTAATAAACTGAGGCATGTTTCTCAATGCCGATTCTAGCCTTTTGGGGGCCCAAGCAAAATTTGACCTGGGGCCCCCCTCTCCCCAATTGGTCGGGGGCAGTCCTATCTGTTGGAGGTCCCCTATTGGTGGGGGCCCTAAGCAACCACATATGTTGATTATTCCTAGTACCCACCCTGGTGTTTGTTAACAACTTTACATTTTTAACTGATTCCTCTTAATATCAACTTTCACCATTGCTTTTTTCCAAAGGTATAATATTAAATATTCATGATTGTAATCAGGGAGGCAGATAAGCCAGTGGTTTGTGTGTGGAACCAGTAATGGAAAGGTCCTGAGGTATGGTATTTTAATATAATTGCTCATGCTAGTCAGTCTGGGTAACATTGTCTGCTAAAGGTCATCCAGAATACTGGTAGAATGTTTATTTGTTTACATTATTATATTGTATAATGAAAAAAATCAGTGGAGCAACCAATAGTATCACAACCAAATGACTGTAACAATTGGTTGATTTTGAGGTGGGTGGGGCTTCAGTACCATGGTAATTAAATGATAAGTAGAGCTTTATTTTTAGTTTTTTTTTTCTATACACAGTGAATCAAACTGAGACCTGTAGTATGTCTCTTTTGTAGTTGAGCCATGAATTACAGCAATAATAAAAACTCAACAATACATTAACATAAAACGTCCCCAAAACACAATTAGATAAAAAAAAAAAGATAAAAAAATATAACTTTAATATTAAGGCTTCATTTTAAATAAATAATTAATTAGTTGTTGTTTTGAATGATCTTCAGCTTCTGATCTAAAACAAAATGGCCGACTGACTCACCAGGGCAGAGGTGGATGAGTCAGCAATAATGTCTGTGGCCTGAGGCAAGTTGGCCTTGCTGACACCAATAGCTTGACCTCCAGACGCCAGGGCCAGATCCTTGTAGGTGTCAAACGTCCCAACCGCACGCTTCCTCCTCCGAGCACCGGCTCCCTCACCGGTCATGAAGAAAGACACCTGGGGAGACAGTTAGGTGGACTCCCTGTGAAAAACCACCTCTGCAAGTTAATACAAGGCCAGGGTTAATTGCAGGAATATTGGATTCCTTTAGACTGCAGGAAATGGAATTGGTCCTTGCGAATAGGAACTGTTTGAGGAAATACTCACCGTGGACTTGGTGCTTCTGATCAGGGCGACGATGGTTTCCTTTAGTGAAATGTCCTTCGGGGGAGCATCAGTGAAAACATAGATGTGGGATGATGCTGGGGCACCGGTCAGCGCCAACTGGAGAAGGGAGGGAAAGATTACTTTAAGGTACAAAGAAATATCTTAATCCTAATTGGAAGATAGCCATGTCAGTTACTGTACCTGCAGTCCTGATAGGCACATCTCAGGTAAGTCTCCACCATCTTTCAAGGTGAGCTTAGCAACCTCTGCTTTCATGACGTTAGGGTCTGTCGTTCTTATCAAGGGTCCGAATTCTGCATGCAAACACATTTTAAATACATGATTTGAATCTAAAAGTAAAACGACATTATTAAGGATTTAAACATTTCATGGTTAGTGTACAGATGTGAAACATTGTTCGTATATACATTGTTTGTCACCCCATTAACCAATTTTCTTGTAATTTCTTTTGCTTTAATCTGTGAGTTCCCCAGTTTTGTTTTTTGTCCTTGTGGGTTCTCGGCCGTACCCGGTTAGTTAAACAGACACAGACCCACAAACACCAGTTCCTGGTTTCACGTTGTGGTCACGCATTTCGGGGCATGCCAGAAGTGTCAGGGACGTTTAGCTGAGGAGAACACGCTAAACCCAGCCTTACCCGGGTCATTGAAGGGCACCAGGATGTACAGGGAAGGCTCGTCCTGCGTTCCCTTCTTGCTGTCGATGATCTCGTTGACTATTCGCTTGGCTTCAGCTATCTCATCACTCATGCTCCTGGTGGTGTCGATCACAAAAGCCAAGACTGAGGAACGTGCTATTCCCATAAGGCTGGGAAAGAGAGAGAGAGAGAGAGAGAGAGAGAGAGAGAGAGAGAGAGAGAGAGAGAGAGAGAGAGAGAGAGAGAGAGAGAGAGAGAGAGAGAGAGAGAGAGAGAGAGAGGTTGTGTCAGCAGAATGAACAGATAATCAATGCACTACTTTGCCCATCTCCAGGGGTTACGGTCAGTCACAGCTGCAGGAAGTAGGGGTCCTTTTTAGCGTCCCCTGACAAGGCCTGATTATGAGCAGGTGTGCCTCGTCAGGGGGTGGCAGCCGAGCTGCGTTTAAGTGCCCCATGTGGCAGCCCAGGTCAAGATGGTTCTCCCTAGGGCATTAGCCTGATGCTGACACCAGAAAGGGGTGCATTCACAGCATACCGTTTAATTTGAAATTCTGGGTTCAGTGGAACCATATGCCCTCATAAGGATCGTAATCACTGTATCACAGCCAGTAGTTAAGGTTCCATGACTACCAGGGGCCCTGAAGCAGCATGAGGTAAAACTGAGTCCAATGGTATATTTAGTATAAACACGTTCAGGTTTATTTTTTTAGTTCAGGTTTTATTTTTTACAGCCTATGTAATTATATCTTATTCTTACTCAGCTGAGCATATTAAGAATAGTATTTTATTGTTAAACTTATTGTAATAATGTATTACAAAATATATTTAGATAGTCCTTGACTCATCCCCTGCACCACTGTACTATAGATAGTCCTTTATCCATCACCTCCACATCTGTACTGTAGATAGTCCTTGACTCATCCCCTCCCCTTCTCTGCACCACAGATAGTGCCTTGACTCATCCCTTCCCCCTCTCTGTACCGTAGAAAGTCCTTGAATCATCCCCTTCCCCTCTCTGTTCCATAGATAGTCCTTGACTCACCCCCTCCCCCTCTCTGTACTGTAGATAGCCCTTGACTCATCCCCTCCCCCTCTCTTTACCATAGATAGTCCTTGACTCATCCCTTCCCCCTCTCTGTACCGTAGAAAGTCCTTGTCGCCAGCAGCGCCCCGGATGTCATCCAAAAGCTGCAGGCTGGCGGTGGTAGCCAAGGTAACAGCAGCATTGTGCAGGGCCACATTGTCGGCGCGAAGCTCATCCTTGCTGATGCCCCCACGAGGAATCTCCAAGCTGGACAGGTCTGCAGCACCTCCATGGCTACACTTCCCTAGTGGAGAGATAGGATGATGGCTTTCAAAAAGAGACAGTGTGAAGTGTATATTAGCAGGGTAGTGAGCATGTTTTCTGTGTATTGTTCTGACCGTGCAGGTGAGGACCAAAAGGCAGTCAATCGACCTGCCAAATGTCCTCATGTAGAAAATTTGCTTCACTAGAAAACCTTTTAAAATATTTTTTATTTAATGTTTCTTTAAACAGTTGATTGAGAAACAATTGTGATTAAAAATGACATCCTGGCCAAAGAGAACACTTAGTTACACATGAATACAAAAGAAAACCCTAATTAGTTATAATGCCGAAGTGCAGGTCTGTTTTGTTTTGTGAATCAGGAAATCAATCATTGATTTGATGCTAGACCAGAGTTGGCTGATGTGAGTGTAATAAAAGTGAACGGTTCAAGGTACTAGGCATCAATATCATCTAAATCTAATGTGACAGTGTTTACCGATCGCGTACAGGTGGCTTCGGATTGAAGATGATGCATTCAGTTTTACTAGAACTGAGGAGTATTTGGGATTCATGAAAGGCAAGTTGTGTGTCATTGAAACCATGTTGAAGGGTGATCAGCCCAGACTTCAATGAGGGGCCAGGTGGACTAGTGTCATCCGCATGAAGGTGAATGAGAGCCGGCGTGTGTCTACCTCTAGGCTTGGCCGGGGTGTAGATCCCCATGTATCCTGACGTGAGTTTCTTCTTGTTGAGGATGTCGGGCAAAATGGAGTTGGGACAGAACCCACCATTGGTGCAGTCCTTACAGGTTGGAGTTTTGAAATCTACACAAACAAAACACAACGTTCAAATGTGACCAAGACCTACAGAACACTGACACACACACACACACACACACACATCATTCTCTGTTATCTTTATAACAGTGGTTATCAATACCCCACCCTGGATTGTGAGTGCATTGACTGAGTTATGTGTCACACTGTCTGGCATTTGGTCAGCATGTAAAATGCTTTATCTCTTTTTTATCTGACATTGTTCCCACACATCCACCCTCTGTCTAGGTGGTCTCTGGATTTCCACAAACACCCTTAACACACACACACACACAAACACACACACACACACACACACACACACACAAATACACACACACACACAAACACACAAATACACACACACACACAAACACACATACACACACACAAATACACACACACACACACACACACACACACATACACACACACACACACACACACCTACACACACACACACACATACACACACACACACACACACACACAGACAGATTGGCATGTCTTACCCGCTAGGTTTTCCAGTGGGAGGTCGGGGCGTAATAAGTTGATATATGGTTGGGTGTAGCCCAGATCTACCCAGTTACTGTGGCTGTAGAAGTCCTGGGAAACACATTGGTTTATCACACACTGCGATTAACACAGTACACCCAGTATCCATACATTTCTCCCTCTGTCACAGTGATATTCTTACATTTTTATAATTTACCTGCATTTTTATCCAGAGCCATGCTAAATTTTTAAGCCTTGCAACCAGTACCGGTTCTAACATTTTGGGGACCCTAAGCAAAATTTGATTTGGGACCCCATCTCCTCTAGCAGTGGGGGACCCATCTCCTCTAGCAGTGGGGGACCCATCTCCTCTAGCAGTGGGGGACCCATCTCCTCTAGCAGTGGGGGGCCCATCTCCTCTAGCAGTCGGGGACCCTAAGCGGCTGCTCATGTCACTTATGCCTTAAACCGTCCTCGATCCCAACCACCAACCTTTTGGTTACTAGCCTAAACATCAGGCTATCTGCCGCCTCATCTTCTCCTTCTCTCCCTCTCTCTCCCTGTCTCCCCCTTCTCTCCCTCCCTCACCCTCCTCACCTGCAGGGTATGCAGCACCTTCCCCAGAGTCTCTCTGGCAGCCACGAAGTTCTCCTTGCGTACGTTGGCCTTGATGCTGGCCACCCCATCGGTGATCAGGCCCCGGCCTCGAACAAACTCCTCTGAATCGAAGTGATGTTCTGGGCTGTTATAATACAGGATTGTGATCCATTGGTTTAGTGTGAGTTATAGCTGATATTCACGTCCCTAACATTCACACCGTTGATACGACTGGCCCGACACCAAAACCTTCTGAAAAACCAATGGATGTGTGCTCTGTTTTCTTTTTTTTAAGTACATTCTCGTTAAATATAAAAATAAATACTCTATGTAATGATTCGATTAAATAATCGTATTTATATGCTTCTATGGAAATGTCATCCTTCAGTTCTGCTCTGACCTGTCGGCAAAGTCTCGGTCCACCAGGGGGTGCTGTTCGTTGATCTCGTTCAGGGCGGATTTGAACTTAGCGGCTGAAACTTCCCCCGTAGCTGTGGGACCCAGACAGGCCTGGACAATTTCCTCAGCTGAGTAACCCTGAAGGGAAAGATCAGAGGTTAGAGGTCAGCCAAGCCGAAGTGAGGCAGCAGTAGCTAAAAAAGAAAAGAAAAAAGAACATCTCTCTATCAGACACAAAAGCACTTACTGTGAGGATGAAGTCCCGTCCCTCTGACTCAGCGATGGCCCGGCACACCTCGACGACCTTCTGTAGCACTGCCGATTCTGTCATCCGGACGTGAGTGGAGGGTCCGTCGCCGGTGGGCACAAACGCCCAGCTTCCTCCAGATAGGACCAGGGCCAGAAGGGACACGCCTACCATCGGCGACATCACGAGTCTGCGGGAGAGTGTGTTTCTGGGTTGAGAGAGACGTCATCGCCATAGCCATCATAACCATCATCATCATTTCCGCCATCAAGTTCAACACATTCGTCAATATTTCCAGTCCTCATTAGTCCTCAAGTGGGTCAGGAAGAGATTTCCTGACCAAGCCCATATCTGTTGTTCAATGTCTTGGCCACAGTCCACATGTTCTCATTTATCTGTGCTAATGATGCAGTTAGCAAACTATACGTCCATAAAATTATACAAGAGTCTGGCACATGCAGTCTTCCCCCATTTTAATAATTAATCAATAAAACACTAACGTCGTTGTTCTCTCCTGAGCCACATGTGAATGTTTTCTTATGGTGTTTTCCTTTACAAGCCTCATCCCATGTTCTGAACGCCTTGTTGCCCAACTACAATCGAACTGATCACACACCGGCCAAGTCCACTATTGTGCTCAAGTACACTAAGGCCCTTTTTTCTCTGTCAGTTTGCCATTATCCATTAACTCAACACCCTGATGTGTTTGAAAGCGAACGCCGAACTGTGGGTTGGTCAGAAACTGAACTATTATACCTCTGCAAATGTTGCTTGTTTGTAGACTGGGAGAATCCCATGTACTTTCTGATATACAGCTCCAGAAAAAATGAAGAGACCACTGTGCCTTTTTCTTTCCTTTTTTGAGTGGTCTCTTAATTTTAACCCTTCCGTTCCTTGATCAAAACCTTCCTTTTTCGACTTTTTTGGAAAGGAAAGAAAAAGGTGCAGTTGTCTCATAACCTTTTCCGGAGCTGTATAATAGCATCATGTGGGGCCCTGAAACAATTCTCAGTTGCTGTCCACACTCATACTGTTGACATTAATATATCTGGTGCTCCTCTAATACTTTTCCCACTTTGATGCCATGCTACTAAATTATCTGGCTCTTAACTTGTAAAACAGTATCAAAGGATTCGTGAATGGCCATCAGGTTTGCTATAACTTCATAATTTACTAGTCAGGAAAACCCCCAAGTTCATAAACATCTGGTATCAAAAGCTAAGATTCTGTTTAATTGTTATTTGTATTTTTTTAATTCATTTTCTAAAATTTGCTAAAATCTGTCCACTTATGCAAATACATGACCTAATTAAGGAGAAAATAAAATATATTGTGACAAACATTAAAAACATAAAATACATGGTGTTGTGGTTACCACAAATAATCAATAAACATTATCACCTAAGCACCTTATCCCATTTACCATAACATTACTACAGCTCCAGAAAAAATGAAGAGACCACTGCACCTTTTTCGTTCCTCACTCAAAACCTTCATTTTGGACTTTTTTGGAAAGGAAAGAAAAAGGTGCAGTGGTCTCTTCATTTTTTCCGGCGCTGTATATTCTATCTATATATCTTAACATTACTATATGCTATCTATATATCTATATTGGTAAACAAATTGGAAATAATTCCATGTGGATTGTTTTGAGATGTAAAACCACATATGATACATACACGTTCAAAGATTTCATACCTTAGTGTGCTGGACAGTAGCTGGAGCTCTTCCTTTCTACCTACAGTGCTTGGATAACCAAAGCAATGAAAAAAAACCCGGAGAAATTCACCTGAATATATACTGAACTGAGCTAGGCGGTTACACCGTAATAATTAACTCACATAGTTTTTTATGATGATGCGTCCGAAGACGTGATTTGTGGGCGTGTCAGCTGAGAACGGTGCCGGGGGGGTAACAATAACAGTCTAACAATAACAGGGTAACAAGATAAAACTATCTTGTTATAAAATACATTGGACTGCCGTTCAGGTTTTTAGATGAACACAGGGTACTTAATTGGAAGAATGTCAGTTCAAAGTTTGCAGAAAGTAGTGGATAGGTTCAATCTGAAAAACATAGTATTTTGGCACCATTTAGTGTAACCTGTTATACTAATAAATGAAAGTAAATCTAAATGCATTATTCAGTAAGGAGTTCCTCACAAATGGGTGAATTGAATGTTCAATTCCCTGTTGACAAATCTGAATTTCGATATTTTAAATATTTATATATTACTATGTTGTGATCAGTCATTTGAAGTCTAATGCTGCATTTAAGACAGAACCAAGTGGACAGAACCTTTCTGCTGGGCAGTAGAAGGCTGATCTACCTAGCGTAAGCTACAACATATACATGTTGAACATGATGACACAAGGCCGTAACACAGGCTGGACGGCTGACTTGAGTTTGTTTCTTGCTAAGATCGTTGCTTGGCATTTTATAGGCTAAACTGGTGGGGCTGGGACAACAAGACAGCAGAAATAAAGTACAACAGCAGGGAAGTTTGACAGGGAGTCCCATCATATTTGTACATTTGAAACGTTTTTGTTAAACAGACTGTAAACCCCAAAACATACATTTGAATCTTGGTCTGGGAAATTGATTACTTTCCTTTGGGTGTATGGGTGAATTTATGGTCATTGCGTCGTCAGGACAAATATGTCAAAGAAAAGACTAGCCTACATAAATATGAAGCCAACACAATTCAGTATCTTTGTAACTTCATATCTGTAATCAGGTGAAACACAAGTCTGAATTAATGGTGTGTTTCTACTGGAAAATATGACTCATATGATTCAAAAGAACACGTTCAATCAAATTGTAAGCAAAATGAAAGATATTCTGGACAGTAAAAGCATTCTTTATTGTCAGCTATCAGGACAGGGAGATAACTCTGGATGATTGGACTTCAGATTGTGGATACTTAGACATGATAGATGTACTAGTTTGTTCTACAATGCCTGTAAACAGTCTTTATAGCAGAGGTAGTCAATGTTTATTGCTGTTTCCAGCAGTTTTCTGTCATAAGCAGCCCACTTCCTGTAAGAGAGCTTTTCTCCCAAGATCTTCAAAGGGACTCTTCGTGAGAAATGAATTCCATGACCCAGGTTTTCTTGGTTCTTGCCTTAAAGGTGTTCTCTGTGCTCCAATCAATCCTCACAGTTTATTATGTCCTGTCCGTTGCACATATCCTCATGTCAAAGGGTTCACTGAAGAGGGCGGAGACTAGAAGACACGCCCATAACGGCAGAGTAAGGGTGAGGGAGGGCGGGACTGAGGAACGGACGATGGAGTACAGACAGATGCCAGCGTTCATGGCGTTGTCCGCCGCCACCAGCTCCACCGTCGGAGAGCAGCAGGACTCAACAGATCCCGGGGCCACGGCCTCGACGGTCAGGGTGATGTCCGTCCCTGACTCAGTGTTGGCGGGTGCTGTGATGGTCAGATTAGCGGTGGCGTTTCCTCCGGTCCCCACCATGACGCTGTTGAAGTTAACATTTAGCAACATGTTGGAGTGAACAAATTCAGTCAGAAGAGAATAATACCTACCATTGTTGACTCATGTCATGTAGTGTTGAGAATGAACTTGTTTTGATCAATAGGCTTAGATAATCTGGTCCAAGATCTGTTTATGTGGAAATCACCAACTCCTCTGGTCAACAGGTCACCTGAATGAAACAGATCTGGGATCAGGCCAACTGGGGTCTTTATATTCCTCACATGATTCCTACCTGGTGGGGTAGTTTATACTGAAGCCTTTGTCATTCCTGGCATTAATTTTGTAAGTGCCTCCTGTGCTGTTTGTCATGACAACGAATGGAAGAGTGAAGGCCTTACCAGGCTCCATGGTTCTGTCCACCACAGCCTGTGAGGAGGAGAGGACAAGGAGAAGAAGAATTGGTCCACATTAGAAAATGTGAAATGTTTTCATTGGTTGGACAATTTACATGAACAGAAATATTTATGTAGAGGTTACAGTCTATTCTTCTATTGGGTATTGTTGTTCTCTATACCCCAATATGCAATTGTTGCCTTGATTTAACATCACGTCAGTGTAAACAGGAAGTGTTTCATCTTCACATACCCTGATGGTAACACTGGAAATGGACATCTGAGTGGTGGACTGTCTCTGGAACAAAATGGAGGAAACCACGTCAGTCCCATTCACTAGATTCCCCTACAGGGACCTTGGTTACAGTAACCAGGAAGTCCCCGTTGCCCATGTCTTCTAAGGTCCCGCCACCTACCTCTGACCCTGACACAGTTACCAAGGCTGGTCCCTTCTTGCCCAACACTGACACCAATAGAATTGCAGGAACACCTGGAAGGAGGAGGAGGAGGAGAGGGGAAGGATGAACTGGAGGATAAATGTCTGGCTGTGTAGGCCCGTGGTTCAATGTCCTTTCTAGAAAGACATCTTTTAAACAATGTTGTTGTTTTTACCTGATTCTGGACGTCCAGATATCGGGGCGTATCCTGGATGTAGTCCTCCAAAGGATTCCACAAAGTCATAAATGAAGGCAATGGTACTCTGACCTTGAGGGACAGACACACACGAAAACACACCGACATACTAAATTACTTTGCCAAACCAGGGTGCCAATCTTATATTACAGTAAAACGGTCCAGGACACTAAACGGTCCAGGAGAATAGAATGGGAGATGGTATCAAAGGCTGCAGACAGATCAAGCAGGATAAGGATGGAGATGTTATCATCGTCAACAGCAAGGAGAAGATCATTGACCACTTTGACCAGAGATCAAGGCAGACCCAGTGGGGATGGGGACTGCCTTGACCTTAAAAGAGGCACGATGGAGAATGGCAAGTCCCCCACCCCAACCCGAAAAGGATGATTTTCGAAGGTAGGTGTAGCCAGGTGGAATGGCCTGGTTAAAAGTCAAGAACTCGTCAATTTGAAGACATGTTTCTCAGTCACAGGAAGTCCAGTTCCTAGTCCAGAATGACATCATTTATCAAATTAGATTTATTGTTCGGAGAACGGGTATTTAGAAAACAAAACTTTGCAGTATGGGAGGGGGGACCAGCCTTCTTGAGTTGCTTGAGGTTACTCAAGTTAGCACCTAAGCCAATGCCGTCCTTGCGACATTGGGAGGTAGACCATAGAGCAGGGTAGGGTCATGATGGATGTGGTGGCGAGAGCCCCTATGACACTAGCTAACCCGGCATATAAGAGGGCAGCGGGAGGCTTAAGGCTAGTGCAGAACAGGTGGTAGAGGTTTGAGAGGGTATTCCTGAGAATCACCATGACGCCATTAAAAAGTCACTAAATGACTGATTAAAAGTCGCTAAATGACTGATTAAAAGTCGCTAAATGACTGAATAAAAGTCGCTAAATGACGTCATGGCCTAATTTGCATAATTGGCCATGTGATTGTGATGGACGCTGTAGGAGAGAGGAATGACACTGTGGGAGAGAAAGCAGCTCTACATGCTTCTCCACTGGGATCACATGCCAGCATGGAACAGTGTTCAGGGATAGGTAATGTTCAGGGTGGCTTCAGCCTTTTTTGTAGAGTCAGTTCTTTTAACCATAAATGGCAGCTCGTTTTGTGTGGAACTGTTATAAGGTTTTGCCTTTTGAGTATGTGTTTGAGTTGTCATGTGTCTTTTTACCTCACTAAGTTTGGCGTAGAAATCGGCCTTACAATACTGTATCATCTCCAATAAACACCTTCAACCAGCCTTTGAATTCAAGGTTTGATTCCCACTCATTTCTGTATTTTTGAGTGTACAGTTTAGACTGAGACATGATGAGCTTGCCAGCTAGATGCTTAGCTTATATCACAGAGAGGGACACACACAGTGGATGAGGTGAGTAAGTGACAGGCTGTGTGAGTCAAATGCAATGATTTATTTTAGACAAAGAACATTTTACATTTACTTCCCACCCTGAAGGTATGCCAGGGCGTGATCAGCCAGCGGCGGCTTCCCGCATGCGCGATTCATTTGCAGCCTCTGTACGTGGAGGGGTGAACATCTCCTGTTCTGATTGCAGCTGGGAGGGACTCGTGCGCGAGGACTGGGCTGCCTGAGAGTGTTTTGGGATGGGGGAGGGGCCCACGGCAGCACCCGCTATTCATTGAGAGAAGTAAGAACGATACGTGCTTTCAGGTCAGAGTCTCCAAAAGTCTCCAATAACACCAGAAAAAGTCACTATATTTGTCGACTGTCAAAAAAAAAAAAAAAGTCCCTAAAGGGGTCTGAATACTCGCTATGTTGGCTACACCGCAAGAGGCACTCACACACTGTCCACCAACTAGAACTATAAAGAGGTACTCTCTCGTTCATTTCCAACGAGAGCCAGCGAATCACAGCGACAGTAGGCGGAGCTGCTCTCGGAGACAAAATCTCCCAGCGAAAGCAACGGTTGAGATGTGTATGAATTGTACATGTGCATGCCAGTGAACAGGCAGTGACGGAGTTCAACGAATACCAATGGCAGGGCAGATGTTCTCTGTATCTTGTTTGTCCACCTGGCCCAACGAAGGAACTCAACATTTTTATCCTTTTCATGGGACGATACAAGGAATTGACGTGAGCCTTCATCATCATTGAATTATGTGCCCTCAGTCTTATGCTCACGTTGCTCCTGTATATTTTAATTAAGAGTCCAATATACTGGAAACGGTTGTTCTTTCTCAGCGCTCAGCAAATAATATGTTGGACAACTTTCAGTCAGGTTTCAGAGTACACCATAGCACAGAAACAGTACTTCTTAAGGTACTGACTGATTTGTTGCTGTTTGGTGACTCTGGAAATTGTGCTGTTTTACTCTTGCTTGACCTTAGTGCTGCTTTCCATACTGTTGATCATGTCATCCTCCTGGATCGTCTCCAGGAAGGGGTTGGTATCCAGGGTGTGGCTCTACACTGGTACAATTCTTATTTGAAAGATATAACCTTTCCGGTTAATATTGAAAACATTTACTCATCTTTGTTAGCCCTTGTCCACAAATGTGCACCCCCTTGCAAAATGTGGGTGTTATCTTTGATTCAGCCTTACAATTTGAAAAACTAATGAATTATGTTGTCAAAGGTAGCTTTTTTCATTTGAGGACTATTGCAAAATTGAAATCCTTCCTCTCGTTTATAGACTTCTCGAACGGACTATGGACTAATCTCGAACTGATCGTTGCAATTCTTTGTACTTTTGAATTTGTCCCTCATCATCATCACACTTGCAGCTTGTCCAGAACGCGGCTGCTAGATTGTTGACTGGTACCAGGAAGAGGGACCATATCTCCCCGACTATGAGGGTGAGGTGACGGACGGCTCCGTCATCTCCCGCTTTTCCCGGTTTCCCATTTGTTCATGAACTCACCCCGGACTCCTTCATTTGTTTTGTCTCCAATTGTCACTCACACCCGGTCCCAATTTAGTCATCAGTATGTGTTTAAATGTTTCTCCTCTGCTCCCCTCACTTGTCAGTTATTGTTGCTTGTCGCTGTATGTTGTCCGTCAGTGGTGAGTGGCGTTTAGTTAAAGCCTTTGTTTTCTTTCAGTTTGTTTGAAGTAGTTCGTTTCTATTAAATATTCCATTGAATGCCGATCGGCCTGCGCCTGGTTCCTCCTCTCCACCACTACACCATTTGTGACACCGACGTTCACTAGTTACCAGTCAAATATAGAAAGGACTTTAAGGTACTGATGCTTGTTTTTAAGGCATCACATGAATTGGCTCCATTGTATATTTCAGATCTCATAATGCTGTAACACTCATCCAGGCCCCTTAGATAATCAAATCAGTTACTTTTAACCATTCCTCATTCTTGGATGAAAACAAAAGGTGATGATGCCTTATCGGTTGTGGCCCCTAGACTGTGGAATAAACTGCCCGTTATTATCAGGTCACCCCCACCACCGAGACATTTAAGTCTTAAAACACATTTTTATTCCTTGGCGTTGGAGTCAGTTTAGGGCTAAACTGTCTTCTTGTTTCTTTTTATGTATTGTTTTATGTTTCGATTAATTACATAACTTTGCACAGCACTTTGTTTAGCATTGGTTGTTTTTAAATGTGCTTTATAAATAAATTGACCTGACCTATGGGGAAACCCATAGATGAGAAACCATTTGTAATGTAAGTGTCCTAAACAAAACACTAGGAACAGCACCATCTAGTGGTATGTTTGAAAAACTTCCCAGGGAAGCAAATTCAATTGACATCTCAGCACCAAAACCACTTGTTGATTAATCCCAGCTGGGAGCAATCAGTTGGTCTTAAAGGCACAGAGCTCCAAGCTAACACTGGCTGACTGCTGCCCCCTAGAGGCTGAGTCTGACACCTGACAATTGTTTTCGGACTTGACCAATAAAAGAAGCCACAGTCAACAACTGCACCTCAGGGTCCGAGGGGATTTTGGACAGATGTCAGTACTTGGACATTTTGGGTTCTAGATTATCCTGGTATTTACCCTCAGCTACAATTATAACACATAAAAATATTTTTCGGAAATAATTTCTGCCATAAAATTTGATTGAAAGCATTATGAAGTTTTGTTTCAATGGTATTCCCTGATAGTTCCATGCCTTTACTGTCATATTACATTGCATTGGGTTGAAACTAACAAACCAAAAAAATAATAAAAGGTAAAAAATATAGACACCCCCCAAAATTGGATTCTTCTACCTAGAAATAAAACACTATAAAATAAATTAGAAAGAAGACAAATAATGTGTTTATTGTGTAATGATGCCAGCACGAGATTGGTAGTGCGGTATGGAGTTTTTACCAAAATTTCTAATTTTTTCCCAAAAATCCAAGAACATCCTCATACTATGTTGACAGAATTTTTTTTTATATCATATTTAGAATATAAACAATGTATTACAGTTTAATACATCATATATAGCGATGTAATCCCTATAGTCTTTACACATTAGCCTTTCTAAGATGCATGGTCAATGTCTTTGCCTGGTGACAAGTTGGCTGTGGTCCAGATAGCAACCCAAACAATACATGGAACGCTATACAAAAGTGGCTACATACAATAAACATTGAAACCGGACAATTATAGCGATTACGTTTTCATTCATATTTATGCAAATGAGCACAGAGTGCAATCTGTGGATTGAGACCTGGAAGGGTTTATAAGGAGAGGAAGATCTATTCGTGGTCTTAAGAGAACCGAGACACAGTTTGTTCTGTCCTCAATCTTTCTTTTTCACTCGGAACTCCCCACAAAAATGCAGATACATATTATATGCACAGAGACACAACATTGTTTGTTCAGAAAAGGGACTGTCTTTCAACAAGAATGCAAGACATCTTCCAATAAATTCTCACAGTTTTTATGCCCAGTCCATAGCACATATGCAAATTTCCCTTTACAAGCACAAAAGGCTTAGCTTTACTTAGTGATTGCATAGTTCTCATCTGGTTTGTTATAACTGTATACATGTAGTTGTAATCCTACACCACTCACAACATAACAGGAAAATAGGGCTTTTTATGCTTGACATTTATGCTACCACAGCAAAACATTAAGAGGTTATCATCAACAGTTTAGAACTGATTACTAAAGATTAGCTGTCATCTGTATGAGCTGAGAGAATAACTAGTGGTATTGTAATGGGTGGTGGTCCTGTTCTTTTTAGCATGCATTTGATATGTAATGGCGACATGAATATACAGTGCATATTCGGGCTGAGTTCCATGCAAGCCTTATAATCAGTGTTTTACACATAATAGCAATAATCTAAACGTAGGCACATTTTCATAGCAGGCAATTAGGAGATTCAGGGTCTTTCCCTACAAATTTCCACTGCATTGTGACATTGTCCTCTTTACCGCAACCACGGCAACAGCATTATGATGCCATCATTTGCATGGGAACGTAGAATGGCCATCAAATGATGCTAACAGATGTAGCTATTAATACGCCGTGACTGACTGGGATTTGTGAGTATGTTCAATTGATTCTAAATCTATTTATCTAACAACACCTGGATGGGTCTTTTTTTATTAAGCTTTCCAGATGACTTGATTACAGCATAATCTGATACATATTTATGCTGTCGATGTGGTGTCATGTGTTTCTGTGCTAGGTGCAACGCGCAGGATAATGTAGTCAGTCTGGAACATTACATTTCACATAAATCAGTGTTGGGCTGGCGGGCAGAACGCGACCCCTCGGATCAGATTAGTAGGCCCCTGAAGGGTTCACTGAAGAGGGCGGAGACCAGAAGACACGCCCATAACGGCAGAGTAAGGGTGAGGGAGGGCGGGACGGAGGAACGGACGATGGAGTACAGACAGACGCCGACATTCATGGCGTTGTCCACCGCCACCAGCTCCACCGTCGGAGAGCAGCAGGATGCGTTGAAATACGCTGCGACAAACATCTGCTTCAGGTCGGTGTGGGTGAGGCTGCCGACGCCCTGGTGGCTTTTGAGGGTGGCGATGCCCGTGCCGTTGACACCGTCGGTCAGGTTGGCAGAGAGCTGCCAGAAGGAGGCGTTGCAGAACACTGGGTCGGCCGGACAGTCAACCGCGGAAACGTTGACCACCTCACACTGAGGAGGAGTGAAATCTGTCACCTGGAGTGAGAGAGAGAACGAGAGAG
Source organism: Esox lucius (assembly GCF_011004845.1). Lineage (NCBI taxonomy): Eukaryota > Metazoa > Chordata > Actinopteri > Esociformes > Esocidae > Esox > Esox lucius. Next base: position 16,643,056 of record NC_047593.1, read on the forward strand.
AAAGAGGAAAGAGAATTACATCATGTTTTATAGCTGCAGTATGACTTCCATGCTGCTCAATATATACTAAAAATAAATAAAGCATCTGTAGACACGTTTTCTAAATCTCCTGTTACCTTGGTGACGACAGAGAGGCGCAGGACCACGTAGTTGGAGTCAACAGATCCCGGGGCCACGGCCTCGACGGTCAGGGTGATGTCCGTCCCTGACTCAGTGTTGGCGGGTGCTGTGATGGTCAGATTAGCGGTGGCGTTTCCTCCGGTCGCCACCATGATGCTGTTGAAGTTAGCATTTAGCAACATGTTGGAGTGAACAAATTCAGTCAGAAGAGAACAACATCTACCATTGTTGACTCATGTCATGTAGAGTAGAGAATGAACTTGTTTTGATCAATAGGCTTAGATAATCTGGTCCAAGATCTGTTCAATCACCAACTCTTCTGGTCAACAGGTCACCTGAATGAAACAGATCTAGGATCAGGCCAGCTGGGGTCTTTATATTCCTCACATGATTCCTACCTGGTGGGGTAGTTCATAGTGAAGTCTTTGTCATTCCTGGCATTGATTTTGTAAGTGCCTCCTGTGCTGTTTGTCATGACAACGAATGGAAGAGTGAAGGCCTTACCAGGCTCCATGGTTCTGTCCACCACAGCCTGTGAGGAGGAGAGGACAAGGAGAAGAAGAATTGTTGAGGAGTGGGAAAAACGCTTCACGAAGATGAAAATGTGCAAATTATTCATGTTGTTGGCCAATTTACAAAAACTTATGTAGTGTTCATTGTCTATTCTTCTATTAGTTCTTGTTATTGTCTATATCCCAATATGGCCTACTTCAGGATTTAACATCACATCAGTGTAAACAGGAAGTGTTTCATCTTCACGTACCCTGATGGTAACACTGGAAACGGACATCTGAGTGGTGGACTGTCTCTGGAACAAAGTGGTGGACACCAGGTCAGTCCCATTCACTAGAACCACAAATTCGCCAGCAGGGACCTTGGTTACAGTAACCAGGAAGTCTCCATTGCCCACATCTTCCAAGGTCCCACCAATGATCTCTGATCCTGACACTGTCACCAAGACAACATCAGACACCTTGACCGAGGCTGGTCCCTTCCTGCCCAACACTGACACCAACAGAATTGCAGGAACACCTGGAAGGAGGAGGAGAGAGGAATAAGGAAGGATGAACTGGAGGATAAAAGTCTGGCTGTGTAGGCCCGTGGTTCAATGTCCTTTCTAGAAAGACATCTTTTTAACAGTGTTGTTGTTTTTACCTGATTCTGGACGGCCAGATATCGGGGCGTATCCTGGATGAGGCCCTCCAAAGGATTCCACAAAGTCATAAATAAAGGCAATGGTACTCTGACCTAGAGGGACAAACACACACGAAAACACACCGACACAGACACACATAAACAAGCTCACGACTGGTTTTCTTTCTAAATGACTTTGCCAAACCTGCGTGCCAATCTTCTATTTCAATATTTACAGTTACAGTATTTTAAACAGCATCTGCAGAAATGTTTCATGGCTGTCCTCTAGTGGTGAATGTGATCTTCAAACGCAGAATAAAAAAATAAAAAACAAGCCGTTTTTAAAAAACTACTTAATTCTGCATGCCGAGTTCACAATCACCTCTAGACGGCGGCCATAACTCACCCGTGATCTTCAGTGTGTAGGGCTGGTTGGAGTTCATGTTGATTTCCCATAATCCTGTCTGTTTGTTGGAGGCCAGGCGTATCCGGTAGAGGTTTCCCACTTTCTGGACGGTCCCCAGTTTCCCACTGGCCTCAATCTCTGTCTGAGTGACGCCTAGTTGAGTTGAGGAGGGAGAATCAGGGTAATCACAGGTTGACAAGGTACAGCACAAGTTCTCACCAGAGGGTGATTTCTAAAACCTAGCAGGCTTCAGCTCCATATCCCAGCTGGAAATGTATGTGTTCTGTCTTTCCACTTTCTAACTTCATCTTTCTCCATGAGGAGAACCTGTAACTGAGAACAGACCATGGATCAGTGTCTAGGGGTTGGACGTCCTTACCTGCCGGGTTCTTGAGGGTGAAGGTGAGGCTTTTTCCAGTGATGTAGATGGTGATGTTGGTCAGAGACTCATCCAGCTGGAAGGAGAACGTCTCAGGTTTGCCCGGGTTCCTTGCTCGCTGTAGCACTGTCACCTGAGGAGAAGGAGAAATGGACAGAATGAGAAAGTAAGATTGAAGACAAGAAAAAGAGAGAATTTGAAAGAATAGGGCATGTGTTGTTCAGTATGTTGTTGAGCAGTTTTATTATTGATTGTAGCATTTTATTGCCATGTGTAGTGTTTTGCTGAAATGTGTAATTTTTTTATGAAATGTTTCCTTAACTGGAGTCCCCAAAAAGACTGTAAAACAGCTGCAGCTCATTCAGAATGCTGCTGCTAGAATGTTAACCAGGACCAAGAGAACAGAGCACATCACTCCAGTTCTTAAATGCTCTGGCTTCCATTCAGTTACAGAATAGATTTTGAAATGGTGCTTTTAGTTTATAAATCTCTGAATGGTTTAGGCCCCGAATACATTTCTGATATGTTGTATAAACCAAGCAGGGCTCTTAGATCCATGAACTCAGGTCAGCTAGTAGAGCCCAGAGTCCAAACTAAACATGGAGAAGCTGCGTTTAGCAGTTCTGCTGTACACAACTGGAATAAACTACCAGAAGATCTAAATGTGCCCCAAACGTATCAACTTTTTAATCCAGGTTAGTAACACTTTTCACACGCCTATGACTGAGTGCTTTCACTTAACCCATAGACAGTAAAAAAAAATGGACGACGCCCTTTCGCTCTTTTCCATTGGTGAAAACTGAAGCGCCAGTGTCCCGATACGGCGCTGACATCTTGGACTTGCGCCTGCGTAGATAGCGATCTTGGGACCAGTTCTGCGCAGTAGTTATGCGCAGTAGCGAGCAGGAAGTAAAGCCGTAAAGCCGTAAAGCCGCGAAATCAACGGCCCCACCCCTGTGCCCCGCCCTCACTCTCCCTCGCAGAATGCGCATACCGTAATCAATCGCAAGTCCAAGTACAGTACAACCTTTGCTTGTTAAACCTAGACGATATGTTATAGGCTAACTTACATCATGTTTAACCTTAATTTAGAATAGGCCTAATACAAAAATAATTGGTAACTTCTAGCTAATGATCACCTGCTAGCTATTAACATGGCTATTAACGAGGCTTGTTGTCTTTTAGCTAACGTTAGCTAGCCCATTACATTTATTTACTAATTAAATAGCTTATACATTTAATTTACCGAAAAAAATTCAAAGATCGATTGGAAATGCCAGATCGGTTAGCACAATGTACTACAGAACAACCCATTATGTCCGTGTGAAATTATATCAATTATAGAAATTTAGACATTAAATGTAAAGCTCCAATTTCCTCAGTCCTCCAAAGATCGCGAAAAAAGCCTGATGGTGCTTCAGTGGCTCCTCGGCTCAGATAGCTGTCAATCACAGCTGTGAATCACGACGTCACACCACCGTTTTTAGAGCATTAAATAACTAACTAAAAACCAACTTATTTTAAAAATAAACTCTTGAATTTACATTAGCGTGATACAAACTACAGTAAATGACAGAAACCAGCTTCGGAAAAAATATATTTGAAGGGTAATTTAATTGTTTAGTTGGTCTCGCGTCCCATTGAATAACATGGGGAGGGCGGGGTTTATGACCTATACTGGGACCACTCACCAGGGGGCGATTGAGACGTTTTGGCTTCACTTTTCAGGGCTAGTGCGGCACGCTTGACTTAACCACACTGTTAGCCTTACAGCTTTTATAGCTTCCTCATGGAATCTACTACGGAATCTACCAGCTAGGTTTTAATTTTGTTTTTATTGTGTTTCTATTTTCTTATTCTATGTTTTTATTATTATGATGTTTTATTGGTTTCCTTCTAGTATTTGTTTTTATTGTAATGTTTTTTTATGTTTCTTTTTCTTTGTAAAACCAGCTGAATTGCTTCTATGTATGAATTGTGCTATATAAATAAACATATGTGACTTTCAAAATTAAACATTGCAAATTTGGCTTACATTATATTTTGAAAATCATTACTGACACAATAAGTAGTATTACAACCAAATTACGATGACAGGCAGTTAATTTTGAGGGGGGTGGGGCTTGAGTACCTTTGACGTTTATTTTCATGTTTACGTTTTTCTTTACACAGTGAATCAACCTGACATCTAGGTCTCTTTTGCAGTTGTGCCTTGTATTACAGCAATAACAGAAATACGCACAAAATACATTAACATAAAACACCAGTCAGCAAACACAATTTAACCAGGAAAAAAAGGTAATTATAGCTTCATAATCAAGGTTTTACTTCAAATGTAAACAATTAGTTGTTGTTTTGAATGATCTCACTTCAACCACTGATCCAAAACAAAATGGCCGACTGACTCACCAGAGCGGAGGTGGATGAGTCAGCAATAATGCCAGTGGCCTGAGGCAAGTTGGCCTTCCTGACCCGAATAGCCTGACCTCCAGACGCCAGGGCCAGATCCTTGTAGATGTCAAACATGTCAACTGAACGCCTCCTCCTCCTGCGGCTAGCTCCGCCATTAGTTATGAAGAAAGACACCTGGGGAGACAGAGAGACCGTCAATTAGGTTGAAAAACCTGACAAAAAACGGATTCTTTGGAAGTGAATACACAGCATGGGTTTCTCACAGAGATGTTGGTTGCCTCTGAACCGAAAGAACTGGACTTGGTCCTTCTAAACAGGAAGCGTTCAAATAGTTACTCACCGTTGACTTGGTGCTTCTGATCAGGGCGACGATGGTGTCCTTTAGTGAACAGTCCTTCGCAGCAGCATCAGTGAAAACGTAGATGTGGGATGATGCTGGGGCACCGGTCAGTGCCAACTGGAGAAGGGAGTTTGAGATCAAGGTATTTTAATCAGGCGCACTACATACAAAAAAGGGGGGAAAAAAATCGTAATCCTAATTGGAAGACAGCCATGTCAGTCACTGTACCTGCAGTCCTGATAGGCACATTTCTGGTGGGTCTCCACCTCCATGGGCGGTGAGTTTATCAACCTCCACTTTCATGACGTTAGGGTCTGTCGTTCTTATCAAGGGTCTGGATTCTACATGCAAACACATTTTAAATACTTCATTTAATTCAGAAGATTGCATTACATTGTAAGGGATTCATCAGTTTGAAAGATATCAGTGCAAAAATTCTAAGGGATAAATAAATAGAGTGGTATCTAGCCAGCTGCCTTACTCCGCGCATAGAAAGTCCAGCGATATGTTAGCCAGACTGACAAAATATCAAAGCTGTGTCATGAAAAGCATGAACAGCTTTCTTCTATAAAGAAACACAAAAAAGATATACACGTAAATACAAAACGCTTTTCCCATTCAAAGTCCTATTTCCCTTATCCTGTTAACCCCAACTGTAAAATGTGTTCCTTGAGAGGTCGGTGACAAGTCTCCCACAATTCACATTTGGCATTTTTGCAGAAATATCACTGGGCTGGATTCAAACCCCTGCTGAGGATTCAAACCCCCTGCTGAGGATTCAAACCCCTGCTGAGGTCCTCCGGTCCAGCCAAACTCGTAATCTCACATATGTGTCAGGGACGTTTAGCTGAGGAGAACACGCTAAACCCAGCCTTACCCGGGTCGTTGAAGGGCACCAGGATGTACTGGGAGGGCTCGTCCTGTGTTCCCTTCTTGCTGTCGATGATCTCGTTGACCATTCGCTTGGCTTCAGCTATGTCGTTACTCATGCTCCCGGTGGTGTCAATCACAAAAACCACGACTGAGGAACGTGCTACGCCCATAAGGCTGGGGAGGAGAGAGACAGAGAGAGAAAAAGACAGTAGGAGTAAGTAGCTTCCACAGGTAATGTATGGGTAATGTATGCATTTGAAGCAGTATGTGGTTATTGTTTGGTGGAAAAGGGTTTACTATCAAGAATTTCACAACAAAATAATCTAGAGCCTCAAGTTTTCTTCAAAATGTCTCAGAAAACGTATAGGAATGTAAATGAGCCGATAGTCAAGGTCTATCTATCTCTCCACTTGTCTTTACAGTTGACAGTCCTGGACTTATCCCCTTTCCCTCTACTTGTCATTACAGTTGATAGTCCTTAACTTACCCCCTATGCATCTCTGTACAGTAGATGGTCCTTGACTCATCCCACCCTCCCTGTACTGTAGATAGTCCTTGACTCATCCCCTCTGCCTCTCTGTACTGTAGATAGTCCTTGACTCATCCCATCTGCCTCTCTGTACTGTAGATAGTCCTTGACTCATCCCCTCTGCCTCTGTACAGTAGATAGTCCTTGACCAATCCCCTACGCATCTCTGTACCGTAGATAGTCCTTGACTCATCCCCTCTGCCTCTCTGTACAGTGGATAGTCCTTGACTCATCCCTCCCTCTCTGTACTGTAGATAGTCCTTGACTCATCCCCTCTCCCTCTCTGTACCGTAGAAAGTCCTTGTCACCGGCGGCACCCCGTATGTCGTCCAACAGCTGCAGGCTGGCGGTGGTAGCCAAGGTAACGGCGGTGTTGTGCAGGGCCTCATTGTCGGGGCGACGCTCATCCTTGCTGATGCCCCCACGAGGAGACGTCGAGCTGGTCAGGTCTTCAACACCTCCATGACTACACTTTCCTAGTGGAGAGATGGGATGATGGCTTTCAAAAAGAGACAGTGTGTAGTGTATATTAGGAGGGTAGCGAGTGTGTTTTCTGTGTGTCGGTCTTATCGTCCAGGTGTTGACAGAAAGACCGGTCAAATCTTGAGAACATCAACCAGTCCTGACTTAAAAAATTTGATTTATCAGACAAGCTATGTTTGTGTATTTGTGTGTTCTCATGTGAAGTCCTTACAAGGATAATAGAACATGAGGAATCTGTCCTCATTTAGGCCTTTCACCAGGACAAATTCAATTTCCAGTTCAGGGGTTTACCATCAAACAACTTGGGTTCAGTATAATTGAGGTTAATTTTCAAATGTAGGCATTGTGCTAAGCAAATTTTAGGGTCGGGCCATAGGGCTAGTTTATATTTTGTCATGAATGTTACAAAATTGAGGTTTGGTTTAGGCTTGGGTTAGGCTTGGGTTTAGGGAACATGGATTTTCTTGTATTCTGATCCCCACAATGTAAATACAAAGCTGTGTGTGCGTACCATTAGGCTTAAATTTGGAGGTGATCCCCATGTATCCTGACGTGAGAATCTTCTTTCTGAGGATGTCAGGTAAGAGGGAGTTGGGACAGAACCCACCATTGGTGCAGTCCTTACAGGTTGGAGTCTTGAAATCTACACAACCAAAACACAACGTTCAAATGTGAACAAGACCGAAAAACCTCAAACTTGCACAGTTAAGAGAAAGGAAGAAATTCATACATTTGGTAAGAGTGGTTTGGAACTTATGCACAGCACTGCACGCACACACACACACATACACTCTGTCTCCTAAAGAATCATCATCATCAATCTGCATCATTGTTCTCATCCCAAAGTTGTGTGTGTGTGTTACATCCATCAGTGTGTGTGTGTGTGTGATGTGTGTGTCCCTCCGTGTCTGCGTGTCAACTGCTTTGTCACTTCTCCTTCATCTGTTTTTGTTCTTTGCCCTTACACATCCACCCGTCCACACACACACACACATACACACACACACACACACACAGACAGATTGGCAGGCTTTACCCGCTAGGTTTTCCAGTGGGAGGTCGGGGCGTAATAAGTTGATATATGGTTGGGTGTAGCCCAGATCTACCCAGTTACTGTGGCTGTAGAAGTCCTGGGAAACACATTGGTTTATCACACACTGCGATTAACACAGTACACCCAGTATCAATACATTTCTCCTGCTATCTTCTCATTCTGTGCCATTCTTCCTTACATTTGAATCGTTAACAGACACTCTGATCCAGAATGACTTGTGTCAGTAGTTAAAGGTAAGTGCCTTGATCATGGGCACCATGACATATTTTCTACTTTTAAGTTTGGGGTTTCTGACTAGTGGCTTTTAACCAATACGCTGCCACCTCATCTACCCTTTCTCTCCCTCTTCTCTCTGAATCTCCCCCTTCTCTGCCTCCCTCATTCCCCTTCCTTACCTGGAGTGTATGTAACACCCTCCCCAGAGTCTCTCTGGCAGCTTGGAAGTTCTCAGCGCGTACATAAACCTTTATGCTGTGAACCTCACTGGTGATCAGGTTCCGGCCCTGAGCGAACAGCTCTGAGTTGAAGTGATGCTGTGGGCTGTTGTGAGAAGGATTCAAATAAGTTGGTTCAGCACGAGTCATTTAAATGCAATTCTCCAATTTCACATTAAAAACCTCCTCGTGCAAAAATTCGTTGCCGACCTGTCGGCGAAGTCTCGGTCCACTAGGAGGTGCTGTTCATTAATGTCATTCAGGGCGGATTTGAACTTAGAGGCCGACACTTCCGCGATAGCACTGGGACCCAGACAGGCGTGGACAAGTTCCTCAGCTGAATCACCCTGAAGGGAGAGGTTGATAGTCAAGCAGGAATGACGGAAAAGTATATACCCCCCCACACACCCTCAGTGACACACACACTGTTCCCCCCACACCCGCACTTACCGTGAGGATGAAGTCTTGTCCCTTTAACTGAGCGATGGCCCGGCACACCTCGGTGACCTTCTGTAGCACTGCTGATTGTGTTATGCTGACATGAGACGAGGCTCCGCCCCCGGTGGGTACAAACGCCCAGGCTCCTCCTGATAGGACCAGGGCCAGAAGGGACACGCCTACAATCGGTGACATCATCTGTGGGGTTGTGGGGGTGTGTGTCGGGGGGAGGGTTGAGAGGGGTTTGGGGTAAAAGACAACATCATCAACATCAGTGTCATCTGCTTGTTGAATTATGTGATAACTTGGGAGACTGGAGGGTTGGTGGAATCCCTCGTTTACTGCTAGTCAGATACTTTGTATGCTTTGTAAATATTTAATAAATACAATGTTTTTTTAAATATACTTTGTTGTCATCCAACATTTTAAGCATGTGTTTCTATGTTTATTCTCTAATTGTATTCGACCTCAGTCAGAATAACTATGTATCTTTCAACACTCAGCCGCAACATAACGTTATGTTGTCTCCCTTCTGATGTGAAACATCTGCTTTCTGATGTAAAATGACTCATGGATTCGCGACTGTGAAATTCATATGCTAGTTGGAATTAGGAAACCCAGAACATTTCGACTTGCTAATTGGTTGAATGCGGCATGTGATTAACTAGAACCAGGTGGCAAGTTGAGGAGTTTCCTACAACCGACTAGGACATGAACATGGCCTTGGGACAAGGACTGTACCTATTCACAGTCTATTCAGCTGAGAGCTGACTGGGAGCTACAGCTCCGGAAAGAATTAACGGACCACTGCACTTTTTCCATTCCTTCCCAAAAATGTCGATAAGGATGGTTTTGAGTGTGGGTTCAAATTAAGAGACCACTACAAATTGAACGCTTCTGTTCCTCACTCAAAACTTTCCTTTTCAAGTTTTTTGGAAAGGAAAGAAAAAGATGCAGGGGTCTCTTCATTTTTCCCGGAGCTGTATATGTATATAAGCCAGGATTGTTTTTACAAAGCGTTGATCCTGCTGATCTCGAGAATCCGTCCGTGTATCCTGTCTTAAGAACCAAAACATGTATGAGACTGACCTTCATTTCCTCCTCATTTCAGTGACTAAGATCACAAAAAGAAAAAGGGATTCCAGGACCTTCCAGGGCCAGTAAGCAGCAGGGACCAGCCACGCCCTGCGAAGACACACCCCTTCAAGACCTCGTCTGGGGAGGTATATACACGCTAACCAGAAGCTGCTCAGCGGTAGAGGAGTCGGAAGAGGCAGAAAAGAAGGCTGTTCACCACCACGCCCTGCTGAAGAAGGGTGGAGCAGCCTCCAAAAGTAGGTCCTCCTGAACCTGTTCCTCCCAAACCCCCACCGGGAGGCCACCGCCAGGACGCAGCCCCATCACAGCGGTTGGGTTTTCGATAAAGGATTTCTCCCTCACCTCCTCCCCTCACCCTTTGAGTTATGTTAATAAACTCCCTCCAGGGCCCTGAATACCTCTGTGTCCTCCCCTGTTACAAAATGAATCAACGCAGTCATTGATAATGCAACATATAGCCTGACACGTCTCTCAGGAGCTATGCTTTCTTTAAATCTTCACAACCTGCAAGTAAAACTTGGTAAACGGCACAGATGTAATAATGTTTTCTCCAAAACAAAAAAAGTATTCAATATTTATGAAACTCTTATTGAATATTTAATGATTATTAATGACTGAATATAAAATCTATTGTTATGTCTTTTTTTTTTTTTTATCTGGGTGGAAGCATGTCACAAAAACGTCTACAATGGGCGTACAGAAATATGTTCTCTAATAACAAATTCGTGCCATCCCCAGACCCCCACAAGTGTCAGTCTCTACCACTGTAGAAAAACTACGCTGCCGCTGTAGTTCGCGTAAGAGCAGGCCACAGACGTGGTGTTATGTATTGGCAAAATGACACACCCCCTCGGGCGGTATTGCTCAATTATAAACTAGGTCATTTTACACTTAATGCTGTTTGTCTGAAAGCTGTAATATATAAGACCATATACCACAAATTATATAGATAACGGTTGAATCTCGGGTGTTTCGGTGGTATTTGACCAATATACCATGGGCTGTACACCCTTTATGCGCCGTGCATGGTACGTGCTTATAGTACGACGCCCTGCTTTTTTTGATTGATTATTTATTAACTTTGTATAAGTTTGATGCTTTTTAAAATCTCAGTTGCAACTTATTTTCATATAGTAGCACGACTGCATTCATGTGACCGCCGTAAGCTTCAGCCTTCACAGAACTCTATTTTTAGCATGGTTTTCAATCATGCGTGACGAACATCATAACTTCACAATAATTCACACGTTCCTTACTTCTCCTTACTTACACATTTGAAAAACGAATGTTCTCCTTTGCAAATACATATGTATATATATATATATTAACACACCCTCTACCAGACACAGATGTACCAATATTATTTTCTATTTTAAAATATGTGGAGTTTACCTTGTTTTGTTGCATTCCCTTCCTTCAAACCCCTCTATCTCAAGGACCACTTCTCACTTTTCTTTGAAATTCTTTCTATTCTGCCCCTTCTTCTTCGCTTGCTCCTCCCCTAAAACAGATGAGACCGGAGATGATGACATTCTCTCTGAATCCCGGCAACCAAAGGTGGTCTTGGAAGAGGAGAATGAAGTGCCTGTCAACGAGGAAATAGGTGAGACGGGCTGAGGAGGGAGAATCATTTGGTCCAACTACCTGTATATTTACTTTTACTGGAAGCTGGCAACCACAGCAAAAACGGAGAATAGGACTGTTAACCTGGTGCGTGACCAGCTGTATTTCATCAGTAACGACCGGTAATACCAGGTATACATAACCTCAACAAACACTCGTTATTATTAGTTTCAAAAGAGCAGGGTTTATGCGTGTTAGGTTGTTGTGTTTTTTAACCATAAACTTTTGAACAACCTTTACCATCGTAGAACAACAGGTACATACTGGAATGTAGATTTTTTTTTTTAAATACACCAAGTTGAAATAGACATCAGGTCGCATATTTGGCTGACCTAATTGCCAGGTAAGATCTTTTCACCAAATTTCAGTCGCAGTAAGTCAAATGTCCCCATCAGACAAATCATTACAAGGGTTTATAGTTAGATTTTTGTGTAGGATACAATTATAATCTAGCCAAAAGAGCGGCTCTGCTGCACCTGGCCAGATGGTAAGAATTACTGAGTACAGACGTGAAGGGAGGTCTCACAAAATTGCTCTTTAGCGATTAATTGGCTGGTCAAACTAGATTTGGTTACTGCTTATTTCATGGTTGAGCGACCTGTACGGTGATGAGTGCAGTGGAGTAACATCTTAGAAATAACTTTTGTAATAATAATAATACATTATATTTATAAAGCACTTTTCAGGGACCCAAAGACGCTGTACAATATTGACATGGAACAGAAAACAAACAGAAACAAAAGAAATACTATGAGAAAACAACAAAGATTGAGAGTGTGGGATTTGACGAGGCTATATGGGTAGGCGATTTTGATCAGATGAGTCTTGATGTGTTTCTGGAAGATGGGGATAGTCTCAGAGTCACGGATGGTTTTGGGGAGAGAGTTCCAGAGCCAGAAGCAACCCTTGAGAATGCCCTGTCGCCAAAGCCTTTGAGCTTGGATTTGGGGATTATGAGGTGGCCTGCAGTACTGGAACGGAGTGTGTGTGTTGGTTGATATGGAAGAAGAAGAAGGTCGGAGAGGTAGACTGGGACAGTACTGTTTAGGGCTTTATATATCAGTAGGAGGATCTTGTAGTTGATGCGTTGGTAGACAGGAAGCCAGTGTAACTCACAGAGGATGGGGGTGATAGTGAATTTGTGTAAATTTAAGATATTAGCATATTCTTTTAAAAGTAAAGAGTAACTTTCCCCCATATTCCCATTTTCCCCAGAAAGCCAGGTTTTCTTGAAAAACAGGGACATTTTGAGATTTTGCACAGCTAATTATTGGTATTTTGGACTGGTGATGTAATGTCTCAGTGTGGGTGGATTCTTATTAGTCCAGCTGACTGCTTGTTTTCTGGTCTGTTACCCAAAAGACAACCCCCCCACCCCACCCCTTGATTGGGGCAAAATAAGCAGCGTCACACAAGGACCCTTCAGTGAAACACTGCTCCTGTGTTACACCTAACGCTAACCAAGAACAGCCGCAGTAGTGACGGCCCAGTTTCTTTGAAATTCTCTCTATCCTGAGGAAAACTCGGGAACTGTCAGGAGCCTGAAGGACATGCCGAAGATAGGGGGGAGGTAGGTACTGGAGTGCCTTAAAAGTAAAGAGAAGGACTTTAAAGGTGATTCTCTGTTCTATGGGGAGACAGTGACGTTTTTCAAGAGTGGGAGGGATATGGTCCCAGCGTTTAGAGTGGGTGAGGATCCTGGCGGCAGAGTTTTGTGCATAGAAAACTCTCTGGAGACACCAACCAGGACCCCATTACAGTAGTGGAGGCGTGAGGTGACCAATGCATGAATGAGGGTTTCGGCAGAGGTATCAGAGAGAGAATGGGGCAGAAGAGGATTTGGTGTGAAGGTAAATGTGTATGTCATCCACATAGGTTGGAAGTTCCGGATTATCTGACCCAGGGGGAGGAGATAGATAATGAACAGTGACGGGCCCAGACCCGAGCCCTGAGGGACCCCTTGGTTGACAGGCAGTTGACGGGACCTTGAACCCCCAAGGGCCACAACTTCCACCTATTGGACAGGTAAGATTTAAACCAGGCAAGGGGCAATCCAGTGATGCCAAGGGTAGACTCTAAGCGGTCCAGGAGAATAGAATGGGAGATGGTATCAAAGGCTGCAGACAGATCAAGCAGGATAAGGATGGAGATGTTATCATCGTCAACAGCAAGGAGAAGATCATTGACCACTTTGACCAGAGATCAAGGCAGACCCAGTGGGGATGGGGACTGCCTTGACCTTAAAAGAGGCACGATGGAGAATGGCAAGTCCCCCACCCCAACCCGAAAAGGATGATTTTCGAAGGTAGGTGTAGCCAGGTGGAATGGCCTGGTTAAAAGTCAAGAACTCGTCAGTTTGAAGACATGTTTCTCAGTCACAGGAAGTCCAGTTCCTAGTCCAGAATGACATCATTTATCAAATTAGATTTATTGTTCAGAGAACGGGTATTTAGAAAACAAAACTTTGCAGTATGGGAGGGGGGACTACTATTTCCAGCCTTCTTGAGTTGCTTGAGGTTACTCAAGTTAGCACCTAAGCCAATGCCGTCCTTGCGACATTGGGAGGTAGACCATAGAGCAGGGTAGGGTCATGATGGATGTGGTGGCGAGAGCCCCTATGACACTAGCTAACCCGGCATATAAGAGGGCAGCGGGAGGCTTAAGGCTAGTGCAGAACAGGTGGTAGAGGTTTGAGAGGGTATTCCTGAGAGTCACCATGACGCCATCCGCAGAGACTGATTAAAAGTCGCTAAATGACATCATCGCCTAATTTGCATAATTGGCCATGTGCATGTAATTGTGATGGACGCTGTAGGAGAGAGGAATGACATTGTGGGAGAGAAAGCAGCTTTACATGCTTCTCCACTGTGATCACATGCCAGCATGGAACAGTGTTCAGGGATAGGTAATGCCATGATGTCCTGTGATGGTAATTTTATCGATCAGAACTCTTTAAGAAGGAAGTACAGAGACGAAATACTCTAGGCACATTCTAACAGTTTATTAATATTTGCAAATATGAGAGACGCGTCAAACGCTTACATACATTATCATCCGAGAAGTCTCTAACTCCATACATGAACAATCCGTATTCATTACATATAAAAGGGGTGTGGTAAGATGCTGCCATCTGTCTTGTCACATAAGAGTTTACCCAAAGGGCAGGCTGTCCCCCCCCCCCCCCCCCCACATGGGTAACCTCATCAACTCTAGGAGCAGACTCACAGCACCTGGACAAACAACAGAGACAATAAAGGGTTATACAGATTTACGAGTACAAGGATGCTGGTCAAGGATGTCCCCCTTGGACAAATACCAGATCCCTCTCAGCATCTTTAACTAGTAACTCATTCATTCTCACATCCAAACAATGGGACTCAGTCCTTTAAACAGTAAGAATGCATCAGGTTTCAGAATTTCCACAACAGTCCTCAGCCTTTTTTGTCGAGTCAGTTCTTTTAACCATAAATGGCAGCTTGTTTTGGGTGGAACTGTCATAAGGCTTTGCCTTTTGAGTATGTGTTTGAGTTGTCATGTGTCTTTTTACCTCACTAAGTTTGGCATAGAAATCAGCCTTACAATACAGGCAGTATGCCCGTGTATCATCTCCAATAAACGGCTTCAACCAGCCTTTGAATTCAAGGTTTGATTCCCTCTCATTTCTGTATTTTTTTGTGTACAATTTAGACTGAGACATGATGAGCTAGCCAGCTTGATGCTTAGCTTATATCACAGAGAGGGACACACAGTGGATGAGGTGAGTAAGTGACAGACTGTGAGAGTCAAATGCAGTGATTTATTTTTGTGTAGTGATTTATTTTAGACAAAGAACATTTTACATTTTCATCCCACCCTGAAGGTAAGCCAGGGCGTGATCAGCCAGCGGCGGCTTCCCGCATTCGCGATTCATTTGCAGTCTCTGGATGCAGAGGGGTGAACATCTCCTGTTCTGATTGCAGCTGGGAGGGACTCGTGCGCGAGGACTGGGCTGCCCGAGAGTGTTTTGGGATGGGGGATGGGCCCACGGCAGCACCCGCTACTCATTGAGAGAAGTAAGAATGATATGTGCTTTCAGGTCAGAGTCTCCAAAAGTCAAATAATAACACAAGAAAAGGTCACTATATTTGTCGATGGTTGTTTTTTTCAAAAGAGTCCCTCAAGGGGTCTGAATAATCGCTAAATATAGCGACGAAGTAGCTATATATTGGTTAGACTGCACGAGGCACGCTCACACTGTCCACTAGCTAGAGCTATAAAGAGGTACTCTCTCATTCATTTCCAACGAGAGCCAGCTAATCACAGCGACAGTAGGCGGAGCTGCTCTCGGAGACAAAATCTCCCATATTCATGGGACCCGGAAATCATGGACGACACAAGGAATTGACGTGAGCTGTCGTCATCATTGAAAAATCTGCCCGTCTAAGTCTTATGCTCACGTTGCTTCTGTATATTTTAGTTAATGGAGAGTCTAATATACTGGAAAAAGGTTGTTCTTTCTCAGCTCTCAAAGAATATGTTGGACAACTTTCAGTCAGGTTTCAGAGAACACCATAGCACAGAAGCAGCACTTCTTAAGGTACTGACTGATTTGTTGCTGTTCGGTGACTCTGGAAATTGTGCTGTGTGTGTTTTACTCTTGCTTGACATTAGTGCAGCTTTCGATACTGTTGATCATGTCATCCTCCTGGATCGTCTCCAGGAAGGGGTTGGTATCCAGGGTGTGGCTCTACACTGGTTCAATTCTAATTTGAAAGATAGAACCTTTTCGGTTAAAATTGAAAACATTTACTCATCTTCGTTAGTCCACAAATGTGCACCCCCTTGCAAAAAATGTAGGTGTTATCTTTGATTCAGCCTTAAAATTTGAAAAACAAATGAATTATGTTGTCAAATGTAGCTTTTTTCATCTGATGACTATTACAAAATTAAAATCCTTCCTCTCGTTTATGGCCTTATATAATCTCGAACTGATCGTTGCAATTCTTTGAACTCTGGAATTTGTCCCTCATCATCATTACACTTGCAGCTTGTCCAGAACGCGGCTGCTAGATTGTTGACTGGTACCAGGAAGAGGGACCATATCTCCCCGACTGTGAGGGTGAGGTGACGGACGGCTCCGTCATCTCCCGCTTTTCCCGGTTTCCCATTTGTTCATGAACTCACCCCGGACTCCTTCATTTGTTTTGTCTCCAATTGTCACCCACACCAGGTCCCAATTAAGTCATCAGTATGTGTTTAAATGTTTCTCCTCTGCTCCCCTCACTTGTCGGTTATTGTTGCTTGTCGCTGTATGTTGCCCGTCAGTGGTGAGTGGCGTTTAGGTAAAGCCTTTTTTTTCGTTCAGTTTGTTTGAAGTACTCTGTGCTCATTTCTATTAAATATTACATATTAGATAATCAAATCAGTTACTTTTAACCATTCCACATTCTTGGATGAAAACAAAAGGTGATGATGCCTTATCGGTTGTGGCCCCTAGACTGTGGAATAAACTGCCCGTTATTATCAGGTCACCCCCCACCACTGAGACATTTAAATTTCGTCTTAAAACTCCTTGGTTTGAGTCAGTTAAGGGATGTTTGTGCTTAACTGTCTTCTTGTTTCTTTTTATTTATTGTTTTATGTTTCGATTAATTATATAACTTTGCACAGCTCGTCCATCACCTGGGCTGAAGTCACAGAGGTGGTCAAGAAACTCCTCGGTGGCAAGGCACCGGGGGTGGATGAGATCCGCCCTGAGTACCTCAAGCCTCTGGATGTTGTGGGGCTGTCTTGGTTGACACGCCTGTGCAACATCGCGTGGCGGTCGGGGACAGTGCCTCTGGGATGGCAGACCGGGGTGGTGGTCCCTATTTTTAAGAAGGGGGACCGAAGGGTGTGTTCCAACTATAGGGGGATCACACTTCTTAGCCTCCCCGGGAAAGTCTATGCCAGGGTTCTGGAGAGAAGAATACGGCCGATAGTAGAACCTCGGATTCAGGAGGAACAGTGTGGTTTTCATCCGGGCCGTGGAACACTGGACCAGCTCTATACCCTCTACAGGGTGTTGGAAGGTTCATGGGAGTTTGCCCAACCAATCCACATGTGTTTTGTGGATTTGGAGAAGGCATTAGACTGTGTCCCTCGCGGCATCTTGTGGAGGGGAATATGGGGTCCTGGGTCCTTTGCTAAGGGCTGTCAGGTCCCTGTACAACCGAAGCAGGAGCTTGGTCCGCATTGCCGGCAGTAAGTCAGACTTGTTCCCAGTGCATGTTGGACTCCGGCAGGGCTGCCCTTTGTCACCGGTTCTGTTCGTAATTTTTATGGACAGAATTTCTAGGCGCAGCCAGGGGCCGGAGGGTGTCAGGTTTGGGGACCACACAATTTCGTCTCTGCTCTTTGCAGATGATGTTGTCATGTTGGCCCCTTCTAACCAGGACCTTCAGCATGCGCTGGGACGGTTTGCAGCCGAGTGTGAAGCGGTGGGGATGAAAATCAGTACCTCCAAATCCGAGGCCATGGTCCTCAGTCGGAAAAGGGTGGCTTGCCCACTTCAGGTTGGTGGAGAGTGCCTGCCTCAAGTGGAGGAGTTTAAGTATCTAGGGGTCTTGTTCACGAGTGAGGGAAGGATGGAACGGGAGATTGACAGACGGATCAGTGCAGCTTCTGCAGTAATGCAGTCGATGTATCGGTCTGTCGTGGTGAAGAAAGAGCTGAGCCGCAAGGCGAAGCTCTCGATTTACCAGTCAATCTACGTTCCTACTCTCACCTATGGTCATGAGCTTTGGGTCATGACCGAAAGGACAAGATCCCGGATACAGGCGGCCGAAATGAGCTTTCTCCGCAGGGTGGCCGGGCGATCCCTTAGAGATAGGGTGAGAAGCTCGGTCACCCGGGAGGAGCTCAGAGTAGAGCCGCTGCTCCTCCACATCGAGAGGGGTCAGCTGAGGTGGCTTGGGCATCTTTTTCGGATGCCTCAGGAACGCCTTCCTGGGAAGGTGTTCCGGTCCCGTCCCACCAGGAGGAGACCCCGGGGAAGACCTAGGACACGCTGGAGGGACTATGTCTCCCGGCTGGCCTGGGAACGACCTCGGTGTCCCCCCGGAAGAGCTGGAGGAAGTGTCTGGGGAGAGAGAAGTCTGGGCATCCCTGCTTAGACTGCTGCCCCCACGACCCGGCCCCGGATAAGCGGAAGAAGATGGTATGGTATGGTACAAACTTTTTCCCAAAAACCCAAGAACATCCTAATACTACGTTGACAGAAGAACATTTTTATATCATATTTATAATACAAACAATGTATTACAGTTTAATACATCACATATAGCGATGTAATCCCTATAGTCTTTACACATTAGCCTTTCTAAGATGCAAGGTCAATGTCGTTGCCTGGTAACAAGTTGGCTGTGGTCCCCATAGCAACCCAAACAAAACACAGAAAGCTTCAAGAAGGTGGCTACATACAATATGCATTAAAACCGGACAATTACAGCGATTACGTTTTCATTCATATTTATGCAACGGACAGAGTGCTGCATCCGCGGATCCACGGATTGAGACCTGGATGGGTTTATAAGGAGAGGAAGATCTATTCGTGGTCTTAAGAGAACGGAGACACAGTTTGTTCTGTCCTCAATCTTTCTCTCTCACTCTGAACTCCCCACAAAAATGCAGATACATATTATATGCAGAGACACAACATTGTTCAGAAAGAATGCAAGACATTTAATCAATTTTCACAGTTTTTATGCCATTTACAAGCACAAAAGGCTTAGCTTTACTTAGCTTAGCATAGTTCTCATCTGGTTTGTTATAACTGTATACATTTAGTTGTAATCCAACACTACTCACAACATAAAAGGAAAATAGAGCTTTTTTTGGTTGACATTTATACTAGCAATAACAATTAGACCCAATCTGTTAGCTGTTTTCACAGCAAAACATTAAGAGGTTATCATCAACAGGTTTAGAACTGGTTACTAAAGACTAGCTGTCATCTGTATGAGCTTGTTCTTTTTAGCATGCCTTTGATTGGTAATGGCGACATGAATATACAGTGTTTTACACATAGCAGCAATAATCTAAATTTAGGCATATTTTCATAGCAGGCAATTAGGAGATTCAGGGTCTTTCCCTACACATTTCCACTGCATTGTGACATTGTCCTCTTTACCGCAAACACGGCAACGGCATTATGATGCCATCATTTGCATGGCAAAGTAGAATGGCCATCAAATGATGCTACCAGATGTAGCTATTAATATGCCGTGATTGACTGGGATTTGTGAGTATGTTCTATTGATTCTAAATCTATTGATCTAAAAACACCTGGATGGGTCTTTATTTTTAAGCTTTCCAGATGACTTGATGACAGCATAATCTGATACATATTTATGCTGTCGATGAGGTGTCCCGTGTTTCTATGGTTGGTGCAACGCGCAGGATAATGTAGTCCGTCTGGAACATTACATTTCACATGAATCAGTGTTGGGCTGGCGGGCAGAACGCGACCCCTCGGATCAGATTAGTAGGCCCCTGAAGGGTTCACTGAAGAGGGCGGAGACTAGAAGACACGCCCATAACGGCAGAGTAAGGGTGAGGGAGGGCGGGACGGAGGAACGGACGATGGAGTACAGACAGACGCCGACATTCATGGCGTTGTCCACCGCCACCAGCTCCACCTTCGGAGAGCAGCAGGAGGCGTTGAAATACGCCGCGACAAACATCTGCTTCAGGTCGGTGTGGGTGAGGCTGCCGACGCCCTGGCGGCTTTTGAGGGTGGCGATGCCTGTGCCGTTGACGCCGTCGGTCAGGTTAGCAGAGAGCTGCCAGAAGGAGGCGTTGCAGAACACTGGGTCGGCCGGACAGTCAACCGTGGAAACGTTGACCACCTCACACTGAGGAGGAGTGAAATCTGTCACCTGGAGTGAGAGAGAGAACGAGAGAGAAAGAGGAAAGAGAATTACATCATGTTTTATAGATGCAGTATGACTTCCATGCTGCTCAATATATACTACAAATAAATAAAGCATCTGTAGACACTTATGTTTTCTAAATCCTCTGTTACCTTGGTGACGACAGAGAGGCGCAGGACCACGTAGTTGGAGTCAACAGATCCCGGGGCCACGGCCTCGACGGTCAGGGTGATGTCCGTCCCTGACTCAGTGTTGGCGGGTGCTGTGATGGTCAGATTAGCGGTGGCGTTTCCTCCGGTCCCCACCATGACGCTGTTGAAGTTAGCATTTAGCAACATGTTGGAGTGAACAAATTAAATCAGAAGAGAACAATATCTACCATTGTTGACTCATGTCATGTAGTGTAGAGAATGAATTTGTTTCGATCAATAGACTTATATAATCTGGTCCAAGATCTGTTCATGTGGAAATCACCAACTCCTATGGTCAACAGGTCACCTGAATGAAACAGATCTGGGATCAGGCCAGCTGGGGTCTTTATATTCCTCACATGATTCCTACCTGGTGGGGTAGTTCATAGTGAAGTCTTTGTCATTCCTGGCATTGAGTTTGTAAGTGCCTCCTGTGCTGTTTGTCATGACAACAAATGGAAAAGTGAACGCCTTACCAGGCTCCATGGTTCTGTCCACCACGGCCTGTGAGGAGGAGTAGACAATGAGAAGAAGAATTGTTAAGGAGTGGGTTTGGTCCACATTAGAAAATGTGCAATTTATCCATGTTGTTGGCCAATTTACAGAGACTGAAACATTTAGGTAGCGGTCATTGTCTATTCTTCTATTAGTTCTTGTTATTGCCTATATCCCAATATGGCCTACTTCAGGATTGAACATTACGTCAGTGTAAACAGGAAGTGTTTCATCTTCACGTACCCTGATGGTAACACTGGAAACGGACATCTGAGTGGTGGACTGTCTCTGGAATGAAGTGGTGGACACCACGTCAGTCCCATTCACTAGAACCACGAATTCGCCAGCAGGGACCTTGGTCACAGTAACCAGGAAGTCTCCATTGCCCAAATCATCCACGGTCCCGCCAACGACCTCTGACCCTGACACTGTTACCAAGGCAACATCAGACACACTGCGATTAACGCAGTACACCCAGTATCCATACATTTCTCCTGCTATCTTCTCATTCCGTGCCATTCTTCCTTACATTTGAATTGTTAACGGACACTCTGACCCAGAATGACTTACGTCAGCAGTTAAAGGTAAGTGCCCTGATCATGGGCACCATGACATATTTCCTACTTTTAAGTTTGGGGTTTCTGACCCGTGGCTTTTAACCAATACGCTGCCACCTCATCTTCCCTTTCTCTCCCTCTTCTCTCTGTCTCTCCCCCCTTCTCTCCCTCCCTCCCCTTCCTTACCTGGAGTGTATGCAACACCCTCCCCAGAGTCTCTCTGGCAGCGTGGAAGTTCTCAGTGCGTACATTAGCCTTGATGCTGTGAACCCCACTGGTGATCAGGCTCCGGCCCTGAGCGAACAGCTCTGAGTTGAAGTGATGCTGTGGGCTGTTGTGAGAAGGATTCAAATAAGTTGGTTCAGTACGAGTCATTTAAATGCAATTCTCCAATTTGACATTAAGAACCTCCTCGTGCGTAAATTCGTCGCCGACCTGTCGACAAAGTCTCGGTCCACTAGGGGGTGCTGTTCATTAATCTCATTCAGGGCGGATTTGAACTTAGCGGCCGACACTTCCCCGATAGCACTGGGACCCAGACAGGCGTGGACAAGTTCCTCAGCTGAATCACCCTGAAGGGAGAGGTTGATAGTCAAGCAGGAAAGACGGAAAAGTAAATAACCCCCCCTACCCACCCTCAGAGACACACACATTGTTCCCCCCACACACCCTCAGTGACACACACACTGTTCCCCCCACACCCGCACTTACCGTGAGGATGAAGTCTTGTCCCTCTGACTGAGCGATGGCCCGGCACACCTCGGTGACCTTCTGTAGCACTGCTGATTGTGTTATGCTGACATGAGACGAGGCTCCGCCCCCGGTGGGTACAAACGCCCAGGCTCCTCCTGATAGGACCAGGGCCAGAAGGGACACGCCTACAATCGGTGACATCATCTGTGGGGTTGTGGGGGTGCGTGTCGGGGGGAGGGTTGAGAGGGGTTTGGGGTATAAGACAACATCATCAACATCAGTGTCATCTGCTTGTTGAATTATGTGATAACTTGGGAGACTGGAGGGTTGGTGGAATCCCTCGTTTACTGCTAGTCAGATACTTCTATTGGCAAACCAGTTTGATCTGAATGCTTTGTAAATATTTAATGAATACAATGTTTTTTTAAATATACTTTGTTGTCATCTAACATTTGCTGCAACATAATGTTATGATGTCTCCCTTCTGATGTGAAACATCTGCTTTCTGATGTAAAATGACTCATGGATTCGTGACTGTGAAATTGCTAGTTGGAATTAGGAAACCCAGAACATTTCGACTTGCTAATTGGTTGAATGCGGCATGTGATTAACTAGAACCAGGTGGCAAGTTGAGGAGTTTCCTACAACCGACTAGGACATGAACATGGCCTTGGGACAAGGACTGTACCTATTCACAGTCTATTCAGCTGAGAGCTGACTGGGAGATACAGCTCCGGAAAGAATTAACGGACCACTGCACTTTTTCCATTCCTTCCCAAAAATGTCGATAAGGATGGTTTTGAGTGTGGGTTCAAATTAAGAGACCACTACAAATTTAACGCTTCTGTTCCTCACTCAAAACTTTCCTTTTCAACTTTTTTGGAAAGGAAAGAAAAAGATGCAGGGGTCTCTTCATTTTTCCCGGAGCTGTATATGTATACAAGCCAGGATTGTTTTTACGGAGCGTTGATCCTGCTGATCTCGAGATTCCGTCGGTGTATCCTGTCCTAAGAACCAAAACATGTATGAGACTGACCTTCATTTCCTCCTCATTTCAGTGACTAAGATCACAAAAAGAAAAAGGGATTCCAGGACCTGGGGAGGTATATACACGCTAACCAGAAGCTGCTCAGCGGTAGAGGAGTCGGAAGAGGCAGAAAAGAAGGCTGTTCACTTGGGGACAGAGGTGGAGGCAGCAAAGGGAAGCACCACGCCCTGCTGAAGGAGGGTGGAGCAGCCTCCAAAAGTAGGTCCTCCTGAATCTGTTCCCCCACCGGGAGGCCACCGCCAGGACGCAGCATTTGTACGCTGCATTTGTCTGAAGTTATACACAGTGTTAAGCAATAAATCTTTTACTTTTTTTTACAATGAGAATGGGGAGAAACTACTTACTGCAATAAACAATCAATCAATGACCAGAGAGATACCCAGAGGAAACCTCATGTTGGCTTATGGCCTCCCCCTGACATTTACTAACTTACCTGAGTCAGATGACATAACAGGACGGAAAAGGGCTGGTATCATAAAGCTGTCTCAATCAGTGAAATGAAAGGGGTGGGTACCATAAAGCTGTCTCAACCAGTGAGATGAAACGGGCTGGTATTATAAAGCTGTCTCAACCAGTGAGATGAAAAGGGCTGGTATTATAAAGCTGTCTCAACCAGTGAATTCGCCATTGTCCATGCCTTCCAGGATCCCACCAACAACCTCTGACCCTGACACAGTCACCAAGGCAACATCAGACACCTTGACCGAGGCTGGTCCCTTCCTGCCCAACACTGACACCAACAGAATTGCAGGAACACCTGGAAGGAGGAGGAGGTGGAGAGGGGAATAAGGAAGGATGAACTGGAGGATAAAAGTCTGGCTGTGTAGACCCGTGGTTCAATGTCCTTTCTAGAAAGACTTCTTTTTAACAGTGTTGTTGTTACCTGATTCTGGACGTCCAGATATCGGGGCGTATCCTGGATGAGGCCCTCCAAAGGATTCCACAAAATCATGAATAAAGGCAATGGTACTCTGACCTAGAGGGACAGACACATGGACACAGACACGACTCGTTATTTCTCTATATGACTTTGCCAAACCTGTGAACCCAAATTACAATCTAAAAAAAATACATTTTTATCACAAAGTTCAATTCCACCACTTGGTCCACACCCCCTGCTCCGAACATGTTCCTGCGGCCATGGACGGGCTGGAAACCACCAACGTTGAGCATGGTTCTGTGCATTCTGCATGGTTCTGTGCATTCTGCATGGTTTTGCCGTGAGGTTTCAGAAACAGA
Organism: Esox lucius; assembly: GCF_011004845.1. NCBI lineage: Eukaryota > Metazoa > Chordata > Actinopteri > Esociformes > Esocidae > Esox > Esox lucius. The sequence goes on from NC_047593.1 coordinate 16,667,493, forward strand.
AGTGCAAGGCCATTTGGTGGACTGGTTGTATGCACATCTGGGACGTGAATGTCCGTAATTCACCACTAGATGGCGGCCATAACTCACCCGTGATCTTCAGTGTGTAGGGCTTCTTGGAGTTCATGTTGATTTCCTATAATCCTGTCTGTTTGTTGGAGGCCAGGCGTATCCTGTATAGGTTTCCCACTTTCTGGACGGTCCGCAGTTTCCCGCTGGCCTCAGTCTCTGTCCTAGTAGAGTGGAGGAGGGAGAATCAGGGTTATCACAGGTTGACAAGGTACAGCACAAAGTCTCACCAGAGGGTGATTTCTAAAAGCTAGCCAGCCTCAGCTCCATATCCCAGCTGGAAATGTATGTGATCTGTCTTTCCACTTTCTAATTTCATCGTACTCCATGAGGTGAACCTGTAACTGAGAACTGACCATCAATCAGTGTGTAGGGGTTGGATGTCTTGAGGGTGAAGGTGAGGCTTTTTCCAGTGATGTAGATGATGATGTTGGTCAGAGACTCATCCAGCTGGAAGGAGAACTTCTCAGCATTTGGCAGGGTTCCTTGCTCGCTGTAGCACTGTCACCTAAGGAGAAGGAGAAATGGACAGAATGAGAAAGTAAGATTGAAGAAAAAAAAAGAGAGAAGATGAGAGAGAAGATTAGTGTGAAGAGCTTATGTTGTTGGGTGTGTTGTTGTGTTGTATTACTGTAGTGTTCAATTATTTCATTGGTCGGCGGGATCTATAAATGGTCCAAAACCCCAGTTCTAATTAATGTAACATCTGCATTTATTAATCCATCACACACTGGGACGTTTTATAGCACATAAACAATTATTTAATGAGATAGAGGGAAAGAGAAAAAAAAGAAATCTTGCTTTTTCTTATTAAACATTTTTAATAAATTGAGGCATGTTTCTCAATGCCGCTTCTAGCCTTTTGGGGGCCCTAAGCTAATTTTGACCTGGGGCCCCCCTCTCCCCAATTGGTCGGGGGCAGCCCTATCTGTTGGAGGTCCCCTATTGGTGGGGGCCTAAGCAACCACATATGTTGATTATGCCTAGTACCCACCCTGGTGTTTGTTAACAACCTTTCATTTGTAACTGATTCCTCTTAATATCAACTTTCACCATTGCTTTTTTCCAAAGGTGTAATATTAAATATTCATGATTGTGATCAGGGAGGCAGATAAGCCAGTGGTTTGTGTGTGGAACCAGTAATGGAAAGGTCCTGAGGTATGGTATTTTAATATAATTGCTCATGTTAGTCAGTCTGGGTAACATTGTCTGCTAAAGGTCATCTGGTAGAATGTTTATTTATTTACATTATTATATTGTATAATGAAAAAAATCAGTGGAGCAACCAATAGTATTACAACAAAATGACTGTAACAATTGGTTTATTTTGAGGTGGGTGGGGCTTGAGTACCTTGATAATTAAATGATGAAGTAGAGCTTTATTTTTAGCTTTTTATTTTCTTTACACAGTGAATCAAACCTGCAGTATGTCTCTTTTGTAGTTGAGCCATGAATTACAGCAATAAAAAAAACTCAACAATACATTAACATAAAACTTCACCAAAACAGAGGGAGTGTGAATTGCAGATGCGGAATCCTATCCAGGCAGTCAGAGGAGCTTGTGCAAAAAAAAGCTGTCTAGAGGACAGTTTGTTTGGCTTCTAGACAGCTGTAGGTCTGTCAAAAGGGGAAGTCAGGCGCATGTTTTAAGAACCAGACCAGTTTGTAATGACAAGGCCCCCGAGGGCTTTGTGGACCTCGGGTAAACACAGTGTCAAATGTTGTTGTGTGTAAGAGCAGCCTGTGTCAGTGCTGTGTTGGTTACATTCCGCACCACCATGGCCATAACTATAGTCAACTTTTGACTATAAGGTATTTATACAATACATTTCACTAGCAATTTCTTTTGAGAACTTCAACGTAACCATATGCTTCTGACCCCTGTAAGGTTTGTTTTGGTATGTGAAAGACGGAATATAGCATGTTCTTTTAAGGTTCCCAGTTCTGTCCCTCTTAAAACATGCATTGTTAGAATAAGTATGCGGGCACTTTCACATTTTTAGACAAACTTAGTATAAATGTATAGGTCTTCCCCGGTGGCGCAGCAGATCAGTAGGTCAGATCAGTAGGTCCCTGGATGGTATAGTGGCAAGGCAGAAACTAGGAGACAGAACCATAGTGGAAGGCTGAGGGTGAGGGAGGGCGGGCCTGAAGAAGGGGCGGTGGAAGGGGCGGAGGAAGGGGCGGTGGAAGGGGCGGCAGAAGTGGTTATGGAAGGCAGGGAATGCAAACACGTCCCGACGTTCATGGCGTTGTCCATCGCCACCAGCTCCACTGTCCGAGAGCAGCAGGAGGCGTTGAAATACGCCGCGACAAACATCTGCTTCAGGTCGGTGTGGGTGAGGCTGCCGACGCCCTGGCGGCTTTTGAGGGTGGCGATGCCCGTGCCGTTGACGCCGTCGGTCAGGTTAGCAGAGAGCTGCCAGAAAGAGGCTTTGCAGAACACCGGGTCGGCCGGACAGTCAACCGCGGAAACATTGACCACCTCACACTGAGGAGGAGTGAAATCTGTCACCTGGAGTGAGAGAGAGAACGAGAGAGAAAGAGGAAACAGAATTACATCATGTTTTATAGCTGCAGTATGACTTCCATGCTGCTCAATATATACTAAAAATTAAATACTGCATCTGTAGACACTTATGTTTTCTCAATCTACTGTTACCTTGGTGACGACAGAGAGGCGCAGGACGACGTAGTTGGAGTCAACAGATCCCGGGGCCACGGCCTCGACGGTCAGGGTGATGTCCGTCCCTGACTCAGTGTTGGCGGGCGCTGTGATGGTCAGATTAGCGGTGGCGTTTCCTCCGGTCCCCACCATGACACTGTTGAAGTTAGCATTTAGCAACATGTTGGAGTGAACAAATTCAGTCAGAAGAGAACAATATCTACCATTGTTGACTCATGTCATGTAGAGTAGAGAATGAACTTGTTTTGATCAATAGGCTTAGATAATCTGGTCCAAGATCTGTTCATGTGGAAATCACCAAATCCTCTGGTCAACAGGTCACCTGAATGAAACAGATCTGGGATCAGGCCAGCTGGGGTCTTTATATTCCTCACATGATTCCTACCTGGTGGGGTAGATCATAGTGAAGTCTTTGTCATTCCTGGCATTGATTTTATAAGTGCCTCCTGTGCTGTCTGTCATGACAACAAATGGAAGAGTGAAGGCCTTACCAGGCTCCATGGTTCTGTCCACCACGGCCTGTGAGGAGGAGAGGACAAGGAGAAGAAGAATTGTTGAGGAGTGGGAAAAACGCTTCACGAAGGTGAAAATGTGCAATTTATTCATGTTGTTGGCCAATTTACAAAAACTGAAACATTTATGTAGCGTTCATTGTCTATTCTTGTCTATTTTTCTTAGTTCTTGTTATTGTCTATATACCAATATGGCCTACTTCAGGATTGAACATTACGTCAGTGTAAACAGGAAGTGTGTCATCTTCACGTACCCTGATGGTGACACTGGAAACGGACATCTGAGTGGTGGACTGTCTCTGGAACAAAGTGGTGGACACCAGGTCAGTCCCATTCACTAGTACCACAAATTCGCCAGCAGGGACCTTGGTTACAGTAACCAGGAAGTCTCCATTGCCCACATCTTCCAAGGTCCCACCAATGACCTCTGACACTGTTACCAAGACAACATTAGACACCTTTACCGAGGCTGGTCCCTTCCTGCCCAACACTGACACCAACAGAATTACAGGAACACCTGGAAGGAGGAGGAGGAGGAGAGAGGAATAAGGAAGGATGAACTGGAGGATAAAAGTCTGGCTGTGTAGACCCGTGGTTCAATGTCCTTTCTAGAAAGACTTCTTTTTAACAGTGTTGTTGTTACCTGATTCTGGACGGCCAGATATCGGGGCGTATCCTGGATGTGGTCCTCCAAAGGATTCCACAAAATCATAAATAAAGGCAATGGTACTCTGACCTAGAGGGACAAACACACACAAAAACACACCGACACAGACACACATAAACAAGCTCACGACTGGTTTTCTAAATTACGTTGCCAAACCTGCGTGCCAATCTTATATACAATATTAACAGTTACAGTATTTTAAACAGCATCTGCAGAAATGTTTCATGGCTGTCCTCTAGTGGTGAATGTGATCTTCAAACGCAGAATAAAAAATAAAAAAACAAGCCGTTTTTAAAAAACTATTTAATTCTGCATGCCGAGGTCACAATTACCACTAGATGGCGGCCATAACTCACCCGTGATCTTCAGTGTGTAGGGCTGGTTGGAGTTCATGTTGATTTCCCATAATCCTGTCTGTTTGTTGGAGGCCAGGCGTATCCGGTAGAGGTTGCCTACTTTCTGGACGGTCCCCAGTTTCCCGCTGGCCTCGGTCTCTGTCTGAGTGACGCCTAGTTGAGTTGAGGAGGGAGAATCAGGGTAATCACAGGTTGACAAGGTACAGCACAAGTTCTCACCAGAGGGTGATTTCTAAAAGCTAGCCAGCCTCAGCTCCATATCCCAGCTGGAAATATATGTGTTCTGTCTTTCCACTTGCTAACTTCTTCCTACTCCATGAGGAGAACCTGTAACTAAGAACTGACCATGGATCAGTGTCTAGGGGTTGGACGTCCTTACCTGCCGGGTTCTTGAGGGTGAAGGCGACGGTATTTCCAGTGATGTAGATGGTGATGTTGGTCAGAGACTCATCCAGCTGGAAGGAGAACGTCTCAGGTTTGCCCGGGTTCCTTGCTCGCTGTAGCACTGTCACCTACGGAAAAGGAGAAATGGACAGAATGAGAAAGTAAGATTGAAGACAAGAAAAAGAGAGAATTTGAAAGAATAGGGCATGTGTTGTTCAGTATGTTGTTGAGCAGTTTTATTATTGATTGTAGCATTTTATTGCAATGTGTAGTGTTTTGCTGAAATGTGTAATTTTTTTATGAAATGTTTCCTTAACTGGAGTCCCCAAAAAGACTGTAAAACAGCTGCAGCTCATCCAGAATGCTGCTGCTAGAATGTTAATCAGGACCAAGAGAACAGAGCACATCACTCCAGTTCTTAAATGAACTGGCTTCCATTAAATTACAGAATAGATTTTGAAATGGTGCTTTTAGTTTATAAATCTCAGGTCAGCTAATAGAGCCCAGAGTCCAAACTAAACATGGAGAAGCTGCGTTTAGCAGTTCTGCTGTACACAACTGGAATAAACTACCAGAAGATCTTAAATGTGCCCCAAACGTATCAACTTTTTAATCCAGGTTAGAAACAGTTTTCACATGCCTATGACTGAGTGCTTTCACTTAACCACACTGTTAGCCTTACAGCTTTTATAGCTTCCTCATGGAATCTACTACTGAATCTACCAATTAGGTTTTAATTTTGTTTTTATTCTGTTTTATTATCATGTTGTTTTATTAGTTTAATTCTAGTATTTGTTTTTATTCTATAGTTTTTATCTTTTTCTTTGTAAAACAAGCTGAATTTCTTCTATGTATGAATTGTGCTATATAAATAAACATATGTGACTTTCAAAATTAAACATTGCAAATTTGGCTTACGTTATAGAAAATCATTACTGACACAATAAGTAGTATTACAGCCAAATTACGATGACAGGCAGTTAATTTTGAGGGGGGTGGGGCTTGAGTACCTTTGACGTTTATTTTCATGTTTACGTTTTTCTTTACACAGTGAATCAACCTGACATCTAGGTCTCTTTTGCAGTTGTGCCTTGTATTACAGCAATAACAGAAATACGCACAAAATACATTAACATAAAACACCAGTCAGCAAACACAATTTAACCGGGAAAAAAAGGTAATTATAGCTTCATAATCAAGGTTTTACTTCAAATGTAAACAATTAGTTGTTGTTTTGAATGATCTCACTTCAACCACTGATCCAAAACAAAATGGCCGACTGACTCACCAGAGCAGAGGTGGATGAGTCAGCAATAATCCCAGTGGCCTGAGGCAAGTTGGCCTTGCTGACCCGAATAGCCTGACCTCCAGACACAAGGGCCAGATCCCTGTAGATGTCAAACATATCAACTGAACGCCTCCTCCTCCTGCGGCTAGCTCCGCCATCAGTTATGAAGAAAGACACCTGGGGAGACAGAGAGACCGTCAATTAGGTTCAAAAACCTGACAAAAAACGGATTATTTGGAAGTGAATAAACTGCATGGGTTTCTCACAGAAATGTTGGTTGCCTCTGAACTGAAAGAACTGGACTTGGTCCTTCTGAACAGGAAGTGTTCAAATAATTACTCACTGTGGACTTGGTGCTTCTGATCAGGGCGACGATGGTGTCCTTTAGTGAAATGTCCTTCGCAGCAACATCAGTGAAAACGTAGATGTGGGATGATGCTGGGGCACCGGTCAGCGCCAACTGTAGAAGGGAGTTGGAGATTAAGGTATTTTAATCAGGCGCACTACATACAAAAAAGGGGGAAAAAAATCGTAATCCTAATTGGAAGACAGCCATGTCAGTCACTGTACCTGCAGTCCTGATAGGCACATCTCTGGTGGGTCTCCACCTCCATGGGCGGTGAGTTTATCAACCTCCGCTTTCATGACGTTAGGGTCTGTCGTTCTTATCAAGGGTCCAAATTCTACATGCAAACACATTTTTGCAAACACATTACTTCATTTAATTCAGAAGATTGCATTACATTGTAAGGGATTCATCAGTTTGAAAGTTATTAGTGCACAGATTCTAAGGGATAAATAAGTAGTGGTATCAAGCCAGCTGCCTTACTCTGCGCATAGAAAGTCCAGCGATATGTTAGCCAGACTGACAAAATATCAAAGCTGAGTCATGAAGAGCATGACCATCTTTCTTCTATACAGAAACACAAATAAAAGATATACACGTAAATACAAAACGCTTTTCCCATTCAAAGTCCTATTTCCCTTATCCTGTTAACCCCAACTGTAAAATGTGTGCCTTGAGAGGTCGGTGAAAAGTCTCCCACAAGGTCACATTTGGCATTTTTGCAGAAATATCACTGGGCCGGATTCAAACCCCTGCTGAGGATTCAAACCCCTGCTGAGGATTCAAACCCATGCTGAGGACCTCCGGTCCAGCCAAACCCGTAACCTCACAGAAGTGTCAGGGAGCTGAGGAGAACACGCTAAACCCAGCCTTACCCGGGTCGTTGAAGGGCACCAGGATGTACAGGGAGGGCTCGTCCTGTGTTCCCTGCGTGCTGTCGATGATCTGGTTGACCATTCGCTCGGCTTCAGCTATGTCATCACTCATGCTCCCAGTGGTGTCGATCACAAAAGCCAAGACTGAGGAACGTGCTACGCCCATAAGGCTGGGGAGGAGAGAGACAGAGAGAGAAAAAGACAGTAGGAGTAAGTAGCTTCCACAGGATATGTATGAGTAATGTTTGGGTAATGTATGCATTTGAAGCAGTATGTGGCTATTGTTTGGAGGGAAAGGGTTTACTATCAAAATAATCTAGCCTCGAGTTTTCTTCAAAATGTCTCAGAAAATGTATAGGAATGTAAATGAGCCGATAGATAGACCTTGACTATCTCTCCACTTGACTTTACAGTTGATAGTCCTTGACTTATCCCTGTTCCCTCCACTTGTCTTTACAATAGATAATCCTTGACATCACTCTCTCCCTGTACTGTAGATAGTCCTTGACTCATCCCCTCTGCCTCCCTGTACTGTAGATAGTCCTTGACTCATCCCCTCTGCCTCTCTGTACTGTAGATAGTCCTTGACTCAACCCTCCCTCCCTGTACTGTAGATAGTCCTTGACTCATCCCCTCTGCCTCTCTGTACTGTAGATAGTCCTTGACTCAACCCCTCCCCCTCTCTGTACCGTAGAAAGTCATTGTCACCGGCGGCACCCCGGATGTCGTCCAACAGCTGCAGGCTGGCGGTGGTAGCCAAGGTAATGGCGGTGTTGTGCAGGGCCTCATTGTCGGGGCGACGCTCATCCTTGCTGATGCCCCCCCAAGGAATCTCCAAGCCGGTCAGGTCTGCAGCGCCTCCATGACTACACTTACCTAGTGGAGAGATGGGATGATGGCTTTCAAAAAGAGACAGTGTGTAGTGTAAATTAGGAGGGTGGCGAGCGTGTTTTCTGTGTGTTGGTTTTACCGTCCAGGTGTTGACCGAAAACCGGTCAAATCTTGAGAATATTGACCAGTCCTGACTTAAAAAAATTAAGCTATGTTTGTGTATTTGTGTGTTTTCATCTGAAGTCCTTACAAGGATAATAAAACATGATGAATCTGTCCTCATTTAGACCAGGACAAATTCAATTTCCGGTTCAGGGGTTTACAAACAACTTGGGTTCAGTAAAATTGAGGTTAATTTTCAAATGTAGGCATTGTGTTTAGGGTTGGTAAATAGGGCTAGTTTATGTTTTGGCATGAATGTTACAAAATTGAGGTTTGGTTTAGGCTTGGGTTAGGCTTGGGTTTAGGGAACATGGATTTTTTTGTATTCTGATCCCCACAATGTAAATACAAAGCTGTGTGTGCGTACCATTAGGCTTGAATTTGGAGGAGATCCCCATGTATCCTGACGTGAGTTTCTTCTTTCTGAGGATGTCAGGTAAGAGGGAGTTGGGACAGAACCCACCATTGGTGCAGTCCTTACAGGTTGGAGTCTTGAAATCTACACAAAACAGCACGTTCAAGTATAAGAAAGACCAAAAAACTCAAACTTCCACAGTTAAGAGAAAGGAAGAAATTCACACATTTGGTAAGAGTGGTCTGGAACTTATGCACAGTACTGTACACACACACACACACACACACACACACTCTCTCTGTCTACTAAATTATTCCTGCAAATGTTATATCCCATCAATCTGTATCATTGTTCTCATCCCATTGTTGTGTGTGTGTGTTACATCCGTGTGTGTGTGATGTGTGTGTCCCTCCGTGTCTGCTTGTCAACTGCTTTGTCACTTCTCCTTCATCTGTTTTTGTTCCTTGCCATCCGTGCACACACACACACATACACACACACACAAACACACACACACACACACAAACACACACACACATACACACACACACACACATACACACACACACACAAACACACACACACACACAAACACACACACACACATACACACACACACAAACACACACACACATATACACACACACACAAACACACACACACACACATGCACACACACACACACACACAGATTGGCATGTCTTACCCGCTAGGTTTTCCAGTGGGAGGTCGGGGCGTAATAAGTTGATATATGGTTGGGTGTAGCCCAGATCTACCCAGTTACTGTGGCTGTAGAAGTCCTGGGAAACACATTGGTTTATCACACACTGCGATTAACACAGTACACCCAGTATCCATACATTTCTCCTGCTATCTTCTCATTCCGTGCCATTCTTCCTTACATTTGAATTGTTAACGGACACTCTGATCCAGAATGACTTGTGTCAGTAGTTAAAGGTAAGTGCCTTGATCATGGGCACAATGACATATTTTCTACTTTTAAGTTTGGGGTTTCTGACCAGTGGCTTTTAACCAATACGCTGCCACCTCATCTTCCCTTTCTCTCCCTCTTCTCTCTGTCTCTCCCCCCTTCTCTCCCTCCCTCCCTCCCCTTCCTTACCTGGAGTGTATGTAACACCCTCCCCAGAGTCTCTCTGGCAGCTTGGAAGTTCTTAGCGCGTACAATAACCTTGATGCTGTAAACCTCACTGGTGATCAGGTTTCGGCCCTGAGCGAACAGCTCTGAGTTGAAGTGATGCTGTGGGCTGTTGTGAGAAGGATTCAAATAAGAGTCATTTAAATTAAATTCTTCAATTTGACATTAAGAACCTCCTTCTGCGTAAATTCGTCGCCGACCTGTCCACAAAGTCTCGGTCCACTAGGGGGTGCTGTTCATAAATCTCATTCAGGGAGGATTTGAACTTAGCGGCAGACACTTCCCCGATAGCAGTGGGACCCAGACAGGCGTGGACAATTTCCTCAACTGAATCACCCTGAAGGGAGAGGTTGATAGTCAAGCAGGAATGATGGAAAAGTAAATAACCCCCCCACCACTACTCTCAGAGACACACACACTGTGCCCCCCACACCCGCACTTACCGGATGGATGAAGTCTTGTCCCTCTAACTGAGCGATGGCCCGGCACACCTCGGTGACCTTCTTTAGCACTGCTGATTGTGTTATGCTGACATGAGACGAGGCTCCGCCCCCGGTGGGTACAAACGCCCAGGCTCCTCCTGATAGGACCAGGGCCAGAAGGGACACGCCTACAATCGATGACATCATCTGTGGGGGTGTGGGGGTGCGTGTCGGGGGAGGGTTGAAAGGGACAACAGTGTCACCTGCTTGCTGAAATATGTGATAATTTGGGAGACTGGAGGGTTAGTGGAAGCCCTCGTTTAATGGTAGTCAGATACTTTTATTAGCAAACCAGTTTGATCTGAATGCTTTGTAAATATTATTATATTAAATATACTTTGTTGTCATCCAACATTTTAAGCATGTGTTTCTATGTTTATTCTCTAATTGTATTCGACCTCAGTCAGAATAACTATGTATCTTTCAACACTCAACCGCAACATAATGTTATGTTGTCTCCTTTCTGATGTGAAACATCTGCTTTCTGATGTAAATGACTCATGGATTTGTGCGACTGAGACATTCACATGCTAGTTGGAACCAAGCGTGCCGCATAAGCCCTGAAAAGTGAAGCCAAAACGTCTCGATCGCCCCCTGGTGAGTGGTCCCAGTATAGGTCATAAACCCCGCCCTCCCCATGTTATTCAATGGGACGCGAGACCAACTAAACAATTAAATTACCCTTCAAATATCTTTTTTCCGAAGCTGGTTTCTGTCATTTACTGTAGTTTGTATCACGCTAATGTAAATTCCAGAGTTTGTTTTTAAAATAAGTTGGTTTTTAGTTAGTTATTTAATGCTCTAAAAACGGTGGTGTGACGTCGTGATTCACAGCTGTGATTGACAGCTATCTGAGCCGAGGAGCCACTGAAGCGCCATCAGGCTTTTTTCGCGATCTTCGGGGGACTGAGGAGATTGGTGCTTTACATTTAATCTCTAAATTCCTATAATTGATAGAATTTCACACGGACATAATGGGTTGTTCTGCAGTACATTGTGCTGAATTTTTTTCGGTAAGTTAAATTTATAAGCTATTTAATTAGTAAATAAATGTAATGGGCCAGCTAACGTTAGCTAAAAGACAACAAGCCTCGTTAATAGCCATGTTAATAGCTAGCAGGTGATCGTTAGCTAGAAGTTACCAATAATTTTTGTATTAGGCCTATTCTAAATTAAGGTTAAACATGATGTAAGTTAGGCTATAACATATCGTCTAGGTTTAACAAGCAAAGGTTGTACTGTACTTGGACATTTGCGATTGATTACGGTATACGCATTCTGCGAGGGAGAGTGAGGGCGGGGCACAGGGGTGGGCCGTTGATTTCGCGGCTTTACGGCTTTACTTCCAGCTCGCTACTGCGCATAACTACTGCGCAGAACTGGTCCCAAGATCGCTATCTGCGCAGACGCAAGTCCAAGATGTCAGCGCCGTATCGGGACACTGGCGGCTTCAGTTTTCACCAATGGAAAAGAGCGAAAGGGCGTCGTCCATTTTTTTTTACAGTCTATGGTTGGAACTAGGAAACTCATTTCTACTTGCTTATTGGTGGAATGCGGCATTTGATTAACTAGTATTAGTAGTGGTATTGCCAAGTTCACTTTAGTATGTTAGACTATATTTGTGACTAAGATGAAATGTATTTTGGTAATGTACACATCTATAAAATGTGTTTCAACACCTAAATGTGATATAATCAATATGTCGGTAAATACATTTCATCATTTTACTTTCACAGGACCTGGAAAATGCATTTTAAAATAGGCTTCAAAATAAATGTTGTTGTGTATTTTCTATAATACATTACAATTTTAACGAGAGCATTGTTGACAGTGAAATACATTTGTACAAAACTGAAATGTATTTATACATTTTCAAATACATTTCGGAATAATAGCTGAAATGTATTTTGAATATAGTTCAATGTTTTTATACATTTTTAAATACGTTTCAGAATAAACGGTGAAATAAATGTTGATACCTGAAATGTATTTTGAATAAAGAAGAATGTGTGCATACATTTTTAAATACATTTCTGAATAAAATGTGAAATACATTTTGGCACCTGAAATTTCTTTTGAATTAAGTTAAATGTATTTGACATATATTCAGCATAAATTCTACATACATTATGCATAGCAAAAATATATTTATTTTCCGTATGGGTTACCTTGTTTTGTTGCATTAACTTCCTTCAAACCCTTCTCTCTCAAGGACCACTTCTCACTTTTCTTTAATTTCACAGGACCTGGAAAATGCATTTTAATATAGGCTTCAAAATAAATGTTGTCATCTATTTTCTATAATACATTACAATTGTAATGAGAGCATTGTTGACAGTGAAATATATTTGGACAAAACTGAAATGTATTCATACATTTTCGAATACATTTCATTAATAATAGCTGAAATGTATTTTGAATATAGTTAAATGTATTTTTATTTTTAAATACATTTCAGAATAAAAGGTGAAATACCTTTTGAAACCTGAAATGTATTTTGAATAAAGAAGAATGTGTGTATACATTTTTAAATACATTTCAGAATAAAAGGTGAAATACATTTTTATACCTGAAATGTATTTTGAATTAAGTTAAATGTAATTGACAAATATTCAGCATACATTCAACATAGCAAAAATAGATTTATTTTCCATATGGGTTACCTTGTTTTGTTGCATTCACTTCCTTCAAACCCTTCTATCTCAAGGACCACTTCTCACTTTTCTTTGAAATTCTTTCTATACTGCCCCTTCTTCTTTGCTTGATCCTCCCCTAAAACCAATGAAACCGGAGATGATGAAAATCTCTCTGAAACCGGGCAACAATTGGAAGTCTACAAGGAGGAGAATGAAGAGCCTGCCAAAGAGGAAGCAGGTGAGACGAGCTGAGGAGGAACAACAGGAAAGGTGGTGTTTTGAACCTGCGACCCGGTTAGTACTTGGATGGGAGACCGCCTTGGAATACCAGGTGCTGCAAGCCATTTTTAAATACATTTCAGAATAAAAGGTGAAATACATTTGGACAAAACTGAAATGTATTTATATATTTTCAAATACATTTCGGAATAATAGCTGAAATGTATTTTGAATATAGTTAAATGTTTTTATACATTTTTAAATACATTTCAGAATAAAAGGTGAAATAAATGTTGATACCTGAAATGTATTTTGAATAAAGAAGAATGTGTGCATACATTTTTAAATACATTTCTGAATAAAATGTGAAATACATTTTGGCACCTGAAATTTCTTTTGAATTAAGTTAAATGTATTTGACATATATTCAGCATAAATTCTACATACATTATGCATAGCAAAAATATATTTATTTTCCGTATGGGTTACCTTGTTTTGTTGCATTAACTTCCTTCAAACCCTTCTCTCTCAAGGACCACTTCTCACTTTTCTTTATTTTCACAGGACCTGGAAAATGCATTTTAATATAGGCTTCAAAATAAATGTTGTCATCTATTTTCTATAATACATTACAATTGTAATGAGAACATTGTTGACAGTGAAATATATTTGGACAAAACTTAAATGTATTTATTTTCGAATACATTTCATTAATAATAGCTGAAATGTATTTTGAATATAGTTAAATGTATTTTTATTTTTAAATACATTTTAGAATAAAAGGTGAAATACCTTTTGAAACCTGAAATGTATTTTGAATAAAGAAGAAAGTGTGTATTCATTTTTAAATCCATTTCAGAATAAAAGGTGAAATACATTTTTATACCTGAAATGTATTTTGAATTAAGTTAAATGTATTTGACATATATTCAGCATACATTCTACATAGCAAAAATAGATTTATGTTTTCAAACCCTTCTATCTCAAGGACCACTTCTCACTTTTCTTTGAAATTCTTCTTTTCTTTGAAATTCACTTTTCTTTGAAAGCCCCTTCTTCTTTGCTTGCTCCTCCCCTAACACCAATGAAAGCGGAACTGCTGAAAATCTCTCTGAAACCGGGCAACAATTGGAAGTCTACAAAGAGGAGAATGAAGAGCCTGCCAAAGAGGAAGCAGTTGAGACGAGCTGAGAAGGAACAAAAGGTGGTGTTTTGAACCTGCGACCTTATGTCCCTCAATCAGGAGCGCTAACCACTACACTAAACCAGATTTGGGGGATAAGAGAGGCAAGTAGTGGTATTGCCATGATACATTTCAGAATAAAAGGTGAAATACATTTTGATACCTGAAATGTATTTTGAATAAAGAAGAATGTGTGCATACATTTGTAAATACATTTGTAAAATGTATTTTGAATTAAGTTAAATGTATTTGACATATATTCAGCATAAATTCTACATACATTATGCATAGCAAAAATATATTTCAAATATATTACTTTTCCGTATGGGTTACCTTGTTTTGTTGTATTAACTTCCTTCAAACCCTTCTCTCTCAAGGACCACTTTTCACTTTTCTTAGAAATTCTTTCTATTCTGCCCCTTCTTCTTCGCTTGCTCCTCCTGTAGACTGTAGATACTCATTTCTGAATATCTGGTTGTCATATGTGGTGGTCAGTGTGTGACAGTATTCCCTTGGGGAGAAACAAGAGGTTTATCACTTCTCCAGCTAGATCACTGACACATTGTACTTATTCCATGTCTATACTGACAGTGGAGCATGCCTTTTCGTGTTTATTCAGAGGTAAGTAATTTGTCATCTTCTCCCAGGTCCGCTGTGTTCAGCCCAGACCTCTGTGTTCTTCCTCAACCTGTTCGTTTCTGCTTTTCTGCTGGCAGCCATTTCTCTGGACCGCTGTCTGCTGGTGGCCATGCCAGTCTGGAGCCAGAACCACCGCTCTGTCAGCGGCGCCTGGAAGGTGGAGTCACATCTCATTTTATTATAAAAAAATGAATCCTTGTGGCAGCGCTTCGTAAATGACACTACCCAACACAGCATAATGAAGCACAGGACAGTATGTTATTAGAAGTGTATCAGCTGTTGTGTCCTAACTATCTTTTTCTGACACAGAGGCAGTTAAATAGTCTGAAAAACATTACGGGTGGAGAGTGTAAACAGTCAAAACAATACAAAGAAACTATCAGAATAACGGCACAATACCATCTATAACCAGACCATCTTGCTTCTAAACAAGCTATTGCCTGCAATCAATCAATCAATCAAATGTATTTAAAAAGCCCTGTTTACAACAGCAGTTGTCACAAAGTGCTTTACAGAGACACCTGGCCTTAAACCCCAAGGAGCAAACAACAGTAGTGTTGAATTTCAGTGGCTAGGAAAAACTCCCTAAGAAGGTCGAATTTTAGGAAGAAACCTAGAGAGGACCCAGGCTCAGACGGGTGACCAGTCCTCTTCTGGCTGTGCCGTGTGAGATATTAAGAGTCCAATTGGAATAATGAATACATTGCTCTGGGCTAAATCCAGAGTCTATTTGATTTTAGACTAGGTCAGAAGTATGACCAGGTGGACAAGGACAAGGACAGGGACAGCAACGGGCCCCCCAAACCAGGTAATCCGCAGGTGTGGACCAGGACCTCATCTCCTAAAATTTAAAACTGGAGGAGACTGAGAAAAGTTAGTAGTGCATTCCTCATATCCCCCAGCACAATAATATAGCAGCGTAACACCTTGGAACTGAGACGGGGGGGTCCAGTGACACTGTGGCCCTACCAGGGGGAGGCCCTCGGACAGGGCCCAACAGGCAGAAAATCAATCCACCCACATTGCCAGGCATCAACCAAAGGGACACCCACCAACCCAACCCCCCTGAATGAGGGCCGAGTATTGCCAGCAGCGTACAGCCCAATTGCACAAGTGCGCAACAGAGAGTCAACAACAAGTCAGTGACTCTTCCCCTGAAAGGCATTGGAGGGAGGGCATCCCCGTGGTGACGAGAGCCCAATCTAGTCTAGAAGTAACAAAAGCATGGATACATTTTTCTGCATCAGTTTTTGATAGAAAGTTTCATATTTTTGCAATGTTTCGAAGATGAAAATAAGCAATTCTTGAAACATATTTTATATGTTCTTCAAAGGAGTGGTCAGGGTCATGGGTAACGCCAAGGTTTTTTACAGTTTTTTGGGATACGACCATGCAGCCGTCGAGGTTCACAGTGAGATCTGCAAACAACGCTCTTTGTTTTTTGAGTCCTAAAACAAGCATTTCTGTTTTATTTGAGTTTAAGAGCAAGAAATTCTCTGCCATCCACTTCCTAATATCTGAAACGCATGCTTCCAAAGTAGCTATTTTAGGGGCTTCTCCATGCTTCATTGAAATATATAACTGTGTGTCATCAGCATAACAGTGAAAGTTAATATTGTGATTTCGGATTACATCGCCCAGAGGGAGCATATATAGTGAGAACAATAATGGGCCCAGAACCGAGCCTTGAGGAACTCCAAAGCATACCTTTGACTTGTCAGAGGATATGCCATCCACACTAACGAACTGATATCTTTCAGATAAATAAGATTTAAACCAGGCTGGAACATGTCCACGTAGCCCAATATGGGTTTCCAGTCTCTCTAAGAGAAGGGAGTGATCAATATAAATAATAAATGTTATTTGTCTTTAGGAAGGCATTCAGTAGTTGGGAAACACATTTTTCTAAGATTTTTGAGAGGAACGGGAGGTTCGATATTGGCCTATAATTGTTTAATATGTCTGGATCCAGATTAGATTTTTTTAGAAGAGGCTTAATTTTCACTATTTTTTGTGAGTTTTGTACACATCCGGAGGAAAGGGAGCAATTTATTATGTTCAGCATTGGCTGACCTAGCACAGGAAATAGCTCCTTAAGTAATTTTGTTAGAATCGGGTCTAGCTGAGAGTTTGTGGGTTTAGAACTCATTACAAATTTTGTAAATGGGTCGAGCGATACAGTATCAAAAAATTCAAGTGTCCCCATTGTCCCCATTGACCATTTACTATTTAAAGAGTCAGTTATTTGTTTTCTAATGGTGACAATCTTTTCATCAAAGTAGTTTATGTATTCATTACAACTAAAGTGAAGACCCATGTCACGGCTTCGGGGGTTGAGAGGAGCAAGGAGGAACCGGAGAAGGCGTGATGGAATGAAGGTTTAATGTTTCTCAGCGAGAGAAATCAGTACAGGTATATAACAAAGCGTTGAACAGCTCTTCCATTTAGTAGAGACAATTACACACAAAGACAGGGGGAGCAGAGGGAACATATATACCGGGGGAAACAGCGATGATGAGGAACAGGTGCACAAACGAGACACAGGTGAAATGTATGATGAAGACGGTGGCGTCAGAAAGCAGGTGACGTCGACCGCTGGGGCCCGCCCGCTGCAGGGGGAGGTGAACCAGCAGAGGTCGCAGTTGTCACAGTACCCCCCCCCTGACGCGCGGCCCCAGCCGCGCGACGACACCGGCCTCGGGGCCGACCCGGGGGGCGCGGAGCAGGGCGGTCCGGCCGACGCTGATGGAAGTCGCGGACAAGGACGGGAGCCAGGACGTCCTTCACCGGAACCCAGCTCCGCTCCTCCGGGCCGTACCCCTCCCACTCCACGAGGTACTGGAGGCCCCCCGCCCGGCGCCTCGAGTCGATGATGGAGCGGACAGAGTACGCCGGGGCCCCCTCGATGTCCAGAGGGGGAGGGGGCACCTCCCGCACCTCACACCCCTGGAGGGGACCATCCACCACCGGCCTGAGGAGAGACACGTGAAACGAGGGGTTAATACGGTAGTCGGGGGGAAGGCGTAACCGATATGTTACCTCGTTGACTCTCCTCAGGACTTTAAAAGGCCCCACAAACCGCGGGGCCAGCTTCCGGCAGGGCAGGCGGAGGGGCAGGTCCCTGGACGAGAGCCAGACCCGGTCGCCCGGCCGATACACCGGGGCCTCCCCGCGGTGGCGGTCTGCATAGGTCTTTTGACGGCGGACAGCGAGCCGGAGGCGGGATTGTACTGCCTCCCATGTGCCCGCTGCCCGCCGGAACCAGTCGTCCACCGCAGGGGTACCGGTCTGGCTCGGCGTCCACGGCGCCAGGACCGGCTGGTAGCCCAGGACGCACTGGAACGGCGTCACGCCCGTGGAGGAGTGGTGCAGAGAATTCAGTGCGTATTCTGCCCACGGCAGAAACTCTGCCCACTCCCCCGGCCGGTCCTGGCAGTAGGACCGGAGGAACCTACCCACTTCTTGATTGACCCGTTCCACCTGCCCGTTGGACTGGGGATGGTAGCCCGAGGTCAGGCTGACCGAGATCCCCAGGTGCTGCATAAATGCCTTCCACACCCTAGACGTGAATTGGGGACCCCGGTCAGACACGATGTCCTCGGGCACCCCATAGTGCCGGAAGACGTGTGTGAACAGGGCCTCCGCGGTCTGTAGGGCAGTAGGAAGGCCGGGCAGAGGCAAGAGGCGGCAGGACTTCGAGAACCGATCCACAACGACCAGGATGGTGGTATGGCCCTGGGAAGGGGGGAGATCCGTCAAGAAATCAACAGAAATGTGGGACCATGGTCGTTGTGGAATGGGCAAGGGGTGCAACTTGCCCACAGGTAGGTGCCGGGGTGCCTTACTCTGGGCACACACCGAGCAGGAAGAGACGTATACCCTCACGTCCTTGGCTAAAGTGGGCCACCAGTACTTACCGGCCAGGGCGCGCACTGTTGGCCCGATGCCAGGATGACCGGAGGAGGGAGATGTATGCGCCCAGTAGATGAGGCGGTCGCGGACAGACGCCGGCACATACGTACGGCCCTCAGGGCATGTGGGCGGAGAGGGCTCGTCGCGCTGCGCTCCGGCGATGTCCGCGTCCAGTTCCCATACCACCGGTGCCACGATGCATGACTCCGGGAGCACGGGAGCATCATCCACTGGCCTCTCCCCCGTGTCATGCTGGCGGGACAGCGCGTCAGCCCCGACGTTCTTACTCCCCGGCCTGTAGGTGAGAGTAAACACAAACCGGGTGAAGAACATAGCCCACCTTGCCTGGCGAGGGGTCAGCCTCCTCGCTGCCCGCATGTACTCCAGGTTCCGGTGGTCAGTCCAGACGAGGAAAGGGTGTTTAGCCCCCTCTAACCAGTGCCTCCACGCCGACAGAGCTCGAACCACGGCCAGCAGCTCACGATCACCAATGTCGTAGTTCCGCTCCGCCGCACTGAGCTTCTGGGAGAAGAAGGCACAGGGACGGAGCGTGTTACGACACCCCGTCCGTTGGGAGAGGATGGCACCGAGCCCACAATCGGACGCGTCCACCTCCACGATGAACTGGAGCGACGGGTCGGGATGGGCCAGGACCGGAGCGGTGGTGAAACGGTGTTTCAGTTCCACAAACGCCCGCTCCGCGTCCACGGTCCACCGCAACCGGGTCGCCCCCCCCTTCAGAAGGGAGGTGATCGGAGCCGCGACCTGGCTAAAGCCCCGGATAAACCTCCTATAGTAATTAGAGAAGCCTAAGAAACGTTGCACGTCCTTAACCGTGGTTGGGGTCGGCCAATTACGCACGGCGTCAATGTGAGGCTCCTCCATAGCCACACCTGTGCTGGAAAAGCGATATCCCAGGAAGGACACAGACGACTGGAAAAACAGACACTTCTCGGCTTTCACGTACAGGTCATGCTCCAGCAGTCGAGCCAGCACTCTGCGCACTAACGAGACATGTTTGGCGCGGGTGGCAGTGAATATCAAGATGTCATCAATATACACTACCACTCCTTCGCACAACAAGTCCCGGAATACGTCGTTGACGAATGACTGGAAGACTGAAGGAGCATTCATCAACCCGTACGGCATCACTAAATACTCGTAATGGCCAGACGTGGTACTAAAAGCGGTTTTCCACTCGTCTCCTTCCCGGATACGCACCAGGTTATAGGCACTCCTGAGGTCTAATTTAGTGAAAAAGCGGGCCCCGTGCATCCTCTCCACCTCCGCAGAGATCAAAGGGAGAGGGTAGCGGAACGGAATGGTGATCTTGTTCAGCGCCCGGTAATCGATGCACGGGCGCAAACCACCATCCTTCTTTTTCACAAAAAAGAAACTCGAGGAGACCTGTGACTTGGAGGGCCTGATGTAGCCCTGTTCCAACGCTTCCGTAACGTAGGCGTTCATAGTCTCCGTTTCGGTGCGGGACAGTGGATACACGTGACCCTTCGGGAGTGCGGCTCCATCAACGAGGTCTATCGCACAATCCCCCAGCCGGTGTGGTGGCAACACAGCAGCCTTGGCTTTGGAGAAAACCGTAGCCAAGTCCCTGTATTCGGGGGGAATGGGCACGGCGGGCGCACTGTCTGGACTTTCCACCGAGGTCGAGCCAACGGAAACACCCAAACACCTACCCTGGCACTTCCGCGACCACCCCGACAGACGTCGACTAGACCAGGAGA
The DNA here is from genome assembly GCF_011004845.1 of Esox lucius. NCBI lineage: Eukaryota > Metazoa > Chordata > Actinopteri > Esociformes > Esocidae > Esox > Esox lucius. Next base: position 16,687,990 of record NC_047593.1, read on the forward strand.
TGAAGGGGTCGTGTAGGGACAACCAGGGGAAACCTAAAACGACTGGGAACGTGGGTGAGTCGATGATGTGAAATGAAATGGTTTCGCTGTGTCGGCTGTCGGTAATCAGGAGGAGGGGAACAGTGCAACTCGTGACCAGACCTGACCCTAGTGGCCGGCTGTCTAAAGCTCTCACGGGCAGGGGGGTGGCGAGGACCTGGAGGGGTATGCGTGACCGCAGGGCAAAAGACCTATCCATGAAATTCCCAGCTGCGCCTTAGTCTACCAGCGCCTTACACCGGGAAATCAGCGGAAAGCCGGGGAACCTAACAGGAACAGTGCACATAGAGAGGGAAGAGGTTAGTGGCGAATGTGCATGTGCTACCTGGGGTGACGCGGAAGTGCCATGCCTGTCGCCTCTCGACTCAGGGAGGGAGGTGCGGTGTGGTGCAGTAGTACGGCCTCGTCGCCCCTTGGAGGCACTCCGCACCTGCCCTCCCCGACATCTGCCCGGCAGTGCAGCCGTCCCCAATTCCATGGGGACGGCGGTGTCAGGTTGGCAGGGTGGAACGGACGGGCCTCTTCCGGGACGTCCTCGGGCAGCCAGCAGGTTGTCAAGACGGATGGACATGTCAACCAGCTGATCGAAGGAGAGGGACACGTCTCGACAAGCCAGCTCCCTCCGGACGTCCTCGCGAAGGCTGCAACGGTAATGGTCGATTTGAGCCCGTTCGTTCCACCCTGATCCCGCTGCCAGGGTCCGGAACTCCAGTGCGAACTCCTGCGCCGACCTCGTCCCCTGCCGTAGGTGGAACAGCCGTTCACCCGCCTCTCTTCCTTCGTGTGGATGGTCGAACACGGCTCGGAAGCGGCGGGTGAACTCGGCGTAGCTGCCCTGGGTGGGCTGCTCGGTGTTCCAGACGGCGGTGGCCCACTCCAGGGCTTTTCCGGACAGGCAGGAGACGAGCGAGGTGATCTTCTGTGCCTCGGTCGGCGCAGGGTGCATCGCCTGGAGCGCGATGTCCAGCTGTAGAAGGAATCCCTGGCAGCGGTCCGCCGCCCCGTCGAAATCCCTGGGTAAGGGGAGATGCAGTGCCCCCATGCTCGGCGGCACGGCAGGGGCAGGTGGAGAAACGGCCGGTGCTGCGGGGGTCTGCTGGCTCAGCTCTAGGCGCTGCACCGCTTTTAAGACATTGTCCATTGCAGCGCCTAGGCTGGCCAGCATCGTTGAATGTACCTGGACCGCCTCCGCAACACCGACCTCGCCTGTGGCTCCCGTGGGCTCCATATCCTTGCTGTTGTATATTTGGTGTGTAATTCTGTCACGGCTTCGGGGGTTGAGAGGAGCAAGGAGGAACCGGAGAAGGCGTGATGGAATGAAGGTTTAATGTTTCTCAGCGAGAGAAATCAGTACAGGTATATAACAAAGCGTTGAACAGCTCTTCCATTTAGTAGAGACAATTACACACAAAGACAGGGGGAGCAGAGGGAACATATATACCGGGGGAAACAGCGATGATGAGGAACAGGTGCACAAACGAGACACAGGTGAAATGTATGATGAAGACGGTGGCGTCAGAAAGCAGGTGACGTCGACCGCTGGGGCCCGCCCGCTGCAGGGGGAGGTGAACCAGCAGAGGTCGCAGTTGTCACAACCCACTTCACTTGCTAAGCTTTGCTTTTTTGTTAACTTTGCAACTGTATCAAAGATAAAATTTGGATTGTTTTTGTTCGCCTCAATCAGGTTGAAGAAATAAGCTGATCGAGCAGACGTGAGTGATTTTCGGTATTGTAGTGTACTGTCTATCCAGGCTAGTCTAAATACTTCCAACTTGGTGGAGCGCCACTTTCGCAAACATTTTCTGGAGGGTTGCTTAAGTGCTCTAGTATTGTCTGTGTACCAGGGAGCAAGTTTGTTGTTGCGTATTTCTTTTGTTTTTAGTGGTGCAACTGTGTCTAATGTATTTCGCAGTATTGAGTTGAGATCCTCGATTTGATCATTTACAGATTTATTTACTCTGTCGTCAGTGAGCAAACTTGTAAGAATATCAAGTAATTTATTTGTGACAGGACTAAATCTAAGGTATGATTGTGGCAATGTGTTGGACCTGAGACATGTTGGATGAAACCCATTGAGTCAATTATGACTTCAAAGGCTTTTTGAAGAGGATCATTGGACTTTTCCATATGAAGGTTGAAATTGGCAAAAATTAGAATACTATCTGCCATGACTACAAGGTTAGACAAGAATTCTGGAAACTCATTGAGGAACATTGTGTATGGCCCGGGGGGCCTATAAATAGTAGCTATGTAAAACGATTTATTGGCCTGGTTGAAAGAATGAAACTCAGTGATATGTTTGAGAGTAAATTTATATTTACTGTCATAAATTTTAGCAACACCCCCTACTTTTCAGGACGCTCAAGGGATATGATCACTAGTATAACCAGGAGGAGAGGCCTCATTTAAGGCAATGAATTCATTAGGCTTTAGCCACGTTTCACATAAACCAATAGCATTTAGTTTATGATCAGAGATTAATTCATTTACTGCAACTGCCTTTGGAGCAAGGGATCTAACATTTAGGAGTCCCATTTTGAGATGCGAGGTGATACAATAATTTTTATTTTTGACCGAGGTGGAGGAAGGCTTTATCTTAATAAGGTTGTTTTTGTTAGCACTACCTTGTTTAACTTTTCGCAGCCTGGAACGAGTCACAGTGGCAATAGGTGTACTATAAATACAATAAAGCTGTACTAACTACTCTGGCTATGCTATTGACAGACTCCACTATGCTAGCAGCCTGACCTGCACCTTATCTCATGTTAAAGCTATAGGAGTGAGACTCCTGTCAATGTTCCTAAATAAAAGAAGAGCACCACTCCAGCTAGGATGGAGTTCGTCGCTCCTCAGCAGATCAGGCCTGGCCCTATTTCTGGGAGAGTCCCAAAAAGAAGGCCAGTTATCTACAAACTCTACCTCCTGCGACGGGCAGAACTCCGTTTTCAGCCAGCGATTGAGTTGCGCAAGTCTGCTGTAGAGCTTGTCACCACCCCTAGCTGGGAGGGGGCCAGAGACAATTACTCGATGCCGACACACCTTTTCATCCTAACGTAGTTGGTGCCAACATGAATAAAAATATCTCTGTACTCTCTATACTTGCCAGTTTTAGACTTCGCTAGCACCAACCCCAGATTTGCGGCTACGTCAACAAGTTTGCAAATGATTTTCAGTAATGCAACTTTCATTTGCAAGATTAATTCTTGAGCAAACTTAGGAAATAGAGAGACAAGGAGGCTTTGTATCTCTGCGGTTAACCAGCCATGTTGCTTGTACGGTCTGACAAATACAGGCTCAAGGGCATACCCAGGAGGGAAATCACCTCTGGGCTCCGCCCTTCCTGCCAGGTGAATAATCTTCTGTAACAGTTCCAGGTGCCGGGGGAGAACATGTTGACTGTTCTTACTCTCAGGACAGTGTTCTGTAAATAAAAATATTATCTTTCCTTGTTGTTGTTGCTGTCTGCCTTATGGAGGCAGAGCATCTGAAACAAATGTAGCTGTGTTTTAGATGGTGTTCATGTTCTTCTAGATGCTTATCTTTTTGCCTGGTTCCTCTCTCAGTTTCTTCTTTGGTTTTGACCATTTTGGGGAGTTTTTCCTGGCCACTGTACATCAGCCCTTTAGTTTCTTGCTGTTTGGGATTTTAGTCTGGGTGTTTGTAGAAGCACTTTGCGACAACTGCTGATTTAAAAAGGGCTTTATTAAATACAATTGATTGATTGATTTCTGTCTGGGTCCTCTAAACGTCTTGGGAGGGGGGCAGCATGTTAATAGGGCTGTCTGGGTCGTCTAAATGTCTTGGGAGGGGGGCAGCATGTTAATAGGGCTGTCTGGGTCCTCTAAACGTCTTGGGAGGGGGGCAGCATGTTAATAGGGCTGTCTGGGTCCTCTAAATGTCTTGGGAGGGGGGCAGAGTGTTAATAGGGATGTCTGGGTCCTCTAAATGTCTTGGGAGGGGGGCAGCATGTTAATAGGGCTGTCTGGGTCCTCTAAATGTCTTGGGAGGGGGGCAGAGTGTTAATAGGGCTGTCTGGGTCCTCTAAATGTCTTGGGAGGGGGGCAGCATGTTAATAGGGCTGTCTGGGTCCTCTAAATGTCTTGGGAGGGGGGCAGAGTGTTAATAGGGATGTCTGGGTCGTCTAAATGTCTTGGGAGGGGGGCAGCATGTTAATAGGGCTGTCTGGGTCCTCTAAATGTCTTGGGAGGGGGGCAGAGTGTTAATAGGGATGTCTGGGTCCTCTAAATGTCTTGGGAGGGGGGCAGCATGTTAATAGGGCTGTCTGGGTCCTCTAAATGTCTTGGGAGGGGGGCAGAGTGTTAATAGGGCTGTCTGGGTCCTCTAAATGTCTTGGGAGGGGGGCAGCATGTTAATAGGGCTGTCTGGGTCCTCTAAATGTCTTGGGAGGGGGGCAGAGTGTTAATAGGGATGTCTGGGTCGTCTAAATGTCTTGGGAGGGGGGCAGCATGTTAATAGGGCTGTCTGGGTCCTCTAAATGTCTTGGGAGGGGGGCAGAGTGTTAATAGGGATGTCTGGAACCGGGTCTTCAGCCTGACGTTGGCAATGGGACAGGTAGCACATCTGGGTTCTTTGCCCTGAGAAGGGAACCCTCAAATGTTCACTTCACATTGTTATCTCTGTGGCCTTGACAGGGACATTCCTCACTTTTATGGATAAAAGGCCAGAGTTACTGTTTGTAGCTCAACCTGGGTAAAACCCATTCATGAACTTGACCACGTAAAACATGCCCCCAGTTTCCTGGCCATATCCCAGACCATTACCTCTGGGTAATGGGTTGCTGGCTTGCTGGTGTTTAAATGTCTGTTCTGTGGGCATCCTGCCGTGTTGTGGACAGGAAAGGCGCGGTATCCTGAGATTATGGTGGTCGCGAGCACCGCCGGGCTGAAGTTGTGGATGCAGTGAGGACGCGTTTGTCAGACTGTGGGATTATTGTAACATAAACTCTGAGATTTCTCAAAACATGTTTGTTTTTTTGGTGACGGGTGCGGTGTAATCTTTGTAATTTGACATTTTCTTAATTAAGTGCATAACACAATAAAATATGGAGAAAGGGGACTGAGTACTAAACGTCTTGGGAGGGGGGCAGCTTGTTAATAGGTCTGTTTGGTTCGTCTAATTGTCTTGGGAGGGGGGCAGCTTGTTAATAGGTCTGTTTGGTTCGTCTAAATGTCTTGGGAGGGGGGCAGCTTGTTAATAGGGCTGTCTGTTGGCAATGGGACAGGTAGCTCACCTGGGTTCTCTGCCCTGAGATGGGAACTCTCAAATATAACACAATAAAATGTGGAGAAAGGGGACTGATTACTAAAGGCTCAAATAATTGGCCGGCAGAAAACACTTTCTGTACTTTTTGGTTTTTCATGTCATGTGAATTGATGGTATAATGTACTCTGCATGTTCCCAGCTTAGTGTCCTGTTTTTCGTACATTAATTCCTTAGGTGTGTTTGTTGGGCTGCCTGTGGGCGGCGGATAACACCTTCCGCTACTTCTTTTTCCGGGTTGTGACGGAGAAGCAGGACCACAGGAAGTTGTGCTACCACCATTTTGGATTGTACTCCTCGCCGGAAACGCTGGCCCAGGACTGCAGGACACGGCAGATGGCGACCGCCGTTTCCAAGGCGATTCTGGCGTTCCTCCTCCCGTTAGGGGTGATCGCGGGGAGCTACGCTGTCTTCTGCCTCAGCCTGAGCAAGAGGCGGAAGAGGAGGACAAAGGAGAACACTGTTAGACTGACGGGTGCTTTGACCAACAGGGATTCTAGGGACAGAAAACCCAACCCTCCTAACTGTCTTCCAAATAGATGGAGCCTGGCCTGTCCCAAGTCTGGATCCGACAGAGCCTCGGGGCGCTTATGGATGGATTGGTGGAGGAGGGAGGTGCGGGAGGAGTGGGAGGCGCTGGGCTGGGGCAGAGTATCAGGAATGGGATGGGAATGTGGAGGGGACTGGGGAGCAAGGAGGGGAACCAGCCGCTGTTGTCTCCAAATTGGCGACCCAGTCTGGGGTCTCCAAGTGTCCAAGTGGACACTCACCCACCTTTGCTTCCATCAAACACCTGTTCACAGAAAGGCAGGGAGACACAGAACAAGTGGACACTGGAGTAGCTGCTGTGTGAACGTGACGGAGAACACGCCAGTTAACATTGTTGAACCTCGCTCTGTTATCCTGCCTGTATTTTTTTTTTTATCATAACGGGCTGATGGTTCCACAACCACAGTCAGTAGCTAGGTTTACAACTTATTGCAGACCAGGAAAGGAAATACTTGCCTTAACTTGAGTTAACTTGGAAGTCAACAGAAAATGTAGAAAAAAAGTTACAGGCACCAAAACACCTGTGTTGTGCAACAGCCAGGCTAGAAATGATAACAAATGATGAGTGAAAAGCCTGCTTATCAACATTTCCAGAGTCTGACTCAGCTCTTTGTAACACTGGTTTCCCTGTGGCTGACTCAAGTCTTTATGATACAGCTTTTCCTGACAAACAATTATACATTTTAAGGGCATTGTGTGTTGTGTAAGAGATTTACCCTTTGAGGCATGTGAGCTTGGCATGTCAGGTAACCTTATCAATTGACTGATCATTTCTCCAATATGACAGATGCTGTATGATGGTGGATAAATTATAGAAATTGGCAAGCACACACCACCCCAAACCCGATGAGCCATCAGTACCCTGTGGCCAAAACATCTTTTAAGATTGAAATTGCATTCCATGACATTTGGAAAAGAACAAAGTTATTTTTTTGAAAATAACTTACATTTTGGGCTGGGTAATAAGTTGTTTAAACTGCACATAATCCATACTAAGATTCACTATATGCTCATGTAAAGGCCTTTCCAAAGCCATTTCTTGCAACACTTACTTTATTGAGACACAAGGACCCTACCTTATGTCACGAGGACCCCACTTAATGTCACAAGGACCCCACTTCATGTCACAAGGACCCCACCTTATTTCTGAAGAAACATTGGCAACATTTGTGAAACTGTTCCAAAATATCTCTCTTCTATCAACTGGGTCCTTACTTTTTTACGTGTCAGTTACTCATCTGCACTCAAGGCTGGGTCGAAAACGTGGTTACTTTGTTTGGTTATCTATACACATTCACATTTGTTACTGTTTAACGATTTTTTTAAAGACACAATTTATTGGTACATTCTTTAGGGGATTTTTTTCCTTGAGCCAATTCGTCCAGTTATCCCATCTAATAAACAACTTTAAAACCCTTTACATTTAAGCATTTTCAGTTTTTCACCACCAGAGGGCAGTAATCATGTAACGCTATGGCCTGTCACTTCCCACACCTGTAATCAAAGGACCACTCACACTTCATGTAGCTCATCCTAACCACATAGTGATTACTCTTTTGTGGAAAAGGAGGACATGAACTAGAGATCCCACTGTTTCTTTTTTAATCAATAGTCAATACCAACTGGAGTCAGGAAGACGGTAGATGTCCTGGTTCTGGCATCGAGCCAGGCATTAGTGAAGGCAGTCCTACACACAGCATTTATTGTGGTGTGACTGTGGCTAGGCTTATATTTTGCGGTAAAACCGTAAGCGTTGTCAAAGTGCTGTTCATTCAGTCTTCTATTATCAACCTTTTGGATGTAGGTGATTCCCACATTCAGACAGTGAACATGGGGGTAAAATACTCACAGGACAACGTTGTGTTATGTAACACACTTCTTTTGATTCTCACGTTGTGATTGAGGCTCATGTCACATTTCACACCTCTCACAAAACAGAGAAATGTCCTCCCTGTGTCCCACCAATGTCCCAATGGTCTTTTCCTTCTCCGTTCTGGTTACAGACGTGTAACGTTGGTCTGCCTGGTGGGCGGCATTCAACTCTGCTTAGGAACTCCAGCAATAAGAGATAACCTCTATAAACCAATCCTCTCCTCCTCGAGTGTAAAATGCTTTCAAAGTTTTCCCGTTTCTGGCACGGTCTGAATGTGGGAATTAATGTCAGACGTTACCCCCTGATAACCTGCCCTTACTTTGTTTAAACCAGAGGCCCATTTCCCTGATGCAGTTCAATATTTTGAGTCCAGAGGGAGAGATGGAGGGAGAGGTTTAAAATAAGGGAGTGAGTGTCAACAAACTGCGAAATGTCCTAAAGACACCCAGCTGGGCACAACCTCCTAACATTCCAGGGAATTTCTTGACCCCTGTGGAGAGAGAGGGACACAAATGGAGAGTGGGGAGAGAGAGATTGGAAAGAGAGAGACCATGGGTAGACAGGGAGTGAAGGCAGTGGAATGCTTGTGAAAAGAGGTTAATGCAGAGGGGTTTTTCATACAGACGGACAGATGCACATGTGGTATTAAAGCTGAGTTGTGCGTCAGGAAAACTGCTAAGGTCTTAAACACACACACACATACACGCACACACACAGATCAACAAAGTTGATTCTGGAGCAACTTTGTCCTTTAAGTTGCTCTAGAAGAAAGTGTCTGCTAACCGACCTGAAAGTAAATGTGAGAGTTGACAGAAAGCGTGCATTGTCCCCGAAATGTCAGATTTGGGGGACAATGAAGAAGAGGGAAGACAAAGAGGAGGAAAGGAGAAGTTGAATTAAGACAAACATAGACAAAGTTCGGGGATTAATTCTATTGATTCAAAATATGACATGGGGTGGGTGGAGCTGGAGATCAGGCAGTTTGACACTGGAGGAGGTGCAGTGGGGTGGGTGGAGCTGGAGACCAGTCAGTTTCATCAGAGGAACTGTTTTTACTGTGGGACCATTCACCAGTGGGCACCGTTTTAACTACAGGACCATTCACTCGTGGGGACCGTTTTTACGGTGGGACCATTCACCAATGGAGACCGTTTTAACTGTGGGTACATTCCCCAGTTGGGACTGTTTTAACTGTGGGACCTTTCCCCAGTGGGGACCGTTTTAACTGTGGGAACATTCACCAATGGGGACCGTTTTAACTGTGGTAGTAAACCTTCACAACCTTTAGAAACCGTACCAGGGGGCCCTCAGCTTTGAGGGATTTCATGTAATGTTATTTGCTTGTGGGTCTTCTGTGGGTATCATAGATTTGACTGAGGCTTTTGACTGGTCATACAGTATCTCATGAACACAAAAGAGGGAGAGAGAAAGCTAAAGAATGAAAAAAGAGAGCGAATGAGAACCAGAAAGGAAAAAGGAGATGAAGAGTGAAAGCTCAGTGACCATTTGTTCTCAGGCCATAACTCAAAGTTGCACTGCAGCTACACTCAGACCTATTCAAACGTCTCTGCACCCAACTGCCAGTTTGGGAAAAATCTGTCACAATAAAAAAAAAACTCCAATGATTGTGTCATTGGTGTTGACGGGGCAAAACGGCTTGTGGTCATTATGCGTAATCACTGTTTATAGGTTTAGAGAAAGCAGGGAAAGCCGCAAAGTGTAGCGTTTACTCAGCTGGCTCCTTTCGATGCAAAAGAGCATTAGCTCTACTCCAAGTTCCTCACGGATGGCTGAGCTTCTCACCCTATCCCTAAGGGAGAAGCCAGCCACCCTTCTGAGAAAACCCATTTCAGCCGCTTGTACACGCGATCTTGTTCTTTCGGTCATGACCCAGCCTTTATGACCATAGGTGAGTAGGAATGAAAATTGACCGGTATATGGAGAGCTTTGCCTTCCGGCTCAGCTCTCTTTTCGTCACATCGGTGCTGAAAAGCGAATGCAATTCCGCCCCCGCTGCTCTGATTCCCCGGGACAATCTCCCGCTCCATTGTCCCCTCACTCGCGAACAAGACCCCGAGATACTTGAATTCCTTTATTGGGGTAACACCTCATTCCCTACCCGGAGAAGGCACTCCATCGGTTTCCTGCTGAGAACCATGGCCTCAGATTTAGAGGTGCTAATCCTCATCCCAACCAGTTCGCACTCAGCAGCAAACCGGTCCAGTGAGTGCTGAAGGTTACTGACCGATGATGCCATCAGGACCACATCATCCGCAAAAAGCAGCGATGAGATCCCCAGCCCACCGAACTGCAACCCCTCCTCACCCAGACTATGCCTTGATTTCCTGTCCATAAAAGTTACAAACAGGATTGGTGACAAAGCGCAACCCTGGCGGAGGCCAACCCCCACCTGGAACGAGTCCGACTTACTACAGAGAACCCGAAACACAACTCTCACTTTGGACGTACAGGGATTGGATAGCCCTCAGAAGGGACCTCCTCACCCCATACTCCCGCAGCACCTCCCACAATATCTCCCGGGGGACCCAGTCATACGCCTTCTCCCAATCCACAAAACACATGTAGACTGGATGGGCATATTCCCAGGGCCCTCCAGGATCCTTGCAAGAGTAAAAAGCTGGTCGGTTGTTCCACGACCATGACGGAATTAGCATTGTTCTTCTTCAATCTGAGGTTCGACTATCTGCCGAACCCTCCTTTCCAGTACCTTTGAGTAGACTTTTCCAGGGAGGCTGAGATATGTGATACCCCTGTAATTGGCACACACCCTCTGGTCTCCCTTTTTGAACAACTGCAACTGTAGCTGAAAATAATGGAATTTAATTTGAGTGACAGAGAGACTTAGAAAAGAAAGAGAGCGACAAGGGACAAGAGAGAGAACGTGGAGATGCTTCCAGCAACAGGACACAGATGGACATTTGTCATTTATAGAATGACCCCTGATAGACTAACCCTGGCTTTATGGATACAGTCCCAGCAGCCAGGCAGCAATGTAGTCTCAATGTAAACAAGGAGACTATGTTTTGTGTTGGTTTACAGTTATGGTTATAGGTTAGCATTTTGTTGAGGGCTGAATGCTTCATGTATCACTATAAGGCTCTAGTAAGAAAAAAAGTGCATGAAGTAGGGAATGGGCAGCCATTTACTGTAGGTCAGTGACATGTTTTAAAAACCATGTTCATTTAAGAAATAGGTGTGTTTCTGTCTTCCACGCGGCGACTCATCTGTCAAAAGGAAAGAGGGGAAAAGAAAGACTGGGCTGAGGAGATTGGCGATGAGAAAGGGAGGAGGGATTGATTGTGAAAGATATAGAGGTGGAGGGATGGGGGATTATGGCGGTGAGATTAAACGACTCAGAAGAAGAGGATCCAGTTAGAGTATCATGTCAATGTGATCTTCTACCTACTACAGCTGAAACCAGGCAAACATGTTAACATACAGCACTTTTGTATGACGGAGATACCATGTACCAATTAGGAATTTAATTTGTGTGTAAACTGAGAAATTACAGTGAAATTGGCCTTTAATCTGAAATGGACAGAAAGAAAGACACGGGGTGTCTGATTCTGTGTGCTGACCACACATCACAGGCAGACAGCCCGGGTACAGGCAGGCAGACAGGCAGTCAGACAAGCAGTCAGACAGCACCGACAGTGATCACCATTAAACCTGGCCTGATAATCTGATGTTGTGGGTCACCACAGACAGCTGACGTGGACAATAGAATTGATTGTGTGAACTCACCCATCCCTCCCTCCCTTTATCCATCTCCCTCTCCCTCCCTCCATCTGTCTGTTCCTCTACCTCTCTCTTCCTCTCTCTCCCTCCCTCCCTCCCTCCATCTGATCTCCTCCCTCTTTCTCTCTCCCTCTATCTCCAGCTCTTTACGTAATTTTGGATCTACATTTATCCTGGACAAATAGGTCCACAAGAATGTTGGAAATCCTTTGGTCACTATGATTGGATGGGAACCGGAGGTGTGTACGCGTGGAAGGAGACTGGGAGATGAAGGAAGAGAGAGAGAGAGGAAGGAGAGTGGAAAGGAGGGAGAAAAAGGAGGAGAGAGAATAGAGCGATAACATTTTCTTTTTGATAACAATCTTTTTATGCCAACATAGGTATGTCACACTATTGTTCTTAAATATAGCATTCGATTTTCCAGCTGGTTCTGAAGTACACAGGCTGACAGAGGGTAATGATGTAATAATATTTACATACACATCCAAGGATGATTTGATGTTACCTTCCACTGAATGGAAGGTCAAACCAAATGGCTTGCATCACGAGTGAGTGGACGCGTTAGTCATTAGGAGTAGCCCAGAGCCTGTCAACCAGTTTTGTAATAATAGTTAATAGCCCAAACCGTTCCAAAGCCAGAGCCTCATTTATAAGAGTGGAATAGGAAGCACTTTGTAAGTGCCAACTGCTTAACACTGGTGATTAGTCATGAAGCTTTTATGGGCCAAACATCAATAGAATCAACTGGACCTTGATGATGGATATTCTACACACCGGCAGACGTTCCTTGGCAGACCACCGGCGGTTTACGGACGTGGATTTGAGAAACGCTGGAGTAGAGAGCTAATGACAAGATGTTACATCAAATTATATTGAAGTAAGACACACACATTCACACCAACACACACACACGTTACAGTAACAGGTGCACTGCGAATGTTCTCTGCAGTGTTTTGATCTAACCCAGGCTAAAAACAGGTCATCTCATCTGAGGTTTCCTCTGGGTATCTCTCTGGTCATTGATTGATTGTTTTTTGCAGTAAGTAGTTTCTCCCCATTCTCATTGTAAAAAAAAGTAAAAGATTTATTGCTTAACACTGTGTACAACTTCAGACACAGTATCACTCTGTGTACAAATGCAGTGTGCATGTTCAGTTTCTCAGTCTCACAACTAGAGCACAAGGCTGGGATTCATTTAAATCCGATGTGGTGATGTTTATGCACATTCATTATTTACAGTATTCCTTCCTTCCCCACACACTTCTAACTCTGAAAACTGATACCTATGAGGAGTTTTCGTACAGTACTCAAGAAAGTCTGTGATTTCAGGCTGAATTGAGTTTTAATGGACTGGCTTCCAGTTGCTGGTTGTTGACACACTGATTGTGCTGAACTGCCACCTAGTGGCGATCCTCTAGAATCACTCCTGACCCAGTGTTACTCTGGATACTGGCAGTGTCTCAGGAGAGAGATTTGTGTGCTGCCCTCTAGTGGTGTAGTTTGAAAACTGCAGCCTTTCGTACAGATTCCTCTAAACCCATTACAGTTGACTGCTGCGGTATGAAGTGGGTGGAAGGATGAGAGAGAGATAGAGTGAGAGACCCAGAATGATAGAGAGAATGAGGGAAGTAAGGAGACTGTTAAAGAGAGAGAGAGAGGCAGCAGTAGAGACAGGAGTGTGTGTGACTGCCATCCAATCTGACAGATTCATGCTGTGATGCTCTGCCAGGCTGCAGTGGCCTGGATACAAACAGCTCTATTACACACAAAAGCACACACACACACACACACACACACACGAACACACCGTACATATACATACAAAGAGACACACAAGCACTTACAGACACAAACATACCGTACACATACACACACAGACACAAACATATTGTACAAATACACACACACACACACAGCAAAGCTGCATTTACAAAATAAAAACCTGGAGCAAAAGAAGCATCAATATTGCGGCTCATTTGATAAAAAAGGAATACATGATTGTAGTACAAATAGTCATTTTACATTCTTCATCCATTCCTCACACAGCAGATATCCTCTGTCTCCTATTCATTTCTTCCCACCAATCCTCCATGTCATCTGAGTTGGCAGGGCACTGTGTCCGTAATACCCAGCTTATGGTTTTGGGATTCGTGGTGAAACCAACACCTAAAATGTTTGGACACATGACTTTGAGTTTTCTGAGCTCGAAGCCGAGTTTTCATTATGGACCCTTTTCTTTTCCTTATGCTTGGACAGCTGTCGTCTCGGGTTCATGTAATATCTGACACAAACTGTGCCCAGTTGCACGTGAGAGGTGAGTTGAGGATTACCTCAACAGTTGAAAACAGTTATGTTCAGAATGCCTTGGCCTCCCCCTGACATTTACTAACTTACCTGAGTCAGATGACATAACAGGACGGAAAAGGGCTGGTATCATAAAGCTGTCTCAACCAGTGAGATGAAAGGGGCGGGTACCATAAAGCTGTCTCAACCAGTGAGATGAAAGGGGCTGGTATTATAAAGCTGTCTCAACCAGTGATATGAAAGGGGCCGGTATCATAAAGCTGTTTCAACCAGTGAGATGAAAGGGGCTGGTATTATAAAGCTGTCTCAACCAGTGAAGTCGCCGTTGTCCATGGCTTCCAGGATCCCACCAACAACCTCTGACCCTGACACTGTTACCAAGGCAACATCAGACACCTTGACCGACGCTGGTCCCTTCCTGCCCAACACTGACACCAATGGAATTGCAGGAACACCTGGAAGGAGGTGGAGAGGGGAATAAGGAAGGGTGAACTGGAGGATAAAAGTCTGGCTGTGTAGACCCGTGGTTCAATGTCCTTTCTAGAAAGACATCTTTTTAACAGTGTTGTTGTTTTTACCTGATTCTGGACGGCCAGATATCAGGGCGTATCCTGGATGTGGTCCTCCAAAGGATTCCACAAAATCATAAATAAAGGCAATGGTACTCTGACCTAGAGGGACAGACACATGGACACAGACACAAACACAGACACGACATTCATTCACAGACACGACAAACACAAACCCAAATTACATTCTAAAAAAAATACACATTTATCACAAAGTTCAATTCCACCACTTGGTCCACACCCCCTGCTCAGAACATGTTCCTGCGGCCATGGACGGGCTGGAAACAACCAACGTTGAGCATGGTTCTGTGCATTCTGCATGGTTTGCCGTGAGGTTTCAGAATCAGAAGTGCAAGGCCATTTGCTGGACTGGTCATATGGACATCTGGGACGTGAATGTCCGTAATTCACCACTAGATGGTGGCCATAACTCACCCGTGATCTTCAGTGTGTAGGGCTTCTTGGAGTTCATGTTGATTTCCCATAATCCTGTCTGTTTGTTGGAGGCCAGGCGTATCCGGTAGAGGTTTCCCACTTTCTGGACGGTCCACAGTTTCCCGCAGGCCTCAGTCTCTGTCTGAGTGACGCCTAGTAGAGTGGAGGAGGGAGAATCAGGGTTATCACAGGTTGACAAGGTACAGCACAAAGTCTCACCAGAGGGTGATTTCTAAATGCTAGCCAGCCTCAGCTCCATATCCCAGCTGGAAATGTATGTGATCTGTCTTTCCACTTTCTATCTTCATCGTACTCCATGAGGTGAACCTGTAACTGAGAACTGACCATCAATCAGTGTGTAGGGGTTGGATGTCTTGAGGGTGAAGGTGAGGCTTTTTCCAGTGATGTAGATGATGATGTTGGTCAGAGACTCATCCAGCTGGAAGGAGAACTTCTCAGCTTTGGCGGGGTTCCTTACTCGCTGTAGCACTGTCACCTAAGGAGAAGGAGAAATGGACAGAATGAGAAAATAAGATTGAAGAAAAAAAAAGAGAGAAGATGAGAGAGAAGATTAGTGTAAAGAGCATATGTTGTTGGGTGTGTTGTTGTGTTGTATTGCTGTAGTGTTCAATTATTTCATTGGTCGGCGGGATCTATAAATGGTCCAAAACCCCAGTTCTAATTAATGTAACATCTGCATTTATTAATCCATCACACACTGGGACGTTTTATAGCACATAAACAATTATTTAATGAGATAGAGGGAAAGAGAAAAAAAAGAAATCTTGCTTTGTCTTATTAAACATTTTTAATAAATTGAGGCATGTTTCTCAATGCCGCTTCTAGCCTTTTGGGGGCCCTAAGCTAATTTTGACCTGGGGCCCCCCTCTCCCCAATTGGTCGGGGGCAGCCCTATCTGTTGGAGGTCCCCTATTGGTGGGGGCCCTAAGCAACCACATATGTTGATTATGCCTAGTACCCACCCTGGTGTTTGTTAACAACCTTTCATTTGTAACTGATTCCTCTTAATATCAACTTTCACCATTGCTTTTTTCCAAAGGTATAATATTAAATATTCATGATTGTGATCAGGGAGGCAGATAAGCCAGTGGTTTGTGTGTGGAACCAGTAATGGAAAGGTCCTGAGGTATGGTATTTTAATATAATTGCTCATGCTAGTCAGTCTGGGTAACATTGTCTGCTAAAGGTCATCTAGAATACTGGTAGAATGTTTATTTGTTTACATTATTATATTGTATAATGAAAAAAATCAGTGGAGCAACCAATAGTATGACAACAAAATGACGGTAACAATTGGTTTATTTTGAGGTGGGTGGGGCTTGAGTACCTTGGTAATTAAATGACAAGTAGAGCTTTATTTTTAGCTTTCTTTTTTCCATACACAGTGAATCAAACCTGCAGTATGAGACCTGCAGTATGTCTCTTTTGTAGTTGAGCCATGAATTACAGCAATAATAAAAACTCAACAATACATTAACATAAAACTTCACCAAAACAGAGGGAGTGTGAATTGCAGATGCGGAATCCTATCCAGGCAGTCAGAGGAGCTTGTGCAAAAAAAGCTGTCTAGAGGACAGTTTGTTTGGCTTCTAGACAGCTGTAGGTCTGTCAAAAGGGGAAGTCAGGCGCATGTTTTAAGAACCAGACCAGTTTGTAATGTCAAGGCCCCCGAGGGCTTTGTGGACCACGGCTAAAGGCAGTGTCAAGGCTATCCATGTTGTTGTGTGTAAGAGCAGCCTGTGTCAGTGCTGTGTTGGTTACGTTCCGCACCACCATGGCCCTAACTATAGTCAACTTTTGACTATAAGGTATTTATACTATACATTTAACTAGCAATTTCTTTTGAGAACTTCAACGTAACCATATGCTTTTGACCCCTGTAAGGTTTGTTTTGGTATGTGAAAGACGGAATATAGCATGTTCTTTTAAGGTTCCCATTTCTGTCCCTCTTAAAACATGCATTGTTAGAATAAGTGTGCGGGCACTTTCACATTTTTAGACAAACTTAGTATAAATGTATAGGTCTTCCCCGGTGGCGCAGCAGATCAGTAGGTCAGATCAGTAGGTCCCTGGATGGTATAGTGGCAAGGCAGAAACTAGGAGACAGAACCATAGTGGAAGGCTGAGGGTGAGGGAGGGCGGGCCTGAAGAAGGGGCGGTGGAAGGGGCGGAGGAAGGGGCGGTGGGCGGGCCTGAAGAAGGGGCAGTGGAAGGGGCGACAGAGGTGGTTATGGAAGGCAGGGAATGCAAACACGTCCCGACGTTCATGGCGTTGTCCACCGCCACCAGCTCCACCGTCCGAGAGCAGCAGGAGGCGTTGAAATACGCCGCAACAAACATCTGCTTCAGGTCAGTGTGGGTGAGGCTGCCAACGCCCTGGCGGCTTTTGAGGGTGGCAATGCCCGTGCCGTTGACGCCGTCGGTCAGGTTAGCAGAGAGCTGCCAGAAGGAGGCGTTGCAGAACACTGGGTCGGCCGGACAGTCAACCGCGGAAACGTTGACAACCTCACACTGAGGAGGAGTGAAATCTGTCACCTGGAGTGAGAGAGAGAACGAGAGAGAATGAGGAAAGAGAATTACATCATGTTTTATAGCTGCAGTATGACTTCCATGCTGCTTAATATATACCAAAATAAAATACTGCATCTGTAGACACATGTTTTCTCAATCTACTGTTACCTTGGTGACGACAGAGAGGCGCAGGACCACGTAGTTGGAGTCAACAGATCCCGGGGCCACGGCCTCGACGGTCAGGGTGATGTCCGTCCCTGACTCAGTGTTGGCGGGCGCTGTGATGGTCAGATTAGCGGTGGCCTTTTCTCCGGTCCCCACCATGACGCTGTTGAAGTTAGCATTTAGCAACATGTTGGAGTGAACAAATTAAATCAGAAGAGAACAATGTTTTCTGATGTTGACTCATGTAGTGTGGAAAATAAACAGGTACAATTGGACTAGATAATCTGGTCCAAGATCTGTTCATGTGGAAATCACCAACTATGGTCAACAGGACATCGGAATGAAACAGTTCTGGGATCAAGCCAGCTAGGTTCTTAATATTCCTCACATGATTCCTACCTGGTGGGGTAGTTCATAGTGAAGTCTTTGTCATTCCTGGCATTGATTTTATAAGTGCCTCCTGTGCTGTTTGTCATGACAACGAATGGAAGAGTGAAGGCCTTACCAGGCTCCATGGTTCTGTCCACCACGGCCTGTGAGGAGGGTCAGAAAAGAAAGGATTGCTTCTCGTTCATTTATTGGCCCATTAACAGTGACTGACAAATCTTTGTGCTCAGGAGGCGGAGCTTTATTGGGTGCGATTGGGGCCCTGTTCCTGTGGCAGCCAATCAGATGGGGTTTCAAAAACCTGTGTCTTATGGTTAAGAATTTAAATCAAGCAGAATTAAAATATGTTGGGAATTTTGTTTTTGATTTGCTAAATTCTATACAGTTAAGAGAATATGTGTGTTGGCATTGAAGTGATGAAATTCGGCATTTGAGTTGCTGTCGAAAAGCAACAGTCACACTGTTCTCTGCTATCGTATATTATCTAACCATGTCCCAATATTCCATAAAGGCTACTTCCTGACTCATTCATTAAAGTTGTATTTGACTGTCAACAGGAAGTGTGTCATCTTCACGTACCCTGATGGTAACTTTGGAAACGGACATCTGAGTGGTGGACTGTCTCTGGAACAAAGTGGAGGAAACCAGGTCGGTCCCGTTCAGCAGCACCACAAACTCGCCCGCAGGGACCTTGGTTACAGTAACAAGGAAGTCGCCGTTGCCCATGCCTTCCAGGATCCCACCAACAACCTCTGACCCTGACACTGTTACCAAGGCAACATCGGAGATCTTGAAAGAGGCCGGTCCCTTCTTGCCCAACACTGACACCAATAGAATTGCAGGAACACCTGGAAGGAGGAGGAGAGAGGAATAAGGAAGGGCGAACTGGAGGATAAATGTCTGGCTGTGTAGGCCCGTGGTTCAATGTCCTTTCTAGAAAGACATCTTTTTAACAGTGTTGTTGTTTTTACCTGATTCTGGACGTCCAGATATCGGGGCGTATCCAGGATGAGGCCCTCCAAAAGATTCCACAAAATCATAAATAAAGGCAATGGTACTCTGACCTAGAGGGACAGACACATGAACACAGACACGACTGGTTATCTCTCTATACGACTTTGCCAAACCTGTGAACCCAAAATACATTTCTAAAAAAATACATATTTATCACAAAGTTCAATTCCACCACACAATTACACCCCCTGCTCAGAACATCTTCCTGCGGCCATGGATGGGCTGGAAACAACCAACGTTGATCATGGTTTTGTGCATTCTGCATGGTTTTGCCAGTAGGTTTCAGAAACAGAAGTGCAAGGCCACTTGGTGGACTGGTCGTATGGACATCTGGGACGTGAATGTCCGTAATTCACCACTAGATGGCGGCCATAACTCACCCGTGATCTTCAGTGTGTAGGGCTGGTTGGAGTTCATGTTGATTTCCCATAATCCTGTCTGTTTGTTGGAGGCCAGGCGTATCCGGTAGAGGTTTCCCACTTTCTGGACGGTCCCCAGTTTCCCGCTGGCCTCGGTCTCTGTCTGAGTGACGCCTAGTAGAGTTGAGGAGGGAGAATCAGGGTAATCACAGGTTGACAAGGTACAGCACAAGTTCTCACCAGAGGGTGATTTCTAAAAGCTAGCCAGCCTCAGCTCCATATCCCAGCTGGAAATATATGTGTTCTGTATTTCCACTTTCTAACTTCATTCTACTCCATGAGGAGAACCTGTAACTGAGAACAGACCATGGATCAGTGTCTTGGGGTTGGACGTCCTTACCTGCCGGGTTCTTGAGGGTGAAGGTGAGGCTTTTTCCAGTGATGTAGATGGTGATGTTGGTCAGAGACTCATCCAGCTGGAAGGAGAACTTCTCAGCTTTGCCGGGGTTCCTTGCTCGCTGTAGCACTGTCACCTGAGGAGACGAGAAATAGACAGAATGAGAAAGTAAGATCGAAGACAAGAAAAGAGAGAAGATGAGAGAAAAGATTACTGAGAAGAGCTTATGTGGTTGGGTGTGTTGTATTACTGTAGTGTTCAATTATTTAATTGGTCGGCGGGATCTATAAATGGTCCAAAACCGCAGTTCTAATTAATGTAACATCTGCATTTATTAATCCATCACACACTGGGACGTTTTATAGCACATAAACAATTATTTAATGAGATAGAGGGAAAAAGGAAAAAAAGAAATCTTGTTTTTTCTTATTAAACATTTTTAATAAACTGAGGCATGTTTCTCAATGCCGATTCTAGCCTTTTGGGGGCCCAAGCAAAATTTGACCTGGGGCCCCCCTCTCCCCAATTGGTCGGGGGCAGTCCTATCTGTTGGAGGTCCCCTATTGGTGGGGGCCCTAAGCAACCACATATGTTGATTATTCCTAGTACCCACCCTGGTGTTTGTTAACAACTTTACATTTTTAACTGATTCCTCTTAATATCAACTTTCACCATTGCTTTTTTCCAAAGGTATAATATTAAATATTCATGATTGTAATCAGGGAGGCAGATAAGCCAGTGGTTTGTGTGTGGAACCAGTAATGGAAAGGTCCTGAGGTATGGTATTTTAATATAATTGCTCATGCTAGTCAGTCTGGGTAACATTGTCTGCTAAAGGTCATCTAGAATACTGGTAGAATGTTTATTTGTTTACATTATTATATTGTATAATGAAAAAAATCAGTGGAGCAACCAATAGTATCACAACCAAATGACTGTAACAATTGGTTGATTTTGAGGTGGGTGGGGCTTCAGTACCATGGTAATTAAATGATAAGTAGAGCTTTATTTTTAGTTTTTTTTTTCTATACACAGTGAATCAAACTGAGACCTGTAGTATGTCTCTTTTGTAGTTGAGCCATGAATTACAGCAATAATAAAAACTCAACAATACATTAACATAAAACGTCCCCAAAACACAATTAGATAAAAAAAAAAATGATAAAAAAATATAACTTTAATATTAAGGCTTCATTTTAAATAAATAATTAGTTGTTGTTTTGAATGATCTTCAGCT
Organism: Esox lucius; assembly: GCF_011004845.1. Lineage (NCBI taxonomy): Eukaryota > Metazoa > Chordata > Actinopteri > Esociformes > Esocidae > Esox > Esox lucius. The sequence goes on from NC_047593.1 coordinate 16,708,889, forward strand.
TCTGATCTAAAACAAAATGGCCGACTGACTCACCAGGGCAGAGGTGGATGAGTCAGCAATAATGTCAGTGGCCTGAGGCAAGTTAGCCTTGCTGACACCAATAGCTTGACCTCCAGACGCCAGGGCCAGATCCTTATAGATGTCAAACATCCCAACCGCACGCTTCCTCCTCCGAGCACCGGCTCCGTCACCGGTCATGAAGAAAGACACCTGGGGAGACAGTTAGGTGGACTCCCTGTGAAAAACCACCTCTGCAAGTTAATACAAGGCCAGGGTTAATCACAGGAATATTGGATTCCTTTAGACTGCAGGAAATGGAATTGGTCCTTGCGAATAGGAACTGTTTGAGGAAATACTCACCGTGGACTTGGTGCTTCTGATCAGGGCGACGATGGTGTCCTTTAGTGAAATGTCCTTTGGGGGAGCATCAGTGAAAACGTAGATGTGGGATGATGCTGGGGCACCGGTCAGCGCCAACTGGAGAAGGTAGGGAAAGATTACTTTAAGGTACAAAGAAATATCTTAATCCTAATTGGAAGATAGCCATGTCAGTTACTGTACCTGCAGTCCTGATAAGCACATCTCAGGTTTGTCTCCACCTCCTTTGGCGGTGAGCTTAGCAACCTGCGCTTTCATGACGTTAGGCTCTGTCGTTCTTATCAAGGGTCCGAAATCTACATGCAAACACATTTTAAATATATTATTTGAATCTGAAAGTAAAACGACATAATTAAGGATTTAAACATTTCAAGGACAGTGTACAGATGTGAAACATTGTTCCTATTTACATTGTTTGTTACCCCATTAACCCATTTTCTTGTAATTTGTTTAGCTTTAATCTGTGAGTTCCCCAGTTTTGTTTTTTGTCCTTGTGGGTTCTCGGCCATACCCGGTTAGTTAAACAGACACAGACCCACAAACACCAGTTCCTGGTTTCACGTTGTGGTCACGCGTTTCGGGGCATGCCAGAAGTGTCAGGGATGTTTAGCTGAGGAGAACACGCTAAACCCAGCCTTACCTGGGTCGTTGAAGGGCACCAGGATGTACTGGGAGGGCTCGTCCTGCGTTCCCTTTTTGCTGTCGATGATCTCGTTGACCATTCGCTTGGCTTCAGCTATGTCATCACTCATGCTCCCAGTGGTGTCAATCACAAAAGCCAAGACTGAGGAACGTGCTATTCCCATAAGGCTGGGAAGGAGAGAGAGAGAGAGAGAGAGAGAGAGAGAGAGGATGTGAGAGCCGAATGAACAGATGCACTACTTTGCCCATCTCCAGGGGTTACGGTCAGTCACAGCTGCAGGAAGTAGGGGCCCCAATTTCTGAGGGTCCCTTTTAACGTCCCCTGACAAGGCCTGATTATGAGCAGGTGTGCCTCGTCAGGGGGTGGCAGCCGAGCCACGTTTAAGTGCCCCATGTGGCAGCCCAGGTCAAGATGGTTCTCCCTAGGGCATTAGCCTGATGCTGACACCAGAAAGGGGTGCATTCACAGCATACCGTTTAATTTTAAATTCTGGGTTCAGTGGAACCATATGCCCTCATAAGGATCGTAATCACTGTATCACAGCCACTAGTTTAGGTTCCATGACTACCAGGGGCCCTGAAGCAGCATGAGGTAAAACTGAGTCCAATGGTATATTTAGTTTAAACAAGTTCAGGTTTGTTTTTTTAGTTCAGGTTTTATTTTTTACAGCCTATGTAATTGTATCTTATTCTTACTCAGCTGATCATATTAAGAATAGTATTTTATTGTTAAACTTATTGTAATAATGTATTTCAAAATATATTTAGATAGTCCTTGACTCATCCCCTGCCCCTCTGTACTGTAGATAGTCCTTTATCCATCACCTCCACATCTGTACTATAGATAGTCCTTGACTCATCCCCTCCCCTTCTCTGCACCACAGATAGTGCTTTGACTCATCCCTTCCCCTTCTCTGTACCGTAGAAAGTCCTTGACTCATTCCCTTCCCCTCTCTGTTCCATAGATAGTCCTTGACTCACCCCCTCCCCCTCTCTGTACTGTAGATAGCCCTTGACTCATCCCCTCCCCCTCTCTTTACCGTAGATAGTCCTTGACTCACCCCCTCCCCCTCTCTGTACTGTAGATAGCCCTTAACTCATCCCCTCCCCCTCTCTTTACAGTAGATACTCCTTGACTCATCCCTTCCCCCTCTCTGTACTGTAGATAGTCCTTGACTCATCCCTTCCCCCTCTCTGTACCGTAGATAGCCCTTGACTCATCCCTTCCCCCTCTCTGTTCCATAGATAGTCCTTGACTTACCCCCTCCCCCTCTCTGTACTGTAGATAGCCCTTGACTCATCCCCTCCCCCTCTCTTTACCATAGATAGTCCTTGACTCATCCCTTCCCCCTCTCTGTACCGTAGAAAGTCCTTGTCGCCAGCGGCGCCCCGTATGTCATCCAAAAGCTGCAGGCTGGCGGTGGTAGCCAAGGTAACAGCAGCATTGTGCAGGGCCACATTGTCGGCGCGAAGCTCATCCTTGCTGATGCCCCCACGAGGAATCTCCAAGCTGGACAGGTCTGCAGCACCTCCATGGCTACACTTCCCTAGTGGAGAGATGGGATGATGGCTTTCAAAAAGAGACAGTGTGTAGTGTATATTAGCAGGGTGGTGAGCATGTTTTCTGTGTGTTGTTCTGACCGTGCAGGTGAGGACCAAAAGGCAGTCAATCGACCTGCCAAATGTCCTCATTTTGAAAATTTGCTTCACTAGAAAACCTTTTAATATATTTTTTATTTAATGTGTCTGTAAACAGTTAAGTCGATTGAGAAACAATTGTGATTTAAAATGACATCCTGGCCAAAGAAACACTTAGTTACACATAAATACAAAAGGAAACCCTAATTAGTTATAATGCCAAAGTGCAGGTCTGTTTTGTTTTGTGAAACAGGAAATCAATCATTGATTTGATGCTAGACCAGAGTTGGCTGATGTGAGTGTAATAAAAGTGAACGGTTCAAGGTACTAGGCATCAATATCATCTAAATCTAATGTGACAGTGTTTACCGATCGCGTACAGGTGGTTTCGAATTGAAGATGATGCATTCAGTTTTACTAGAACTGAGGAGTATTTGGGATTCATGAAAGGCAAGTTGTGTGTCATTGAAGCCATGTTGAAGGGTGCTCAGCCCAGACTTCAGTGAGGGGCCAGGTGGACTAGTGTCATCCGCATGAAGGTGAATGAGAGCCGGCGTGTGTCTACCTCTAGGCTTGGCCGGGGTGTAGATCCCCATGTATCCTGACGTGAGTATCTTCTTGTTGAGGATGTCGGGCAAAATGGAGTTGGGACAGAACCCACCATTGGTGCAGTCCTTACAGGTTGGAGTTTTGAAATCTACACAAACAAAACACAACGTTCAAATGTGACCAAGACCTACAGAACACTGACACACACACACACACACACACACACACATCATTCTCTGTTATCTTTATAACAGTGGTTATCAATACCCCACCCTGGATTGTGAGTGCATTGACTGAGTTATGTGTCACACTGTCTGGCATTTGGTCAGCATGTAAAATGCTTTATCTCTTTTTTATCTGACATTGTTCCCACACATCCACCCTCTGTCTAGGTGGTCTCTGGATTTCCACAAACACCCTTAACACACACACACACACATACACACACACACACACACACACACACACACCTACACACACATACACATACACACACACACACATACACACACACATGCACACACAGACAGATTGGCAGGCTTTACCCGCTAGGTTTTCCAGTGGGAGGTCGGGGCGTAATAAGTTGATATATGGTTGGGTGTAGCCCAGATCTACCCAGTTACTGTGGCTGTAGAAGTCCTGGGAAACACATTGGTTTATCACACACTGCGATTAACACAGTACACCCAGTATCCATACATTTCTCCCTCTGTCACAGTGATATTCTTACATTTTTATAATTTACCTGCATTTTTATCCAGAGCCATGCTAAATTTTTAAGCCTTGCAACCAGTACCGGTTCTAACATTTTGGGGACCCTAAGCAAAATTTGATTTGGGACCCCATCTCCTCTAGCAGTGGGGGACCCATCTCCTCTAGCAGTGGGGGACCCATCTCCTCTAGCAGTGGGGGACCCATCTCCTCTAGCAGTGGGGGGCCCATCTCCTCTAGCAGTGGGGGGCCCATCTCCTCTAGCAGTCGGGGACCCTAAGCGGCTGCTCATGTCACTTATGCCTTAAACCGTCCTCGATCCCAACCACCAACCTTTTGGTTACTAGCCTAAACATCAGGCTATCTGCCGCCTCATCTTCTCCTTCTCTCCCTCTCTCTCCCTGTCTCCCCCTTCTCTCCCTCCCTCACCCTCCTCACCTGCAGGGTATGCAGCACCTTCCCCAGAGTCTCTCTGGCAGCCACGAAGTTCTCCTTGCGTACGTTGGCCTTGATGCTGGCCACCCCATCGGTGATCAGGCCCCGGCCTCGAACAAACTCCTCTGAATCGAAGTGATGTTCTGGGCTGTTATAATACAGGATTGTGATCCATTGGTTTAGTGTGAGTTATAGCTGATATTCACGTCCCTAACATTCACACCGTTGATACGACTGGCCCGACACCAAAACCTTCTGAAAAACCAATGGATGTGTGCTCTGTTTTCTTTTTTTTAAGTACATTCTCGTTAAATATAAAAATAAATACTCTATGTAATGATTCGATTAAATAATCGTATTTATATGCTTCTATGGAAATGTCATCCTTCAGTTCTGCTCTGACCTGTCGGCAAAGTCTCGGTCCACCAGGGGGTGCTGTTCGTTGATCTCGTTCAGGGCGGATTTGAACTTAGAGGCTGAAACTTCCCCCGTAGCTGTGGGACCCAGACAGGCCTGGACAATTTCCTCAGGTGAGTTACCCTGAAGGGAAATATCCGAGGTTAGAGGTCAGCCAAGCCGAGGTGAGGCAGCAGTAGCTAAAAAAAGAAAAGAAAAAAGAACATCTCTCTATCAGACACAAAAGCACTTACTGTGAGGATGAAGTCCCGTCCCTCTGACTCAGCGATGGCCCGGCACACCTCGACGACCTTCTGTAGCACTGCTGATTCTGTCATCCGGACGTGAGTGGAGGGTCCGTCGCCGGTGGGCACAAACGCCCAGCTTCCTCCTGATAGGACCAGGGCCAGAAGGGACACGCCTACCATCGGCGACATCACGAGTCTGCGGGAGAGTGTGTTTCTGGGTTGAGAGAGACGTCATCGCCATAGCCATCATAACCATCATCATCATTTCCGCCATCAAGTTCAACACATTCGTCAATATTTCCAGTCCTCATTAGTCCTCAAGTGGGTCAGGAAGAGATTTCCTGACCAAGCCCATATCTGTTGTTCAATGTCTTGGCCACAGTCCACATGTTCTCATTTATCTGTGCTAATGATGCAGTTAGCGAACTATACGTCCATAAAATTATACAAGAGTCTGGCACATGCAGTCTTCCCCCATTTTAATAATTAATCAATAAAACACTAACGTCGTTGTTCTCTCCTGAGCCACATGTGAATGTTTTCTTATGGTGTTTTCCTTTACAAGCCTCATCCCATGTTCTGAACGCCTTGTTGCCCAACTACTATTGTGCTCAAGTACACTAAGGCCCTTTTTTCTCTGTCGGTTTGCCATTATCCATTAACTCAACACCCTGATGTGTTTGAAAGCGAACGCCGAACTGTGGGTTGGTCAGAAACTGAACTATTATACCTCTGCAAATGTTGCTTGTTTGTAGACTGGGAGAATCCCATGTACTTTCTGATATACAGCTCCAGGAAAAATTAAGAGACCACTGTGCCTTTTTCTTTCCTTTTTTGAGTGGTCTCTTAATTTTAACCCTTCCGTTCCTTGATCAAAACCTTCCTTTTCGACTTTTTTGGAAAGGAAAGAAAAAGGTGCAGTTGTCTCATAACCTTTTCCGGAGCTGTATAATAGCATCATGTGGGGCCCTGAAACAATTCTCAGTGGCTGTCCACACTCATACTGTTGACATTAATATATCTGGTGCTCCTCTAATACTTTTCCCACTTTGATGCCATGCTACTAAATTATCTGGCTCTTAACTTGTAAAACAGTATCAAAGGATTTGTGAATGGCCATCAGGTTTGCTATAACTTCATAATTTACTAGTCAGGAAAACCCCCAAGTTCATAAACATCTGGTATCAAAAGCTAAGATTCTGTTTAATTGTTATTTGTATTTTTTTAATTCATTTTCTAAAATTTGCTAAAATCTGTCCACTTATGCAAATACATGACCTAATTAAGGAGAAAATAAAATATATTGTGACAAACATTAAAAACATAAAATACATGGTGTTGTGGTTACCACAAATAATCAATAAACATTATCACCTAAGCACCTTATCCCATTTACCATAACATTACTACAGCTCCAGAAAAAATGAAGAGACCACTGCACCTTTTTCGTTCCTCACTCAAAACCTTCATTTTGGACTTTTTTGGAAAGGAAAGAAAAAGGTGCAGTGGTCTCTTCATTTTTTCCGGCGCTGTATATTCTATCTATATATCTTAACATTACTATATGCTATCTATATATCTATATTGGTAAACAAATTGGAAATAATTCCATGTGGATTGTTTTGAGATGTAAAACCACATATGATACATACACGTTCAAAGATTTCATACCTTAGTGTGCTGGACAGTAGCTGGAGCTCTTCCTTTCTACCTACAGTGCTTGGATAACCAAAGCAATGAAAAAAAACCCGGAGAAATTCACCTGAATATATACTGAACTGAGCTAGGCGGTTACACCGTAATAATTAACTCACATTGTTTTTTATGATGATGCGTCCGAAGACGTGATTTGTGGGCGTGTCAGCTGAGAACGGTGCCGGGGGGGTAACAATAACAGTCTAACAATAACAGGGTAACAAGATAAAACTATCTTGTTATAAAATACATTGGACTGCCGTTCAGGTTTTTAGATGAACACAGGGTACTTAATTGGAAGAATGTGAAGAATGTCAGTTCAAAGTTTGCAGAAAGTAGTGGATAGGTTCAATCTGAAAAACATAGTATTTTGGCACCATTTAGTGTAACCTGTTATACTAATAAATGAAAGTAAATCTAAATGCATTATTCAGTAAGGAGTTCCTCACAAATGGGTGAATTGAATGTTCAATTCCCTGTTGACAAATCTGAATTTCGATATTTTAAATATTTATATATTACTATGTTGTGATCAGTCATTTGAAGTCTAATGCTGCATTTAAGACAGAACCAAGTGGACAGAACCTTTCTGCTGGGCAGTAGAAGGCTGATCTACCTAGCGTGAGCTACAACATATACATGTTGAACATGATGACACAAGGCCGTAACACAGGCTGGACGGCTGACTTGAGTTTGTTTCTTGCTAAGATCGTTGCTTGGCATTTTATAGGCTAAACTGGTGGGGCTGGGACAACAAGACAGCAGAAATAAAGTACAACAGCAGGGAAGTTTGACAGGGAGTCCCATCATATTTGTACATTTGAAACGTTTTTGTTAAACAGACTGTAAACCCCAAAACATACATTTGAATCTTGGTCTGGGAAATTGATTACTTTCCTTTGGGTGTATGGGTGAATTTATGGTCATTGCGTCGTCAGGACAAATATGTCAAAGAAAAGACTAGCCTACATAAATATGAAGCCAACACAATTCAGTATCTTTGTAACTTCATATCTGTAATCAGGTGAAACACAAGTCTGAATTAATGGTGTGTTTCTACTGGAAAATATGACTCATATGATTCAAAAGAACACGTTCAATCAAATTGTAAGCAAAATGAAAGATATTCTGGACAGTAAAAGCATTCTTTATTGTCAGCTATCAGGACAGGGAGATAACTCTGGATGATTGGACTTCAGATTTTGGATACTTAGACATGATAGATGTACTAGTTTGTTCTACAATGCCTGTAAACAGTCTTTATAGCAGAGGTAGTCAATGTTTATTGCTGTTTCCAGCAGTTTTCTGTCATAAGCAGCCCACTTCCTGTAAGAGAGCTTTTCTCCCAAGATCTTCAAAGGGACTCTTCGTGAGAAATGAACTCCATGACCCAGGTTTTCTTGGTTCTTGCCTTAAAGGTGTTCTCTGTGCTCCAATCAATCCTCACAGTTTATTATGTCCTGTCCGTTGCACATATCCTCATGTCCAAAGGGTTCACTGAAGAGGGCGGAGACTAGAAGACACGCCCATAACGGCAGAGTAAGGGTGAGGGAGGGCGGGACTGAGGAAAGGACGATGGAGTACAGACAGATGCCAGCGTTCATGGCGTTGTCCGCCGCCACCAGCTCCACCGTCGGAGAGCAGCAGGAGTCAACAGATCCCGGGGCCACGGCCTCGACGGCCAGGGTGATGTCCGTCCCTGACTCAGTGTTGGCGGGCGCTGTGATGGTCAGATTAGCGGTGGCGTTTCCTCCGGTCCCCACCATGACACTGTTGAAGTTAGCATTTAGCAACATGTTGGAGTGAACAAATTCAGTCAGAAGAGAACAACATCTACCATTGTTGACTCATGTCATGTAGTGTTGAGAATGAACTTGTTTTGATCAATAGGCTTAGATAATCTGGTCCAAGATCTGTTCATGTGGAAATCACCAACTCCTCTGGTCAACAGATCACCTGAATGAAACAGATCTGGGATCAGGCCAGCTGGGGTCTTTATATTCCTCACATGATTCCTACCTGGTGGGGTAGTTCATAGTGAAGTCTTTGTCATTCCTGGCATTGATTTTGTAAGAGCCTCCTGTGCTGTTTGTCATGACAACGAATGGAAGAGTGAAGGCCTTACCAGGCTCCATGGTTCTGTCCACCACAGCCTGTGAGGAGGAGAGGACAAGGAGAAGAAGAATTGTCAAGTAGTGGGTTTGGTCCACATTAGAAAATGTGAAATGTTTTCATTGGTTGGACAATTTACATGAACAGAAATATTTATGTAGAGGTTACAGTCTATTCTTCTATTGGGTATTGTTGTTCTCTATACCCCAATATGCAATTGTTGCCTTGATTTAACATCACGTCAGTGTAAACAGGAAGTGTTTCATCTTCACATACCCTGATGGTAACACTGGAAATGGACATCTGAGTGGTGGACTGTCTCTGGAACAAAATGGAGGAAACCACGTCAGTCCCATTCACTAGATTCCCCTACAGGGACCTTGGTTACAGTAACCAGGAAGTCCCCGTTGCCCATGTCTTCTAAGGTCCCGCCACCTACCTCTGACCCTGACACAGTTACCAAGGCTGGTCCCTTCTTGCCCAACACTGACACCAATAGAATTGCAGGAACACCTGGAAGGAGGAGGAGGAGGAGAGGGGAATAAGGAAGGATGAAATGGAGGATAAAAGTCTGGCTGTGTAGACCCGTGGTTCAATGTCCTTTCTAGAAAGACTTATTTTTAACAGTGTTGTTGTTACCTGATTCTGGACGTCCAGATATCGGGGCGTATCCTGGATGAGGCCCTCCAAAGGATTCCACAAAATCATGAATAAAGGCAATGGTACTCTGACCTAGAGGGACAGACACATGGACACAGACACGACTCGTTATTTCTCTATATGACTTTGCCAAACCTGTGAACCCAAATTACAATCTAAAAAAAATACATTTTTATCACAAAGTTCAATTCCACCACTTGGTCCACACCCCCTGCTCCGAACATGTTCCTGCGGCCATGGACGGGCTGGAAACCACCAACGTTGAGCATGGTTCTGTGCATTCTGCATGGTTCTGTGCATTCTGCATGGTTCTGTGCATTCTGCATGGTTTTGCCGTGAGGTTTCAGAAACAGAAGTGCAAGGCCATTTGCTGGACTGGTCATATGGACATCTGGGACGTGAATGTCCGTAATTCACCACTAGATGGCGGCCATAACTCACCCGTGATCTTCAGTGTGTAGGGCTTCTTGGAGTTCATGTTGATTTCCCATAATCCTGTCTGTTTGTTGGAGGCCAGGCGTATCCGGTAGAGGTTTCCCACTTTCTGGACGGTCCACAGTTTCCCGCTGGCCTCAGTCTCTGTCCTAGTAGAGTTGAGGTGGGAGAATCAGTGTAATCACAGGTTGACAAGGTACAGCACAAAGTCTCACCAGAGGGTGATTTCTAAATGCTAGCCAGCCTCAGCTCCATATCCCAGCTGGAAATGTATGTGATCTGTCTTTCCACTTTCTATCTTCATCGTACTCCATGAGGTGAACCTGTAACTGAGAACTTGAATCAGTGTGTAGGGGTTGGATGTCTTGAGGGTGAAGGTGAGGCTTTTTCCAGTGATGTTGATGATGATGTTGGTCAGAGACTCATCCAGCTGGAAGGAGAACTTCTCAGCTTTGGCAGGGTTCCTTGCTCGCTGTAGCATTGTCACCTAAGGAGAAGGAGAAATGGACAGAATGAGAAAGTAAGATTGAAGAAAAAAAAAGAGAGAAGATGAGAGAGAAGATTAGTGTGAAGAGCTTATGTTGTTGGGTGTGTTGTTGTGTTGTATTACTGTAGTGTTCAATTATTTCATTGGTCGGCAGGATCTATAATTCGTCCAAAACCCCAGTTCTAATTAATGAAACATCTGCATTTATTAATCCATCACACACTGGGACGTTTTATAGCACATAAACAATTATTTAATGAGATAGAGGGAAAGAGAAAAAAAAGAAATCTTGCTTTGTCTTATTAAACATTTTTAATAAATTGAGGCATGTTTCTCAATGCCACTTCTAGCCTTTTGGGGGCCCTAAGCTAATTTTGACCTGGGGCCCCCCTCTCCCCAATTGGTCGGGGGCAGCCCTATCTGTTGGAGGTCCCCTATTGGTGGGGGCCTAAGCAACCACATATGTTGATTATGCCTAGTACCCACCCTGGTGTTTGTTAACAACCTTTCATTTGTAACTGATTCCTCTTAATATCAACTTTCACCATTGCTTTTTTCCAAAGGTATAATATTAAATATTCATGATTGTGATCAGGGAGGCAGATAAGCCAGTGGTTTGTGTGTGGAACCAGTAATGGAAAGGTCCTGAGGTATGGTATTTTAATATAATTGCTCATGTTAGTCAGTCTGGGTAACATTGTCTGCTAAAGGTCATCTAGAATACTGGTAGAATGTTTATTTGTTTACATTATTATATTGTATAATGAAAAAAATCAGTGGAGCAACCAATAGTATTACAACAAAATGACTGTAACAATTGGTTTATTTTGAGGTGGGTGGGGCTTGAGTATCTTGATAATTAAATGATGAAGTAGAGCTTTATTTTTAGCTTTTTATTTTCTATACACAGTGAATCAAACCTGCAGTATGTCTCTTTTGTAGTTGAGCCATGAATTACAGCAATAAAAAAAACTCAACAATACATTAACATAAAACTTCACCAAAACAGAGGGAGTGGGAATTGCAGATGCGGAATCCTATCCAGGCAGTCAGAGGAGCTTGTGCAAAAAAAAGCTGTCTAGAGGACAGTTTGTTTGGCTTCTAGACAGCTGTAGGTCTGTCAAAAGGGGAAGTCAGGCGCATGTTTTAAGAACCAGACCAGTTTTTAATGACAAGGCCCCCGAGGGCTTTGTGGACCACGGGTAAAGACAGTGTCAAATGTTGTTGTGTGTAAGAGCAGCCTGTGTCAGTGCTGTGTTGGTTACATTCCGCACCACCATGGCGTAACTATAGTCCACTTTTGACTATAAGGTATTTATACAATACATTTCACTAGCAATTTCTTTTGAGAACTTCAACGTAACCATATGCTTCTGACCCGTGTAAGGTTTGTTTTGGTATGTGAAAGACGGAATATAGCATGTTATTTTAAGGTTCCCAGTTCTGTCCCTCTTAAAACATGCATTGTTAGAATAAGTGTGCGGGCACTTTCCCATTTTTAGACAAACTTAGTATAAATGTATAGGTCTTCCCCGGTGGCGCAGCAGATCAGTAGGTCAGATCAGTAGGACCCTGGATGGTATAGTGGCAAGGCAGAAACTAGGAGACAGAACCATAGTGGAAGGCTGAGGGTGAGGGAGGGCGGGCCTGAAGAAGGGGCGGTGGAAGGGGCAGTGGAAGGGGCAGTGGAAGGGGCGGAGGAAGGGGCGGTGGAAGGGGCGGTGGAAGGGGCAGTGGAAGGGGCAGTGGAAGGGGCAGTGGAAGGGGCGGTGGGCGGGCCTGAAGAAGGGGCGGTGGAAGGGGCGGAGGAAGGGGCGGTGGAAGGGGCAGTGGAAGGGGCAGTGGAAGGGGCAGTGGAAGGGGCGGTGGGCGGGCCTGAAGAAGGGGCAGTGGAAGGGGCGACAGAGGTGGTTATGGAAGGCAGGGAATGCAAACACGTCCCGACGTTCATGGCGTTGTCCACCGCCACCAGCTCCACTGTCCGAGAGCAGCAGGAGGCGTTGAAATACGCCGCGACAAACATCTGCTTCAGGTCGGTGTGGGTGAGGCTGCCGACGCCCTGGCGGCTTTTGAGGGTGGCGATGCCCGTGCCGTTGACGCCGTCGGTCAGGTTAGCAGAGAGCTGCCAGAAGGAGGCGTTGCAGAACACTGGGTCGGCCGGACAGTCAACCGCGGAAACATTGACCACCTCACACTGAGGAGGAGTGAAATCTGTCACCTGGAGTGAGAGAGAGAACGAGAGAGAAAGAGGAAAGAGAATTACATCATGTTTTATAGATGCAGTATGACTTCCATGCTGCTCAATATATACTACAAATAAATAAAGCATCTGTAGACACTTATGTTTTCTAAATCCCCTGTTACCTTGGTGACGACAGAGAGGCGCAGGACCACGTAGTTGGAGTCAACAGATCCCGGGGCCACGGCCTCGATGGTCAGGGTGATGTCCGTCCCTGACTCAGTGTTGGCGGGCGCTGTGATGGTCAGATTAGCGGTGGCGTTTCCTCCGGTCGCCACCATGACGCTGTTGAAGTTAGCATTTAGCAACATGTTGGAGTGAACAAATGAAATCAGAAGAGAACAATATCTACCATTGTTGACTCATGTCATGTAGAGTAGAGAATGAACTTGTTTTGATCAATAGGCTTATATAATCTGGTCCAAGATCTGTTTATGTGGAAATCACCAACTCCTATGGTCAACGGGTCACCTGAATGAAACAGATCTGGGATCAGGCCAGCTGGGGTCTTTATATTCCTCACATGATTCCTACCTGGTGGGGTAGTTCATAGTGAAGTCTTTGTCATTCCTGGCATTGATTTTGTAAGTGCCTCCTGTGCTGTTTGTCATGACAACAAATGGAAGAGTGAAGGCCTTACCAGGCTCCATGGTTCTGTCCACCACGGCCTGTGAGGAGGAGAGGACAAGGAGAAGAAGAATTGTTGAGGAGTGGGAAAAACGCTTCACGAAGGTGAAAATGTGCAATTTACTCATGTTGTTGGCCAATTATTGTCTATATCCCAATATGGCCTACTTCAGGATTTAACATCACATCAGTGTAAACAGGAAGTGTGTCATCTTCACGTACCCTGATGGTGACACCGGAAACGGACATCTGAGTGGTGGACTGTCTCTGGAACAAAGTGGTGGACACCAGGTCAGTCCCATTCACTAGAACCACGAATTCGCCAGCAGGGACCTTGGTCACAGTAACCAGGAAGTCTCCATTGCCCAAATCATCCACGGTCCCGCCAACGACCTCTGACCCTGACACTGTTACCAAGGCAACATCAGACACCTTGACCGAGGCTGGTCCCTTCCTGCCCAACACTGACACCAACAGAATTACAGGAACACCTGGAAGGAGGAGGAGAGAGGAATAAGGAAGGATGAACTGGAGGATAAAAGTCTGGCTGTGTAGACCCGTGGTTCAATGTCCTTTCTAGAAAGACATCTTTTTAACAGTGTTGTTGTTACCTGATTCTGGACGTCCAGATATCGGGGCATATCCTGGATGAGGCCCTCCAAAGAATTCCACAAAATCATAAATAAAGGCAATGGTACTCTGACCTAGAGGGACAAACACACACGAAAACACACCGACACACAAAAACAAGCTCACGACTGGTTTTCTAAATGACTTTGCCAAACCTGCTTGCCAATCTTATATTACAATATTTACAGTTACAGTATTTTAAACAGCATCTGCAGAAATGTTTCATTGCTGTCCTCTAGTGGTGAATGTGAACTTCGCAGAATTAAAAAATTCAAAACAAGCAATTTTTAAACAACTATTTAATTTTGCATGCCGAGTTCACAATCACCAATCAATCAATCAATCAATCAATCAAATTCATTTATAAAGCCCTTTTTACAACAGCAGTTGTCACAAAGTGCTTTACAGAGACACCCGGCCTTAATCCCCAAGGAGCAAACAACAGTAGTGTACTACTAACCAAAAATTGTAATACTATCTGCCATGACTACAAGGTTAGACAAGAATTCTGGAAACTCATTGAAGAACAATGTGTATGTCCCCGGGGGGCCTATAAATAGTAGCTATGTAAAACGATTTATCGGCCTGGTTAACTTTCATGAGTAAAACTTCGAAAGAATGAAACTCAGTGATATGTTTGAGAGTACATTCATATTTACTGTCATAAATATTAGCAACACCCCCTACTTTTCGGGACGCACGAGGGATATGATCACTAGTATAACCAGGAGGAGAGGCCTCATTTAAGGCAATTAATGAATTAGGCTTTAGCCACGTTTCACATAAACCAATAGCATCTAGTTTATGATCAGAGATTAATTCATTTACTGCAACTGCTTTTGGAGCAAGGGATCTAACATTTAGGAGTCCCATTTTGAGATGCGAGGTGATACAATAATTTTTATTTTTGACCGAGGTGGAGGAAGGCTTTATCTTAATAAGGTTGTTTTTGTTAGCACTACCTTGTTTAACTTTTCTCAGCCTGGAACGAGTCACAGTGGCAATAGGTAAAGCTGTACTAACTACTCTGGCTATGCTATCGACAGACTCCACTATGCTAGCAGGCTGGCTAACAGCCTGCAGCCTGACCTGCACCTTATCTCATGTTAAAGCTATAGGAGTGAGACTCCTGTCAATGTTCCTAGATAAAAGAAGAGCACCACTCCAGCTAGGATGGAGTCCGTCGCTCCTCAGCAGATCAGGCCTGGCCCTATTTCTGGGAGAGTCCCAAAAAGAAGGCCAGTTATCTACAAACTCTACCTCCTGCGACAGGCAGAACTCCGCTTTCAGCCAGCGATTGTGTTGCGCAAGTCTGCTGTAGAGCTCGTCACCCCCCCTAGCTGGGAGGGGGCCAGAGACAATTACTCGATGCCGACACATCTTTCTAGCTAGTTTACACGCTGATGCTATGTTCTGTTTCGTAACCTCTGACTGTTCCATCCTAACGTAGTTGGTGCCAACGTGAATAACAATATCTCTGTACTCTCTATACTTGCCAGTTTTAGACTTCGCCACTAAATGGTGGCCATAACTCACCCGTGATCTTCAGTGTGTAGGGCTGATTGGATTTCATGTTGATTTCCCATAATCCTGTCTGTTTGTTGGAAACCAGGCGTATCCGGTAGAGGTTTCCCACTTTCTGGACGGTCCCCAGTTTCCCGCTGGCCTCGGTCTCTGTCTGAGTGACGCCTAGTAGAGTGGAGGAGGGAGAATCAGGGTTATCACAGGTTGACAAGGTACAGCACAAAGTCTCACACAAATGTATGTGTTCTGTCTTTCCACTTTCAACCTTCATCCTACACCATGAGTAGAACCTCTAACTGAGAACTGACCATGGATCAGTGTCTAGGGGTTGGACCTCCTTACCTGCCAGGTTCTTGAGGGTGAAGGTGAGGCTTTTTCCAGTGATGTAGATGATGATGTTGGTCAGAGACTCATCCAGCTGGAAGGAGAACGTCTCAGGTTTGCCCGGGTTCCTTGCTCGCTGTAGCACTGTCACCTGAGTAAAAAGGACAAATGGACAGAATGAGAAAGTAAGTTTGAAGACAAGAAAAAGAGAGAATATGAAAGAATAGGGCGTGTGTTGTTCTGTATGTCGTTGAGCAGTTTTGTTATTATGTATAGCGTTTTATTGCAATATGTAGTGTTTTGCTGTAATGTGTAGCGGTTTTATGAAAT
This sequence comes from Esox lucius, assembly GCF_011004845.1. Lineage (NCBI taxonomy): Eukaryota > Metazoa > Chordata > Actinopteri > Esociformes > Esocidae > Esox > Esox lucius. Next base: position 16,724,949 of record NC_047593.1, read on the forward strand.
GTTTCCTTAACTGGAGTCCCCAAAAAGACTGTAAAACAGCTGCAGCTCATTCAGAATGCTGCCACTAGAATGTTAACCAGGACCAAGAGAACAGAGCACATCACTCCAGTTCTTAAATGCTCTGGCTTCCATTCAGTTACAGAATAGATTTTGAAATGGTGCTTTTAGTTTATAAATCTCTGAATGGTTTAGGCCCCGAATACATTTCTGATATGTTGTATAAACCAAGCAGGGCTCTTAGATCCATGAACTCAGGTCAGCTAGTAGAGCCCAGAGTCCAAACTAAACATGGAGAAGCTGCGTTTAGCAGTTCTGCTGTACACAACTGGAATAAACTACCAGAGGATCTTAAATGTGCCCCAAACGTATCAACTTTTTAATCCAGGTTAGAAACACTTTTCACACGCCTATGACTGAGTGCTCAAACTTAAACACACTGTTAGCCTTACAGCTTTTATAGCTTCCTACGGAATCTACCAGCTAGGTTTTAATTTTGTTTTTATTCTGTTTTCTTATTCTATAATTTTCTTATTATGTTGTTTCATTAGTTACATTCTAGTATTTGTTTTTATTCTATTGTTTTTTTCTTTTTCTTTGTAAAACAAGCTGAATTTCTTCTATGTATGAATTGTGCTATATAAATAAACATATCCATCCATCCATCATCTACCGCTTTTACCCGGGGCCGGGTCGCGGGGGCAGCAGTCTAAGCAGGGATGCCCAGACTTCCCTCTCCCCAGACACTTTCTTAGTCTTCCCCGGTGTCCTAGGTCTTCCCCGGGGTCTCCTCCTGGTGGGACGGGACCGGAACACCTTCCCACGAAACAGATGCCCAAGCCACCTCAGCTGACCCCTCTCGATGTGGAGGAGCAGCGGCTCTACTCTGAGCTCCTCCCGGGTGACCGAGCTTCTCACCCTATCTCTAAGGGATCGCCCAGCCACCCTGCGGAGAAAGCTCATTTCGGCCGCCTGTATCCGGGATCTTGTCCTTTCGATCGTGACCCAAAGCTCATGACCATAGGTGAGAGTAGGAACGTAGATTGACCGGTAAATCGAGAGCTTCGCCTTACGGCTCAGCTCTTTCTTCACCACGACAGACCGATACATCGACCGCATTTCTGCAGAAGCTGCACCGATCCATCTGTCAATCTCCCGTTCCATCCTTCCCTCGCTCGTGAACAGGACCCCTAGATACTTAAACTCCTCCACTTGAGGCAGGCACTCACCACCAACCCTTTTCCGACTGAGGACCATGGCCTCGGAATTGGAGGTACTGATTTTCATCCCAACCGCTTCACACTCGGCTGCAAACCGTCCAAGTGCATGCTGAAGGTCCTGGCTTTTGTTGGGCAAACTCCCATGAACCCTCCATCACCCTGTAGAGGGTATAGAGCTGGTCCAGTGTTCCACGGCCTGGACGAAAACCACACTGTTCCTCCTGAATCCGAGGTTCTACTATCGGCCGTATTCTCCTCTCCAGAACCCTGGCATAGACTTTCCCGGCGAGGCTGAGTAGTGTGATCCCTCTATAGTTGGAACACACCCTCCGGTCCCCCTTCTTAAAAAGAGGGACCACCACCACGGTCTGCCATCCCAGAGGCTCTGTCCCCGACTGCCACGCGATGTTGCACAGGCGTGTCAGCCAAGACAGCCCCACAACATCCAGAGACTTGAGGTACTCAGGGCGGATCTCATCCACTCCCGGTGCCTTGCCACCGAGGAGTTTCTTAACCACCTCTGGGACTTCAGCCCGGGTGAAAGACGAGTCCACCTTTGAGCCCTCATCCTCTGCTTCCTCAAAGGAAGACGTGAAGGCGGGATTGAGGATATCCTCGAAGTACTCCTTCCACCGCCCGACGACATCCCCAGTTGAGGGCAACAGCTGCCCACCTCTACTGTAAACAGCGTTGGTAGGGCACTGTTTCCCTCTCCTGAGGCGCCGGATGGTTTGCCAGAATCTCTTCGAGGCCAGCCGATAGTCCTTCTCCATGGCCTCACCGAACTCCTCCCAGGCCCGAGATTTTGCCTCCACAACCACCCGGGCTGCAGTCCGCTTGGCCTGTCTGTACCCGTCAGCTGCCTCAGGAGTCCCACAAGCCAACCAGGCCTGATAGGACTCCTTCTTCAGCTTGACAGCATCCCTTACTTCCGGTGTCCACCACCGGGTTTGGGGATTGCCGCCTCGACAGGCACCGGAGACCTTACGGCCACAGCTCCGAGCGGCTGCTTTGACAATGGCGGTGGAGAACATGGTCCACTCGGACTCAATATCTCCAACCTCTCTCGGGATCCAGTCGAAGCTCTGCCGGAGGTGGGAGTTAAAAATCTCTCTGACAGGAGATTCGGCCAGACGTTCCCAGCAGACCCTTACAGTACGCTTGGGCCTGCCGAGTCTGTCCAGCTTCCTCCCCCGCCATCGGATCCAACTCACCACCAGGTGGTGATCAGTTGACAGCTCCGCCCCTCTCTTCACCCGAGTGTCCAAGACATACGGCCGCAGGTCAGATGAAACGACAACAAAATCGATCATCGACCTGCGGCCTAGGGTGTCCTGGTGCCACGTGCACTGATGGACACCCTTATGCTTGAACATGGTGTTCGTTATGGACAAACTGTGACTAGCACAGAAGTCCAATAACTGAACACCGCTCGGGTTCAGATCAGGGGGGCCGTTCCTCCCAATCACGCCCCTCCAGGTGTCACTGTCGTTGCCCACGTGGGCGTTGAAGTCCCCCAGTAGAACGATAGAGTCCCCGGTCGGAGCACTTTCCAGCACCCCTCCCAGAGACTCCAAGAAGGTCGGGTACTCTACACTGCCGTTCGGCCCGTTGGCACAAACAACAGTGAGAGACCTATCCCCGACCCGTAGGCGCAGGGAAACGACCCTCTCGTTCACCGGGGTAAACTCCAACACATGGCGGCAGAGCTGGGGAGATATAAGCAAACCCACACCAGCCCGCCGCCTCTCACCATGGGCAACTCCAGAGTGGTGAAGAGTCCATCCTCTCTCAAGGAGTGTGGTTCCAGAGCCCAAGCCGTGCGTAGAGGTGATCCCGACTATCTCTAGTCGGAACCTCTCAACCTCATGCACGATCTCAGGCTCCTTCCCCGCCAGCGAGGTGACATTCCACGTCCCTAGAGCTATTTTCCGTGTCCAGGGATCGGGTTGTCTAGGCCCCTGCCTTCGACTGCCGCCCGATCCTCTCCGCACCGGCCCCTTATGGTCCCTCCTGTGGGTGGTGGGCCCACGGGAAGGCGGCCCCATGTCGCACCTTTGGGCTGAGCCCGGCCGGGCCCCATGGGGAAAGGCCCGGCCACCAGGCGCTCGCGTACGAGCCCCAACCCCGGGCCTGGCTCCAGGGTGGGGCCCCGGCTGCGCCATTCCGGGCGACGTCACGGAACTCATAATGTTGTTCATCATTAAGGGGGTTTTGAACCGCTCTTAGTCTGACCCGTCGCCTAGGACCTGTTTGACTTGGTAGACCCCACCAGGGGCATATAGCCCCAGACAACATAGCTCCTAGGGTCACTCGGGTACTCAAACCCCTCCACCACGTTAAGGTGGCAGTTCAAGGAGAGGTAAAAAAACATATGTCACTTTCAAAATTAAACATTGCAAATTTGGCTTACGTTATAGAAAATCATTACTGACACAATAAGTAGTATTTGAGCCAAATTACGATGACACGCAGTTCCTTTTGAGGGGGTGGGGCTTGAGTACCTTGGTACATAAATGATGAAGTAGACGTTTATTTTTATGTTTTTCTTTACACAGTGAATCAACCTGACACCTAGATCACATTTGCAGTTGTGTCTTGTATTACAGCAATAACAAAAATACACACAAAATACATTAACATAAAACACCAGTCAGCAAACACAATTTAACTGAAAAAAAATGGTAATTATAGTTCCATAATCAAGACTTTATTTTAAATGTAAATAATTAGTTGTTGTTTTGAATGATCTTACTTCAACCACTGATCCAAAACCAAATGTCCAACTGACTCACCAGAGCAGAGGTGGATGAGTCAGCAATAATGCCAGTGGCCTGAGGCAAGTTGGCCTTGCTGACCCGAATAGCCTGACCTCCAGACGCCAGGGCCAGATCATTGTAGATGTCAAACATTTCAACCGAACGCCTCCTCCTCCTGCGGCTAGCGTCTTCAGATTTAAAGATATTCACCTGGGGAGACAGTCAATAAGGTAGAAAGACTTGACAAAAACTGACTATTTGGAAGTGAATACAAGGCATGGGTTTCTCACAGAAATGTTGGTTGCCTCTGAACTGAATGAACTGGACCTGGTCCATCTAAACAGGAAGTGTTCAAATAATTACTCACCGTGGACTTGGTGTTTCTGATCAGGGCGACGATGGTGTCCTTTAGTGAAATGTCCTTTGGATCAGCATCAGTGAAAACGTAGATGTGGGATGATGCTGGGGCACCGGTCAGCGCCAACTGGAGAAGGGATTTAGAGATTAAGGTATTTTAATCAGGCGCACTACATACATAAAAGGGAAAACAAACATAATCCTAATTGGAAGACAGCCATGTCAGTCACTGTACCTGCAGTCCTGATAGGCACATCTCTGGTAGGTCTCCACCTCCTTGGGGGATGAGGTTAGCAACCTCCGCTTTCATGACGTTAGGGTCTGTCGTTCTTATCAAGGGTCCAAATTCTACATGCAAACACATTTTTGCAAACACATTACTTATTTAATTCAGAAGATTGCATTACATTGTAAGGGATTTATCAGTTTGAAAGTTATTAGTGCACAGATTCTAAGGGATAAATAAGTAGAGTGGTATCAAGCCAGCTGCCTTACTCCGCGCATAGAAAGTCCAGCGATATGTTAGCCAGACTGACAAAATATCAAAGCTGTGTCATGAAGAGCATGACCATCTTTCTTCTATATAGAAACACAAATAAAAGATATACACGTAAATACAAAACGCTGTTTCCATTCAAAGTCCTATTTCCCTTATCCTGTTAACCCCAACTGTAAAATGTGTTCCTTGAGAGGTCGGTGAAAAGTCTCCCACAAGGTCACATTTGGCATTTTTGCAGAAATATCACTGGGCTGGATTCAAACCCCTGCTGAGGATTCAAACCCCCTGCTGAGGATTCAAACCCCTGCTGAGGACCTCCGGTCCAGCCAAACCCGTAACCTCACAGAAGTGTCAGGGAGCTGAGGAGAACACGCTAAACCCAGCCTTACCCGGGTCGTTGAAGGGCACCAGGATGTACAGGGAGGGCTCGTCCTGTGTTCCCTGCGTGCTGTCGATGATCTGGTTGACCATTCGCTCGGCTTCAGCTATGTCATCACTCATGCTCCCGGTGGTGTCAATCACAAAAGCCAAGACTGAGGAACGTGCTACGCCCATAAGGCTGGGGAGGAGAGAGGCAGAGAGAGAAAAAGACAGTAGGAGTAAGTAGCTTCAACAGGTAATGTATGGGTAATGTTTGGGTAATGTATGCATTTGAAGCAGTATGTGGCTATTGTTTGGTGGAAAAGGGTTTACTATCAAGAATTTCACAACAAAATAATCTAGAGCCTCGAGTTTTCTTCAAAATGTCTCAGAAAACGTATAGGAATGTAAATGAGCCGATAGTCAAGGTCTATCTATCTCTCTACTTGTCTTTACAGTTGATAGTCCTGGACTTATCCCCTTTCCCTCTACTTGTCTTTACAGTTGATAGTCCTTAACTTACCCCCTCCTCCTCTCTGTACAGTAGATGGTCCTTGACTCATCCCACCCTCCCTGTACTGTAGATAGTCCTTGACTCATCCCCTCCTCCTCTCTGTACAGTAGATGGTCCTTGACTCATCCCACCCTCCCTGTACTGTAGATAGTCCTTGACTCATCCCTCCCTCTCTGTACTGTAGATAGTCCTTGACTAATCCCTCCCTCTCTGTACCGTAGAAAGTCCTTGTCACCGGCGGCACCCCGGATGTCGTCCAACAGCTGCAGGCTGGCGGTGGTAGCCAAGGTAACGGCGGTGTTGTGCAGGGCCTCATTGTCGGGGCGACGCTCATCCTTGCTGATGCCCCCACGAGGAGACGTCAAGCTGGTCAGGTCTTCAACACCTCCATGACTACACTTCCCTAGTGGAGAGATGGGATGATGGCTTTCAAAAAGAGACAGTGTGTAGTGTATATTAGCAGGGTAGCGAGTGTGTTTTCTGTGTGTCGGTTTTATCGTCCAGGTGTTGACAGAAAGACCGGTCCAATCTTGAAAACATTCGACCAGTCCTGACTTAAAAAATCTGATTTATCAGACAAGCTATGTTTGTGTATTTGTGTGTTTTCATGTGAAGTCCTTACAAGCATAGGCGCCGATACCGTGGGTGCTCCGGGGCCTCGAGCACCCACGAAAATATATATATATATATAAATGGCGTGCGCCTGTGAGCACCCACGAAGGAAAACATAAATCGGCGCCTATGCTTACAAGGATAATAAAACATGAGGAATCTGTCCTCATTTAGACCTTTCACAAGGACAAATTCTATTTCCAGTTCAGGGGTTTACCATCAAACAACTGGGGTTCAGTATAATTGAGGTTAATTTTCAAATGGAGGCATTGTGCTAAGCAAATTTTAGGGTCGGGCCATAGGGCTAGTTTATGTTTTGGTTTGAATGTTACAAAATTGAGGTTTGGTTTAGGCTTGGGTTAGGCTTGGGTTTAGGGAACATGGATTTTCTTGTATTCTGATCCCGACAATGTAAATACAAAGCTGTGTGTGCGTACCATTAGGCTTAAATTTGGAGGTGATCCCCATGTATCCTGACGTGAGAATCTTCTTTCTGAGGATGTCAGGTAAGAGGGAGTTGGGACAGAACCCACCATTGGTGCAGTCCTTACAGGTTGGAGTTTTGAAATCTACACAAACAAAACACAACGTTCAAATGTGAACAAGACCGAAAAACCTCAAACTTGCACAGTTAAGAGAAAGGAAGAAATTCATACATTTGGTAAGAGTGGTTTGGAACTTATGCACAGCACTGTACACACACACACACACACTCTGTCTCCTAAAGTATTCCTGCGAATGTTATATCCCGTAATTCATCATCATCAATCTGCATCATTATTCTCATCCCAATGTTGTGTGTGTGTGTTACATCCACGTGTGTGTGTGTGTGTGATGTGTGTGTCCCTCCGTGTCTGTGTGTCAACAGCTTTGTCACTTCTCCTTCATCTGTTTTTGTTCTTTGCCCTTACACATCCACCCGTCCACACACACACACACACACACACACACACAGACAGATTGGCATGTCTTACCCGCTAGGTTTTCCAGTGGGAGGTCGGGGTGTAATAAGTTGATGTATGGTTGGGTGTAGCCCAGATCTACCCAGTTACTGTGGCTGTAGAAGTCCTGGGAAACACATTGGTTTATCACACACTGCGATTAACACAGTACACCCAGTATCCATACATTTCTCCTGCTATCTTCTCATTCCGTGCCATTCTTCCTTACATTTGAATCGTTAACAGACACTCTGATCCAGAATGACTTGTGTCAGTAGTTAAAGGTAAGTGCCTTGATCATGGGCACCATGACATATTTTCTACTTTTAAGTTTGGGGTTTCTGACTAGTGGCTTTTAACCAATACGCTGCCACCTCATCTTCCCTTTCTCTCCCTCTTCTCTCTGTCTCTCCCCCCTTCTCTCCCTCCCTCCCTCCCTCCCCTTCCTTACCTGGAGTGTATGCAACACCCTCCCCAGAGTCTCTCTGGCAGCGTGGAAGTTCTCAGCGCGTACATTAGCCTTGATGCTGGCCACCCCACTGGTGATCAGGCTCCGGCCCCGAGCGAACAGCTCTGAGTTGAAGTGATGCTGTGGGCTGTTGTGAGAAGGATTCAAATAAGTTGGTTCAGCACGAGTCATTTCAATGCAATTCTTCAATTTCACATTAAGAACCTCCTCGTGCGTAAATTCATCGCCGACCTGTCCACAAAGTCTCGGTCCACTAGGGGGTGCTGTTCATTAATGTCATTCAGGGCAGATTTGAACTTAGCGGCCGACACTTCCCCGATAGCACTGGGACCCAGACAGGCGTGGACAAGTTCCTCAGCTGAATCACCCTGAAGGGAGAGGTTGATAGTCAAGCAGGAAAGACGGAAAAGTAAATAACCCCCCCTACCCACCCTCAGAGACACACACATTGTTCCCCCCACACCCGCACTTACCGTGAGGATGAAGTCTTGTCCCTCTAACTGAGCGATGGCCCGGCACACCTCGGTGACCTTCTTTAGCACTGCTGATTGTGTTATGCTGACATGAGACGAGGCTCCGCCCCCGGTGGGTACAAACGCCCAGGCTCCTCCTGATAGGACCAGGGCCAGAAGGGACACGCCTACAATCGGTGACATCATCTGTGGGGTTGTGGGGGTGTGTGTCGGGGGAGGGTTGAGAGGGGTTTGGGGTAAAAGACAACATCATCAACATCAGTGTCATCTGCTTGTTGAATTATGTGATAACTTGGGAGACTGGAGGGTTGGTGGAATCCCTCGTTTACTGCTAGTCAGATACTTTGTATGCTTTGTAAATATTTAATAAATACAATGTTTTTTTAAATATACTTTGTTGTCATCCAACATTTTAAGCATGTGTTTCTATGTTTATTCTCTAATTGTATTCGACCTCAGTCAGAATAACTATGTATCTTTCAACACTCAGCCGCAACATAACGTTATGTTGTCTCCCTTCTGATGTGAAACATCTGCTTTCTGATGTAAAATGACTCATGGATTCGCGACTGTGAAATTCATATGCTAGTTGGAATTAGGAAACCCAGAACATTTCGACTTGCTAATTGGTTGAATGCGGCATGTGATTAACTAGAACCAGGTGGCAAGTTGAGGAGTTTCCTACAACCGACTAGGACATGAACATGGCCTTGGGACAAGGACTGTACCTATTCACAGTCTATTCAGCTGAGAGCTGACTGGGAGATACAGCTCCGGAAAGAATTAACGGACCACTGCACTTTTTCCATTCCTTCCCAAAAATGTCGATAAGGATGGTTTTGAGTGTGGGTTCAAATTAAGAGACCACTACAAATTGAACGCTTCTGTTCCTCACTCAAAACTTTCCTTTTCAAGTTTTTTGGAAAGGAAAGAAAAAGATGCAGGGGTCTCTTCATTTTTCCCAGAGCTGTATATGTATATAAGCCAGGATTGTTTTTACAAAGCGTTGATCCTGCTGATCTCGAGAATCCGTCCGTGTATCCTGTCCTAAGAACCAAAACATGTATGAGACTGACCTTCATTTCCTCCTCATTTCAGTGACTAAGATCACAAAAAGAAAAAGGGATTCCAGGACCTTCCAGGGCCAGTAAGCAGCAGGGACCAGCCACGCCCTGCAAAGCCATGCAGCTGCGAAGCCACACCCCTTCAAGACCTCGTCTGGGGAGGTATATACACGCTAACCAGAAGCTGCTCAGCGGTAGAGGAGTCGGAAGAGGCAGAAAAGAAGGCTGTTCACCACCACGCCCTGCTGAAGAAGGGTGGAGCAGCCTCCAAAAGTAGGTCCTCCTGAACCTGTTCCTCCCAAACCCCCACCGGGAGGCCACCGCCAGGACGCAGCCCCATCACAGCGGTTGGGTTTTCGATAAAGGATTTCTCCCTCACCTCCTCCCCTCACCCTTTGAGTTATGTTAATAAACTCCCTCCAGGGCCCTGAATACCTCTGTGTCCTTCCCTGTTACAAAATGAATCAACGCAGTCATTGATAATGCAACATATAGCCTGACACTTCTCTCAGGAGCTATGCTTTCTTTAAATCTTCACAACCTGCAAGTAAAACTTGGTAAACGGCACAGATGTAATAATGTTTTCTCCAAAACAAAAAAAGTATTCAATATTTATGAAACTCTTATTGAATATTTAATGATTATTAATGACTGAATATAAAATCTATTGTTATGTCTTTTTTTTTTATATGGGTGGAAGCATGTCACAAAAACGTCTACAATGGGCGTACAGAAATATGTTCTCTAATAACAAATTCGTGCCATCCCCAGACCCCCACAAGTGTCAGTCTCTACCACTGTAGAAAAACTACGCTGCCGCTGTAGTTCGCGTAAGAGCAGGCCACAGACGTGGTGTTATGTATTGGCAAAATGACACACCCCCTCGGGCGGTATTGCTCAATTATAAACTAGGTCATTTTACACTTAATGCTGTTTGTCTGAAAGCTGTAATATATAAGACCATATACCACAAATTATATAGATAACGGTTGAATCTCGGGTGTTTCGGTGGTATTTGACCAATATACCATGGGCTGTACACCCTTTATGCGCCGTGCATGGTACGTGCTTATAGTACGACGCCCTGCTTTTTTTGATTGATTATTTATTAACTTTGTATAAGTTTGATGCTTTTTAAAATCTCAGTTGCAACTTATTTTCATATAGTAGCACGACTGCATTCATGTGACCGCCGTAAGCTTCAGCCTTCACAGAACTCTATTTTTAGCATGGTTTTCAATCATGCGTGACGAACATCATAACTTCACAATAATTCACACGTTCCTTACTTCTCCTTACTTACACATTTGAAAAACGAATGTTCTCCTTTGCAAATACATATGTATATATATATATTAACACACCCTCTACCAGACACAGATGTACCAATATTATTTTCTATTTTAAAATATGTGGAGTTTACCTTGTTTTGTTGCATTCCCTTCCTTCAAACCCCTCTATCTCAAGGACCACTTCTCACTTTTCTTTGAAATTCTTTCTATTCTGCCCCTTCTTCTTCGCTTGCTCCTCCCCTAAAACAGATGAGACCGGAGATGATGACATTCTCTCTGAATCCCGGCAACCAAAGGTGGTCTTGGAAGAGGAGAATGAAGTGCCTGTCAACGAGGAAATAGGTGAGACGGGCTGAGGAGGGAGAATCATTTGGTCCAACTACCTGTATATTTACTTTTACTGGAAGCTGGCAACCACAGCAAAAACGGAGAATAGGACTGTTAACCTGGTGCGTGACCAGCTGTATTTCATCAGTAAGGACCGGTAATACCAGGTATACATAACCTCAACAAACACTCGTTATTATTAGTTTCAAAAGAGCAGGGTTTATGCGTGTTAGGTTGTTGTGTTTTTTAACCATAAACTTTTGAACAACCTTTACCATCGTAGAACAACAGGTACATACTGGAATGTAGATTTTTTTTTTTAAATACACCAAGTTGAAATAGACATCAGGTCGCATATTTGGCTGACCTAATTGCCAGGTAAGATCTTTTCACCAAATTTCAGTCGCAGTAAGTCAAATGTCCCCATCAGACAAATCATTACAAGGGTTTATAGTTAGATTTTTGTGTAGGATACAATTATAATCTAGCCAAAAGAGCGGCTCTGCTGCACCTGGCCAGATGGTAAGAATTACTGAGTACAGACGTGAAGGGAGGTCTCACAAAATTGCTCTTTAGCGATTAATTGGCTGGTCAAACTAGATTTGGTTACTGCTTATTTCATGGTTGAGCGACCTGTACGGTGATGAGTGCAGTGGAGTAACATCTTAGAAATAACTTTTGTAATAATAATAATACATTATATTTATAAAGCACTTTTCAGGGACCCAAAGACGCTGTACAATATTGACATGGAACAGAAAACAAACAGAAACAAAAGAAATACTATGAGAAAACAACAAAGATTGAGAGTGTGGGATTTGACGAGGCTATATGGGTAGGCGATTTTGATCAGATGAGTCTTGATGTGTTTCTGGAAGATGGGGATAGTCTCAGAGTCACGGATGGTTTTGGGGAGAGAGTTCCAGAGCCAGAAGCAACCTTTGAGAATGCCCTTTGAGCTTGGATTTGGGGATTATGAGGTGGCCTGCAGTACTGGAACGGAGTGTGTGTGTTGGTTGATATGGAAGAAGAAGAAGGTCGGAGAGGTAGGCTGGGACAGTACTGTTTAGGGCTTTATATATCAGTAGGAGGATCTTGTAGTTGATGCGTTGGTAGACAGGAAGCCAGTGTAACTCACAGAGGATGGGGGTGATGGTGAATTTGTGTAAATTTAAGATATTAGCATATTCTTTTAAAAGTAAAGAGTAACTTTCCCCCATATTCCCATTTTCCCCAGAAAGCCAGGTTTTCTTGAAAAACAGGGACATTTTGAGATTTTGCACAGCTAATTATTGGTATTTTGGACTGGTGATGTAATGTCTCAGTGTGGGTGGATTCTTATTAGTCCAGCTGACTGCTTGTTTTCTGGTCTGTTACCCAAAAGACAACCCCCCCACCCCACCCCTTGATTGGGGCAAAATAAGCAGCGTCACACAAGGACCCTTCAGTGAAACACTGCTCCTGTGTTACACCTAACGCTAACCAAGAACAGCCGCAGTAGTGACGGCCCAGTTTCTTTGAAATTCTCTCTATCCTGAGGAAAACTCGGGAACTGTCAGGAGCCTGAAGGACATGCCGAAGATAGGGGGGAGGTAGGTACTGGAGTGCCTTAAAAGTAAAGAGAAGGACTTTAAAGGTGATTCTCTGTTCTATGGGGAGACAGTGACGTTTTTCAAGAGTGGGAGGGATATGGTCCCAGCGTTTAGAGTGGGTGAGGATCCTGGCGGCAGAGTTTTGTGCATAGAAAACTCTCTGGAGACACCAACCAGGACCCCATTACAGTAGTGGAGGCGTGAGGTGACCAATGCATGAATGAGGGTTTCGGCAGAGGTATCAGAGAGAGAATGGGGCAGAAGAGGATTTGGTGTGAAGGTAAATGTGTATGTCATCCACATAGGTTGGAAGTTCCGGATTATCTGACCCAGGGGGAGGAGATAGATAATGAACAGTGACGGGCCCAGACCCGAGCCCTGAGGGACCCCTTGGTTGACAGGCAGTTGACGGGACCTTGAACCCCCAAGGGCCACAACTTCCACCTATTGGACAGGTAAGATTTAAACCAGGCAAGGGGCAATCCAGTGATGCCAAGGGTAGACTCTAAGCGGTCCAGGAGAATAGAATGGGAGATGGTATCAAAGGCTGCAGACAGATCAAGCAGGATAAGGATGGAGATGTTATCATCGTCAACAGCAAGGAGAAGATCATTGACCACTTTGACCAGAGATCAAGGCAGACCCAGTGGGGATGGGGACTGCCTTGACCTTAAAAGAGGCACGATGGAGAATGGCAAGTCCCCCACCCCAACCCGAAAAGGATGATTTTCGAAGGTAGGTGTAGCCAGGTGGAATGGCCTGGTTAAAAGTCAAGAACTCGTCAGTTTGAAGACATGTTTCTCAGTCACAGGAAGTCCAGTTCCTAGTCCAGAATGACATCATTTATCAAATTAGATTTATTGTTCAGAGAACGGGTATTTAGAAAACAAAACTTTGCAGTATGGGAGGGGGGACTACTATTTCCAGCCTTCTTGAGTTGCTTGAGGTTACTCAAGTTAGCACCTAAGCCAATGCCGTCCTTGCGACATTGGGAGGTAGACCATAGAGCAGGGTAGGGTCATGATGGATGTGGTGGCGAGAGCCCCTATGACACTAGCTAACCCGGCATATAAGAGGGCAGCGGGAGGCTTAAGGCTAGTGCAGAACAGGTGGTAGAGGTTTGAGAGGGTATTCCTGAGAGTCACCATGACGCCATCCGCAGAGACTGATTAAAAGTCGCTAAATGACATCATCGCCTAATTTGCATAATTGGCCATGTGCATGTAATTGTGATGGACGCTGTAGGAGAGAGGAATGACATTGTGGGAGAGAAAGCAGCTTTACATGCTTCTCCACTGTGATCACATGCCAGCATGGAACAGTGTTCAGGGATAGGTAATGCCATGATGTCCTGTGATGGTAATTTTATCGATCAGAACTCTTTAAGAAGGAAGTACAGAGACGAAATACTCTAGGCACATTCTAACAGTTTATTAATATTTGCAAATATGAGAGACGCGTCAAACGCTTACATACATTATCATCCGAGAAGTCTCTAACTCCATACATGAACAATCCGTATTCATTACATAGAAAAGGGGTGTGGTAAGATGCTGCCATCTGTCTTGTCACATAAGAGTTTACCCAAAGGGCAGGCTGTCCCCCCCCCCCCCCCCCCCCCACATGGGTAACCTCATCAACTCTAGGAGCAGACTCACAGCACCTGGACAAACAACAGAGACAATAAAGGGTTATACAGATTTACGAGTACAAGGATGCTGGTCAAGGATGTCCCCCTTGGACAAATACCAGATCCCTCTCAGCATCTTTAACTAGTAACTCATTCATTCTCACATCCAAACAATGGGACTCAGTCCTTTAAACAGTAAGAATGCATCAGGTTTCAGAATTTCCACAACAGTCCTCAGCCTTTTTTGTCGAGTCAGTTCTTTTAACCATAAATGGCAGCTTGTTTTGGGTGGAACTGTCATAAGGCTTTGCCTTTTGAGTATGTGTTTGAGTTGTCATGTGTCTTTTTACCTCACTAAGTTTGGCATAGAAATCAGCCTTACAATACAGGCAGTATGCCCGTGTATCATCTCCAATAAACGGCTTCAACCAGCCTTTGAATTCAAGGTTTGATTCCCTCTCATTTCTGTATTTTTTTGTGTACAATTTAGACTGAGACATGATGAGCTAGCCAGCTTGATGCTTAGCTTATATCACAGAGAGGGACACACAGTGGATGAGGTGAGTAAGTGACAGACTGTGAGAGTCAAATGCAGTGATTTATTTTTGTGTAGTGATTTATTTTAGACAAAGAACATTTTACATTTTCATCCCACCCTGAAGGTAAGCCAGGGCGTGATCAGCCAGCGGCGGCTTCCCGCATTCGCGATTCATTTGCAGTCTCTGGATGCAGAGGGGTGAACATCTCCTGTTCTGATTGCAGCTGGGAGGGACTCGTGCGCGAGGACTGGGCTGCCCGAGAGTGTTTTGGGATGGGGGATGGGCCCACGGCAGCACCCGCTACTCATTGAGAGAAGTAAGAATGATATGTGCTTTCAGGTCAGAGTCTCCAAAAGTCAAATAATAACACAAGAAAAGGTCACTATATTTGTCGATGGTTGTTTTTTTCAAAAGAGTCCCTCAAGGGGTCTGAATAATCGCTAAATATAGCGACGAAGTAGCTATATATTGGTTAGACTGCACGAGGCACGCTCACACTGTCCACTAGCTAGAGCTATAAAGAGGTACTCTCTCATTCATTTCCAACGAGAGCCAGCTAATCACAGCGACAGTAGGCGGAGCTGCTCTCGGAGACAAAATCTCCCATATTCATGGGACCCGGAAATCATGGACGACACAAGGAATTGACGTGAGCTGTCGTCATCATTGAAAAATCTGCCCGTCTAAGTCTTATGCTCACATTGCTTCTGTATATTTTAGTTAATGGAGAGTCTAATATACTGGAAAAAGGTTGTTCTTTCTCAGCTCTCAAAGAATATGTTGGACAACTTTCAGTCAGGTTTCAGAGAACACCATAGCACAGAAGCAGCACTTCTTAAGGTACTGACTGATTTGTTGCTGTTCGGTGACTCTGGAAATTGTGCTGTGTGTGTTTTACTCTTGCTTGACATTAGTGCAGCTTTCGATACTGTTGATCATGTCATCCTCCTGGATCGTCTCCAGGAAGGGGTTGGTATCCAGGGTGTGGCTCTACACTGGTTCAATTCTAATTTGAAAGATAGAACCTTTTCGGTTAAAATTGAAAACATTTACTCATCTTCGTTAGTCCACAAATGTGCACCCCCTTGCAAAAAATGTAGGAGTTATCTTTGATTCAGCCTTAAAATTTGAAAAACAAATGAATTATGTTGTCAAATGTAGCTTTTTTCATCTGATGACTATTACAAAATTAAAATCCTTCCTCTCGTTTATGGCCTTATATAATCTCGAACTGATCGTTGCAATTCTTTGAACTCTGGAATTTGTCCCTCATCATCATTACACTTGCAGCTTGTCCAGAACGCGGCTGCTAGATTGTTGACTGGTACCAGGAAGAGGGACCATATCTCCCCGACTGTGAGGGTGAGGTGACGGACGGCTCCGTCATCTCCCGCTTTTCCCGGTTTCCCATTTGTTCATGAACTCACCCCGGACTCCTTCATTTGTTTTGTCTCCAATTGTCACCCACACCAGGTCCCAATTAAGTCATCAGTATGTGTTTAAATGTTTCTCCTCTGCTCCCCTCACTTGTCGGTTATTGTTGCTTGTCGCTGTATGTTGCCCGTCAGTGGTGAGTGGCGTTTAGGTAAAGCCTTTTTTTTCGTTCAGTTTGTTTGAAGTACTCTGTGCTCATTTCTATTAAATATTACATATTAGATAATCAAATCAGTTACTTTTAACCATTCCACATTCTTGGATGAAAACAAAAGGTGATGATGCCTTATCGGTTGTGGCCCCTAGACTGTGGAATAAACTGCCCGTTATTATCAGGTCACCCCCCACCACTGAGACATTTAAGTTTCGTCTTAAAACTCCTTGGTTTGAGTCAGTTAAGGGATGTTTGTGCTTAACTGTCTTCTTGTTTCTTTTTATTTATTGTTTTATGTTTCGATTAATTATATAACTTTGCACAGCTCGTCCATCACCTGGGCTGAAGTCACAGAGGTGGTCAAGAAACTCCTCGGTGGCAAGGCACCGGGGGTGGATGAGATCCGCCCTGAGTACCTCAAGCCTCTGGATGTTGTGGGGCTGTCTTGGTTGACACGCCTGTGCAACATCGCGTGGCGGTCGGGGACAGTGCCTCTGGGATGGCAGACCGGGGTGGTGGTCCCTATTTTTAAGAAGGGGGACCGAAGGGTGTGTTCCAACTATAGGGGGATCACACTTCTTAGCCTCCCCGGGAAAGTCTATGCCAGGGTTCTGGAGAGAAGAATACGGCCGATAGTAGAACCTCGGATTCAGGAGGAACAGTGTGGTTTTCATCCGGGCCGTGGAACACTGGACCAGCTCTATACCCTCTACGGGGTGTTGGAAGGTTCATGGGAGTTTGCCCAACCAATCCACATGTGTTTTGTGGATTTGGAGAAGGCATTAGACTGTGTCCCTCGCGGCATCTTGTGGAGGGGAATATGGGGTCCTGGGTCCTTTGCTAAGGGCTGTCAGGTCCCTGTACAACCGAAGCAGGAGCTTGGTCCGCATTGCCGGCAGTAAGTCAGACTTGTTCCCAGTGCATGTTGGACTCCGGCAGGGCTGCCCTTTGTCACCGGTTCTGTTCGTAATTTTTATGGACAGAATTTCTAGGCGCAGCCAGGGGCCGGAGGGTGTCAGGTTTGGGGACCACACAATTTCGTCTCTGCTCTTTGCAGATGATGTTGTCATGTTGGCCCCTTCTAACCAGGACCTTCAGCATGCGCTGGGACGGTTTGCAGCCGAGTGTGAAGCGGTGGGGATGAAAATCAGTACCTCCAAATCCGAGGCCATGGTCCTCAGTCGGAAAAGGGTGGCTTGCCCACTTCAGGTTGGTGGAGAGTGCCTGCCTCAAGTGGAGGAGTTTAAGTATCTAGGGGTCTTGTTCACGAGTGAGGGAAGGATGGAACGGGAGATTGACAGACGGATCAGTGCAGCTTCTGCAGTAATGCAGTCGATGTATCGGTCTGTCGTGGTGAAGAAAGAGCTGAGCCGCAAGGCGAAGCTCTCGATTTACCAGTCAATCTACGTTCCTACTCTCACCTATGGTCATGAGCTTTGGGTCATGACCGAAAGGACAAGATCCCGGATACAGGCGGCCGAAATGAGCTTTCTCCGCAGGGTGGCCGGGCGATCCCTTAGAGATAGGGTGAGAAGCTCGGTCACCCGGGAGGAGCTCAGAGTAGAGCCGCTGCTCCTCCACATCGAGAGGGGTCAGCTGAGGTGGCTTGGGCATCTTTTTCGGATGCCTCAGGAACGCCTTCCTGGGAAGGTGTTCCGGTCCCGTCCCACCAGGAGGAGACCCCGGGGAAGACCTAGGACACGCTGGAGGGACTATGTCTCCCGGCTGGCCTGGGAACGACCTCGGTGTCCCCCCGGAAGAGCTGGAGGAAGTGTCTGGGGAGAGAGAAGTCTGGGCATCCCTGCTTAGACTGCTGCCCCCACGACCCGGCCCCGGATAAGCGGAAGAAGATGGTATGGTATGGTACAAACTTTTTCCCAAAAACCCAAGAACATCCTAATACTACGTTGACAGAAGAACATTTTTATATCATATTTATAATACAAACAATGTATTACAGTTTAATACATCACATATAGCGATGTAATCCCTATAGTCTTTACACATTAGCCTTTCTAAGATGCAAGGTCAATGTCGTTGCCTGGTAACAAGTTGGCTGTGGTCCCCATAGCAACCCAAACAAAACACAGAAAGCTTCAAGAAGGTGGCTACATACAATATGCATTAAAACCGGACAATTACAGCGATTACGTTTTCATTCATATTTATGCAACGGACAGAGTGCTGCATCCGCGGATCCACGGATTGAGACCTGGATGGGTTTATAAGGAGAGGAAGATCTATTCGTGGTCTTAAGAGAACGGAGACACAGTTTGTTCTGTCCTCAATCTTTCTCTCTCACTCTGAACTCCCCACAAAAATGCAGATACATATTATATGCAGAGACACAACATTGTTCAGAAAGAATGCAAGACATTTAATCAATTTTCACAGTTTTTATGCCATTTACAAGCACAAAAGGCTTAGCTTTACTTAGCTTAGCATAGTTCTCATCTGGTTTGTTATAACTGTATACATTTAGTTGTAATCCAACACTACTCACAACATAAAAGGAAAATAGAGCTTTTTTTGGTTGACATTTATACTAGCAATAACAATTAGACCCAATCTGTTAGCTGTTTTCACAGCAAAACATTAAGAGGTTATCATCAACAGGTTTAGAACTGGTTACTAAAGACTAGCTGTCATCTGTATGAGCTTGTTCTTTTTAGCATGCCTTTGATTGGTAATGGCGACATGAATATACAGTGTTTTACACATAGCAGCAATAATCTAAATTTAGGCATATTTTCATAGCAGGCAATTAGGAGATTCAGGGTCTTTCCCTACACATTTCCACTGCATTGTGACATTGTCCTCTTTACCGCAAACACGGCAACGGCATTATGATGCCATCATTTGCATGGCAAAGTAGAATGGCCATCAAATGATGCTACCAGATGTAGCTATTAATATGCCGTGATTGACTGGGATTTGTGAGTATGTTCTATTGATTCTAAATCTATTGATCTAAAAACACCTGGATGGGTCTTTATTTTTAAGCTTTCCAGATGACTTGATGACAGCATAATCTGATACATATTTATGCTGTCGATGAGGTGTCCCGTGTTTCTATGGTTGGTGCAACGCGCAGGATAATGTAGTCCGTCTGGAACATTACATTTCACATGAATCAGTGTTGGGCTGGCGGGCAGAACGCGACCCCTCGGATCAGATTAGTAGGCCCCTGAAGGGTTCACTGAAGAGGGCGGAGACTAGAAGACACGCCCATAACGGCAGAGTAAGGGTGAGGGAGGGCGGGACGGAGGAACGGACGATGGAGTACAGACAGACGCCGACATTCATGGCGTTGTCCACCGCCACCAGCTCCACCTTCGGAGAGCAGCAGGAGGCGTTGAAATACGCTGCGACAAACATCTGCTTCAGGTCGGTGTGGGTGAGGCTGCCGACGCCCTGGCGGCTTTTGAGGGTGGCGATGCCTGTGCCGTTGACGCCGTCGGTCAGGTTAGCAGAGAGCTGCCAGAAGGAGGCGTTGCAGAACACTGGGTCGGCCGGACAGTCAACCGTGGAAACGTTGACCACCTCACACTGAGGAGGAGTGAAATCTGTCACCTGGAGTGAGAGAGAGAACGAGAGAGAAAGAGGAAAGAGAATTACATCATGTTTTATAGCTGCAGTATGACTTCCATGCTGCTCAATATATACTAAAAATAAAATACTGCATCTGTAGACACTTATGTTTTCTAAATCTCTTGTTACCTTGGTGACGACAGAGAGGCGCAGGACCACGTAGTTGGAGTCAACAGATCCCGGGGCCACGGCCTCGATGGTCAGGGTGATGTCCGTCCCTGACTCAGTGTTGGCGGGCGCTGTGATGGTCAGATTAGCGGTGGCGTTTCCTCCGGTCCCCACCATGACGCTGTTGAAGTTAGCATTTAGCAACATGTTGGAGTGAACAAATGAAATCAGAAGAGAACAATATCTACCATTGTTGACTCATGTCATGTAGAGTAGAGAATGAACTTGTTTTGATCAATAGGCTTAGATAATCTGGTCCAAGATCTGTTCAATCACCAACTCTTCTGGTCAACAGGTCACCTGAATGAAACAGATCTGGGATCAGGCCAACTGGGGTCTTTATATTCCTCACATGATTCCTACCTGGTGGGGTAGTTCATAGTGAAGTCTTTGTCATTCCTGGCATTGATTTTGTAAGAGCCTCCTGTGCTGTTTGTCATGACAACGAATGGAAGAGTGAAGGCCTTACCAGGCTCCATGGTTCTGTCCACCACAGCCTGTGAGGAGGAGAGGACAAGGAGAAGAAGAATTGTTGAGGAGTGGGAAAAACGCTTCACGAAGATGAAAATGTGCAAATTATTCATGTTGTTGGCCAATTTACAAAAACTGAAACATTTATGTAGCGTTCATTGTCTATTCTTCTATTAGTTATTGTTATTGTCTATATCCCAATATGGCCTACTTCAGTATTTAACATCACATCAGTGTAAACAGGAAGTGTGTCATCTTCACGTACCCTGATGGTGACACTGGAAACGGACATCTGAGTGGTGGACTGTCTCTGGAACAAAGTGGTGGACACCAGGTCAGTCCCATTCACTAGAACCACGAATTCGCCAGCAGGGACCTTGGTTACAGTAACCAGGAAGTCTCCATTGCCCACATCTTCCAAGGTCCCACCAATGACCTCTGATCCTGACACTGTCACCAAGACAACATCAGACACCTTTACCGAGGCTGGTCCCTTCTTGCCCAACACTGACACCAACAGAATTGCAGGAACACCTGGAAGGAGGAGGAGGAGGAGAGGGGAATAAGGAAGGATGAACTGGAGGATAAAAGTCTGGCTGTGTAGACCCGTGGTTCAATTTCCTTTCTAGAAAGACTTCTTTTAAACAATGTTGTTGTTTTTACCTGATTCTGGACGTCCAGATATCGGGGCATATCCTGGATGTGGTCCTCCAAAGGATTCCACAAAATCATAAATAAAGGCAATGGTACTCTGACCTAGAGGGACAAACACACACGAAAACACACCGACACAGACACACATAAACAAGCTCAAGACTGGTTTTCTTTCTAAATGACTTTGCCAAACCTGCGTGCCAATCTTATATTACAATATTTACAGTTACAGTATTTTAAACACCATCTGCAGAAATGTTTCATGGCTGTCCTCTAGAGTTCACAATCACCACTAGAGAGCGGCCATAACTCACCCGTGATCTTCAGTGTGTAGGGCTGGTTGGAGTTCATGTTGATTTCCCATAATCCTGTCTGTTTGTTGGAGGCCAGGCGTATCCGGTAGAGGTTGCCCACTTTCTGGACGGTCCCCAGTTTCCCGCTGGCCTCGGTCTCTGTCTGAGTGACGCCTAGTAGAGTGGAGGAGGGAGAATCAGGGTAATCACAGGTTGACAAGGTACAGCACAAGTTCTCACCAGAGGGTGATTTCTAAAAGCTAGCCAGCCTCAGCTCCATATCCCAGCTGGAAATATATGTGTTCTGTATTTCCACTTTCTAACTTCATTCTACTCCATGAGGAGAACCTGTAACTGAGAACTGACCATGGATCAGTGTTTAGGGGTTGGACGTCCTTACCTGCCGGGTTCTTGAGGGTGAAGGCGAGGGTATTTCCAGTGATGTAGATGGTGATGTTGGTCAGAGACTCATCCAGCTGGAAGGAGAACGTCTCAGGTTTGCCCGGGTTCCTTGCTCGCTGTAGCACTGTCACCTACGGAATAGAAAAAGAAAAAGAGAGAATTTGAAAGAATAGGGCATGTGTTGTTCAGTATGTTGTTGAGTAGTTTTATTATTGATTGTAGCATTTTATTGCAATATGTAGTTTTTTGTAATGTGTACTTTTTTTATGAAATGTTTCCTTGACTGGAGTCCCCAAAAAGACTGTAAAACAGCTGCAGCTCATTCAGAATGCTGCTGCTAGAATGTTAACCAGGACCAAGAGAACAGAGCACATCACTCCAGTTCTTAAATGCTCTGGCTTCCATTCAGTTACAGAATAGATTTTGAAATAGTGCTTTTAGTTTATAAATCTCTGAATGGTTTAGGCCCCGAATACATTTCTGATATGTTGTATAAACCAAGCAGGGCTCTTAGATCCATGAACTCAGGTCAGCTAGTAGAGCCCAGAGTCCAAACTAAACATGGAGAAGCTGCGTTTAGCAGTTCTGCTGTACACAACTGGAATACACTACCAGAAGATCTAGATGTGCCCCAAACGTATCAACTTTTTAATCCAGGTTAGAAACACTTTTCACACGCCTATGACTGAGTGCTTTCACTTAACCACACTGTTAGCCTTACAGCTTTTATAGCTTCCTCATGGAATCTACTACGGAATCTACCAGCTATGTTTTAATTTAGTTTGTATTGTGTTTCTATTTTCTTATGCTATGTTTTTATTATTATGATGTTTTATTGGTTTCCTTCTAGTATTTGTTTTTATTGTAATGTTTTTTTATCTTTTTCTTTTTCTTTGTAAAACAAGCTGAATTGCTACTATGTATGAATTGTGCTATATAAATAAACATATGTGACTTTCAAAATTAAACATTGCAAATTTGGCTTACATTATATTTTGAAAATCATTACTGACACAATAAGTAGTATTACAGCCAAATTATGATGAGAGGCAGTTCATTTTGAGGGGGGTGGGGCTTGAGTACCTTTGACGTTTATTTTCATGTTCACGTTTTTCTTTACACAGTGAATCAACCTGACATCTAGGTCTCTTTTGCAGTTGTGCCTTGTATTACAGCAATAACAGAAATACGCACAAAATACATTAACATAAAACACCAGTCAGCAAACACAATTTAACCGGGAAAAAAAGGTAATTATAGCTTCATAATCAAGGTTTTACTTCAAATGTAAACAATTAGTTGTTGTTTTGAATGATCTCACTTCAACCACTGATCCAAAACAAAATGGCCGACTGACTCACCAGAGCAGAGGTGGATGAGTCAGCAATAATACCAGTGGCCTGAGGCAAGTTGGCCTTGCTGACCCGAATAGCCTGACCTCCAGACGCCAGGGCCAGATCCCTGTAGATGTCAAACATATCAACTGAACGCCTCCTCCTCCTGCGGCTAGCTCCGCCATCAGTTATGAAGAAAGACACCTGGGGAGACAGAGAGACCGTCAATTAGGTTGAAAAACCTGACAAAAAACGGATTCTTTGGAAGTGAATACAAGGCATGGGTTTCTCACAGAAATGTTGGTTGTCTCTGAACTGAAAGAACTGGACTTGGTCCTTCTGAACAGGAAGTGTTCATATAATTACTCACCGTTGACTTGGTGCTTCTGATCAGGGCGCTGATGGTGTCCTTTAGTGAAATGTCCTTCGCAGCAGCATCAGTGAAAACGTAGATGTGGGATGATGCTGGGGCACCGGTCAGCGCCAACTGGAGAAGGGAGTTTGAGATTAAGGTATTTTAATCAGGCGCACTACATACAAAAAAGGGGGGAAAAAATTTGTAATCCTAATTGGAAGACAGCCATGTCAGTCACTGTACCTGCAGTCCTGATAGGCACATCTCTGGTGGGTCTCCACCTCCATCGGCGGTGAGTTTAGCAATCTCCGCTTTCATGACGTTAGGGTCTGTCGTTCTTATCAAGGGTCCGAATTCTACATGCAAACACATTTTAAATACTTCATTTCATTCAGAAGATTGCATTACATTGTAAGGGATTCATCAGTTTGAAAGTTATTAGTGCACAGATTCTAAGGGATGAATAAATAGAGTGGTATCTAGCCAGCTGCCTTACTCCGCCCATAGAAAGTCCAGCAATATGTTAGCCAGACTGACAAAATATCAAAGCTGTGTCATGAAGAGCATGAACAGCTTTCTTCTATACAGAAACACAAATAAAAGATATACACGTAAATACAAAACGCTGTTTCCATTCAAAGTCCTATTTCCCTTATCCTGTTAACCCCAACTGGAAAATGTGTTCCTTGAGAGGTCGGTGAAAAGTCTCCCACAATGTCACATTCGGCATTTTTGCAGAAATATCACTGGGCTGGATTCAAACCCCTGCTGAGGATTCAAACCCCTGCTGAGGATTCAAACCCATGCTGAGGACCTCCGGTCCAGCCAAACCCGTAACCTCACAGAAGTGTCAGGAAGCTGAGGAGAACACGCTAAACCCAGCCTTACCCGGGTCGTTGAAGGGCACCAGGATGTACTGGGAGGGCTCGTCCTGTGTTCCCTTCTTGCTGTCGATGATCTCGTTGACCATTCGCTTGGCTTCAGCTATGTCGTTACTCATGCTCCCGGTGGTGTCAATCACAAAAACCACAACTGAGGAACGTGCTACGCCCATAAGGCTGGGGAGGAGAGAGAGAGAGAGAGAGAAAAAGACAGTAGGAGTAAGTAGCTTCCACAGGTAATGTATGGGGAATGTTTGGGTAATGTATGCATTTGAAGCAGTATGTGGCTATTGTTTGGTGGAAAAGGGTTTACTATCAAGAATTTCACAACAAAATAATCTAGAGCCTCGAGTTTTCTTCAAAATGTCTCAGAAAACGTATAGGAATGTAAATGAGCCGATAGTCAAGGTCTATCTATCTCTCTACTTGTCTTTACAGTTGATAGTCCTGGACTTATCCCCTTTCCCTCTACTTGTCTTTACAGTTGATAGTCCTTAACTTACCCCCTCCTCCTCTCTGTACAGTAGATGGTCCTTGACTCATCCCACCCTCCCTGTACTGTAGATAGTCCTTGACTCATCCCCTCCTCCTCTCTGTACAGTAGATGGTCCTTGACTCATCCCACCCTCCCTGTACTGTAGATAGTCCTTGACTCATCCCTCCCTCTCTGTACTGTAGATAGTCCTTGACTAATCCCTCCCTCTCTGTACCGTAGAAAGTCCTTGTCACCGGCGGCACCCCGGATGTCGTCCAACAGCTGCAGGCTGGCGGTGGTAGCCAAGGTAACGGCGGTGTTGTGCAGGGCCTCATTGTCGGGGCGACGCTCATCCTTGCTGATGCCCCCACGAGGAGACGTCAAGCTGGTCAGGTCTTCAACACCTCCATGACTACACTTCCCTAGTGGAGAGATGGGATGATGGCTTTCAAAAAGAGACAGTGTGTAGTGTATATTAGCAGGGTAGCGAGTGTGTTTTTTGTGTGTCGGTTTTATCGTCCAGGTGTTGACAGAAAGACCGGTCCAATCTTGAAAACATTCGACCAGTCCTGACTTAAAAAATCTGATTTATCAGACAAGCTATGTTTGTGTATTTGTGTGTTTTCATGTGAAGTCCTTACAAGCATAGGCGCCGATACCGTGGGTGCTCCGGGGCCTCGAGCACCCACGGAAAATAGCGAGCACCCACGAAAATATATATATATATAAATGGCGTGCGCCTGTAAGCACCCACGAAGGAAAACATAAATCGGCGCCTGTGCTTACAAGGGTAATAAAACATGAGGAATCTGTCCTCATTTAGACCTTTCACAAGGACAAATTCTATTTCCAGTTCAGGGGTTTACCATCAAACAACTGGGGTTCAGTATAATTGAGGTTAATTTTCAAATGTAGGCATTATGCTAAGCAAATTTTAGGGTCGGGCCATAGGGCTAGTTTATGTTTTGGTTTGAATGTTACAAAATTGAGGTTTGGTTTAGGCTTGGGTTAGGCTTGGGTTTAGGGAACATGGATTTTCTTGTATTCTGATCCCCACAATGTAAATACAAAGCTGTGTGTGCGTACCATTAGGCTTAAATTTGGAGGTGATCCCCATGTATCCTGACGTGAGAATCTTCTTTCTGAGGATGTCAGGTAAGAGGGAGTTGGGACAGAACCCACCATTGGTGCAGTCCTTACAGGTTGGAGTTTTGAAATCTACACAAACAAAACACAACGTTCAAATGTGAACAAGACCGAAAAACCTCAAACTTGCACAGTTAAGAGAAAGGAAGTGGTTTGGAACTTATGCACAGCACTGTACACACACACATACACTCTGTCTCCTAAAGTATTCCTGCGAATGTTATATCCCTTAATTCATCATCATCAATCTGCATCATTATTCTCATCCCAATGTTGTGTGTGTGTGTTACATCCACGTGTGTGTGTGTGTGTGTGATGTGTGTGTCCCTCCGTGTCTGTGTGTCAACAGCTTTGTCACTTCTTCATCTGTTTTTGTTCTTTGCCATCCGTCCACACACACACACAGATTGGCATGTCTTACCCGCTAGGTTTTCCAGTGGGAGGTCGGGGCGTAATAAGTTGATATATGGTTGGGTGTAGCCCAGATCTACCCAGTTACTGTGGCTGTAGAAGTCCTGGGAAACACATTGGTTTATCACACACTGCGATTAACACAGTACACCCAGTATCAATACATTTCTCCTGCTATCTTCTCATTCTGTGCCATTCTTCCTTACATTTGAATTGTTAACGGACACTCTGACCCAGAACGACTTACGTCAGCAGTTAAAGGTAAGTGCCTTGATCATGGGCACAATGACATATTTTCTACTTTTAAGTTTGGGGTTTCTGACCCGTGGCTTTTAATCATTACACTGCCACCTCATCTTCCCTTTCTCTCCCTCTTCTCTCTGTCTCTCCCCCCTTCTCTCCCTCCCTCCCTCCCTCCCCTTCCTTACCTGGAGTGTATGCAACACCCTCCCCAGAGTCTCTCTGGCAGCGTGGAAGTTCTCAGCGCGTACATTAGCCTTGATGCTGGCCACCCCACTGGTGATCAGGCTCCGGCCCCGAGCGAACAGCTCTGAGTTGAAGTGATGCTGTGGGCTGTTGTGAGAAGGATTCAAATAAGTTGGTTCAGCACGAGTCATTTCAATGCAATTCTTCAATTTCACATTAAGAACCTCCTCGTGCGTAAATTCATCGCCGACCTGTCCACAAAGTCTCGGTCCACTAGGGGGTGCTGTTCATTAATGTCATTCAGGGCAGATTTGAACTTAGCGGCCGACACTTCCCCGATAGCACTGGGACCCAGACAGGCGTGGACAAGTTCCTCAGCTGAGTTACCCTGAAGGGAGAGGTTGATAGTCAAGCAGGAAAGACGGAAAAGTAAATAACCCCCCCTACCCACCCTCAGAGACACACACACTGTTCCCCCCACACCCGCACTTACCGTGAGGATGAAGTCTTGTCCCTCTAACTGAGCGATGGCCCGGCACACCTCGGTGACCTTCTGTAGCACTGCTGATTGTGTCATGCTGACATGAGACGAGGCTCCGCCCCCGGTGGGTACAAACGCCCAGGCTCCTCCTGATAGGACCAGGGCCAGAAGGGACACGCCTACAATCGGTGACATCATCTGTGGGGTTGTGGGGGTGCGTGTCGGGGGAGGGTTGAGAGGGGTTTGGGGTAAAAGACAACATCATCAACATCAGTGTCATCTGCTTGTTGAATTATGTGATAACTTGGGAGACTGGAGGGTTGGTGGAATCCCTCGTTTACTGCTAGTCAGATACTTTGTATGCTTTGTAAATATTTAATAAATACAATGTTTTTTTAAATATACTTTGTTGTCATCCAACATTTTAAGCATGTGTTTCTATGTTTATTCTCTAATTGTATTCGACCTCAGTCAGAATAACTATGTATCTTTCAACACTCAGCCGCAACATAACGTTATGTTGTCTCCCTTCTGATGTGAAACATCTGCTTTCTGATGTAAAATGACTCATGGATTCGTGACTGTGAAATTGCTAGTTGGAATTAGGAAACCCAGAACATTTCGACTTGCTAATTGGTTGAATGCGGCATGTGATTAACTAGAACCAGGTGGCAAGTTGAGGAGTTTCCTACAACTGACTAGGACATGAACATGGCCTTGGGACAAGGACTGTACCTATTCACAGTCTATTCAGCTGAGAGCTGACTGGGAGCTACAGCTCCGGAAAGAGTTAACGGACCACGGCACCTTTTCCATTCCTTCCCAAAAATGTCGAAAAGGATGGTTTTGAGTGTGGGTACAAATTAAGAGACCACTGCAAATTGAACGCTTCTGTTCCTTACTCAAAACTTTCCTTTTCAACTTTTTTGGAAAGGAAAGAAAAAGATGCAGGGGTCTCTTAATTTTTCCCGGAGCTGTATATGTATATAAGCCGGGATTGTTTTTACGGAGCGTTGATCCTGCTGATCTCGAGAATCCGTCCGTGTATCCTGTCATAAGAACCAAAACATGCATGAGACTGACCTTCATTTCCTCCTCATTTCAGTGACAATGGATGTATAGTCAAATATAGCACTTTCCCAACAGCAAAAGGTAAAAATAAAATGTACAGACCAGATTATTAACTATTTTGCTTTTATTTTGAAAAATACAAATCAGAGTGCTGCTAGTATAATATCCTGCTGCTAGAAGAACGGCAATGAAGCCTCGAATGGCCATAACTATTCAAAACCACTGAAGTGGAAAAAAACATCTCCCTCAAAGTCAGTAAAACAAACAAGCTGTCCATTACGCATCGACAGAGTTGAAGTTGAGAGGACAGAGGGCTTTATTTCCTAGGGGTCCAAACCACTAATAAACTAACAAGGTCCACACACAGGCAGTTGTGAAGCGAACATTTAGCGCCTCTTCCCCTTTAGGAGGCTGACAGAATGGGACATGTGCTCCTAAATACACCAACAATTCTCTACTTGACCCATTGAGATCATAATTATTGACCAGGTGCATGACTGCTTGGTATGGCTTTGGAGGGTAATGCAAAAGTCCCATTTCTTTATAACAACTAGACATCTTGGGGGCTTTGTGGTCTCTGACCAGTTTGTAGTCCATGACCTAGCACCTCTGGCTAACCTCGACCCAGGCTTGAAATGCCAATGAACCGACTTCTGTGCTAATAGCCACCCAAACACCCAAACGCAGCACCCAAACAATCGCTAAAATTTGTACCATTTGCAGCAAAACGACAGAGGCACCTAGCACTAACGAAAACTCATCAACAACCTTGTATTTAATGAAGGGAATCTAAGTGAAGCAATAACACTTGTGTACTCAATGCACACTGTTAAATCCTAGTAACCGCAATGACCAAACACTTCCCGTTGTGATTAATCAGCTTGTCACATCGCCATTGCAGGATATTGCTTCACAACTCCAAGCAGAACTGCTTTGACTCAGCATTTGTACTCCACTGGCTTGTTGAAACGGCTACAGCTCACTCCCCCTCAGGCCAGGCGCTGGAACAGCAGAGACACACAACACAAACGGCACGAGTTTCCCCATCACACTGCGCTTAATTCGTTCCAAGTTCAACTGTGGGCCCGACGTGATTGTCTTTTCAGCCTGGCGTAATCATCGGACCAGGTTAATATTTAGGCTACAGTGTTTTAGAATTGGCACATTCTGGTGAAAAATGCATCGAAATTCAACATTTTAGCAATGAGATGTTGAAAAATGTTCCCCCAAAAGCGGAGTTGGAATTTACAGCTAACTAAGATCAAAAAAGAAAACGATAAAACGAGTGCTAACTCTTGCCAGAAGGGGAAGCATTTTAGTTTTTTGGGGGGGAAGACAAATACCCGTCACACCCATTCCCCCAAAGGGATTCCAGGACCTTCCAGGGCCAGTAAGCAGCAGGGACCAGCCACGCCCTGCGAAGCCACACCCCTGCGAAGCCACACCCCTTCGAGACCTCGTCTGGGGAGGTATATACACGCTAACCAGAAGCTGCTCAGCGGTAGAGGAGTCGGAAGAGGCAGAAAAGAAGGCTGTTCACTTGGGGACAGAGGTGGAGGCAGCAGAGGGCAACACCACGCCCTGCTGAAGAAGGGTGGAGCAGCCTCCAAAAGTAGGTCCTCCTGAACCTGTTCCTCCCAAACCCCCACCGGGAGGCCACCGCCAGGACGCAGCCCCAACACAGCGGTTGGGTTTTCGATAAAGGATTTCTCCCTCACCTCCTCCCCTCACCCTTTGAGTTATGTTAATAAACTCCCTCCAGGGCCCTGAATACCTCTGTGTCCTTCCCTGTTACAAAATGAATCAACGCAGTCATTGATAATGCAACATATAGCCTGACACGTCTCTCAGGAGCTATGCTTTCTTTAAATCTTCACAACCTGCAAGTAAAACTTGGTAAACGGCACAGATGTAATAATGTTTTCTCCAAAACAAAAAAGTATTAAATATTTATGAAACTATTATTGAATATTTTATGATTATTAATGACTGAATATAAAATCTATTGTAATGTCTTTTTTTTTATCTGGGTGGAAGTATGTCACAAAAACGTCTACAATGGGCGTACAGAAATATGTTCTCTAATAACAAATTCGTGCCATCCCCAGACCCCCACAAGTGTCAGTCCCTACCACTGTAGAAAAACTACGCTGCCGCTGTAGTTCGCGTAAGAGCAGGCCACAGACGTGGTGTTATGTATTGGCAAAATGACACACCCCCTCGGGCGGTATTGTTCAATTATAAACGAGGTCGTTTTACACTTAATGCTAATTGTCTGAAAGCTGTAATATATAAGACCATATACCACAAATTATATAGATAACGGTTGAATCTCGGGTGTTTCGGTGGTATTTGACCAATATACCATGGGCTGTACACCCGTTATGCCCCGTGTATACGTGCTTATAGTAACACGCCCTGCTTTTTTTTATTGATTATTTATTAACTTTGTATAAGTTTGATGCTTTTTAAAATCTCAGTTGCAACTTATTTTCATATAGTAGCACGACTGCATTCATGTGACCACCGTAAGCTTCAGCCTTCACAGAACTCTATTTTTAGCATGGTTTTCAATCATGCGTGACGAACATCACAACTTCACAATAATTCGATCATTCACACGTTCCTTACTTCTCCTTACTTACACATTTGAAAAACGAATGTTCTCCTTTGCAAATACATATATATTAACACACCCTCTTCCAGACACAGATGTACCAATATTTTTTTCTATTTTAAAATATGTGGAGCTTACCTTGTTTTGTTGCTTTCCCTTCCTACAAACCCCTCTGTCTCAAGGACCACTTCTCACTTTTCTTTGAAATTCTTTCTATTCTGCCCCTTCTTCTTCGCTTGCTCCTCCCCTTACGCAGATGAGACCGGAGATGATGAGAATCTCTCTGAAACCCGGCAACCAAAGGTAGTCTTGGAGGAGGAGAATGAAATGCCTGTCAACGAGGAAGTAGGTGAGACGGGCTGAGGAGGGAGAATCATTTGGTCCAGCTACCTGTATATTTACTTTTACTGGAAGCTGGCAACCACAGCAAAAAAGGGAGAATAGGACTGTTAACTTGGTGCGTGACCAGCTGTATTTCATCGTCAGTAACGACCGGTAATACCAGGTATACATAACCTCAATAAACACTCGTTATTATTAGTTTCAAAAGATCAGGGTTTATGTTAGGTTGTTGTGTTTTTTAACCATAAACTTTTGAACAACTTTTACCATCGTAGAACAACAGGTACATACTGGAATGTAGATTTTCTTTTAAATACACCAAGTTGAAATATACATCAGGTCGCATATTTGGCTGACCTAATTGCCAGGTAAGATCTTTTCACCAAATTTCAGTCGCAGTAAGTCAAATGTCCCCATCAGACAAATCATTACAAAGGTTTATAGTTAGATTTTTGTGTAGGATATAATTATAATCTAGCCAAAAGAGCAGTGTGATTGGGCTCTGCTGCACCTGGCCAGATGGGAAGGATTACTGAGTACAGAAGTGAAGGGAGGTAATTGGCTGGTCAAACTATATTTGGTTACTGCTTATTTCATGGTTGAGCGACCTGTACGGTGATGAGTTCAGTGTGTTACGGAGATTAAAAAGGGGATGATTGGATGAATTAATAGCCGTAAAACAGAAAGGAGTAACATCTTAGAAATAACTTTAGTAATAATAATAATACATTATATTTACAAAGCGCTTTTCAGTGACCCAAAGACGCTGTACAATATTGACATGGAACAGAAAACAAACAGAAACAAAAGAAATACTACGAGAGAGTGTGGGCTTTGGCGAGATTATGGGGAGGCGATTTTGAACAGATGAGTCTTGTTGTGTTTCTGGAAGATGGGGATGGTCTCAGAGTCACGGATGGTTTTGGGGAGAGAGGTCCAGAGCCTAGGAGCAACCCTTGAGAATGCCCTGTCGCCAAAGCCTTGGAGCTTGGATTTGGGGATTATGAGGTGCAGTGCCTGCAGTACTGGAACGGAGTGTGTGTGTTGGTTGATATGGAAGAAGAAGAAGGTCGGAGAGGTAGGCTGGGACAGTACTGTTTAGGGCTTTATATATCAGTAGCAGGATCTTGTAGTCAATGCGTTGGGAGACAGGAAGCCAGTGTAACTCACAGAGGATGGGGGTGATAGTGAATTTGTGTAAATTTAAGACATTAGCATATTATTTTAAAAGTAAAGAGTAACTTTCCCCCATATTCCCATTTTCCCCAGAAAGCCAGGTTTTCTTGAAAAACAGGGACATTTTGAGATTTTGCACAGCTAATTGTTGGTATTTTGGACTGGTGATGTAATGTCTCAGTGTGGGTGGATTCTTATTAGTCCAGCTGACTACTTGTTTTCTGGTCTGTTACCCAAAAGACAACCCCCCCACCCCACCCCTTGATTGGGGCAAAATAAGCAGCGTCACACAAGGACCCTTCAATGAAACACTGCTCCTGTGTTACACCTAACGCTAACCAAGGACAGCCGCAGTAGTGACGGCCCAGTTTCTTTGAAATTCTCTCTATTCTGAGGAAAACTCTGGAATTGTCAGGAGCCTGAAGGACACGCCGAGGAGAGGAAGCACAGAAAGCGTTGGTATAGAATCGTAGCGGGAGTAAATGGCAAAGGACTCGTAGAAATATAAGCTAATGTTTGACCGGGGTGTTGCTGCACAGAGGCTGATGTAGGGAACCGTTGTGGGTAGAGTGACCCACCTGGAGGGTCACAAAGATGTTCAAGAGAGTTTTAGGGGCCAGGTCAAGTAAAAATCGAGGAAAAAACATGGAGGTGTTAATTAAGCGGATGGCTAGAGATGAATGTGTACATTGGGTTGTTTTTGTTTGTTCCCTCGGTGGTTCTGGATCTGTGGGAAAATGGGAGACTTTCAGAATTATGAAAGACGTGCTATATGATCATTTCTGCGTTGAGTGATTAAGCTAATTTGTGTCTGTCTGTACTGTGGCCAGGCAGGAGTGGGCCTGAGGATACGTGTGTCTGTCTGTGTGTGTGTGTGAGTACATGTTTGTGTCTATCTATGTACACGTGTTTGTGTGAGTGTGTAGAGGACTGGTTCAGGCTTGCCTGGGTCTCACGGAAACAAGTAAATTTTTGGCAGTTAAGATAAACGTCTGTGTGTGTGTGTGAGAGAGAAGAAACCCCCACTGCCAGTTAACTTGTCATGACTATTCTACTGTTCTGATGTTGATCTCATAATTTACAAGTTTGGTGTTTAAACCGCCGTCTCACCCTAGTCTTTGGTTTCAGCATGAATCTGTCTTTGTCAACACTACTTGTCAGGATTGCATTTGGTCCAGAATGTAGCAGGCAGATCTGTTGTTTTGCAGCATGTTTCAACCTGTGGTTTTCACTAGACAGAAACTAAAATGATTTTGAAGACCAAAGTGAGATTGTTTTGACAGAGTTTAGGGCGGGACTGATGGCCAGGTTGGGGAGGGGGTGGGGTTTGGCCAGGGTGGGGAGGGGGTGGGGTTTGGCCAGGGTGGGGAGGGGGTGGGGTTTGGCCAGGGTGGGGCGTTTGGGGTCATTGGATGGGATTTAATTGTAAATCTAATAATAACTATGTATTAATATGATTACTATGGTTTAGCGTGTCAGTGCAGCAGAAATTCTCGAGAAAATCATCAGCTGTAGGAAATGAGCTATGGCATGTGGGAGTGCAAACATCAACATACTTATCTCCCTCTGCCCTGTCTGTCTCTATCTCCCTCTGCCCTGTCTGTCTCTATCTCCCTCTTCTCTGTCTGTCTTTATCTCCCTCTGCCCTGTCTGTCTCTATCTCCCTCTGCCCTGTCTGTCTCTATCTCCCTCTGCCCTGTCTGCCTCTATCTCCCTCTTCTCTGTCTGTCTTTATCTCCCTCTGCCCTGTCTGTCTCTATCTCCCTCTGCCCTGTCTGTCTCTATCTCCCTCTGGCCTGTCTGTCTCTATCTCCCTCTGGCCTGTATGTCTCTATCTCCCTCTGGCCTGTCTGTCTCTATCTCCCTCTGGCCTGTCTGTCTCTATCTCCCTCTGGCCTGTCTGTCTCTATCTCCCTCTGGCCTGTCTGTCTCTATCTCCCTCTGCCCTGTATGTCTCTATATCCATCTATTCTGTCTGTCTCTATTTTCCTTTGCTGTGTCTGTCTCTATCTCCCTCTGCCCTGTCTGCCTCTATCTCCCTCTGCCCTGTCTGCCTCTATCTCCCTCTGCCCTGTCTGTCTCTATCTCCCTCTGCCCTGTCTGTCTCTATCTCCCTCTGCCCTGTCTGTCTCTATCTTCCTCTGGCCTTTCTGTCTCCTTCAGCTCTGTCACAATGAAATGTCACTGTTCTTTATTCTGAATTCTCCACCTCCTCTTTACCTTTTTCTCTCCCCTCCCTCCTGCTAGAGCCACTCACTCCTCCTCTACCTCCTCTCCCCTCCCTCCTGCTAGAGCCACTCACTCCTCCTCCTCTATCTCCTCTCCCCTCCCTCCTGCTAGAGCCACTCACTCCTCCTCCTCTATCTCCTCTCCCCTCCCTCCTGCTAGAGCCACTCACTCCTCCTCCTCTACCTCCTCTCCCCTCTCTCCTGCTAGAGCCACTCACTCCTCCTCCTCTACCTCCTCTCCCCTCTCTCCTGCTAGAGCCACTCACTCCTCCTCCTCTACCTCCTCTCCCCCTCACATTCCTTGCTGCCTTCCTCCTTCCTTCCCGGTCTCCCTCCCACTTATTACCTCCAGTCTCAACAAGTGCCAATCCTCCTCACCGACTGCCTCTTCCTCATCCTTGTCCAGATGGATGATGTCTAACAGTTCATCATCGTCCGCCTCTTCGATGGTGTGTCCCCTCCTCGACACCATGCTGAAACACTCCCTGAACAACAACACGCGGGCCAACCTGTTTGTGGTGTGCTTGCACGGCTTCATCTCCGTCTTGGGCATCGTGGAGAACGCTCTGGTACTCTGGGTGGTCGGCTTCCGTCTGCGTCGCAGGTAGGGGGTGGGGGGGGGGGGGGGTGCAACCACACAGGCTGGACCAATGTGTTGTTTTCATCTTTGTCCGCCTGTGCGCGCATGTGCGTGTGTTTGCGGTGCTCGGGTCATTGGGAGCTCGTCCGGTGAAACCGCTGATCGACTCGTGTTTTCTCCACAGGACCGTGTCGTCCGTCTGGGTCCTTAACCTAGCCCTGTCGGACTTCCTGACCACCCTGACGCTGCCTCTCTTCACCCATTACTTGCACTCCTTACACAGCTGGGAGCTGGGAGGTGTGTGTCGTAGCCCGGTCTGACAACATGCATTAAACGTGCATTACACGCAGAAGCAGCAACAATGTTCA
The DNA here is from genome assembly GCF_011004845.1 of Esox lucius. Taxonomy (NCBI): domain Eukaryota; kingdom Metazoa; phylum Chordata; class Actinopteri; order Esociformes; family Esocidae; genus Esox; species Esox lucius. Next base: position 16,760,652 of record NC_047593.1, read on the forward strand.
TAATACTGGAGATAAGGTGTAGACTGTAGATACTCATTTCTGAATATCTGGATGTCATATCTGGTGGTCAGTGTGTGACAGTATTACCTTGGGGAGAAACAAGAGGTTTATCACTTCTCCTGCTAGATCACTGACACATTGTACTTATTCCATGTCTATACTGACAGTGGCGTGTGCCTTGTGTTCATTCAGAGGTAATTTGTCATCTTCTCCCAGGTCCGCTGTGTTCGGCCCAGTCCTCGGTGTTCTACCTCAACCTGTTCGTTTCTGCTTTTCTGCTGGCGGCCATTTCTCTGGACCGCTGTCTGCTGGTGGCCATGCCGGTCTGGAGCCAGAACCACCGCTCTGTCAGCGGCGCCTGGAAGGTGGGGTCACATCTCATTTTATTATGAAAAAATTCATCCTTGTGGCAGCGCTTCGTAAGTGACACTACCCAGCAAAGCATAATGAAGCACAGGACAGTATGTTATTAGAAGTGTATCAGCTGCTGTGTCCTAACTATCTTGTTCTGACACCGAGGCGGTTCAATAGTCTGAAAAACATTACGGGTGGAGAGCGTCAACAGTCCTAACGATACAGAGAAACTATCACAATAACGACACAAACCATCTATAACCAGAACCCTCTTGCTAAACAGGCTATTGCCTGCAAGTCAACAAGTTTGCAAATGATTTTCAGTAATGCAACTTTCCTTTGCAAGATTAATTCTTGAGCAAACTTAGGAAATGGAGAGACAAGGAGGCTTTGTTTCTCTGCGGTTAATTTTCAGCCATGTTGCTTGTACGGTCTGACAAATACATGCTTGAGGGCATACCCAGGAGGGAAATCACATCTGGGCTCCGCCCTTCCTGCCAGGTGAATAATCTTCTGTAACAGTTCCAGGTGCCGGGGGAGAACATGTTGACTGTTCTTACTCTCAGGAATGACTGTTCTTACACTCACTTCTGTAAATAAACATATTCTCTTTCTTTGTTGTTGTTACTCTCCGCCTTGTGGAAGCAGAGCATCTGAAGCAAATATAGCTGTGTTTTAGATGGTGTTCATGTTCTTCCAGATGCTTATCTTTTTGCCTGGTTCCTCTCTCAGTTTCTTCCTAGGTTTTGACCATTTTGGTGAGTTTTTCTGGCCACTGTACATCAGCCCTGTAGTTGCTTGCTGTTTGGGGTTTTTGTCTGGGTGTTTGTAGAAGCACTTCGCGACAATTGCTGATGTAAAAAGGGCTTTATTAAATACAATTGATTGATTGATTTCTGTCTGGGTCCTCTTAACGTCTTGGGAGGGGGGCACCGTGTTAATAGGGCTGTCTGGAACCGGGTCTTCAGCCTGACATTGGCGATGGAACAGGTAGCACATCTGGGTTCCTTGACCTGAGATGGGAACCCACAAATGTTCACTTCACATTGTGATCTCTCTGGCCTTGATGGGGGACAGCTGGGTTTATTCCTCACTTTTATGGATAAAAAAAAAAAAAAAAGAGGAGAAAAGGCCAGAGTTACTGTTTGTAGCTCAACCTGGGTAAAACCCATTCGTGAACTTGACCACGTAAAACATGACCGCAGTTTCCTGGCCATATCCCTGACCATTACCTCTGGGTTATGGGCTGCTGACTTGCTGGTGTTGAAATGTCTGTTCTGTGGGCATCCTGCCGTGTTGTGGACAGGAAAGGCGCGGTATCCTGAGGTCCCGGTGGTGGCGAGGACCGCCGGCCCGAGGTTGTGGATGCAGTGAGGACGCGTTTGTCAGACTGTGGGATTGTTGCGACATAAACTCTGAGATTTCTCAAAATATGTTTTTTTTTTTTGGGGGGGGGTAATCTTTGTAGTTTGACATTGTCTTAATTAAGTGCATAACACAATAAAATGTGGAGAAAGGGGACGGACTACTTTTCAAAGGCACAGCAACAAAAGGGCTCCAATAATAGGCCCGGCAGAAAACACTTTCTGCACTTTTTGGTTTTTCATGTCATGTGAATTGATGGTATAATGTACTCTGCATGTTCCCAGCTTAGTGTCCTGTTTGTCGTACATTAATTCCTCAGGTGTGTTTGTTGGGCTGGCTGTGGGCGGCGGCTAACACCTTCCCCTACTTCCTTTTCCGGGCCGTGACGGAGAAGCAGGACCACAGGAAGTTGTGCTACCACCATTTTGGATTGTACTCCTCGCCGGAAACGCTGGCCCAGGACTGCAGGACACGGCAGATGGCGACCGCCGTTTCCAAGGCGATTCTGGCGTTCCTCCTCCCGTTAGGGGTGATCGCGGGGAGCTACGCTGTCTTCTGCCTCAGCCTGAGCAAGAGGCGGAAGAGGAGGACGAAGGAGAACACGGTTAGACTGACGGGTGCTTTGACCAACAGGGATTCTAGGGACAGAAAACCCAACCCTCCTGATAAAACCAAGCCTCCCTCCATGCAACCGTCTTCCAAACCGACGGAGCCTGGCCTGTCCCACAGCTTCACCAAGATGGTGACGTCTGTCATCGCGGCGTTTGCCCTTTGCTGGGCGCCCTATCACTTGTTCTGCCTCATCGAAGCCGATGCTCAGGAATCGGACAGACTGGTTCAGTTGGTGGAGGTGGGGTTGCCCATAGCGACGACCTTTGCCTTCCTGAACTCTGTGCTGAACCCGGTGCTGTACGCGTTCAGCTGTCCGAACTTCTGCGTCCGGATCCGACAGAGCCTCGGGGCGCTGATGGATGGACTGGTCGAGGAGGGAGGTGCGGGAGGAGCAGGAGGAGCGGGAGGCGCTGGGCTGGGGCAGAGTATCCGGAATGGGATGGGGAAGTGGAGGGGACTGGGGAGCAAGGAGGGGAACCAGTCGCCGTTGTCTCCAAATTGTCGACCCAGTCTGGGGTCTCCAAGTGTCCAAATGGACACTCACCCACCATTGCTTCCATCAAACACATGTTCACAGAAAGGCAGTGAGACGCAGAACAAGAGGACACTGGAGGAGCTGCAGTGTGAACATGACGGAGAACACGCCAGTGAACATTGTTGAACTTCTCTCTGTTATCCTCCCTGTACTTCTTTTGGTATCAAAATGGGCTGACGGTTCCACAACTACAGTCAGTAGCTAGGTTTACAACTTATTGCAGATTTTTACCTGAGTGGTGCGGATGTTTTGACTCTTAACTCTTTTTGTTTTTTCTTTTAAGAAATGACATTCCTGCCAGTGGTCTGAGTTGATTGGTTGTTTATTCTGATGAACGGATAGAAATGGGGCATATTAAATGTGCGAAGACAATGCTGACAATGGATGTGGCAAGACTGACACGGATGTTGCAAACGCAGGCATTTGACCTGTTTCTGTTGACCAATGGTAATTCTGCATAACAGTTAGAATGCATCCAAAATATTACGCACATTTCCTCACGTAACAATGCAAACATATGACATAATGACCCTTTAAGAAATGTTGGTACATAAAAAAATGCAAATAAACACCATTAACTACCAAACCAGGAAATTAAATACTTGCCTTCCTGGAGTTAACTTGGAAGTCAACAGCAAATAAAAAAAAAAAAAGTTACAGGCACCAAAACACTTGTGTTGTGCAACAGCCAGGCTAGAATGTGGCAAGTGATGAGTGAAAAGCCTGGTTAGATGGAAATCAACCAGTCTGACTCAGGTCTTTGTAACACTGGTTTCCCATGGCTGACTAAAGTCTTTATGACACAGCTTTTCCTGACAAACAATTATAATCTTTAAGGGCAATGTGTGTTGGGTAAGGGATTTGCCTTTTGAGGCATGTGAGCTTGGCATGTAAAGTAACCTTATCAATTGACCGATAATTTCTCCAATATGACAGTTACATTTTAGTTATTTCAAAAAAATAACTTTGTTCTTCTCCAAATGTCACGGAATGCAATTTCAATGTGATTTATCACCTAGCAATCTTAAAAGATGTTTTGGCCACAAGGTACTGATAGCTGATCGGGTTTTGGGTGGTGTGTGTTTGCCAATTTCTATAATTTATTTACCATCATACAGTATTTCGGGCTGAGTAATATGTTGTTAAAATTGCACTAAATCCAAACTAAGATTCACTATATGCTCATGTAAAGGTGTTTCCTAGGCCATTTCTTGCAACACTAACTTTATTGAGACACAAGGAACCTACCTTATGTCACGAGGACCCCACCTTATGTCACGAGGACCCCACTTTATGTCACAAGGACCCCACCTGATTTCTGACGAAACATTGGCAACAGTTGTGAAACTGTTCCAAAAATGTCTTCTATCAACTGGGTCCTTACTTTTTTATGTGTCAGTTACTTATCTGCACTCAAGGCAGGGTCGAAAATGTGTTTACTCTGTTTAGTTATCTATACACATTTACATTTGTTACTGTTTTGTGATGATAACACCTGAGGGTGTTTAACGATTTTTTTTTAAAGACAAATTGTATTGGTACATTCTTTGGGGGATTTGTGTTCTTGAGCCATTATGTGGTGTTATCCTATCTAATAAACAACATTCAAACCCCTTTACATTTAAGCATTTTCAGCATTTCTCCACCAGAGGGCAGTAATCATGTAACGCTATGGCCTGTCACTTCCGACACCTGTAATCTAAGGACCACTCACACTTCATGTAGCTCATCCGTTAATCACATTTCAGCGTGATTGGTTTTGCTGAATTACATATATTATCCTCTCCATCTTTTATCCTTTTCAACCTGAGATTGCTTTCGGTTCTACACTATCACCTCTCTCTCTCTCTCTCTCTCTCTCTCCACAGCAAGGTGTAATTCGGGCTGTAGTCTTGTCAGATTACCACAGAGGTTGTTGTAATGTTGAGAACATTAAACAGCGAAGCGCTAGAATACGGGGGGGGGGGGGGGGGGGGGGGTCGCAGAGTGAGTCCAAAAGAGAACACTACTCCCTATGTAGATAACTACCCTAGGGTCCCGGGTTAAAGGGGCTGCACTGCGTAGGGTGCCGCTTGGGACACGGACAGTGAATGAAATCTCTAATCCCTGTGTGGGTTGACGCAAGTCAGGCAACTCCGCTCGGCTCCGCTTTCACCCAGCGTGAACTGATTATCCACCTCCATCTCCGTCCCTTTCCATCTCTGATCATCTCTCACTCTCTCTCTCTCTCTCGGTCTCTCTCTCTCTCTCCCTTTATTAACCACATAGTGATTACTCTTTCGTGGAAAAGCAGGACATGAACTAGAAATCCCACCGTTTCTTTTTTAATCAATAGTCAATACCAACTGGAGTCAGGAAGACGGTAGATGTCCTGGTTCTGGCATCGAGCCAGGCATTAGGGAAGGCAGTCCTACACACAGCGTTGGTTGCGGTGTGACTGTGGGTAGGCTTACATGTAACGGTAAAACCGTAAGCGTTGTCAAAGTGCTGTTCAGTCTTCCATTACCGACCGTTTGGATATAGGTGATTCCCACGTTCAGGCTGTGAACATGGAGGGAAAACACCAACAGGACAACGTTGTGTTATGTAGCACATAGCTTTTGATTCTCACGTTGTGATTGAGGCTCATGTCACATTTTCCTCTCCCAAAACAGAGAGAAATGTCTTCCCTCTGTCCCAACAATGTCCCAATGGTCTCTTCCTTCTCCATTCTAGTCACGGACGCTGTGGGCGGCATTCAACTCTGCTCGGGAACTCCAGCAATACGAGATACCTCTATAAACCAATCCTCCCCTCCTCGAGCGTAAAACGCTTTCAAAGTTTTCCCGTTTCCTGGCAATGTGAAGTTAATGTCAGACGTTAGCCCCGATGACCTGCCCTCTCTTTGTCTAAACCAGGGGCCCGTTTCCCTGTCGCAGTTCAATACTTTGAGTCCAGAGGGAGAGGTTTAAAATACGGGAGTGAGGGTCAACAAACTGCGAAACGTCCTAAAGACGCCTAGCTGGCCACAACCTCCTAACATTTCTTGATACCCGCACAGAGATTGGGAGCAATAATTGAGAGTGGGGAGAGAGAGATTGGAAAGAGAGACACAGTGGGTAGACAGAGAGAGAAGCGGTGGAATGCTTTTGAAAAGAGGTTAATGCAGAGGGGTTTTACATACAGACGGACAGATGCACATGTGGTATTAAAGCTGAGTTGTGCGTCAGGAATACTGCTAAGATCTTAAACACACACATACACACACACAGATGCGCACAGAGAAGGACACACACGAATGTATGCACTTACACGCACACACATTCGTTTTTCTATCTTTGATGGGAAAAGGAAGATGACCAGAAAGACAATATTTTCTGTACTGCCTACCTGTAACTAACTATAAAGCCGACGTCTAATGCTAAGCAATTTGAACACTAATCCCAGTTTTACCCTAAACTTTACCTTAAAGTGTGTGGACCCAAGTTAGGTGGGGGGTGTGGGGGTTGTGGGGGCTGTGGGGTGGCAACAAAGTTGATTCTGGGGCAACTTTTTCCTTTAAGTCTCTCTAGAAGGAAGTGTCTGCTTACAGAACCGAAAGTAAATGTGAGAGTTGAGAGAAAGCGCGCGTTCTCCCCCTAATATCAGATTAGGGGGACCACGAAGAGGAGGAAAGACAAAGAGGAGGAAAGGAGACGTTGAATTAAGACAAACATCGACAAAGTTCGGGGATTCATTCTATTGATTAAAAATATGACATTCCGCTGAGCCGCGTTGTGTGATAGAGGGAGAAATGCAGAGAGAGAGAGAGAGAGAGAGAAAGGGAGGCAGAGAGAGAGAGGGCAGAGACTTAGTGTGAGTGACAGAGAGAGAGAGAGAGAGAGACAGAGACGGGAGCGTTTTCAGCGAGAGTGGCGGAGTGTATGAGTGATGGAGAGGCAGATGGGTAGAAAATAAGAGGAAAATAAGAGAGAGAGAGAGAGAGATAAATGAGGGAGCGGTAGATGAGAGATGGCAGGGATCAACAGTGGCAGATGACCAGGGAAGGTTATAGAGTGAGTGAATAAAACAACCCAGAGACTGCCAAGCGAGGCAGAAGGATATCCAGAGTGGGAGACAAACAAGGAGTGAACGAACAAGGCAGAAGTGACAGAACGAGTGAGTGAATATAAAAACAAGGAAGAGCGACAGAAGGAGGCAGACAGGGCGTAAATGAGCGATAGACAGTGATAGACAAACTGTGATCCTTCGGTCGGGAGAATGAGTGAAGCTGGAAACATGTTTGGCCCAGATGACATCCCAGAAGGCAAATTAGAGAAAAGGGTACGCATGTGTGTGTTGGTGTGTGTGTGTGTGTCTGTATGTGTGTGCCTCTGTGTTTGTGTGTGTGTGTGTGTGTGTATTTCTTCCTTCTAACAATGTTATTTCTCTTGCAACTTTCAGCCCTGTCATATTGATCATTTCCAGTCTACCTACTTGGTGTCAGATGACATACTGATGTCTACATTGACAAGTTGAATCTGTTAGAGTCACTTGTTGTCATGGAATATTTCCCTAATACTTTTCATAATCCTGGTTATTCATTTATTCTGTATTCGCGTGTTGAATCCAAAAACAATCACTGTCCTTTTTCTATTGACTAACTCATATTCATGCATGCAAGTCCAATATCCAGCAGAGTAGTACGCTAGTCTCAGAGGACATTAGTCGTTGGTGTAGTTATTCAGTAGCAGTACAATAGAATAGCAGAGTAGTAGTAGTAAAATGGTGATACAGTAGGATGGCAGAACATCAGTTAAAGTACTAGTAATACACTAGTAGCAGTACAGTTCAGTACAGTAGAAGAGTACTAGATGAAATGATACAGTATTAGTAGTGGTGGTAGAAGGTATAGTAGAATATTATTAATAATAGTTGTATATTAGTAGTACAAGGGGAGTATTCACACTGTAGTTGTCAGAGAAGACTGTTGTAATGCAGTAAACTTGTAGTAATAGTACATTACTACAATACTACAGCAGAAGTTAATTAGAACAGTAGTAATTGCAGCGAAGTACTGTAATACCTAATTGTATAACTATAGGCCTTTCTGTTTCCCAGACTTTTAATAATGAATTATGACTCTGTTGTTGGGTATTCCTGTATCGGGAACATGCACAGTATCATGAATGTCTCCATTTCTCTGTTGTTGGGTATTCCTGTATCGGGAACATGCACGGTATCGTGAATGTCTCCATCTCTCTGTTGTTGGGTATTCCTGTATCGGGAACATGCACAGTATCATGAATGTCTCCATCTCTCTGATGTTGGGTATTCCTGTATCGGGAACATGCACGGTATCATGAATGTCTCCATCTCTCTGTTGTTTTTTCCCCAGTATATCCACTGGTACTGTTTAACTGCTGGTATTGGGTCATGGACAGTTTGCTAATGGGCCTGACAGGCTTTGACATCTTTGTGAGAACAGTCACATCCAAAACATCTGCTAATAGGATAGACTGAAGCGCCAACATGTGTATTGTCCTACTTCCCCATTTCCCTACTTCCCAGGGTGTACTAAAGCCCCGGAAAACAAAAGTTATTCTGTCTGTCAAAGATCAGTAAACGGAACAGGATCTGTGACCTGGTGGAGGTCAGGTAATGTAATTATCGTAACTACTGACTGCGCCACCTGGAGGAGAGTTTGAGAACCAGGACTCTAAACATTCCGGATTGATAAAAGGGACTGGTTGGGAATGACACCGGAGACCTGAAAGCAGAGCTTTAATAAGAGTCCGGACATTTACATTTTTTCCCCCCTGAGCTGTGCTCCATCTGGGCTGTGCTCCCTCTGGGCTGTGCTCCCTCTGGGCTGCGCTCCCTCTGGGCTGGGTCTGCAGGGCTTTTTAGCACAGGCTTCAGCATACAACCAGGGATGGTTAAATTCTTACCCTACAAGGTCTGGAGTCGGCTGGTTTTCTGTTCTACCTCATCATTAGTCCCACCCACCTTGTGGCCCAGGTCTAAGTAATTCCCTGATTGGAGGGTTGGAGGGAAAAAACCTTGAGGTCCATCATTGAGTTTGAGGGCTAATAGATCAGTGTGAATACATCTGAATGGCTTTACCTGCATTGTGGAGGTTGTGACAATTAGAATTCAACAAGCTCTGGTTGCCCCCCATTTGAAGTATTCCAGTTGTTGTCGGCAGTGCTAATATTGGTCTAACATGGCGCCTCAAAGAGAAATGTAAATGAAAATAGAGAAATGAGAAATAGGGGAAGCCATGAAGGGAGTTTGCTTGCATCCTCCCGTGCGCTGTAAATGAAAGCACACTTTTGTTTTGACTGGTAGAAACATGCAGGTTGTATTTCCTTTTTATCTTGTCGAAGATGTCGAAGTAGTGAGACTTCAGAACTTATTTTTTTCAGCTTACCGTACACTTAGTGTTGTGCTGGTTTCTACTGTTGTGCTAAACTACCGATCCCTAGCCAAGACTTTGATGGAGACATTTCACACTTTTATGCCTTGATCAATAACATGTTGACAATAACGTTATTATTGACAACCACTACGTGTAGCAGCTGTCTACGTTTCTGAATTCTTCGCTGTTAGCTGGAGGATGCATTGTGGAGCGTTGCTTTGGACTGTGCTATCGATCCATGACCTCCACGGAAGCTCACATATCAAATCTGAAACGTCTTGTGGAAAGGTTTGAATTTGTGAACATTCAGTGGGAGACAGTTTCCGATGACAGATCCTTGACTTTGAGCAATAAATGTGGTCCAGCCTTGGATCGAACGATAAACTCTCCATGCTAAAAGAGCTGTATGTTGGATTTAAAGCAGTCCTCTGTACAAAAGAAAATAACCGCTGACCAAGTTCACATCGTTTTTCTCCAAGTTCCAACATTTCACTGGTTGTATAGACATAATAGACATTCTGTAGTGACATGCTTGAGTTCCTCATTCTGTCTAGGTATCTCTGTTTCCATCTCCAGGGCTCCATCAAGCAGGCGTTCTGTTGTGACTTGCTTGAGTTCCTCACTCCAACTATCCCTGTTTCTGTCTCCAGGGCTCCATCAAGAAGAAGATAGAGAAGCTAAGGAGATGGAGCTCCTCCAGCTTAAAGAGACCCTCTAAGAAGACCAAGACCTACAGCCTGTGTTCTCCCACAGAACCACCGGAGGAGACCTGGGTGCTCAAGACCCCAGAAAGGAGGAGGCTCAAACCCATCGTCGCCTCCGTCTTCGGACAGGTAGGACACTGGTGGAGGTGCAGTGGGGTGGGTGGAGCTGGAGACCAGGCAGTTTGATCAGAGGAACTGTTTTTACAGTGGGACCATTCACTAGTGGGGACGGTTTTTACTGTTGGACCATTCACCAGTGAGGACCGTTTTTTAATGCGGGACCATTCACTAGTGGGGACCATTTTTACTGTGGAACCATTCACCAATGGAGACCGTTTTAAATGTGGGACCATTCCCCAGTGTGGACCGTTTTAACTGTGGGACCATTCCCCAGTGGGGAATGTTTTAACTGTGGGACCATTCACCAATGGGGACCGTTTTTACTGTGGGACCATTCACCAATGGAGACCGTTTTAACTGTGGTAGTAAACCTTCACAACCTTTAGAAAACCGTACCAGGGGGCCCTCTGCCTTGAGGGATTTCATGTAATATTATTTGCTTGTGGGTCTTCTTCTGTGGGTATCCTAACTTTTGGCTTAAACCACTAAAAGGCCAGAATGGTGCATGCCTTCATGTGGTGGTATTGTGGGGTGTTATTAATACTGTCATTTAATAACAGTATTAAAATGAATTTAAGAGAAGCTCACTCATAGATTTGACTGAGGCTTTTTACTGGTCGTACAGTATCTCATGAACACAAAAGAGGGAGAGAGAAAGCTAAAGAATGAAAATAGAGAGCGAACGAGAACCAGAAAGGAAAAAGGAGATGAAGAGTGAAAGTCAAGCTCAGTGACCCCTTGTTCTCTGGGCATAATGAGTCAGTCAAAAGTAATCAACTCAAAGTTGCACTGCAGCTTCGCTAAGACCTATTCTAACGTCTCTGCACCCAACTGCCAGTTTGGGAGGAATCTGTCACAATAAAAAAAAAAACTCTGATTGTGTCATCTGGGTTGACGGCACAAAACGGCTTGTGGTCATTATGCGTAATCACTGTTTATAGGTTTAGAGAAAGCAGGGAAAGCCGCAAAGTGTAGCGTTCAGAAGCACGGAAAGCACGCGGCTTATTGCCTGCCGTGCAGGGTTCTTGTGTTTCAGTCGCTGTATTCAGATCTCCATGTTATCACCCGGTGCATTCTGGAAGACAGCAGATGTAATGCGTTGGTGGAAGATACAATCTATGACCTTTGAACCACAAAAATGTAACCGTCAAAGGAACCACTTTAAGCCTCGGAGGTCAATGCCCTGTCCGGACAGATTGGTATTGTGGTCCAAGGAAATTTCTCGGCAACAACTGAGCTATTGTCACATTTTTCTTTGTTTGATTCACCAGTTTATTGGTACATTTACGGATTGGTCATTTCATTAACCATCAGGAATCTAAGTAGAACTTTGATTCAAAAGAGCCATGCATCATTATGAATGAAATGCATATCCTTCCCCGACTTCAAACCAGGTGGTCCATCTTAAAATAAAGGCTGAATTAAGCTGCTCAGCTCTGTTGAGGTCCTGCTTAGAATTGGGATCGATAGAAAGGAACATGATGCAACTGTAGCTGAAAATTATGGAATTTAATTTGAGTGTCGGGGAGACCGAGAGGAAAAAAGAGAGATAAAGACAAGAGACAAGAGAGAGAACGTGGAGACGCTTTTGCTTCCAGCAACAGGATACAGATGGACATTTGTTATTCATAGAATGCCAGCAATGTAGTCTCAATGTAAACCAGGACTGTTTTGTGTTGGTACAGTCATGGTTATAGGTTAGCGTTTTGTTGAGGGCTGAATGCTTCATGTATCACTATAAGGCTCTAGTAAGAAAAAAAAGGGGCAGGAAGTAGGGATTGGGGAGCCATTTACTGTAGGTCAGTGACATATTTTAAAAACCATGTTCACTCTGGATTTCAGAAATAGGGATGTTTCTGTCTTCCACGCGGCGACTCATCTGTCAAAAGGAAAGAGGGGAAAAGAAAGACTGGGCTGAGGAGATTGGTGATGAGAAATGGAGGAGGGATTGATTGTGAAAGATATAGAGGTGGAGGGATGGGGGATTATGGCGGTGAGATTAAACGACTCAGAGGAAGAGAATCCAGTATCATGTCAATGTGATCTTCTACCTACTACAGCTGAAACCAGGCAAACATGTTAACATACAGCACTTTTGGAAGACGGAGATACCACGTGCCAATTAGGAATTTGATGTGGAATTTTAGGCTATATGTGGGAATCCCAGGTTGTCTGTAAACCATGAGAAATTACAGTGAAATTAAGCCTTTACAGCAATTCAATTTACTATCATCTGAAATGGACAGAAAGAAAGACACTGGGTGTCTGATTCTGTGTGCTGACCACACATCACAGACAGACAGGACGGCGCAGATAGATAGCACAGACAGACAGCACAGACACGGGCAGGCAGACAGCCCGGGTACAGGCAGGCAGACAGGCAGACAGACAAGCAGTCAGACAGCACCGACAGGGATCACCCTTAAACCCGGGCTGATAATCTGACGTTGTGGGTCACCACAGACAGCTGATGTGGACAATAGAATTGATTGTGTGAACTCACCCATCCCTCCCTCCCTTTATCCATCTCCCTCTCCCTCCCTCCATCTGTCTGTTCTTCTACCTCTCTTTACCTCTTTCTCTCTCTCTCTCCCTCCATCTGATCTTCTCCCTCTTTCTCTCTCCCTCCATCTGTCTGTTCCTCTACCTCTCTCTCTCTCCCTCCATCTCCAGCTCTTTCCGCCATTTTGGACATAATCCATTCCCAACATTCCGGAGCACGCAGCACAACCCCAAATCTCCTGCCGAGGGAAACCACACGCACGCTGCCCACGTGCACAGGGAATTATGGAAATATGCGAGACTGCAGAGAGACAAGAGGGAGAAAACTAGGAAAAGAGAGAGGGGACAACGGAGAAGATGAAAGGGACAGATATCCCTCCATCCATCTGGCCAGATACAGTGAAACAGAGAGAGAGGGGAGATGGACCAGGCTACGTGCCTTAAATATATCCTGGACAAATAGGTCCACATGTATGTTGGAAATCCTTTGGTCACTACAGTTGGATGGGAACCGAGGGTGTATACATGAGGTAGGAAACTAGGAGAGGGAGGAAGAAGGAGAGGAAGGAAGAGGGAGAGGAAGGAAGAAGAGAGAGGAGGGAGAGTGGAAAGGAGGGAGAAAAGGGGGGAGAGAGAATAGAGCGATAACATTTTCTTTTTGCTAGGTAACAATGTTTAACGTAGGTATGTCACACAATTGTTCTTAAAGACAGCATTCGATTTTCCGGCTCGTTCTGAGGCACACAGGCTGACGGAGGGTGATGATGTAATAGTGTTTACATCCACATCCAAGGATGATTTGATTTCATCGTCCGCTGAATGGAAGGTAACACCAAATGGCTTCCGTCACGAGTGAGTGGACGCGTTAGTCATTAGGAGTAGCCCAGAGCCTGTCAACCAGTTTTGTAATAATAGTTAATAAGCCCAAAACCGTTTCAGAGCCTCATTTATAAGAGTGGAATAGGAAACACTTTGTAAGTGCCAACTGCTTAACACTGGTGATTAGTCATGAAGCTTTTATGGGCCAAACATCAATAGAATCAACTGGACCTTGATGATGGATATTCTACACACCGGCAGGCGTTCCTTGGGAGACCACCAGCGTTTCACGGACGTGGATTTGAGAAACGCTGGAGTAGAGAGCTAATGACAAGATGTTACATCAAATTATATTGAAGACACACATTCATACCAACACACACACACGTTACAGTAACAGGTGCAGTGCGAATGTTCTCTACAGTGTTGTGATCTAACCCAGGCTAAAAACAGGTCATCCCATCTGAGGTTTCCTCTGGGTATCTCTCTGGTCGTTGATTGATTGTTTTTTGCAGTGAGTAGTTTCTCCCCATTCTCTTTGTAAAAAAAGTAGAAGATGTATTCCTTAACACTGTGTACAACTTCAGACACAGTATGATAAGTCACTCTGTGTTCAAATGCTGTGTGAATGGTCAGTTTCAAAGTTTCACAACCAGAGCGTAAGGCTGGGATTCATTCAAATCCAATGTGGTGATGTTTATGCACATTCATTATTTACAGTATTCCTTCCTTCCCCACACACTTCTAACTCTGAAAACGGATACCTATGAGGAGTTTCACCCAGTAGTTCAGAGGTTTTCGAATAGTACTCAAGAAAGTCTGTGATTTCAGGCTGAATTGAGTTTTAATGGACTGGCTTCCAGTTGTTGGTTGTTGACACACTGATTGTGCTGAACTGCCACCTAGTGGCGATCCTCTAGAATCACTCCTGACCCAGTGTTACTCTGGATACTGGCAGTGTCTCAGGAGAGAGATTTGTGTGCTGCCCTCTAGTGGTGTAGTTTGAAAACGGCAGCCTTTCGTGCAGATTCATCTAAACCCATTACAGTTGACTGCTGCGGTATGAAGTGGGTGGAAGGATGAGAGAGAGAGAGAGTGTGAGACCCAGAATGAAAGAGGGAATGAGGGAAGTAAGGAGACTGTTAAAGAGAGAGAGAGAGGCAGCAGTAGAGACAGGAGTGTGTATGATGTGCCATCCAATCTGACAGATTCATGCTGTGATGCTCTGCCAGGCTGCAGTGGCCTGGATACAAACAGCTGATCTCTATTATACACGCAAACACAAACACACACACACACACTTACATGAACACACCGTACACATACATACAAAGAGACACACACACGCACTTACAGACACAAACATACTGTACACATACACAAACATATTGTACAAATACACACACACACACACACACACTCAGCCAAGCTGCATTTACGAAATAAAAACCTGGAGCAAAAAAAGCATCAATGTTGCGGCTCATTTGATAAAAAAGGAATACATGATCGTAGTACAAATAGTCATTTTACATTCTTCATCCATTCCTCACACAGCAGATATCCTCTGTCTCCTATTCAGTTCTTCCCACCAATCCTCCATGTCATCTGAGTTGGCAGGGCACTGTGTCCGTAATACCCAGCTTATGGTTTTGGGATTCGTGGTGATTCCAACACCTAAAATGTTTGGACATTTGACTTTGAGTTGTCTGAACTCGAAGCCGAGTTTTCATTATGGACCATTTTCTTTTCCTTACGCTTGGACAGCTGTCGTCTCGGGTTCATGTAATTTCTGACACAAACTGTGCCCAGTTGCACATGAAAGGTGAGTTGAGGATTACCTCAACAGTTGAAAACAGTTATGTTCAGAATGGTCTCCACCGGACATTTACTAATTTACCTGAGTCAGGTGACATAAAAGGACGGAAAGGGGTGGGTACCATAAAGCTGTCTCAACCAGTGAGATGAAAGGGGCTGGTATCATAAAGCTGTCTCAACCAGTGAGATGAAAGGGGCTGGTATCATAAAGCTGTCTCAACCAGTGAGATGAAAGGGGCTGGTATCATAAAGCTGTCTCAACCAGTGAGATGAAAGGGGCTGGTATCATAAAGCTGTCTCAACCAGTGAGATGTGAAACCGGTCTCCCTCAAGGACACCCAACATTTCTGTGATACAGCTGAGGACTTCACAATGGATAATCAGCAGAACATCTCCGAGTGGACCCTCACATCTCCGAGTGGACCCTCACGTCTCCGAGTGGACCCTCACATCTCCGAGTGGACCCTCACGTCTCCGAGTGGACCCTCACGTCTCCGAGTGGACCCTCACGTCTCCGAGTGGACCAATGTCACGTTACACTCCAAATTTCAAAGCACAGCAAGCCACCCCAGCCGTCTAGTTCAGCCCAACTGCCGATTGGTTAAGATAGCATTCTGTTGATAACAGTGTTAACATCCTATATCATCCTCATGTTTAGCATGAGCCACATTTTACTTTGTTTATGTCATTGTTGCTTTACCACGTTGTCAGTTGAACGTCTATTTTTGACTTACATCTGGTTGAAGAGTCACCTAACTGACTTGATTTCAAAGTGAAATCAACAAAACTTAAGCCTAGCCACAGAGTCTGTAGCAACAGCTTGAGCACGGTTGTTGTCGCGTCGTTCAGCAGTCCGGGGTTATGGACATCATCTGATGTTTCTCAACACTTCCATCTTTACTTTCCTGCCCTGTCTTACCCCTCACACCTCCTTCTCCCTTCACACTCCTTATCTTACTCCTCTTCCTCTGTATCTCTCCTCCACCTCCTCTCTATGCCGCCCCCTCATGTCCCTCCTATTCCACCTCCTGCTCCTCCTCTGTCCTAGAATTTCTTTCTCTAAAGGCCTGCCCCAATCCTCCCCTCCTCATACTTCCCCCTCCTCCTCTCCATCCCTCCCTGTCCCCTTTCACGGCCCGCCCCTCTCCACCTTCTCCTCTTGCCCCTCCTCCTCTGGTCAATCCCTCTCTCACTCTCTCAATCCTCTCCATCCCTCGTTTTCCACCAGTCTTTATACCATTAATCTGAAATGTTGAGGATTAAAATGGCCTCCAGTTTCCCCCTATAACTGTACCCATCCCCCTCGTCCACCCGCTCGCTTTTCCTAACTCTCTCTCGCTCGCATAGCTTCTCCTACCCTCTCGCTCTTTCTTCCAATTCTGTCAGACTGGTCATTTGCGGAGTAAAGCAGAGTGAGAGAGAGAGAGAGAGAGAGGGGGAAAAACCAAGACCCCAGGGGGCTTTGGGCAGGGACACATGGCGACCGCATGGCAACCTTCTGTCAATAGATCAATCGGATCTTGGATTCAGTGTTTCAGAGGACGTCAGTGGCTGGACTATAATTATTATCATCGCCGTCAGTAGAACACTACTGGTCCTCGCTAAGAGAAGGGCCTTCTGGGATACATTAGAACGGTGGGTTTGGACCGGGACATTTGAGGCGTAGAGTTTATGCAACCGCTCAACGGAGGGCGGAAAGGGGAGGGACGGGGTACAGGACAGGGGGAGAAAGAGGGGAGAAAAAGGGGGAGGGAAGGACAGAGGGAAAGTTGGGGAAGAAGGGGAGGAGGAGGAGGGGAGAACTCCTGTAGAGACAAGGTGATGGGGAATAAGAGGAGCAAAATGAGGAAGGTAAGGAATGCTCCTTTCTTTCTATTCCTTGACGTTTAGAACATTTGGGGATTTCGTAACGGTCAAAAAACGCTTTTAGCTGATTCCCGAAATTATGTTTTTAAAACTGTGCCTGCTGGGAACAACCTGGTTGAATCAGCATCGTTTACATGTAATTTAAAACATTTCAATGTGAAGACGTTGAATCAATGTGGATTGGAAAAACATGACAATTCATGAAAGGGAACTTTTTCAATTTTCATGTAAATCTAAATCAAATGGCATAGATACATGTTTGTGTTGATTTCACATGGATATCTAATTGTTTAGCTGGCAGCTTGGCCAAATGTAAATGTAAAAATAGATGTTGGACTGACACCTAGGTAAAGTAACAATGACAACACTGTCACCTGTGTCACATGGTAAAGATGATGATGATATAAATATACATAAGCCTGGAAAAATAACAGATAAAATAAGGCAGAGAGCTCCAGGACTATTTCTATTGCCTGACAGTTCGATTTGATGAACAGGGACTTTTCCGACCAATCTGGTTGGTTGGCATGAGGTCGGTTAATCGATCTGATTGGTTCCCCTCATAAAGGGTGTGTCGTCCTCGAAGGGGACTCCATTGGCTGCGACGGCGTCGATGCTGGGGGGCATGGGGGTCCTGGAGGAAGAGGAGGAGGATGAAGAGAGCGAGGAGAGGGATGGCAGGAGAGGGACGTTTAAGAAGAAGCCTCTATGTGCCCTGGTCCAAAACTGCACCGTGCTGCAGAACATCGTAGGCCCAGCCTGCATCTTCCTCAGGGAAGGATTCGTTCAGAGCCAGCTCGTACGTAACGCTACATGCCGATACCCGCACCGGCTAGCCTGAACACGCGCCGATACACACATGCACACATTCGTACAATTGAATTCATGCAAACACACACACAAAGTTAGGCCTCACTGCAGGCCAACCGTACAGGGTCTATTTCGGACATTTTGCCCGACCAAATCCTTCGGCGGACTGTGCTTCATATCCATGGTGTCGTTAGTATCAGGAACACTTTAACAAACGTCACCCTGTCCAGAGCTCTGACACCATTCAACCGGAGCGTCCGCATCTCCCCCGTGACATCATCACCACCCTGACATTCCGAGTGGCGTGATTGGAGGAAACTGCATCATCTCCACCAATGAGCATCCATCCTTGTGAGTGTTCCCAACCCATTGATGCCACTTTCACAGCTTTTAGTGAAACCCTTTTATTTATTTTTTACCTGAGTAGATACTTTAAGGACTCTTTCTCATGATCATCATTTACTTTATAATTAATTATCCTCAAAAAGGGAGCAGCGTCTGGTATAACATCTCATTACAGCTTTGAGTTTTTTATTTATTTTTGTCATTTAGCTTATGATCTTATCCAGAGCAACTTACATTAAAGTAATGAACTGATCAGGTCGTCACGATGGTAATTAGGGTGAGACTGAAAATGTTGGCTAAGACTTTGGGGTTCACATCCCTACTCTTAGGATAGATGCCATGGTATCTTCAGTGATTACCGAGATTCTATTTAACATCTGATCCAAGAGACGGCACCCTACACAGGGCAATATCCCCGTCACTGCCCCGGGGCATTGGGATTTGACCCCTTAGATCAAACGGAAGAGCGCCACCTACAGGCGGTCAAACACTAATTCCAGCAGCATCAGGTCTCTCATCCAGGAACTGAAGAGAACCTTCAGAGGCAAGCTGGCATTGGCACGAGTGCTGCTACTCCATTCTGCTGGCAGAGAGGAGATCCTAAAGTCTGAGCGTCAACAGCACCCTATTCTACAGTGCACCTTGTTGACCAGGGCCCTACAGTAGTTCACTAAATAAGGTACAGGATGCTGTTTTGCGATACAGCCGTCTTCAAAAAGATTAACAGAACTGTCATTTCCTGATGGCAGCTACTCTAGGATAATACTAATTGCTTAGGGCCCTTAGCTAGGGGTTTTATCATTCAGGCAAGCCACTTACAGTAGCAGGAGAAATATCTCATTATGCCAGGTGATAGTGGGGTTTTGGACTCCGCTATAACAATTGGAGATGTTTGTTTAGGTTAATGCAATTAACTTAAATATGTAATTGCAATTAGTTAATGGTAGTTAATTGCAATTAATGGCAATTTTTGAATGTGCTCAAATTTGATCACATATTTCTACCATCAACTACCATTGTGTTCATGATCAAGGCCCCCAGTACAATAATGGCCATGTCATCCGACACTGAATCCCACCTGTGCTTTTCATTGTATACATTACATTCATGAATGCTTAGTTTGGCTAGCAAGAACATGAAATAGGCATAACCTACCCGGCTAAAAGTAAGATCAACAGGTCGATCCGTGCACAGCCAACACCTTGGGACCAGACTGGGACCAGGGTCAGAGCGGGGCAACGGCCGGTCTTCTCAAAATCATCACAATTTCCGACAACTTCAAACAGGCTGTGTGTTGTAACGTACGAGTACCATCGTGCTGTTAGGCGGGATTCACCAACAGGTGGCGAGAGGCGCTAAACGTTTCACCACATTAATGTGTAAGCTACACTACATTGTTACATTGAACAAAAGTACAAGTGAAGCGCTCTGGACTCCAACACAAGTCACGTGCCAGTAAAGTTGCGACAGACTGAGCTCAAGTCAAGCACTAACCATGGATGGTTCTCAAAAAAGAAAAATGTGTTAATGGCGACAAAACATTAACGGCATTTAGTGGTTTCTATGAACTGCATGCATTAACGCGTTAACTTTGACAGCCCTGTAGACAATGGGTGATGTAGTGCACACCAAACGGGGACACATTTTGGTTTCAAGAGAACCACGTACACAACTGTTGCATGAAATTATAAAAATATCTTGAGTGCATCTTGAAGAACCGAGGACGGTCAAAAGCCTAACAGTATTTATGCAACACTGATCATTTAATCCCAGAATCCTCTGTTCTTGGAAATTGAGAGGAAAGCTGATTTAATGTTTGAGACCTACTCAGAAATGTCCAGACTATGTGATTTCCAGATCGTAATTCAAGTTGTTGAGGATATGAACCTGCTTACATTAAACTCAAAATGAGTTGCTCTCTTGTGTCTTACCATACATTTCCTGTACTTTCTCTTTGGACACACAAGGCTATGAGGGAAAGGTAAAAGTCAGCATATAATACAATTGTGTTTGTGTGTTTTAATCAATAAGCAAGTTGTTGAGCAGAGTGCCGATAAACAGCTGAGGAGAAAGATGCTCTAGGCTTTAGTGATTTATATACAATCTAGAATAAATGCAATCTCTGTCCTGCTCTGTCTAATCCAATCCAGAAGTTTCATTTTCTAATGTTATATTTATTGTGTGTTAGTATTCATTTTCCTTGTGATGTGACTGTGATGTCAGTGGCAGTTACAGAAGACAGCTTAAAGAAAATTAAAATAATAATTGTGACAACCTCCCAGTCAGGGAATTGCGGAATTGGGTCAAAAATAAATAAAAACAGAGCACAACACAACAAAGGCTGTGAATTAAAATCTGTTGTGCATTTAGATTATATTGGAGTACAATAAGCAGTGGCGTTAAACCTCATGCTGTCCTCCATCAGAAAGGGTTTTCGCTGCGCCATCGAGTTGCATTAGTGCTGTGACTATCCTACGCCACACCAACTCATTACGTTACTGTAACATATAATCCAATAAAAGGGTCCCTGGGGACTGAGGACATACGCGCTTGGTGCTATTAAAAGAAGGTTACTGAGCAGTCCTGGGTTCAAATACGATTCAAATTTAAAACACTTCTGGTGGGTTTGATCAAGCTTGCCTCTCACATTGGAACCGATGGAGTCAATAAAGTCCCAAAAGTGCAAACCAACACTCCTGGCAAGATGAAGCAAATCCATAAAGTATCTGAATGATTTAGCTGGTATTTGAACTCTGCCCTGGCGCTGTGAAAACATTTGTTATTAAGGAGGGCACTCTAATCTTCCTACCTTTGGTAACACGGATGAACTGGGCATGGGATATATTACGTTAAAAGACTAATGGACTAGTGTGTGTGTGTGTTTACGTGTTTTCCCCATTCGCACTAAAACCCCAAAATCTCCTTATCTCCATGCGTTGCCTGGCAACTCCTGCCCTGTAATCTGCTTTGACCTACGACCCTGGCTGCATGTCATACACCACCCAGCGCCTGGCTGTCAGTGTGTGTTTGTGTGGGTGTGTGTTTGTGTGGGTGTGTGTTTGCGCACAAGCCCCGCTGTGCCGTTGGCATCGCCCGCTATGCCGTTGGCATCGCCCGCAGTGCCGCGTGTTTCAGATTTGACTACACACTGCAGCTGGACCGCACGACCGATCTCCAAATCAGCCAAAGAACTGCTGTTTGTGTGAACGAGGTTAGCGACTCTGCGCCTGGCCTGGCTCAGACAAAACGTGCAGCCCGCTCACGGCACGTTGGTTTTCCGAAACCTCTGTATTTTACCTCATAAATCACTTGGGGCTGAAATGCAGAGTCTGCAACTTTCTTTGTTAGTATCAACAGTACCTGGCTCCATGCGATAGTCCATACCTCGACCACTGTTTTGGGTACGCGACCTTTCATCACACCAAAGGTTCCCCTTTACCTTTACCAAATACTCTGGCTGTGATCCAGATATTCCCTGTTGATGATACTAGGGATGTTTAAGAGGGAGAGGTGAGGAGATGGCAGAAACCTAACCCTGTGAATTTCATACAGAGGATTCGGTTGTGCTTTACTTAGTGTTATAACACCTCATAACGTGGTCATAACATATAGAATGTGGGAGCAGATTTCAGCAGCAGGACTAGACCCCGTCGTTGTGACTGTGGATTTCACATATGTCCATATGTCCAGGTACATGATAGGGATATTTGGCTTACGTGACAATGATGGTCGTAATGCTTTGTAACCATATCAAAAGGGGATTTAGCTATTTCAAGCTATTCAACCTGTTTCCTGGCACAGGACCATCATAACACCTTCATTACTACCTAGATCGCAGCCACAAATACAACACCAAAATGAATTGCCGTGACTGGTGAACAGGTGTTAAATAGTTTCGGCAAATAAAGATAATCTGATGAAGAGGGATGGGAATGTAAACAGATGACATGACACGTGACTGCGTACAGTCAAACTGACAATAATATCACCAATGTCAGTGTTATAAAACATAAGCATTCTTCATAATTGCTGTAGTGGTTTGTATTTTTTTGGCTTTGTACGTTTCGCTCCTGTTATTTTGGTGTCTGGGCCCTAATATAAAATAGTGCTGTCATGACGGTGTTATAATGTGTTATGACACGGCCATGACCATATTTTAACATGTTAAAACGCTATGCATCAGATGAAGGGTTAGAGGATTTATTCATGTCTGTCCCACAGGTTGCATACTCCATCCCTCCCACATTACCAAAACACATAAATTCATGCCACGCAGCCAAACAAGGGATTTGTTAAGGGATTACACAGCTTGAGATCCAATTATCTGTAGTAACCTCTGCTCAACACAGCCCGATTGTCTCCCATATGATTGGCTTAAAAAGCCCTGCTCTCCCATGTGATTGGCTGACAAAGCCCGGGTCTCCAATATGGGATTGGCTGAGCTCTGACAGCTGTGTCCTATGTGATTGTGTGGGCTGCAACTGGTGCATCATCATGTCAGGTAACATTCTCACAGGCATCCTATTCCTTACAAAGGCGTCCATATGAATGTACTGCCTGATCGGTGCAGTGCAGTCAGGAACCTTCAGATGGCGCTAAAGATCGGTCAGTATTATTCGGATGGAGCTAAAGGTCAGTTAGCAGCCCTCAGATAGAGCAAATGATCAGTTATAAACCTTTACGTAAAGGCTTCAGACAGACAGCATCATTGAGATGGAGCTAAAGATAATTTGGCAGCATTCAGATCGGCGGTATTTAGATGAGACTTAAGATCAGCCAGCGGCATTCAGATGAAGCAAAATAAAAGAAAGCAGCATTCCGCTAAATATGTGTTTTGCATGGTTATTCACTCTTTGTACAGTTCTGCTTCTACAGCATCTTCAGTGAATGTCTGTTCTTGTGTGTGTGTGTGTGTGTTTGTGCGTGTCTCTGTGTGGGTGTCTGTGTCAGGTATCTTACTGTCTCTGTCTCTCTTTCCGTCCCTCTCTAATCTGGAACACTGCAGGACAGAGATCTACGGCCAGAGGAGATTGAAGGTACAGATAAACATATCGCACAGAGGCAGTAACAACATCACCTGTTTTCACGTGACTTTAGAGTCAAACAGTGCAGTTAAAATACCTGCGTTATTTTTTGCTTTCTTCTTTTTTTTTTTTTTTACTTTCCTTCAACTAAAAACACTAACGTTTTGTCAGCAGTCAAAGTCATCTAAGAATGAACACTGTGCCTTTCTCTTTACGTTCTGCCCCTCAATCCCGTCATCACTCCATTCTGACCCTGGACACCCCTTTTTCCCCCTCCCCCCGATCCCTCCCCCCAATCCCTCCCCCCGATCCCTCCCCCCGATCCCTCCCCCTCATCATCTCTTCTCACCCCGCCCCCCCCACACCCCTCTCCCCGAGCAGAGCTGAAGGAGGCGTTTAAGGAGTTCGATAAGGACCGGGACGGCTTTATCAGCTGTAAGGACCTGGGAGAGTGCATGAGGACCATGGGATACATGCCCACTGAGATGGAGCTCATCGAACTCAGCCAGAACATCTGTGAGACACACACACACATGAAGACACACACGTTTGCAAGTGTACATGCTGTACACACACTAACACACACACACCTGCTCCCACATGTATGTTCCCACACACACACATTCCGATTAAAACAAACTGATTACTATTGACTGATCCAAGTGTCTGTTTCTGTCTTGTCTCCATTTCCCCTCTAGGTGGCGGCAGAGTGGACTTTGAGGACTTTGTGGAGCTGATGGGTCCCAAGATGTTGGCGGAGACGGCAGACATGATAGGAGTGAAGGAACTCAGAGATGCTTTCAAAGAGGTACGGATGGACTTGCATTATTCATTACTTGGTTTATTAAAAATGACCGTCACAACTGATCTGCATGTCAAGAGAGTTTAGAATTTGTGTTCGATTTTGTGAACTATCATTAGAATCAATATGATCTAAGTATT
This sequence comes from Esox lucius, assembly GCF_011004845.1. Taxonomy (NCBI): domain Eukaryota; kingdom Metazoa; phylum Chordata; class Actinopteri; order Esociformes; family Esocidae; genus Esox; species Esox lucius. Next base: position 16,784,844 of record NC_047593.1, read on the forward strand.
CAATGCATATGTTGCAATTAGAGGAGATTTTGGTCCCCTTGCTTTCCTTCACTTCTTTGATCTCCTCCTTCACTCCTATCTAACTTTCTACATCCCCTTGCTCTCCTTCTATCTCCTCCATGTCCTTCTCTTCTATCCAACTACATCCCATTTATGCTCCGTCCCTACATCTATATTATCATCCACGTCTTCCTTGACACCTCCATCTCCACCCCCCCCCCCCAAACCCCTCACCCCCCCCCCCCCCCCCCTCCAACCCACCCCCCACCCACCCTGTGTCAGTTTGACTCCAACGGGGACGGTCAGATCAGCCTGGCCGAACTGAAGGAGGCCATGAAGAAGCTGATGGGGGAGCAGCTCAACAACCCGGAGATTGACGAGATCCTCCAAGATGTGGACCTCAACGGGGACGGCCTGGTCGACTTTGAGGGTGAGGAGGAGGTGCAGTTGGGGAGAGTGAAGAAAAACAATTGGGGACACACAGGAAGAGATTAAGGGGACAGGAAGAGTAGAAAACGGGGAAGACTAACATGAGTGTTACCCGCTGCTAGAAACATGAATCCATGGTCTGATATTAACCCTTGTGTTATGTTGACATTTTGGTTCCACTCATTATGTTAGCGGGTCAAATTAGCTTTTAGTGTGTGTGATGTTAGACATTAAAAAAGGGTCTCAGGGAGTGAAATACACCGATCAGCCATAATATTATGACCACTGATAGGTGAAGTGAATAACACTAATAATCAAGTTTTCATGACATCTGTCAGTGGGAGGGATATATAAGGCAGCAAGTGAACATTCTGTCCTCAAAGTTGATGTGTTAGAAATAAATAAATGGGAAAGCGTAAGGATCTGAGTGACTTTGACAAGGGCCAAATTGTGAGCATATCCAAAACTGCAGCCCATGTGAGGTGTTCCCGGTTTGCAGTGGTCACTACCTATCAAAAGTGGTCCAAGGAAGGAAAAGCAGTGAACTAGCGACAGGGTCATGGGCGGCCAAGGCTCATTGATGCTCATGGGGAGCGAAGGCTGGCCCTTGTGGTCCGATCCAACAGACGAGCTACTGTAGCTCAAATTGCTGAAAAAGTTAATGCTGGTACTGATAGAAACGTGTCAGAACTCACAGTGCACCGACGTTTATTGCGTATGGGGCTGCGTAGCCGCAGACCAGTCAGAGTGCCCTTGCTGACCCTTGTCCACTGCGTCTACAATGGGCATGTGAGCATCAGAACTGGACCACAGAGTAATGGAAGAAGGTGGCCTGGTCTGATGAATCATGTTTTCTTTTACATCACGTGGATGGCCGGGGGTGTGTGTGTTGCTTACTTGGAGAACACATGGCACCATGATGCACTATGGGAAAAAGGCGGCGGAGGCAGTGCAATGCTTTGGGCAATGTTATGCTGGGAGACCTTGGGTCCTGCCATTCATGTGGATGAGGGACCCAAAAGGGGGGCCTACACTAAATAAGGCAGGTGGTCATAACGTTATGGTTGATTGGTGTATCTCTAACATGACAATCCTTCACCTCATATGACCTGGTAGAAGTACTGCAACAAACACTGACCGTGGCAGGCATAGTTTGTTTGTGCAGTGTGTGTGTGTGTGTGTGTGTGTGTGTGTGTGTGTGTGTGTGTGTGTGTGTGTGTATTGAGGAGATGTGTAGTAAGGTGTAGTAAGGTGTAGTAAGGTATTGTAAGGTATTGTAAGTTGTAGTAAGGTGTAGTAAGGTATTGTAAGTTGTAGTAAGGTGTAGTAAGGTGTAGTAAGGTGTAGTAAGGTGTAGTAAGGTGAAGTGAGGTATAGTAAGGTGTAGTAAGCTATAGTTTCCATTCTATATTTGTATTCAGCAGGATTTTCAACAAGAATTTTCATCTATTCTCCACCACCGGGTAATTTTGACCCTAACATTATGAATGTTACTTTTTGTAATTTTTTTTAGAGGTCTTTGAAACTGTTAAATTTGGTCGCCTTTCGTTTTATACGTTCATAACCACAATATTGAGGATATCATCAAGTTTCATGCAGATCAAAATAACCTAAATGGTATTTCAGACAAATCAAACTCTTAAAACGGGTCAATTTGACATAACTTAAGGGTTAATAACTGACAATGTTTTCACTGTACTGAGATAATTATTCTCTTTCTGCAGAATTTGTCCGAATGATGTCTCGTTGAGTCTCCTGGTGAGAAGACTCTGATCACATGACCTGGAGAGTTAACAAAAACAGCAACGCCTCTACTAAGATGTTATGGATCAGTCCTTAATATGGACTTTTACAATGAATTACAATATTGTTGATACATATTTCATGTTTTTCTTATGGTGTATGTTTGTATTTATTTAACAATCCCTTATAATACAATTTTCTGTTTACTGTTGTATGACTTTAACAATAGCTTTATTTGTAAGACATTTTCATTCATGGTATTCAAATTTTTTACTACTCTATGTTGTTAATGGCATCTATTCTTAAGCATTCTTATGTTTTTGATTTAAAATATTTTAGAAAGTATTGATCAACAGCAGGGTGATGGTCTGATTGTCAAATGATACTTATCAACAGAATTATAATTAATGTTTATTCATTTGGTTAAATCTATTATTTATGAATCTACGAGTGTAAGGGTGATGAAGTGAATGACATGAAATGTTTGTCAATATACATTTTTATTTAAAAATTTTTGAATAACAATGTAGATCTTTGGTCAGTTTATGTTAAGTCATGCCAATGTCAATTAATCATATCTAATGTAATATTGTATTCATGTTTATACAATAAAAGAAATGCTATGGTTTTTAAATTAAATCGTAAGTATATACATGCATTCTTTACATTTTACATAAAGTCAAATAAACAATAATATCAAAAATGTATTTGGGAAATAATTAAAATAAATATTTTATCAAACATAAATTAAACAAATGATTTAATGAAGTGTCATTTGTATATTCTCACAACAAGATGAAAGACTTTCACAATGTACATTACAGTATGTATGAACCTTTTCCAGAAGCATAATTTTATGGTGAAAAACTGAAGGATCACTAACAATCACATGATTTCCCTTCTGCATATATTTTCAATCCCCTTTCACCCACCATCCAACCAGTCTATCAAAAATGAAAGCTAAGAGAATGAACCATATCAACAAACCAAAAATAACTTTTATATTTATAGTGGAAAGCATCTCCCTTGTACATTTAACAACATTAATATTGTCTTCTTTAGTTTCTAATCACAACATGTACATACGTGTGAATATATGGTATTTGTCAATAAAGCAGACTTTCCATTCACAGTGATTAACTTCACATTTTGTATCAGCTTGCAGGAATTTGTTAGTCAGGTAGTGCAAACTCTTATCTTGTAGCCTTCAATGATTATGCAATAATTAGACATTTGTAAAGAATTATCGCAGTAATTTCACTGTCTGTCTACATCAAATCTGGTGTTACTCATCACTTCACGAAATACCAATACAGGTGGCACATTTTATTTCAAAACTTAGATTTATTGAAAATCGTGGTATCTGCTATTTACTTAATGGATCTTATCTTTACAATATGGATTATTATTTTTGCAACTTTTATTGTTAAAATCATACAAGGCATTTTACTTCTGGTTGTCATATTTCACTTTCTTTAGTTTCTCATTCATTAGGTTCCATTGCGCTGGAATGTCATCAAGCAGTGCCTTGTGTTCTTTGTTAATCAATATTCATTGCATGTGGCCATCAAAAAAGTTCACTATTTTGCAAGCTCAATGCATACATATCGATCTATTCAAAGTAATTGTTCATGAATAGGTTATACAAGCCTTTGTCTGTATTCAAAAGGATTCTTAGTCACAAACCATCTTCACTGTCATTTTCCACTTCATGTCATGTTAAATGTTGTTTCCAAGCACTTCATGGCATCCTCAGGTGTTAATGTCTTCCAGTCCTCTGGGATGTCAGCAGGAAGCCCATCGTTGTCTTCAGCAATTCTCTCATTGAATGTGGCCATCACATATTTCCAGTAGTCTGTAGCCTCAATGCTGGAATCTCCAGGTATGATCCAGTCTGGGAAGTATTTCTGGTAGTCTTTGTACAGGTGGTTACAAGCTCCTACCAGAGAGAGGTTGAATTTGTTCTCACTAATCACATCAGAGGAACATATATCAGTTACCAAAACCTTCGTATCAGTTCTCTTCCAACCATGAATGCCTTGTGGACGATGAATGAAGGTGAAGTGTTTTGAATGCTCCTTTCTTCCTGCCTCACAGGGTGCTTTACAGAATGGACATACCTCTCCACAACCAAACAGACTGGTGAACATCTCGTTCTGAGGCTTAAATGGAAGTGACCTGAGTCGCTCTTTGATGTCCATCTCATGGTCATATTTGGCCGCCAGTGACTGTTCCATTTCTCCCACAAACTCTATGAGATTGTCAGCAAACTGTTCTGTACTTCTTGAGTAGTTCAGAGTCATGATAGAATTCAGAGCATCCTTGGGAACAACAAGCTTGTCTCCAAGGGCACCACAGAAATTCTGAATGAACGTCTTAATCTCTTTATCTGTGCTGGTTGTATTTATGAATTGTCGTATTGTATCAGTGATTAATTTGACTATCTCTGTAAGATGCTTCTTCACCAATTTTTTCAGACTGCTCTCTTTTGACAGTTGGTTGACAATATGGTCAAACAGCCACTGCTTTATGAACTGTTCATAATTTCTAATGTACTCTCTATACTTCTCATACTCCCCATCAGTCAAGAGCTGTTTCAAAATAGAGAATTGGAAAGCCCCTCTTGTGCTGTAATCCTCTGACCCTTTACTAGTCTTCATTAGATCCACCACATCAGGACCAATCATTTTATTCACATAGTCCAGTACAGCTGGTTGTAAACACAGCTTGGTGAAATCCTCAGCTTTCTTTTGGCATTGGTCTCGCTCATGAAACAAGTCTATGAAATCAGTTAGGTACTTGCTCTTAGACTGCTCCAGACACTTCCTTGGATCATTAACTGTAATGAAATCATCATGCATCTTCTGGAACTCTATGGCTGCTATGCCAAAGATGTGTAACTTCAGTGACACCTCACATTCCTCACAAATTTTAAGTTTCTTGTTTTGTAGTAATGTTTCATCAATCATTTCAAGCAGTTCCTTGATGTACGTGTCATAGTAATCTGTTTTGCTTTCCACCCTCTGGGTTATTGAGTCTTGACACTTTGCTACAATTTGGTTACAGAAGAATTGCAATTCTTTGATGTGATGCCGTTGTTGGGCATCATCTTTTTCCATATCAGAACAATACCCTGATTTTACAGCAAAGGGTTTTGTCCCACAATCCCTTAGATTGTTTCCAACCAACAATTTATTGACATAACTCCCCCTTGTTGCTAGATTTCTACTTAACACAAGAAAGGCATCCTGAGGAATATTTCTTGTTGGAGGTTTTCTGAAGCAGATCTCAGACAAAGTTTTCGTCCACATGCTTTCAAACTCTTTTTCAAGATCTTGATCTAATAAATCAGATTTCTTGCGTCTGCATATTTGCAGCAAAGCCAGAACTTTCTTTTCCATTGTTTCTGCATGTGAGCGTTTGATCTTTTCCAGTTTGGCCATCCCCTCTTTGATCTCAACAGTTCTATGTAGAGTGTTCCTAACTTTGTTTTCCATCTCCCTCCTCAATATGTTGGCACTGGCCACGAAGTCCTCCTTATATTTCTCCACTAGATTTACATGTCTGTCGTGCCTTTCAAAGTACTTTACTATTTTGCCTTGGATTTCGTTTCCTCCAACTGCAATCTTATCAGATGCTTCTGTTAACAAATCATCCAGCATATTTTCCTTCATTTGAGACTGAGGAAATGTTAGACCAAAATTAGAAATTTTGTTTTTGGCACATACCATCCAGGAATACATTTCTTTCTGAAATGACCATTCCCATGCATTGTACTCACTGCATAAACAGGAGTATGCATCTGCAACTAAGCTGTTTCTGAAACTAAAGATGAATTTCTCAAATTTGACAGACTCCCACAAGCTTGTTGTCCACTTCAGGAAACCTGTCAAATCATTATCCCCCTTGCATTCCTTCAATATTTGCATCAGTCTCTTCTTGAAGTCATACACTGCCTCACTGTAGCCCACATTGACTGGAGCCATAGGAGGAGTTCCATGCCAGAGTCCTGGGATGTAGCTGCTGCTGGTGTCTGGATCATAATCCATCACATCAGTGAACTTGGTGATGTTCTCCTTCTTCTCCATTCTGGCTGCTGCCTTGGTCATTTCATCCAACTGTTCCAACAACTTCTTCCTGGCCCTCATGTTTTTGACATAAGCAGACACATCTGACACATTCTGGTGAACAAAATGACAAATTGGCCTCTTTCCGACTTCCTTCATTCTGATGAAAGCATGAACAACAATCTGTAGAATATCGTTAATCTCTGTTGAGTTTTCCATGGCTATGTTGATAATCGTGACATCACTGAGTCCTATAACTAGAGTGGCCAGTTCATTTTCATGTTCATAGCTGTCATCTAGTTGAGCTAGCTCTGGTGATTTCAACCCCTCTGTGTCAATGACCACAATGAAGTCACATTTCAGCTCCTCCTTGAGTTTTTCATTTACTTTTATTAGTTGCATGAAGGCCCCTCTGGTACATCTTCCACTGCTGACAGCAAACTGGAGCCCAAACATGGTGTTGAGGAGAGTAGACTTCCCTGTGCCTTGGACCCCTAAAACTGTCACCACATGGATCTTGCTGTTTGATTTCAGTTTAGTATGTAGCTGAGTTAATACAGCAGTAATCCATTTTAGTGGGATATTTGATGCATCTCCATCTACAAGCTCAATTGGGAAACCATCCAACAGCATCTGAGCGCACAAAGGAGGCAAATCTTGGATCTCTTGCATTGTAAATGTTTTTTCAGGTGGGAAGCTGGAAGATTCATATAACTGACCCAACTCACGAAGGAAGTGTTCAAGTCCCAATGAACAATCAGATATTTTCTTATACAAATCTGCAATCTGGTCTTTCTCCTCTGGAGAATCTTTGCTAAGCTTATTGTACTTGTCCTCAAAACCTGATGTATTCTTCTGTGATATAATGTCCAGATTAATCTGCATCCATTTGAGGAAATAGTTTCGCTTCACTCCTGACCCAGACATTGCACTAATAAAATGTGTCCTAGCATTTGTCAAATTAATGCTTTTTTGATCCTGTCTTAGATTATTTTGTTTTCTCTTCAGAGAACTCTTGTATTTCTCAATGTCTTCATTCCCTGCATTTTTCAGTCTACACATCTCTTTTTCCAACTGGGAAATATCTTTCCAGATTGACCCTTGTAGGGGTAGCTGAATTTGACTGTGTCTGGGATATTTCTAGTGATTTCCTCAGCCAACTTCCTGGCACTCTGACAGTCATTACAGTTTTCATCAACCAGAATTCCACTCTCACAGGCAATGTCAGCCATGCTTTCAATTTTCACTGGATTTGGACTTTTATAGAGGATGTCATTGACAGATGACAGCAGAATCTTAACAAAGTTTGCACAATTTTCCCTTTTCTTAACAATCATATTTGTTGGATCGATACTGCATTTTGTGGTGAGTTTTGCCAATGTCTCATCTGTGAATTGTTCTTTCTGAGAGTTGACAACCAGAAATAACTGTGTTTTGGAGGGTTGGCCTTGCAAAATCTTAAAATCTTCCTCTAATTTTTCAATGAAAACAAACACTGCAGCTGATGTTTCACACAGAAAGGAAAACGTTTTTTCAAAGGACTTGATGTCTCCCCTGAGATTGGCGACAGCCACAGGAGTAGTGAACCTGTCCATGTTTCTATTCCCACATGGTAAGTACCAGCTGATTTCAACTAGGCCATCTGAGATTACACGAGGAACATCACCACATTCCATATCATGATGAACAAAGGTGTCATGGTACTGTTGAGAGTCACAAAGCAACTTGTTTAAAATCTGTGACTTGGACAAACTGCTCTCTCCTAGCCTCACAAAGGACACCATAGGAATATCAGAGGCAACAATCCTCTCCTCTATGAAGGACATTGAGTCTGTTTGTGAAGACAGTCTATACTTCTTCACTATGTCCCTCAAGGCCCAGAGCATCAAGGTGCTTTGTTTAGTATCATAGTTTGGCAGCAGGAGAGGAACAGCAAACTGACAGATGGACATTTTCTGGGCAATCTGCTGCTGTAGCAAACCATCTGAACACAGAAAGACAGCAGTAATCAAATCTAATGGATTCATCTTTTCACTGTTATCCAAGTCACCTTTCACCATCACACTCCTGGCATTAAAATTTGCCATCATTAACTTCTTCAGGAAAGCCACTGGAAGTGACTGCAGAGTGTTAGGTGTCTCATCTGATGTGGTATCTGCATTTATCTCCAGGACAGTACTTAATGTCAGCTTATTTCCATAGTGATCTTCTAGACCAATCCTTAGCAACAGCTCCATGAATGAGGATACTGAAAAATGAAATATGGCATCACTGTTTGGTAAATAAGAAAATATAACATGTTTGTTGACTTTACATTTCATGCAACCACAGCCATTTGTATTATTTTGTTTACAGGGTTGATCAATATGACATGCTTGTAGAAAAAGAGAAGCCAGTAAACATTTCTTGTTTGTATGACTTTTGGTAATTGCATCCTTATGTCGACATAGCACCATCCACATGCAATTGAGACAGGCGTATGGTAAAAAGAGAAAAATAGTGCTTCCCACTGCCATACTGTTACTTATATCAATAAAATAAAGTTTAGACACTTTCACAGAACTCTTAGAACCCTAGAAAGAAAATTGGCTTCTAAAAATTACTTTTTAGGATAATCTTGGATGTTTTCTTTTTCTTTTAAATAATTACTTCACAGACAATTTTCTGTGAATAATTGGAAATTAAAAACCGGGTTATTGTTTTCCTCTGCTCCAGAGGGCCGAGGGGCTAAGGAAATATACCGTTCAGCATTATATTGGCTATTTTGTCTTTCAAAAAGAAAACCAGCAGAGATAAAGTTGTAGAATATCGTTTCAGTTTAGTTATTGATGATCCCAGCATCCGATATAATTTGCTTTGGTAGGGTTGTCGAGGAGTTACCACATTTAAGTGAGTTAACGGTTTTCGAGAAATTAGTGGGATCACAGGCAGACTCTGTCATACAGTAGCATTAAGAAAGTGTCTAGATTTTTGCCTTTTTTTAATCCTCTGGTCCATTACTTTCTCAGTTGCCTAAAAATGATTTTTTTTTATTGATTAGATCAGTTCAGTTGACATGCTTTCTTATGTCTTTGAGATCTTATTTCTATTTGGACAACATGATTGCCATGGCATCACCCTGGTGGGAGCAACACATACAGTAGGTACCTACTTAATACTGACTGTAACCATAGCAAGCAGTTTCTTATCACGTACATTTTTATGATAGTCTGAATGTGCCGGCTTCACAAAATAAACTGTAACCCATAGAATTTCCGATGTATGTATAGTTAATATTGTTATTACAGTTAATAAGGTGTGGTTACATAGGTATAGGAGCAAAATGCTGCCATCTGTTAATTGTTGTAATCTGAGCTATGTTCAATCAACTTAATTCTGTGTAAATTCTGTGCTGCCCTCTGAAAAGCTACAACAGGCTTCTGCCATAACACATTAATAACTACAATACCACTTGCATAGTCAAAAATTCTCTAGAACCAGATTTTTTGACAATCTTATACAGGATATATCTATTGTTGTAAAACTGGTGTCATTCCGTGGCAACTAAGCATTGTTAGCATGGTATTCAATCAAATGATTACTTATAAATATTTATATATTACCATTAAATGTTTGTATTTTTGAAGACTACTAATAAGTAATAATTTGTAAAAAATGGAAGTAAAAAATGTATGTAGTGACATAACAGGTGAGCATATCCATTGACAATAGCATTACATTAGATTACTTTATTGATCAACCGAAAGGTGGCCTCTGGTTTTACCTCCAGGGGCACCCAGGTGGGGGCAGTTATGAGGAAAAATAATTAGTGTTTGAATTCTTATCTTTTAAATGGATTTACTTTTGGATTCACTTTTGTAAAAATTAAAAAAAAATAAAGATTTAAGTAAAAATCCCATAGACCCCCTGCAATTATCCCAACTGTCATGTTATTTAACACAATGCTGCTCACCTCTTTCAGTTGGGAGTAGGGCTGGTTCAGGGCTATGGGGATGGGCAGACAGGGCTGCTGAGACTGAAGCTGCATCTGTTGGTCCTGGCATCAGGCAGGGGCAGGGACAACTGATTTAATACCAATAGCTTGCTAAAAGTTTGCCTGCATTGATTATATATGGGCTAAAAGAGGAACAAAATGTCAAAACTCAGAATTTTCTATGAAGATATAATGTAACTGATGTTTGTTAGGCGAGCAAAAGTAGCCTCTCTCTCTATGGACTAAGCTAAAATGATATTTTCCACCACAAAATCCCATGTGTAGCACCTATAACATTGACATTTTAAAACAAACAAAAATTTAAAAATAACACACAGTGCTCTCTAAGTATTGGGACAGTAAAGTCTAAATATTATTTTTGCTTACACTCAATTGATATGAAAATTTTAAAAGGTGAATGACCCAAAAGTACTGGATGTGACCATTTATTTCTGGCGATTTCAACACAGATATGTTTTACCAACTTATGCTCCAGATTTCATGAGACTGTAAATATTGGAACAATTCAATTTAATGCAAACATTAAGTATGTAAACATACATTTAGTTACAAATGTAAATGTATTTAGTTAAATATCCCATGCCTGCAATAACAGCAGTGAATTTCTTTATTCCCTCACTTGTTTGATTTCCCATCACTAATAAAGATTCACCTTCATCTCGTATGTCCAAATGCTCCAAAGCTACAGATTAAGTGTTGAAACAGACATTAATATTTTAATCATATTTTCATGTGACTTGAGTTTGCCACTTCTGTCCCCAGAATTCAAATGAGTTGGTATGAGGCCTTACCAGTGCAGATGGTTGTAGAGACAGGTTCACTCTGCTCTCCGTTCAGAACAGTTGAGACACTGACAGTGTACTGAGTTCCAGGTTGTAGATCAGAGAGAGTTCTGTAACAGTCCTCAGTAGTAGCTGCACAGGTCTTTGTGTTTGGGCTGCAGTAGGATATGAGGAAGCATTGAGGGACTTTCTCCATTCCTTCAGGCTTGGACCAGTTAAGAGTGAAGGAGTTTTCTCCAGACCGGTTTACTTGTAAATCCCTGGGTACGGGGACCACTAGGAAGAGAATATAATTTGTTTCAGGAGATGTAATATAACATCTAATAACTTGTTTGGGTACCATAAAAAAAACATGCAAATAACCAAAGTCAAATTCAAGTTTCAAGTTATTCTACCTGTTAATACAGATGCTGAGACCAATCGGCTTCGACTACAATCTTCCCCCTCTGTGGCTACATGGAACTGGTAACATTTACCAGGCTGGAGTTCATCTATTGTAACACTACAACCATCTACCCTCAGGCTGAGCGGTTCTTCATTATATCCCCAGGTTACTATGAACTTGTGTGGTCCGTTCAGTCCTTCAGGAGGCCCCCAGCTCAGAGAAACCGAGCCAGACATCACTGAAAGGAACTGGATCTCACATGGAGGAGGCAGAGGAGCTTAAAGAAAAAATTGAAGAGAAAATTGTGATATATACTTGCATTATAATTGTTAAAAATAAATTAGACAACCGCTGAGGAACAATAAGTTCTCAGCCAAAAAATATCTATAATTATTTGTGACCTGAACATATTATGTAAATTAACAACAGTGTATTACTTTTTTTTTATTGGGTAATTTATTTATTGAATTTTACAAACACCTACTGTCAAGTGAGGACGGTCTCCAAATTTGCTCTGGATACAAGTTCTGGGACAGTAAAACAAAGTATTATTAATTTTGATATAACCTAAAAACCTGGTAGGCCCTACTTTTGGGACAATAGGATACCTACATTAAACACTAATAGCACACACTTAATTGTTCATTAAATGCGCACACAAACAACCAACTGAATAGACACATTTACTATGTAGGCCAAGACCAAAAAGGGCCACAATGGCAGAACTGTTACATACATGCATATATTGTATCTACCATATCTACTCACAAATTACACATTTGTAACTACTGTATTTAAACCAACTGTAAATAACACTGCATTTGTACGTATCAATATATACATTTTATCTTCCATATAATATTCTGTAGAAGTAGTAGTATTAGGAATGTATAACCAAGCCTTTATCTACCACTGAGGACACCAAGATCATGTCTTCAGTGTTACTTTTGTTTTTGGATGAACTGATTAAACAAAATCTAAAACAAAGATTTTGCAAGAATTCATGAAGCCAGGCAAGACAGAGATCTTGGATTTATTAAAGGTCCTTCTTTGTCAGTGTTGCTCAGGGTGACAAAGAGTCATTAAGGAGCAGGTGTGGTTGTGTAAAGTAAACTGAAAAAAATTTTGATAAAGAAGACAAGCATCACAGGTAGCCCCCCAGATTAGGGTTTCATATTTTCCAGAGAATCTTCCAATTATGCTTCCTGAGGAAATTGCAAGAAATAACCAGGCTTCCTGGTATTCACGTTCAATCAAATAGAATTAGATTTTATCAACTTGGCCCAGATGTAAACCTGAGAGGGCATCATTATCAGCAAGCTTATTTTAATTCTTACTTTTTTGAATTTGTTTACATTCGTTAATCTAGGTCTGCTGAATTATGGAGCAATCAATTGGTGGAACTGGCTGTATATTTAATGTTTTGCTTCATGCTACTGTTTATACAAATAATGTATTACAATTTACCAGTGGGTTTATTAAGGAGGTAAATCCTGGTAAATCTCAGTATCCCAGTTCCTAGTTAAAGCCTTTTCCAGACCCTTTCATTAGCTACGCTTGTATGACCATAAGCATCTCATTTTAATAAGGTTATTTTGGGAGGGTATCCACCCAACAGAAAGTAATAAAGAAACTAGTTACCTGTCTTCCAGCTTGTTTTTTGTCATCGTAGTTGGTATCATGTCCTCTGTGCTTTGTCACTGAACAGAGGGTGCAGATGGACTTCTGGTCTGTCCTGCAGAACACCTCCAGAGGTCTCTGATGCTCCTGACAGAGTTTCTCCTTTAATGGTCTATTCATCACTACCAGTGTGTGAGTGGTTTCCTTACAGTGCTTCTTAACATGGAACGGACAGTAGGACTGGTCGCAGATCGGACAGGACTTCACAGCCTTGTTCTTACAGAGATTACAGACCGTCCATTCTTGCCTAATTGTGAATTTGACAAAGGCATTTGTCAGAATAAACTCATACATTTAGTATAACAACTATAATCAAAAATGTTCATAGATGCCGCTTTCAAAAAATAGCATGGTCCATGCTGCTAACAGTGTAAAGAATAGTAATCATCTAACAAATAATAGAAAAACTGATATTAAAGTACTTCTCTGACTAAACAGCAATACTGCATGTACGAGACTTTCTGATCTGGCTTGTTCATCTTTCTGTAAACTATGTGTATGTTTACAGGTAAGAGCATAATCTCACCCTTCCTTTTTCAAATTAATAATGGCATCCATGGAATTGTTACTCCTCCATGATTCAGCACCAGAAACAATGGACTCTGCTCTGTCCAGATAGACACTGCAAATAATCCAAGACAGGCAGGAAAATGATGTGAACAAACAATTCAAACTCTGCATTGTTCTTTTTTTGTGTGAGTCACTTCCCAGTTCAGCAATACCTGTCAAAATAATAATCTAATAATGAAGTCTATACATTTGTATAACTTTATTTCCAATTCTGTAGAATGCTCTTTGGTCTTAATTTTCCTTCAGATTCACAGCCTGACCAATGATCCTTCAACTTGTTAGGAAAATGTCTTTCATCTGTAGGAACTGAGAGATTCCATAGCAACGGGTTTGAAAATAAATGTATATATGTATCAGTTTTTTTTTTACAACTGATTTTGTGTTTCTTGGTTTTAAAATAAAATATAAAACACAATGAAATGTCAATGTAAAATGTGTATACCAGCAAAATGAACAAACTTGTTAGGGGTCAAATATCTTTGAAAGGCACTATCTGATATTTCTACAGCACTAAATCATATATATGATGTTACAAGCAACAACAGGAAAAACATTAGCAATAACACAGATAAAACTACACTTAAAAATAAGTATTATCTTACTTGTCTTCTTGTTGAGTAGAATCTCCATCCTTGAATGCAGAATGGGCAGACCTTGTTTGTTCAGTCTTAATGGAATTATAACTGAAGGTCGGTGACACTGGTCTATCTGGAGTCCTGGAAGCAGTAATATTTTCATTACTATTAGTATAATTAGTACTATAATTACAGTTGTATTACTATTATATAATGCTACTCCTACTAGGATTTGCATAGATTTCTTTAGGGGTGCCAATAATTGTGGGACACATGTTTTAGAATACAATCATTATTTCTGGATGACAACTGGATGGCAAATGAGAAGCAAATACATGAGAAGGAAATAAAAACACGACTCAGGACAAAATCATATATTGATCAACTGGCTTATTCTTGTGTCTGAAAACTAAGTGTATGTAAACAGATAGGAGATAACATAATCTCACGCTTCCTTTTCGAAATTAATAATGGCACCCATGGATTTGTCACTCTTCAATGACTGATTACCAGAGACAATGGACTCTGTTCTATCCAGATAAACACTGCAAATAATACAAGACATTAAGGAATATTTAATAAACAAACAAATCAAATGCTGTAGTGCTCTTTTTTGTGTGTGTCACTGTGTATTACAGCAATAACTGGCAAAATAAGAATCTGATAATGAAGTCTATACATTTGTATTAATTTATTTCCAATTCTGTAGAATGCTCTTTGGTCTGAATTTTTCTTAAGATTGACAGCCTGACCATTGATCCTTCAACTTGTTAGGAAAAGGCACTAGATGATATTTCTTTAGAACTACATCATATTTCATGCTACAAGCAACAACAGAAAAAACATTATTAAAAAACAAATAAAAATAAGGATTATCTTGCTCTTCTCAGTGCTCGAAGTGGGGCGGTACTGGCACTTCTACATTTTACTCTTAAACGTACCTGCACTTTTTCTTGTGTACCGCTACTTCTCACATGCAGCCGGTACTCTACTACTGACAGAAAAAGCGTCAGTGTCAGAGAGATTTGTAATGACCTAACGTAACGTTACATAAACTACACTACCCAGAGGGCAATACATGACTTACTAAAGATCTTGACGAATCACGTAAAGGCAAGCAGTCGGTTCACCCTATCAGGAGCTGTCTGATGGCTGTGGCTTCCACCTGAGCGTAAACATATTTTTCACTGGTGAAATCCAAAACCTAGAAACTTAGAAAAAGTGTGTCGAATTTGAAATTGTAAGTCATGTTAGCCTGGCTTCCGAAAGGCAATAAAAGAACGCATGTGCCAGAGCTAGACACTGTAAAAATCTCAAATGTAATGATATGCAAATGAAACAGAGTACCGGCACCTTTTTTTCCCCACTTCAAGCACTGGCTCTTCTTCATATTTGAGTAGAATCTCCATACTTGAATACAGGAGGGGTAAACCTCAATTGGTCAGTCTTAATGGACTGATAAATGAAGGCCAGTGACACTGGTCTGTCTGGAGTACTGGAAGCAGGAACATTTTCATTATGGTTACACCTTCTTTTGAGAGTTCCAATTTCCATTTGTAGATGATCAATAGATAGTACTACTATCAACAAATGTTCAACAAGCGTTAAACAAACTATAGGTCAAAACAACAGCTTGCTAAGGTTAAGGTTAGGTTTTGAATAAGGTTAAGGGTGAGGGGTTAAGGTTAGGGATAGAGTAAAGGTTAGGGTTAGGATATAGATAAGTTAGTAGTTAGTTGAAATGTTACAGATAGTCAGCACATTGTCTGTAGAGCATCTACTGGCACACTTTTGGGACTCTCAAAATAAAGTGCTACCTTCATTACTATTATAAATATTAGTAATATAATATTATAGCTGTATTATTATTATATAGGTGTAATGTAATGCTGCTACTCCTACTAGGACTTGCATAGATTTCTTTAGGGGGTGTCATGGTGCGGTGAGCAGCAGCGCTACCGTGCCATAGTTTCTCAGTTCCCATATCTCACGAACACATCCCGGACTGTCACAGGTTTCCAATCTTCCACACCAGGTCCCAATCTAGCTAATTTGTATGTGTATGTATGTTTCCCCTCTGCTCCCCACATTGTGGCTCATTGTTCTTGTCGTGTTTGGATGTCGTGTGTGTTGCTGTTATTGTAAGTACGTGTACCAATTCATATTGTCTTTGCTGCTTTAGTCAGCCCTTTGCTTTGTGTGTTTTTGTGCTCGGTGTTTGTTTATTTCTTATCAATTAAAGAATCCACACTGACTACCCCTGCCTGCACCTGGTTCCTTGTCCAAGCAACACTGCACTACACCACCTGTTGTGACAGGGGGTGCCAATAATTTTGAATACAATTATTATTTCTGGATGACGATTCATTTTGTTTCTTAAAATTGCAAGTAAAAACTAATACAAAAAACTAAAAACAGCAAATAAGAAGCAAATCCATAAGAAGGAAAAAAAAATAAACTCAACTTGCTAATCAAATTGAGTGCCACCATTTTAAGGCTGGAGACATCACAATTAAAATTGAAACAAAGCAGATTTACCACCCGTTATTATTGAAACTACGGGTCAACAATGTATTATTTATAATGCCAGTATTTATAAAAACAGTCATCCTGAACTGCATCATATGTTTTGAAGACAGAATAGGACACAAATACTCAAACATGCACACACCTCCTATCTGTCTCCATGGTTTCATCAAGCGCCTGGTGTGGTGATTCATCCTTATGTCTTTCTTCAGGGGCAGCAGCCCCCTCAACCCTCGGCAGTAGAGAACTCATTTTAACTCCCAGAGGACTCCTCAAGATCCTGATAATGACAGGTCTAGTCCCATATCACTCTGTAAATAAGAAGAGTAAATACCATATTAACACTTAAATAGTGAGAATCTGATGGGGTATGTAGTGGCTTGTATTGATCATTACAAAACATTTTGCAATTATGTTATCAAGGCAGAAAACTGTTGAGCTGATTAAAGAAGCAATAAAACTGGCCTTCTTTAGACTTGTTCAGTATCTGCAGCATCAGCAATTGGGTTCAATTACAGGCTTAAAATGTCCAGAAACAAATAACTTTCTTCTGAATCTCATCATTCGAGATTCAAGAAATTGCCAAGAAACTTAAGATCTTGCACAATGTTGTGTACTACTCCTTTCACAGACCAGTCCTGATTGAGTGAGTGGGTGTCCCTGTCTGACTTGGTTCTATGAGCCTGTCCAAGCCCTTGTGGGGAGTTGTATAGTAAGATATGCCCTTATGAATTTGTATCAATAAATATTATTGGCTTTGTCTACAGCGTGTGCAATTTGGTGTGTTCAAGCCCGCACTAGCAGATCATCCTGGTTACCAACGGTGATGGCCGTATTCACGCTACTTTGCTCTGCTTTATCCAGTAACTGCTCCACCTGCGGTTGGTTTTATATTTATTCCAGTAGTACGACGAGACCCGCACACCAACTAGTATATACAGTACAATTATCATATTTACATCCATTATCATTTAAGCTTTAAATCTGCCGTGTTTTCTCTCTACACCAGGACAAAATGTGTATAACTGCAGGAAATTGTCTTGAAAACTGTTAACTGTTCTAAAGGTTGCCAAGAGGTTCTGGACATTGCAAATGTTCCTTCCTTGGGGTAAAGACTTGGTTCATTCAGCTGTGCACTGCAAAAGTCAAGGTAAAACGTCTTGGAGGCTATAAAAGGTTTGAGTACCACTGAACTACAGGGATTAACTGCTGATATCTTCCCTTGTTCTCTGTCATCCTCCATCTGTCACCTCCTCCTTCTCCTATATTTACTGTTGTCTTTCTTCAATAACTGTGATGCCAAGTGTATCAATGACATGTAAGTGCTTTTGTGTTTCTGCTGTCAAAATTCTACCAAGCTGTAATATGTTGCTGGAATAATCCATTAGATTTAGTTTCTTCTACAAGTATTATTTACAAGTTCCAGGAAGAAAACATACAAATCCTGTTATACACTTCAATATATTTTCCTGATGAGAACACATGCATGTTGAAAACATCACTTGGTTGGGGCTGGGTGCGGCTCCTACAGCAATAACTGGTTGAACAGGATTTTAGCAAAACTGTTAAACAAGGAAATGTCTTTTTGAAGGCATCCACCATTTTAATGTTGTGCTTTACCTGACCTGTCAGGACTAGATCTGTGCCGTGAAAAGCCTCTCTCTACGGCATCCCCTCTGCCAGCACACTAAATTGCCCACCCGGCAATGGCACTGCCAAGGGGTGGCTGGATAGGGGGGGGGGCATAGCCACCCAGATACAATCGCTGCCCCACCCCTCACAAGTCCCATGTGCATAATACACTTCTATCTGATATAGAAGCTGGTTGGCTAGGCATTTGTAACTTTCTTGCACATTAACTACTATGAAAAAAATACATAATGGATTATGAATCGACTAACGTGTATATACAAACACAACATATTAAAACAGGATTGTTGTGGAACTCAAAGTGTTAACCCTACTGGTTTTAGTCTAAGCACAGCAGATCATTAGTAACATTAAATATAAAATAAGAAACCAAAGTACAGTCACCTAAAGGATTATTAGGAACACCTGTTCAATTTCACATTAATGCAATTATTTAATCAACCAATCACATGGCAGTTGCTTCAATGCATTTTGTAAAGACAATCTCCTGAACTCCAAACTGAATGTCAGAATGGGAAAGAAAGGTGATTTAAGCAATTTTGAGCGTGGCATGGTTGTTGGTGCCAGACGGGCCGGTCTGAGTATTTCACAATCTGCTCAGTTACTGGGATTTTCACGCACAACCATTTCTAGGGTTTACAAAGAATGGTGTGAAAAGGGAAAAACATCCAGTATGCGGCAGTCCTGTGGGCGAAAATGCCTTGTTGATGCTAGAGGTCAGAGGAGAATGGGCCGACTGATTCAAGCTGATAGAAGAGCAACTTTGACTGAAATAACCACTCGTTACAACCGAGGTATGCAGCAAAGCATTTGTGAAGCCACAACATGCACAACCTTGAGGCGGATGGACTACAACAGCAGAAGACCCCACCGGGTACCACTCATCTCCACTACAAATAGGAAAAAGAGGCTACAATTTGCACGAGCTCACCAAAATTGGACAGTTGAAGACTGGAAGAATGTTGCCTGGTCTGATGAGTCTCGATTTCTGTTGAGACATTCAGATGGAGTCAGAATTTGCCGTAAACAGAATGAGAACATGGATCCATCATGCTTTGTTACCACAGTGCAGGCTGGTGGTGGTGGTGTAATGGTGTGGGGGATGTTTTCTTGGCACACTTTAGGCCCCTTAGTGCCAATTGGGCATCGTTTAAATGCCATGGCCTACCTGAGCATTGTTTCTGACCATGTCCATCCCTTTATGACCACCATGTACCCATCCTCTGATGGCTACTTCCAGCAGGATAATGCACCATGTCAAAAAGCTTGAATCATTTCAAATTGGTTTCTTGAACATGACAATGAGTTCACTGTACTGAAATGGTCCCCACAGTCACCAGATCTCAACCCAATAGAGCATCTTTGGGATGTGGTGGAACGGGAGCTTTGTGCCCTGGATGTGCATCTCACAAATCTCCATCAACTGCAAGATGCTATCCTATCAATATGGGCCAACATTTCTAAAGAATGCTTTCAGCACCTTGTTGAATCAATGCCACGTAGAATTAAGGCAGTTCTGAAGGCGAAAGGGTGTCAAACACAGTATTAGTATGGTGTTCCTAATAATCCTTTAGGTGAGTGTATAGCTAGACACCATTAATCATTGTGTTAAACTGACTAACATTTCTTATTATGTTTAATCCCTTACAAAAAATGTCCCACAGGCAGAGGCGTCGCTAGATGACAATACATTCGGGAGGATCTCCCTGATGCTCATGCTTGTGTATGACATATCCTGTAGACATTTTGAGAATCCTGCAGAACCATGGCAATTCAGGCAGGAATCCTGCACAACCATGGCAATTCAGGAAGGAATCCTGCAGAACCATGGCAATTCAGGAAGGAATCCTTGAAATGTTTTCTTTTGCCTCCAAGAACAAGAACTAAAGGATATTTCATAGGATTAAAGGACCACATTCTCGAGTTATTCTTAGAGAAAATATTCTGCAGGATATTTTGAGTGTTATTTGCATGATTCCCGCAGGATTTATTTCCCGAAGGACTACCTACAGGATCCAACAATTATCCTACAGGAAAGTGGACCCAAAATCATGTAGGTCAAATCCTGCAGGATCACCTACAGGATGTAGACGCCATGTTCCTCTAGGACATTTTGTTGGAATTCCTGCAGGATATTTTTTATCCAGGATTCCTGCAGGATCTATTTCCTAAAGGACAACCTGCAGGATTCCTACAGGATCCTGCATGAACTGTCCTACAGGAAAGTGGCCCCAAAATCCTGTAGGACATCCTGCAGGGTTCCTGTGGGACTTTTTTGTAAGGGTTATCTAGCACTATGAAGTGCTTCTTTCATCTGTTTTTATTCTTTTATTTCATAAGCACACAAAACGTGTTGTAAATGTGTCAGTGACTCTGTAGAGAAACTTAGGCTATTTAATCTTTTGGTAAGTTAGGTTTTTTGGACCCAATTTGCTAACCATTTGTATGAAGTAAATGCCCAGGGTTAACAAACTCTTGTGTGAACACAGGCTAAGCTAACCTGGCGCTAGTCTTAGCCTGGGGCTAAGATAGCCCAGGGCTTAGATTAGAACAATGCAGTGTGAAAAGGCCTTAAGAGACATTCCCTCTTCATGGCCAGGGCTCTGCTTACGCGGTCCAGGAAAAACATACGTATAGACTTTCAAACATGATGTAACCAACTTGTTCAGTTTAATCTATTTAAGCACTAAATTCAACACTACTGTTGTTTGCTCCTTGGGGTTTAAGGCTGGGTGTCTCTGTAAAAGCACTTTGTGACAACTGCTGTTGTAAAAAGGGATTTATAAATACATTTGATTGATTGATTGATTTCAATAGGCCTATGTTACCTCCAACCATAAACTAAATCAATTCATTATTTTGATGATTATAAAATGTTATCTTACCTTTTCTATGTTATATTTGGAGGTGCCTTATGTGAAGCTCCAGAACGAGAGCAATGTGTAAAATGTACTTTTCCTACGTCAGAAGTAACATACTCCACCTTGTAAAACAGGTCTAAAGTTCAAAGTTTTATTAATCAAATGCACCCTCTCTAAACTCTAACAATGCAGCACAGAGATCTACATCCAGATGAGATTGAAGGTACAGAGAAACATATTACATAGAGGCAGTAACAACATCATCTGTTTTCACGTGACTTTAGAGTCAAACACTACAGTTTGATACCTGCATAATTTTTTGCTGTAATGTTTTTTGTACTTTCCTTCAACTAAAATCACTGATGTTTTGTCAGCAGTCAAAGTTATCTAAGAATCTAAGAATGTAGTGAACACTGTGCCTTTCTCTCTACTTTCTGCCCATCAATCCCATAATCCCTCCCTTCTGCCCCTTGCCACCCCTATTTCCCCCTCCCCCCGCTTTCAGTTCATCACCTCTTCTCACCCCGTCAACTGCACCCCTCCCCCCGAGCAGAGCTGAAGGAGGTTTTTAAGGAGTTTGAGGACCATGGGATAAATGCCCACTGAGATGGGCCTCATCGAACTCAGCCAGAACATCTGACACACACACACATACCTGCTCATACACATGAATAATCGCATGTATGTTCACAGACACTGGGACAAAATCAGCGTATTTTATATTGACTCGCTCAGTACGATCCAAGCGACTGTTTCTGTCATGTCTCCATTTCCCCTCTAGATGGCGGCAGAGTGGACTTTGAGGACTTTGGGGAGCTGATGGGTCCCAAGATGTTGGCGGAGATGGCAAACATGATAGGAGTGAAGGAACTCAGAGATGCTTTCAAAGAGGTACGGATGGACTTCCATTATTCATTACTTGGTTTGTTTAAAAAAGACCTGAGCTGCATGTCAAGAGAGGTTAGATTTTGTGAACTATCAATAGAAACATTATGATCTAAGTATTCAATGCATATTTTGCCATTAGAGTAGATTTTGGTCCCCTTGCTTTCCTTCATTTCTATCCAACTACATCCCATTTATGCTCCATCCCTACTTCAATATTATCATCCACGTCTTCCTTGACACCATTCATTATGAAACCTCTATCATGCTCCCCTTCCCTTTTTGTTCCACTCTCCCATCTTTATTACTCTCTCATCACCCCCCCACCCTGTGTCAGTTTGACTCCAACGGGGACGGTCAGATCAGCCTGGCCGAACTGAAGGAGGCCATGAAGAAGCTGATGGGGGAGCAGCTCAACAACCCGGAGATTGACGAGATCCTCCAAGACGTGGACCTCAACGGGGACGGCCTGGTCGACTTTGAGGGTGAGGAGGAGGTGCAGTTGGGGAGAGTGAAGAAAAACAATTGGGGACACACAGGAAGAGATTAAGGGGACAGGAAGAGTAGAAAACGGGGAAGACTAAGATGAGTGTTACCCGCTGCTAGAAACATGAATCCATGGTCTGATATTAACCCTTGTGTTATGTTTACATTTTGGTTCCACTCATTATGTTAGCGGGTCAAATTAACTTTTAGTGTGTGTGATGTTAGACATTAAAAAAGGGTCTCAGGGAGTGAAATACACCGATCAGCCATAATATTATGACCACTGATAGGTGAAGTGAATAACACTAATAATCAAGTTTTCATGACATCTGTCAGTGGGAGGGATATATAAGGCAGCAAGTGAACATTCTGTCCTCAAAGTTGATGTGTTAGAAATAAATAAATGGGAAAGCGTAAGGATCTGAATGACTGTGACAAGGGCCAAATTGTGAGCATATCCAAAACTGCAGCCCATGTGAGGTGTTCCCGGTTTGCAGTGGTCACTACCTATCAAAAGTGGTCCAAGGAAGGAAAAGCAGTGAACTAGCGACAGGGTCATGGGTGGCCAAGGCTCATTGATGCACATGGGGAGCGAAGGCTGGCCCTTGTGGTCCGATCCAACAGACGAGCTACTGTAGCTCAAATTGCTGAAAAAGTTAATGCTGGTACTGATAGAAAGGTGTCAGAACACACAGTGCATCAAAGTTTTTTGCGTATGGGGCTGCGTAGCCGCAGACCAGTCAGAGTGCCCTTGCTGACCCTTGTCCACTGCGTCTACAATGGGCATGTGAGCATCAGAACTGGACCACAGAGTAATGGAAGAAGGTGGCCTGGTCTGATGAATCATGTTTTCTTTTACATCACGTGGATGGCCGGGGGTGTGTGTGTTGCTTACTTGGAGAACACATGGCACCATGATGCACTATGGGAAAAAGGCGGCGGAGGCAGTGTAATGCTTTGGGCAATGTTATGCTGGGAAACCTTGGGTCCTGCCATTCATGTGGATGAGGGACCCAAAAGGGGGGCCTACACTAAATAAGGCAGGTGGTCATAACGTTAGGGTTGATTGGTGTATCTCTAACATGACAATCCTTCACCTCATATGACCTGGTAGAAGTACTGCAACAAACACTGACCATGGCAGGCATTGTGTGTGTGTGTGTGTGTGTGTGTGTGTGTGTGTGTGTGTGTGTGTGTGTGTGTGTGTGTGTGTGTGTGTGTGTGTGTGTGTGTGTGTGTGTGTGTGTGTATTGAGGAGTTGTGTAGTAAGGTGTAGTAAGATGTAGTAAGGTGTAGTAAGGTGTAATAGGTTGTAGTAAGGTGTAGTAAAGTGTAGTAAGGTGTAATATGTTTTAGTAAGGTGTGGTAAGGTGTAGTAAGTGGTAATAAGTTGTAGTAAGATATTGTAAGTTGTAGTAAGGTGTAATAAGTTGTAGTAAGGTGTAATAAGTTGTAGTAAGGTGTAGTAAGTTGTAGTAAGGTGAAGTGATGTATAGTAAGGTGTAGTAAGGTGTAGTAAGGTGTAATATGTTGCAGTAAGGTGTAGTAAGTTGTAGTAAGGTGAAGTGAGGTATAGTAAGGTGTAGTAAGCTATAGTTTCCATTCTATATTTGTATTCAGCAGGATTTTCAACAAGCATTTTCGTTTATTCTCCACCACCGGGTCATTTTGACCCTAACATTATGAATGTTCCTTTTTGTAAATTTTTTTAGAGGCCTTTGAAACTGTTAAATTTGGTCGCCTTTCGTTTTTATATGTTCATAAACACAATATTGAGGATATCATGAAGTTTCATGCAGATCAAAATAACCTAAATGGTATTTCAGACAAATCAAACTCTTAAAACAGGTCAATTTGACATAACTTAAGGGTTAATAACTGACAATGTTTTCACTGTACTGAGATAATTATTTTCTTTCTGCAGAATTTGTCCGAATGATGTCTCGTTGAGTCTCCTGGTGAGAAGACCCTGATCACATGACCTGGAGAGTTAACAAAAACAGCAACGCCTCTACTAAGATGTTATGGATCAGTCCTTAATATGGACTTTTACAATGAATTACAATATTGTTGATACATATTTCATGTTTTTCTTATGGTGTATGGTTGTATTTCTTTAACAATCCCTTATAATACAATTTTCTGTTTTCTGTTTACTGTTGTATGACTTTATCAATAGCTTTATTTGTAAGACATTTTCATTCATGGTATTCAAATTTTTTACTACTCTATGTTGTTAATGGCATCTATTCTTAAGCATTCTTATGTTTTTGATTTAAAATATTTTAGAAAGTATTGATCAACAGCAGGGTGATGTTCTGATTGTCTAATGATACTTATCAACAGAATTATAATTAATGTTTATTCATTTGGTTCAATCTATTATTTATGAATCTACGAGTGTAAGGGTGATGAAGTGAATGACATGAAATGTTTGTCGATATACATTTTTATTGAAAAAATTTTGAATGACAATGTAGATCTTTGGTCAGTTTATGTTAAGTCATGCCAATGTCAATTATCAATATCTTATGTAATATTGTATTCATGTTTATACAATAAAAGAAATGCTATGGTTTTTAAATTAAATCGTAAGTATATACATGCATTCTTTACATTTTACATGAAGTCAAATAAACAATAATATCAAAAATGTATTTGGCAAATAATTAAAATATATATTTTATCAAACATAAATGAAACAAATGATTTAATGAAGTGTCATTTGTATATTCTCACAACAAGATGAAAGACTTTCACAATGTACATTACTGTATGTATGGACCTTTTCCAGAAGCATAATTTTATGGTGAAAAACTGAAGGATCACTAACAATCAATGATTTCCCTTCTGCATATATTTTCAATCCCCTTTCACCCACCATCCAACCAGTCTATCAAAAATGAAAGTTAAGAGAATGAACCATATCAACAAACCAAAAATAACTTTTATATTTATAGTGGAAAGCATCTCCCTTGTACATTTAACAACATTAATATTGTCTTCTTTAGTTTCTAATCACAACATACATACGTACATACGTGTGAATATATGGTATTTGTCAATAAAGCAGACTTTCCATTCACAGTGATTAACTTCACATTTTGTATCAGCTTGCAGGAATGTGTTAGTCAGGGAGTTCAAACTCTTTATCTTGCAGCCTTCAATGATTATGCAATAATTAGACATTTGTAAAGAATTATCGCAGTAATTTCACTGTCTGTCTAGTGTCTACATCAAATGTGGTATTACTCATCACTTCACGCAATACCAACACAAGTGGTACATGTTTTGTTTCAAATCCTAGATTAATTGAAAATTATGGTATCTACTATTTATTTCATGGGTCTTGTCTTTATTATTTATGCATATTTTATTGTTAAATTCATACCAGGCTTTTTACTTCTGGTTGTCATATTTCGCTTTAGTTTTTAATTGCATGATTTACTAGGTTCCATTGCGCTGGAATGTCATCAAGCAGTGCCTTGTGTTCTTCGTTAATTAATTTTTATTGCATGTGGCCATCACTAAAGTTCACTATTCTGCAAGCTCAATGCATTTTAATAATAATAATAATAATACATTTATTTTGTATAGCGCCTTTAAAAGTAGCTTTCTCAAAGCGCTTTACAGACAAGCATAGCAGAAACAGTACAATTTAAATACAAGGATAAACACAGAAGAATTTAAATCAAGTAAAAGCAATCCTGAAATAAAATGTTTTAAGAAGAGATTTAAAAGTCGCTAGTGTATTTGTTTCTGTGATGTCAGCCGGGAGGGAATTCCAAAGCTTAGGAGCATAGACAGAGAAAGCGCGATCACCCCTAGTATGAAGCCGTGTCTTAGGAACGACTAAGAGACCTCTTCGTGAGGAACGCAGGTTCCGACAAGGTGTGTAAGGCATTAATAAATCAGTCAAGTACTGAGGTGCCAGGTGGTGCAAAGATTTATAAGCCAACATAAGGATTTTAAAATCAATGCGGTATCTAACAGGTAGCCAGTGCAGGTACTCCAAGACAGGGGTTATATGGTCCCTAGTCCTGGCCCCAGACAGTACTCTAGCAGCTGAATTTTGAAGATATTGTAGTTTATCCAATGTTGATTTTGATACCCCAGCTAGAAGACCATTACAGTAATCTATGCGTGAAAAAACAAAAGAGTTTATCAACTTCTCAGCAACTTGGAAGGACAGCATAGGACGTAGTCGAACTATATTTCTGAGATGATAAAACGATGTCTTAACTGTATTCTTCACAAATGGCTCAAATGACAAAGTGGCATCAAATATGACACCAAGATTTTTTAGTTTGCTCTTAAACTCCAAGGCACCACCATCAACTGACAGAGTAGGAGACCCAACCTTTCGCAGTTGATGAGGAGAACCAAGGAGCATAACTTCTGTTTTAGAGCCGTTTAGAGACAGAAAATTATTGGACATCCAAGTCTTTATCTCAGTAATACAGTTAGAAAGATGTACAACATTCGCTTGCTGGCCAGGTCTAGTGTGAATATAAATCTGTGTATCATCAGCATAAAAGTGGTAATTAAGGTTGAGAGATTGTAGTAGTTGACCGAGTGGATAGATATACATATTAAACAGTAGGGGACCCAAAACCGACCCTTGCGGAACACCAGTGTGGACAGAACCAGTTTTGGACCTAAAACCACCCATAAAAACAAATTGACTGCGGTCTTTAAAATAGGACGTGAACCAGTCAAGAACGGTCTCTGACAAACCAAATACATGTTCCAGACGATTGAGTAATAAAATATGGTCAATAGTGTCGAAGGCTGAACTAAGATCCAAAAGAATTAGAATGGACGTGGAGCCGGAGTCAGAAGCAATAAGTAAATCGTTAGTGACTTTCACCAGCGCAGTCTCAGTGCTGTGTAATTTTCGAAAACCAGATTGATGAGGCTCAAATAATTTATTTTCAATTAAGTGTTTGTTTAATTGCGACCACACCTTCCAAGATTTTAGCCAAAAATGAGAGATTCGAGATTGGGCGGTAGTTTGAAAGATTTTTCACATCAGAGTTTTGCTTTTTTAAAACGGGAGTAACCGCAGCAGTTTTAAGTGTTGCTGGCACCTCCCCAAGTGACAAAGAATCATTTATTATAGAGAGAACTGAGGGACATAAGGGACCAAAGCAGGATTTAAACAGACTGCTAGGCATAGGATCAAGTATGCAAGTGGTAGCTTTCATACTAGAAACCTGCTTGCAGAGCATCTCAGGTTGTAATAAACTAAATTTAGAGAAAGGAGTGCCAGAGAAACTCAGAGTACTAACTGCAAGATCAGCAGGGTGCAAAGTGTGAATATTTGTGCGAATATTGTCAATTTTTTCGCTGAAAGATTTCAGAAACTCGTTACACAACCAGTCAGATGAAGTCAGAGAACGGACATTATCTACTTTAAGTAGACTGTTAATTGTGTGAAAGAGATGTCTGGGATTATTTTGATTGTTATCAATAATATCTGAGAAATAAACAGATCTTGCAGTTTCAATGGCTACTCTGTAGTTTGACAAACAGTCTTTCCAAGCTTGGTGAAACACATTTAAACCATGGTGACGCCATTTCCGCTCTAGTTTCCGACACGCAGCTTTCTGTATACGCAAATCATCATTATACCATGGGGCTGGCTGTACGAATGAAACAGTACGTGTTTTTATGGGTGCAAAAATGTCCAAACTGGTTGTAAGAACATTATTAAATCCAGAGATGGTGTCTTCAAGAGAAGCGGAAGACATAGCATCTAAAGAAGAGACAATCGAATTTGCGAAGGTGGCATGATCAATTGATTGCCATTTTCGGAAAGAAATAGAACGCAAAGTATCTCTACTAGAGTTAAATATCTCAATATTAAAAAAGATAGCTAGATGGTCAGAAAGCCCAGCATCAACAACGGAGAGATTGGAGAGAAAAGAGTCGTTTGCAATAATTAAATCTAGTGTATGTCCTTTACAGTGAGTAGGGGACATTTACAAACGGAGAAAAATTAAAACAGTCCAAAAGTGATAGAAAATCCTTGGCCAAGACACAAGCTTTCTGATCTACATGTATGTTAAAATCACCCAGAATCAAAATTCTCTTAAATCTGACGGACAATATGGAAAGAAGATCAGCAAACTCAGACAAGAAGTCCTTATTTGTTTTAGGAGGTCGATAGATAGTGACGACAGCAGAATGGAGAGCAGAGTGAGAATCAGATACATTTAAAACAAGACATTCAAATGTTTTAAAAGAAGGTACAGACACAGGGTGGATCTTGTATTGTAGTTTGTAGACAACTATGATACCCACACCTCTACCTGTAGACCGCGAGACTTCAAGGAGACCGAAGCCTGTTGGAGTCAGCTGATTAAAAAGAAGACCATCGTCCTGTTTGTGCCAAGTTTCCGTAAGGAAAAACAAGTCTAGCTTCTTGTCCATGATAAAATCCGATAGCAGAAAAGCTTTGTTGTTCACAGAGCGCACGTTAAGCAACGCGGCTTTTAATGGGCTTGCAGACACCGCATCATCACACGGTTGTCGCTGATACGGCAGAGCTGATAAGTTAGTAAAATCAGGCCCATGGGAAGACAGTCTTTTAATCCTTCGTCGGCAGTTCAAAACTGGAATGGAAGAAGACGAGGAAGAGATGTAGCTTCGTCCTGTGCTACGATGAATATACCGCTTTGGTCTCAGTAATCCAGCCCTGTCACAATGGTCGTAGATGTCCCCAAACAGATAGTAATTCCGCTTCAGGGATAAGAGCTGGCGAGAGGTGTATTGTAAGGCCATATTCATTGAAGCCTCGTCAGCACCAGCTCCAAAATAGTCCTATCTGTGAGTCCACAAAGCCAGAAGATGACCACCAGGCAAGCACCCAGAGAAGCAATCTCCCGGCGTACATGAAGAAAGCACGCTGCATCACAATGTCAGTTCGGAGAGCGGAGAGGCAGCCAGTGCGCGCCAGCGTGCCCGTACCCGGAAATGAGACCTAGGACCTATTTTCATATCTGATCTATTCAAATTATTACTGAATGTGTCTGGTTGTTCTTGTATATATGTTATAAGTCTTTATCTGTATTCACAAAGGTTTCTGTATCACTAACCACCTTCATGGACTTTTTGAACTTCATGTCATGTTAAATGTTGTTTCCAAGCACTTCATTGCATCCTTAGGTGTTAATGTCTTCCAGTCCTCTGGGATGTCAGCAGGAAGCCCATCGTTGTCTTCAGCAATTCTCTCATTGAATGTGGCCATCACATATTTCCAGTAGTCTGAGGCCTCAATGCTGGGGTCGCCAGATATGATCCAGTCTGGGAAATATTTCTGATAGTCTTTGTACGGGTGGTTATGGACTCCTACCCGAGAGAGGTTGAATTTGTTGTTACTTATCACATCAGAGGAACATATATCAGTTACCAACACCTTCCTAGTCTTCCAACCATAGATTCCTTGTGGACGATGAATGGAGGTGAAGTGTTTTGAATGTTCCTTTCCTCCTGCTTCACATGGTGCTTTACAGAAGGGACAAACCTCCCCACAACCAAACAGACTGGTGAACATCTTGTCCTGAGGCTTGAATGGTAGAGACCTGAGTCGCTCTTTGATGTCGGTTTCATTGTCGTATTTGTCAGCCAGTGACTGCTTCATTTCTCCCACAAACTCTATGAGATTGTCAGAGAACTGTTCTGTATTTCTAGAGTAGTTAAGCGTCATGATAGAATTCAGAGCATCCTTCGGAAGTACAAGCTTGTCTCCAAGGGCACCACAGAAATTCTGAATGAACGTCTTAATCTCTTTATCAGTGCTGGTTGTATTTCTGAATGTTACTATAGCATTAGTGATTAATTTGACTATCTCTGTAAGATGCATCTTCTCCAATTTTTTCAGACTACTCTCTTTTGACAGTTGGTTGACAATATGGTCAAACAGCCACTGCTTCACAAACTGTTCATAATTTCTAATGTACTCTCTATATTTCTCATACTCTCCAACAGTCAAGAGCTGTTTTAAAATGGAGAATTGGAAAGCCCCTCTTGTGCAATAATCCTCTGATCCTTTACCAGACTTCATTTCATCCACCACATCAGGACCAATCATTTTGGTCACATAGTCCAGTACAGCTGGTTGTAAACACAGCTTGGTGAAATCCTCAGCTTTCTTTTGGCATTGGTCTCGCTCATGAAACAAGTCTATGAAATCAATAAGGTACTTGCTCTTAGACTGATTTAGACACTTTCTTGGATCATTGATTGTAATGAAATATTCATGCATCTTCTGGAACTCATTGGCTGCTATGCCACAGATGTGTAACTTCAGTGAAACCTCACATTCCTCACTAACTTTCAATTCCTTGTTTTGTAGTAATGTTTCATCAATCATTTCAAGCAGTTCCTTGATGTAAGTGTCATAGTAATCTGTTTGGCTTTCCACCCTCTGGGTAATAGAGTCTTGACACTTTGCTACAATTCGGTTACAGAAGTTTTGCAATTCCTTGATGTGTTGTAGTTGTTGGGAATCATTTTTTTCCATATCAGAACAATACCCTGATTTTACAGCAAAGGGTTTTGTCCCACAATCCCTTAAACTGTTTTCAACCAACATACTATTCACAAAGCCTCCCCTTGTTGTTAAAGTTCTACTTAACACAACAAAGGCATCCTGAGCAATATTTCTTTTTGGGAGTGTGCTGATGTAGATCTCAGACAAAGTTTCCTTCCACATGCTTTCAAACTCTTCTTCAAGTTCCTGATCTGATAAATCTGATTTCTTGTGTCTGCATATTTGCAGCAAAGCCAGAACTTTCTTTTCCATTGTTTCTGCGTGTGAGCATTTGATCTTTTCCAGTTTGGCCATCCCCTCTTTGATCTCAACAGCTCTATGTAGAGTGCTCCTAACTTTGTTTTCCATCTCTCTCCTCAATATGTTGGCACTGGCCACAAAGTCCTCCTTGTATTTCTGTACTAGATTTACATGGCCGTCTTGCTTTTCAAAGTACTTTACTATATTGCTTTGGATTTCCTTTTCTCCAACTACAATCTTTTTAGATGCTTCTGTTAACAAAACATCCAGGACATTTTCTTTCATTTGAGACTGAGGATCTGCTAGGCCTAAATTAGAAATTTTGTTTTCGGCACACACCATCCAAGAATACATTTCCTTCTGGAATGACCATTCCCAACCATTGTACTCACTGCATATATTGGAGTATGCATCTGCAACTAAGCTGTTTCTGAAACTAAAGATGAATTTCTCAAATTTCACAGACTCCCACAAGCTTGTTGTCCACTTCAGGAAACCTGTCAAATCATTATCACCCTTGCATTCTTTCAATATTTGCATCAAGCTCTTCTTGAAGTCATACACAGCCTCACTGTATCCAGCGTTGACTGGAGCCATAGGAGGAGTTCCATGCCAGAGTCCTGGGATGTAGCTGCTGCTGGTGGCTGGATCATATTCCATCACGTCAGTGAACTTGGTGATGTTCTCCTTCTTCTCCATTCTGGCTGCTGCCTTGGTCATTTCATCCAACTGTTTCAAGAACTTCTTCCTGGCCCTCATGTTTTTGTTATGAGCCGACATGTCTGATACATTCTGGTGAACAAAATGACAAATTGGCCTCTTTCCCACTTCCTTCATCCGGATGAAGGCATGCCCAACAATCTGGAGAATG
Organism: Esox lucius; assembly: GCF_011004845.1. Taxonomy (NCBI): domain Eukaryota; kingdom Metazoa; phylum Chordata; class Actinopteri; order Esociformes; family Esocidae; genus Esox; species Esox lucius. The sequence continues at coordinate 16,817,145 of NC_047593.1, forward strand.
TCCTTCATCTCTGTTGAGTTCTCCATGGCGATGTTGATGATAGTGACATCACTGAGTCCTATAACCAGTGTGGCCAGTTCATTGTCACGTTCATGGCTGTCATCTAGTTGAGCTAACTCAGGGGATTTCAAACCCTCTGTATCAATGACCATGATTAAATCACATTTTAGCTCTTCTTTGAGTTTTTCATTTACTTTAATTAGTTGCATGAAGGCTCCTCTGGTACATCTTCCACTGCTGACAGCAAACTGGAGCCCGAACATGGTGTTGAGGAGAGTGGACTTCCCAGTACTTTGGACTCCTAAAACAGTGACAACACGGATCTTGCTTTTAGATTTTTGTTTAGTATGAAGCTCAGTTAATACAGCAGAGATCCATTCTAATGGGATATTTGATGCATATCCATCTACAAGCTCAATTGGGAAGCCATCCAAAAGCATTTGAGCGCACAAAGAATGCAAATCTAGGGTTGTAAATGTTTTTTCTATTGAGAAGCAGGATGATTCATACAACTGGCCCAACTCACGAAGAAAGTGTTCAATCCCCAATGAACAATCAGCTATCTGCTTATCCAATTCTGCAATCTTGTCTTTTTCCTCTGGAGTATTTTCACAAAGCTCTTTATACTGGTCCTGCAAAGCAGATAGATTCTGTCGTGACATATTGTCCAGATTAATCTGCATCCATTTGAGGAAATAGGATCGCTCCATTACTGACCCAGACATTCCACTTATAAAATGTTTCATTGCAATTGTCATGTTAATCTTCTTTTGATTCTCTCTCATTTCTTCAATTTTTGTCTTTAGAGAGATCTTATACTTCTCAATCTCTTCATTCCCTGCTTTATTCAGTCTACACCTCTCTTTTTCCAAATGGGAAATCTCTTTCCAGATTTGACCTTGTAAGGGCAGCTGTTCTTCTTTGAATTTTACTGTATCTGTGATGTTTCTGGTGATTGCATCTGCCATCTTCCTGGCACTCTGACAGCAATCACAGTTTTCATCAACCAGAATCCCACTCTGATCGGCTATTTTAGCCATGTTTTCAATTTTCAGTGGTTTTTCATTTTTTTGGAGGATATCACTGACAGATGACTTTATAATCTTAACAAACTCTGCATCATTTTCACTTTTCTTAACAATCACATTTGTTGAATTGATGCTGCATTTTGTGATGAGTTTTGTCAATGTCTCATCTGTGAATGTTTTTACATGGGCGTTGATGACCAGAAATAATTTGGTTTTGAAGGATTTGTCTTGCAAAACCTTAGAATCTTCCTCTAAATTATCAACAAAAACAACCACTGCAGCTGATGTTTGACACAGAAAGTAAAACTGTGTTTTAAAGGACTTGATGTCTCCCCTGAGATTGGCGAAAGCCACAGGATTAGTGAACCTGTCCATGTTTCTATTCCCACATGGTAAATACCAGCTAATTTCAACTAGGCCATCTGAGATTACACGAGGAACATTTCCGCATTCCATATCACGATGAACAAAGGTGTCATGGTACTGTTGAGGGTTACTAAGCAACTTGTTTAAAATATGAGACTTGGACAAGCTGCTCTCTCCTAACCTAACAAAGGACACCATAGGAATATCAGAGACTACAATTCTTTCCTCTATGAAGGACATTGAGTCTGTTTGTGAAGACGGTCTATACTTCTTCACTATGTCCCTCAAGGACCAGAGCATCAAAGTGCTTTGTTTAGTATCACAGTTGGGCAGCAGGAGAGGAACAGCAAACTGACACATGGACATTTTCAGGACAATCTGCTGCTGTAAGAAACCATCTGAACACAGAAAGACAGCAGTAATCAAGTCCAACGGATTAATCCTTTCACTGTTACACAAGTCACCTTTGACCATCACACTCCTGGCATTTACATTTGCCATCATTAACTTCTTCAGGAAAGCCCCTGGAAGTGACAGCAGAGTGTTAGGTGTCTCATCTGATGTGGAATCAGCATTTATCTCCAGGACAGTACTTAATGTCAGCTTGTTTCCATAATGATCTTCTAGTCCAATCCTTTTCAACTGCTCCAGGAACAAGGATACTGAAAAATGAAATGAAAATCAGTAAATAGGACACCACTGTGTGGTAAAAAAAAAAATTATTTATTGATTTTACTTTGCATTCCGTGCTAACACAGCCATTTGTATTATTCTGTTTACAGGGCTGGTCAATATGAAAAGCTTGTAGAAAAAAAGAAACCAGCAAACTTTTCTTGATTGTATCATTTTTGGTAATTGCAAAATTGCAAAACTTTAACCACATACAGGTGAGACAGAAGTATGGTAAAACGAGATATACAGTGTTTCCCACTACCATATCGTTACTTATATGAATATTGTAAACATATGTATAAACACTTTTCACAGAACTGTAAGACCCCTAAAAAGAAAATCGTCTTATAAAAATAAATGTTCGGGATCATCTTGGATGTTTTTTTTCTTTTAAATTATTACTTCACAGGCAAGTAATTAATAGTCATATATACAGCATAAAATGGATAGGCAATTCATCATTAATACTTTTTGGAAATAATGTTGCTATGTACCTCTGAAAGATGTCTTAACTTTCTCTATGCTGCATAATCTAAAGATTCAAATGTTATGTTTCTGTGCTTTGAAATCTCAGAGGCTATGCATGTTTACCCATAAACCTTACATTTAGAGACCTAGCAGGTGTAATACGTTTGATCAGAGGTCTGAGTGCCTTTTTGAATGTGACATGCCTAAAATCTACATCTGCTAATATTTATAACCAATTTCGTGTACATTCATGTAAATAATTGCCATGAGAATAGGAGCAGCTGAAAGGGCAGCAGCCTTGCTAGGGATGAGATGGAGTCCATGAAGCATCCTGTTGCCCAGTACCAAACTGAACACTTACCCCTACATCCGCTTGTAGAGTTCTGAGAGGGTGTGATAAGTGTAACCAATCTGGTAATAGTACCAACTTATCCTCTGATCTAGATCCACCATGTTACTTAAATCAGTCCAAATAGGGTGTATGGCTTACGGGTCCATTTGGGACTGGGCTTTTATATAGAGAGCATTGTTGTTGTTTTAACACCTGCTACAGGCCTCTCTGCTAAAAAATCCCAGCACAGTGAATTGTTTGTTTTGATGGATAAATGGCTAAGCCTATGCATACTTTTTTGGATGGTTAAGTAAAATATATATTTTTAAATTGCAATAAATATTTATAACTGGTTGAATTTTGAAAACTCTTTACTCTACTGACATCACAGCAGTATTTACAGGACAATACATTTGAAAATGGTGCTACACGTGACATACAATTTTTTGCATTTTGATGTCTATAATATATCAGCATAGTGGAATGCTGTGAGGCACTGACAATTTTGTGTGAAGAATTTGCTAAATAGTGTAGGAAATCCTGTGACCATTTAAACTGTGGTGAAATGTAGTTTTCTATAGCAATATTTTTTATTTTTTAACTGCTGTTTAAAACTGGTGGATGTATGGATGAAAGCCAAAGTCATTTTGAGCATTATGTAGAGTCAATCTTTTTGTAAAACAAGCATAATTACACTATTTCCCAGATGACGGACAAATCCCATGTGTAGCACCTTTAACACTGACAGAAAAAAAAAGAAAGAAAAACTTACTTAAGTGTACAGTATTTTGCCACTTCTGTCCCCAGAATTCAAATGAGTTGGTATGAGGCCTTACCAGTGCAAATGGCTGCAGAGACAGGTTTACTCTGCACTCCGTTCAGAACCGTTGAGACACTGACAGTGTATTGAGTTCCAGGTTGTAGGTCAGAGAGTGTTTTGTAACAGTCCTCAGTAGTAGCTGCACAGGTCTTTGTGTTTGGGCTGCAGTAGGATATGAGGAAGCGTTGAGAGACTTTCTCCATCCCTTCAGGCTTGGACCAGTTAAGAGTGAAGGAGTTTTCTCCAGACTGGCTTACTTGTAAGTCCTGGGGTACGGGGACCACTAGGAAGAAAATATAATTTGTTTCAGGAGATGTAATATAACATCTAATAACTTGTTTGTGCACAATGAAAAAACAAGCAAATAACCAAAGTCAAATTCAAGTTTCAAGTTATTCTACCTGTTAATACAGATGCTGAGACCAATCGGCTTCGACTACAATCTTCCCCCTCTGTGGCTACATGGAACTGGTAACATATACCAGGCTGGAGTTCATCTATTGTAACACTACAACCATCGACCCTCAGGTTGAACAGTTCTTCATCAAATCCCCAGGTTACTATGAACTTGTGTGGTCCGTTCAGTCCTTCAGGAGGCCTCCAGCTCAGAGAGACAGAGCTTGACGTCACTGAAAGGAACTGGATTTCACCGGGAGGAGGCAGAGGAGCTTAAAGAAAAAATTGAAGAGAACATTGTGATATATTCTTGCATTGTAATTGTTAAATATAAATTAAACAATCACTGAGGAACAACAAGTATATCTATAATTATTTGTGACCTGAAAATGTTATGTATATTAACAACAGTATATATTCTTTTTTTATTGGGTAATTTATTTCTTGAATTTTACAAACACCTACTGTCAAGTGAGGACGGTCTCCAAATTTGCTCTGGACTCAAGTTCTGGGACAGTAAAAACAAAGTATTATTCATTTTGACATAACCTAAAAACCTGTTATGCCCTACTTTCTGGACAATATGATACCTACATTAAACTCACATAGCACACAATTAATTGTTCATTAAATCCACACACAAACAACCAACTAAATAAATAAATTTACTCTGTAGGCCAAGACCAAAAAGGGCCACACTGGCAAAACTGTTACATATATGCATATGCTGTATCTACCATATCTACTCACAAATTGCACCTTTGTACCTACTGTATATACCAACTGTATATAACACTGCACTCGTACGTATCAATATATACATTTTATGTTCCTTATCACAATCTATAATAGTAATAATATTAGGAATGTGTAACCAAGCCTGTATCTACCACTGAGGACACCAAGATCATAACCTCTGTATTACTTTTGTTTTTTGATGAACTGATTAAACAAAATCTAAAACAAAGATTGTGTAGAATTCATGAAGCCAGGCAAGACATAGATCTTGGATTTATAAAAGGTCCTTCTTTGCCAGTGTTGCTCGTGGTGACAAAGAGTAATTAAGTTGCGGGTGTAGTTGTGTAAAGTAAATTGAAAAACTGTTGATAAAGAAGACAAGAATCACAGGTAGCCCCCAGATTAAGGTTTCATATTTTCCAGAGAATCTTCCAATTGTGCTTCCTGAGAAAATTGTAAGAAATAACCAGGCTTCCTGGTATTCATGTTCAATCAAATAGCATTAGATTTTATCAACTTGGCCCAGATGTAAACCCGAGAGTGCGTCAATATAAGTAAGCTTATTTAAATTCTTACTTTTTTGCATTCAATTACACGCGTTAATCTAGGTCTAAACCCTTTTCCAGGCCCTTTCAATAGCTTCGCTTGTATGACCATAAGCATCTTAGTTTAATAAGTAGGCTATTTTGGAAGGGTATCCACCCAACAGAAAGTAATAAAGAAACGAGTTACCTGTCTTCCTGCTTGTTTTTTGTCATCGTAGTTGGTATCATGTCCTCTGTGCTTTGTGGCTGAACATAGGGTACAGATGGACATCTGGTCTGTCCTGCAGAACACCTCCAGAGGGCTGTGATGCTCCTGACAGAGTTCCTCCTTAAATGGTCTATTCACCACTACCAGTGTATGATTGGGTTCATTACAGTGCTTCTTAACATGGAAATGACAGTAGGACTGGTCGCAGGACGGACAGGACTTCATAGCCTTGTTCTTACAGAGATCACAGACTGTCCATTCTCGCCTAATTGTGAATTTGAGAAAAAATTTAATGTATTTCTCAGAATAAACTCATACATTTAGTATAACAACTATAATCAAAAATGTTCAAAGATGCTGCATGGGCCATGCTGCTAACAGTGTAAAGAATTGTAATCATCAAACAAATAATAGAAAAACTGATATTATAGTACTTCTCTGACTAAACAGCAATACTGCATGTATGAGACTTTCTGATCTGGGTTGTTTATCTTTCTGTAAACTATGTGTATGTACATAGGTAAGAGCATAATCTCACCCTTCCATTTTTAAATGAATAATGGCATCCATGGAATTGTTACTCCTCCATGATTCAGCACCAGAAACAATGGAATCTGCTCTGTCCAGATAGACACTGCAAATAATCCAAGACAGGCAGGAAAATGTTGTGAACAAACAATTCAAACGCTGCATTGTTCTTTTTTGTGTGAGTCACTGCCCAGTACAGCAACACCTGTCAAAATAAGAATCTAATAATGAAGTCTATACATTTGTATAACTTTATTTCCAATTCTGTAGAATGCTCTTTGGTCTTAATTTTCCGTCAGATTCACAGCCTGACCAATGATCCTTCAACTTGTTAGGAAAATGTCTTTCATCTGTAGGAACTGGGAGATTCCACAGCAACGGGTTTGAAAATGAATGTATGTATGTAAAAAAAATTGTATTACAATTGATTTTGTGATTTCAGTGTTTTAAAATAAAATATAAAACACAATGAAATGTCAATGTAAAATGTGTAAACCAGCAAAATGATCAAACTGGTTAGGGGTCAAATATTTTTGAAAGGCATTATCTGATATTTCTACAGCACTAAATCATATATATGATGTTACAAGCAACAACAGGAAATACATTAGCAATAACACAGATAAAACTACACTTAAAAATAAGTATTATCTTACTTGTCTTCTTGTTGAGTAGAATCTCCATCCTTGAATACAGGAGGGGCAGACCTCGTTTGGTCAGACATAATGGAATTATAACTGAAGGTCGGTGACACTGGTCTATCTGGAGTCCTGGAAGCAGTAATATTTTCATTACTATTAGTACTATAATTATAGTTGTATTACTATTATATAATGCTACTCCTACTAGGATTTGCATAGATTTCTTTAGGGGTGCCAATAATTGTGGGACACATGTTTTTGAATACAATCATTATTTCTGGATGACAACTAGATGGCAAATGAGAAGCAAATACATAAGAAGGAAATAAAAACACGACTCAGGACAAAATCATATATTGATCAACTGGCTTATTCTTGTGTATGGAAACTAAGTGAATGTAAACAAATAGGAGATAATATAATCTCACACTTCCTTTTCAAAATTAATAATGGCACCCATGGATTTGTTACTCTTCAGTGACAGATTGCCAGAGGCAATGGTCTCTGTTCTATCCAGATAGACACTACAAATAATACAAGACATTAAGGAATATTTAATGAACAAACAAATCAAATGCTGTAATGCTCTTTTTTTGTGTGTCACTGTGTAGTACAGCAATAACTGGCAAAATAAAAATTTGATAATGAAGTCTATACATTTGTATTCATTTATTTCCAATTCTGTAGAATGCTCTTTGGTTTGAATTTTAATATTTGGAAAGTGGGAGATTCCACAGCACAAGGGATGAATTTACACAAGCAGCAAATTTCATTTTTTATAACTTTACAATAACTGATTTTGTGTTTGAAATTTCAATGTACATTTTGCAAACCAGCAAAATGAGCAAATTGGTCAGGGGTCGAATATTTTTGAAAGGCACTAGCTGATATTTCTATAGAACTACATCATATACTACTAGCAACAACAGAAAAAACATTAGTCAAAAACAAATGAACTAAGGATTATTTTGCTCTTCTTCATATTTGAGTAGAATCTCCATACTTGAATACAGGAGGGGTTAATCTCAAGTCTTAATGGATTGATAAATGAAGGCCAGTGACATTGGTCTATCTGGAGTACTGGAAGCAGGAATATTTTCATTACAGTTACACTTTATTTTGAGAGTCCCAATTTCCATCTGTAGATGATCGATAGATATTAATACTATCAACAGATTTTCAACAAGCTTTAAACAAACTATAGGTCAAAACAACTGCTTGCTAAGGTTAAGGTTAGGTTTTGAATAAGGTTAAGGGTGAGGGGTTAAGGTTAGGGATAGAATAAAGGTTAGGGTTAGGATATAGATAAGTTAGTAGTTAGTTGAAATGTTACAGACGGTCAGCAGATTCTGTAGAGCATCTACAGGAACACTTTTGGGACTAACTTCATTACTATTATAAATATTAGTAATATAATATTAGAGCTGTATTATTATTATATAGGTGTAATGTAATGCTGCTACTCCTACTAGGACTTGCATAGATTTCTTTAGGGGGTGCCAATAATTTTGAATACAATTATTATTTCTGGATGACGATTGATTTTGTTTCTTAAAAGTAAAAACTAATAAAAAAAACTAAAAACATTGAATAAGAAGCAAATCCATAAGAAGGAATTAAAAATAAACTCAACTTGCTAATCAAATTGAGTGCCACCATTTTAAGGCTGGAGACATCACAGTTAAAATTCAAACAAAGCAGATTTACCACCCGTTATTATTGAAACTACGGGTCAACAATGGATTACTTATAATGCCAGTAATTAATAAACAGTCATCCTGAACTGCATCAGAACTTATCAAACTGAATAGGACACAAACATACACACACCTCCTATCTGTCTCCATGGTTTCATCAAGCGCCTGGTGTGGTGATCCATCCTTAAGTCTTTCTTCAGGGGCAGCAGCCCCCTCAACCCTCGGCAGTAGAGAACTCATTTTAACTCCCAGAGGACTCCTCAAGATCCTGATAATGACAGATCTAGTCCCATGTCACTCTGTAAATAAGAAGAGTAAATACCATATTAACACTTAAATAGTGAGAATCTGATGGGGTATGTAATGTAATGGTTTGTTTTTGATCATTACAAAACCTATTTGCAATTATGTTAGCACAGCAGAAAACTGTTGAGCTGATTAAAGAAGCAATAAAATGGGCCTTCTTTAGATTAGTTCAGTATCTGCAGCATCAGCAATTGGGTTCAATTACAGGTTCAAAATTTCCAGAAACAAATAACATTATTCTGAATCTCGTCATTTGTTATTCTAGTTTTCTGAAATGAAGGCTATTCTATGCAAGAAATTGCCAAGAAACTTAAGATCTTGCACAATGTTGTGTACTACTCCTTTCACAGACCAGTCCTGATTGAGTGAGGGGGTGTCCCTGTCTGACTTGGTTCTATGAGCCTGTCCAAGCCCTTGTGGGGAGTTGTATAGTAAGATAAGCCCTTATGAATTTGTATCAATAAAGATTATTGGCTTTGTCTACAGCATGTGCAATTTGGTGCGTCCAAGCCCGCACTAGCAGATCATCCTGGTTACCAACGGTGATGGCCGTATTCACGCTACTTAGCTCTGCTTTATCCAGTAACTGCTCCACCTGCGGGTGGTTTTATATTTATTCCAGTAGTACGACGAGACACGCACACCAACTAGTATATAAAGTACAATTATCATATTTACATCCATTATCATTTAAGCTTTAAATCTGCCATGTTTTCTCTCTACACCAGGACAAATTGTGTATAACTGCAGGAAATTGTCTAGAAAACTGTTAACTGTTCTAAAGGTTGCCAAGAGGTTCTGGACATTGCAAATATTCCTTCCTTGGGGTAAAGACTTGGTTCATTCAGCTGTGCACTGCAAAAGTCAAGGTAAAACGTCTTGGAGGCTATAAAAGGTTTGAGTACCACTGAACTACAGGGATTAACTGCTGATATCTTCCCTTGTTCTCTGTCATCCTCCATCTGTCACCTCCTCCTCCTCCTATATTTACTGTTGTCTTTTTTCAGTAACTGTGATGCCAAGTGTATCAATGACATGTAAGGGCTTTGACATCTGTATTTATCAAATAAGTGACCAAGACCTTTGAAGGCTTTTGTGTTTCTGCTGTCAAAATTATACCAAGCTGTAATATGTTGCTGGAATAATCCATTAGATATTGTTTCTTTTACAAGTATTATTTACAAGTTCCAGGAAGAGCACATACAAATCCTGTTATACACTTCTATTTCTTTTCCTGATGAGAACACATGCATGTTGAAAACATCACTTGGTTGGGGCTGGGTGCGGCTCCAACAGCAATAACTGGTTGAACAGGATTTTAGCAAACCCGTTTAACAAGGAAATGTCTTTTTGAAGGCATCCACCATTTTAATGTTGTGCTTTACCTGAACGGTCAGGACTAGATCTGTGCCGTGAAAAGCCTCTCTCTGCTGCATCCCCTCTGGCAGCACACTAAGTTGCCCACCCGGCAATGGCGCTGCCAAGGGGTGGCTGGATGGGGGGGGGGGGCATAGCCACCCAGATACAATCGCTGCCCCCCTACACCCTCACAAGTCCCATGTGCATAATACACTTCTATCTGATATAGAAGCTGGTTGGCTAGGCATTTGTTACTTTCTTGCACATTAACTAATATGAAAAATATACATAATGGATTATGAATCGACTAACGTGTATATACAAACACAACATATTAAAACAGGATTGTTGTGGAACTCAAAGTGTTAACCCTACTGGTTTTAGTCTAAGCACAGCAGATCATTAGTAACATTAAATATAAAATAAGAAACCAAAGTACACTCACCTAAAGGATTATTAGGAACACCTGTTCAATTTCTCATTAATGCAATTATCTAATCGACCAATCACATGGCAGTTGCTTCAATGCATTTAGGGATGTGGTCCTGGTCAAGACAATCTCCTGAACTCCAAACTGAATGTCAGAATGGGAAAGAAAGTTGATTTAAGCAATTTTGAGCATGGCATGGTTGTTGGTGCCAGATGGGCCGGTCTGAGTATTTCACCATCTGCTCAGTTACTGGGTTTTTCACGCACAACCATTTCTAGGGTTTACAAAGAATGGTGTGAAAAGGGAAAAACATCCAGTTTGCGGCAGTCCTGTGGGCGATCTCAACCCAATAGACACCAGATCTCAACCCAATAGAGCATCTTTGGGATGTGGTGGAACGGGTGCTTCGTGCCCTGTATGTGCATCCCACAAATCTCCATCAACTGGAAGATGCTATTCTATCAATATGGGCCAACATTTCTAAAGAATGCTTTCAGCACCTTGGTGAATAAATGCCACGTAGAATTAAGGCAGTTCTGAAGGCGAAAGGGGGTCAAACACAGTATTAGTATGGTGTTCCTAATAATCCTTTAGGTGAGTGTATATCAGTATGCAATTCTTTAAATCTCATATTAACATCATTTTCAACTAGCCTATATAATACAACAGCATCATTTTCCAAAAAGTCCATTATGGCTTTTGGTTTTGGCGTGCCTCCCCAAGATTATCAGTGGCTTCATTCCATCAATGGAAAACTTTTTGGGGCGCACCTGCTACCCAGATCCCAAAAGACTGGGGAAGTGTCTCTAAGTTGTATTTCTTCATTCTGTAATGGTCCAACCCACTTGACTAAATTGAAAAGGAGATTCTTTCAATAGTGTCCATGCCCTCACACACTGCCAAAAGTATTACCAGCTGTTATTCATCCAGTTAAATTTCTTTTATTCCATTCAGTTTAAAAATATAAGTATGAATCATTACCTTAAATTTTTTAGGTTTGATCAAAGTTATATTTTTTTCAGTGCATAATCTATTATAGATAGGATGGTACATTCAATTGTATGCTTAAACTTGACCCCCCATTAACATTAGAGACAACACACAATTTATCTTTGTTTCTTTCACCATAAACATGTAATTCTTACTTTAGCATGCTAAATATATAAATACATGAGATATGTGTTCATATTCATTCATTCTATTGAAATTCATTTTTGAAATCTTCTGAGGTTATTAGACTTCCCTCCAATCATTTGTTTTATTAAAACACATTGTCCTTTTCATACTGCGCCAAACTTGTTCAGTTTAACCTATTTTAGTAGGCTTATGTTACCTCCCACCATGAACTAAATCTTGACTCATAAATGTAATAATTCTAAAATGTTATCTTACCTTTTCTTTGTTACATTTGGAGGTTCCTGGTGTGAGGCCAAAGAACAAGAGAATCGTTTGAAATGTACTTTCAGTTTTCAACGTCAGAAGTAACAAACTCCACCTTGTCAAACAGGTTTATGTTTCAGGTGTGGAAAATAAAGTCCCAATATATGTTGTTTATTGAGTATAACCTCTAGTAAACAGGTATTAAAGGTACAGCAAATAAAGATAATCTGGTCAAGTGGGATGGGAAAACAAGCTTTTAGTGTGCATGTTGAGAAATGACATGAAGTGTTCATAATCACAAGGACAATAATATAGTAACTGTGCGTGCGTGTGCGTGTGTGTGTGTCTGTGCGCGTGGTGTTGTGAACGCACCCTTTCCCGTATCAGCCTCAGACCAGGGAGAATGGAACGCAAAAGAACAGGATGCTGTTCACCGCCCCAGGGTTTTTGTTATTTTTCTGTTTAACTTTTTGTTAATAATTGCCCTCCATACCAAGAACACTGACTGTGTGTGTGTGTGTGTGAGTGAGAGAGAGAGAGAGAGAGAGAGAACTTACTGTCTCTGTTTCTGTCTCTTTTGTCCCTCTCTAGTCCGTAACATTACAGGACAGAGAGAGACAGCTGGAGGAGTTTGAAGGTACAGATCAAAATATTGCACTAACAATAATACTGTCACCTATTATCACTTGACTTTAAAGTCAAACACTGCAGTTTAAATACTGCATTATTTTTTGCTGTAATACTGTTTTCAATTGCCTTCAACAAAAAACACTGATATGTTGCATGTGGTTTCAGCAGTAATCTAAAAATAAAAGGAACACTGTATAAGGAACACACAATGTGCATGTGCACATTTGTGTGTGTGTGAGAAGACTAACATGAGTGATACGCGCTGCTAGAAACATGAATCTATAACTGACAATGTTTTCACTGTACTGAGATAATTATTTATTTCTGCAGAGTTTGTCCAAATGATGTCTCATTGAGTCTCCTGGTGAGAAGACCCTGATCACATGATGTTATGGATCAGTCCTTAATATTAGCTTTTACAATGAATAATAAAATGAACAATATTGTTTATACATATTTAATGTTTTTCTTAGGGAGTATGCTTGTATTTCTTTAACAATCCCTTATAATAAAATTTTCTGTTTTCTGTTTACTGTATGACTTTTATTTATTTATTTATTTTTATTTATTGCACAAAATCATACATACAAATGTTTATGCTTATCCATTAATTCATTCATAAACATGCGCATTCACACGCGCTGCATGAACAAAGAAAAGAAAACAACAACAAAAAGAAAGAACAGAAGGAAGAAAATCTTATAATTCCTGTCACTTATTTGTGCACACCCCTCCATGACCTGCCACCTTAACGTGGTGGAGGGGTTTGAGTACACGAGTGACCCTAGGAGCTATGTTTTCTGGGGCTATATGCCCCTGGTAGGGTCTCCCAAGGCAAACAGGTCCTAGGCAACGGGTCAGACTAAGAGCGGTTCAAAACACCCCTTAATGATGAAAATGTTGAGTGACGTTGCGCGGTATGGCGCAGCTGGGGCCCCACCCTGGAGCCAGGCCCGGGGTTGGGGCTCGTACGCGAGTGCCTGGTGGCCGGGCCTTTCCCCATGGGGCCCGGCCGGGGTTAGTTCCGAACGAGCGACGTGGGGACGCCTTCCCGTGGGCTCACCACCCACAGGAAGGACCATAAGGGGTCGGTGCAGAGAGGATCGGGCAGCAGTCGAAGGCGGGGGCCTAGACAACCCGATCCCTGGACACGGAAACTAGCTCTAGGGACATGGAACGTCACCTCACTGGCGGGGAAGGAGCCTGAGATCGTGCGTGAGGTTCAGAGGTTCCGACTAGAGGTAGTCGGGATCACCTCTACGCACTGCTTGGGCTCTGGAACCACACTGCTTGAGAGAGTATGGACTCTTCACCACTCTGGAGTTGCCCATGGTGAGAGGTGGCGGGCTGGTGTGGGTTTGCTTATAGCTCCCCAGCTCTGCTGCCATGTGTTGGAGTTTACCCCGGTGAACGAGAGGGTCGTTTCCCTGCACCTACAGGTCGGGGACAGGTCTCTCACTGTTGTTTGTGCCTACGGGCCGACCGGCAATGCAGAGTACCCGACCTTCTTGGAGTCTCTGGGAGGGGTGCTGGAAAGTGCTCCGACTGGGGACTCTATCGTTCTACTGGGGGACTTCAACGCCCACGTGGGCAACGACAGTGACACATGGAGGGGTGTGATTGGGAGGAACGGCCCCCCTGATCTGAACCCGAGCGGTGTTCAGTTATTGGACTTCTGTGCTAGTCACAGTGTGTCCATAACGAACACCATGTTCAAGCATAAGGGTGTCCATCAGTGCACATGGCACCAGGACACCCTAGGCCGCAGGTCGATAATCGACTTTGTTGTCGTTTCATCTGACCTGCGGCTGTATGTCTTGGACACTCGGGTGGTGAGTTGGATCCGATGGCGGGGGAGGAAGCTGGACAGACTCGGCAGGCCCAAGCGTACTGTAAGGGTCTGCTGGGAACGTCTGGCCCTTTAACTCCCACCTCCGGCAGAGCTTCGACTGGATCCCGAGGGAGGCTGGAGATATTGAGTCCAAGTGGAGCATGTTCTCCACCGCCATTTTTGAAGCGGCCGCTCGGAGCTGTGGCCGTAAGGTCTCCGGTGCCTGTCGAAGCAGCAATCCCCGAACCCGGTGGTGGAAACCGGAAGTAAGGGATGCCGTCAAGCTGAAGAAGGAGTCCTATCAGGCCTGGTTGGCTTGTGGGACTCCTGAGGCAGCTGACGGGTACCGACAGGCCAAGCGGGCTGCAGCCCGGGTGGTTGTGGAGGCAAAAACTCGGACTCACCGAAGGAGTTCGGTGAGTCCATGGAGAAGGACTATTGGCTGGCCTCGAAGAGATTCTGGCAAACCATCCGGCACCTCAGGAGAGGGAAACAGTGCCCTACCAACGCTGTTTACAGTAGAGGTGGGCAGCTGTTGACCTCAACTGAGGATGTCGTCGGGCGGTGGAAGGAGTACTTCGAGGATCTCCTCAATCCCGCTGTCATGTCTTCCATTGAGGAAGCAGAGGATGAGGGCTCAGAGGTGGACTCATCCATCACCCGGGCTGAAGTCACAGAGGTGGTCAAGAAACTCTTCAGTGGCAAGGCACCGCGGGTGGATGAGATCCACCCTGAGTACCTCAAGTCTCAGGATGTTGTGGGGCTGTCTTGGTTGACACGCCTGTGCAACATCGCGTGGCGGTCGGGGACAGTGCCTCTGGGATGGCAGACCGGGGTGGTGGTCCCTCTTTTTAAGAAGGGGGACCGGAGGGTGTGATCCAAATATAGGGGGATCACACTTCTCAGCCTCCCCGGGAAAGTCGATGCCAGGGTTCTGGAGAGGAGAATACGGCCGATAGTAGAACCTCGGATTCAGGAGGAACAGTGTGGTTTTCGTCTGGGCCGTGGAACACTGGATCAGCTCTATACCCTCTACGGAGTGTTGGAGGGTTCATGGGAGTTTGCCCAACCAATCCACATGTGTTTTGTGGATTTGGAGAAGGCATTAGACTGTGTCCCTCGCGGCATCTTGTGGAGGGTGCTTGGGGAATATGGGGTCCTGGGTCCTTTGCTAAGGGCTGTCAGGTCCCTGTACAACCGAAGCAGGAGCTTGGTCCGCATTGCCGGCAGTAAGTCAGACTTGTTCCCAGTGCATGTTGGACTCCGGCAGGGCTGCCCTTTGTCACTGGTTCTGTTCGTAATTTTTATGGACAGAATTTCTAGGCGTGTGTGAAGCGGTGGGGAAGAAAATCAGTGCCTCCAAATCCGAGGCCATGGTCCTCAGTCGGAAAAGGGTGGCTTGTCCACTTCAGGTTGGTGGAGAGTGCCTGCCTCAAGTGGAGGAGTTTAAGTATCTCGGGGTCTTGTTCACGAGTGAGGGATGGATGGAACGAGAGATTGACAGACGGATGGGTGCAGCTTCTGCAGTAATGCAGTCGATGTATCGGTCTGTCGTGGTGAAGAAATCTACGTTCCTACTCTCACCTATGGTCATGAACTTTGGGTCATGACCGAAAGGACAAGATCCCGGATACAGGCGGCCGCCTGAGCTTTCTCCGCAGGGTGGCTGGGCGATCCCTTAGAGAAGCTTGGTCACCCGGGAGGAGCTCAGAGTAGAGCCGCTGCTCCTCCACATCGAGAGGGGTCAGCTGAGGTGGCTTGGGCATCTGTTTTGGATGCCTCCGGAACGCCTTCCTGGGAAAGTGTTCCGGTCCCGTCCCACCGGGAGGAGACCCCGGGGAAGACCTAGGACACGCTGGAGGGACTATGTCTCCCGGCTGGCCTGGGAACGCCTCGGTGTCCCCCCGGAAGAGCTAGAGGAAGTGTCTGGTGAGAGGGAAGTCTGGGCATCCCTGCTTAGACTGCTGCCCCCGCAACCCGGCCCCGGATAAGCGGAAGATGATGGATGGATGGGTTTCAGAAGATGTAATATAACATTTAATAACTTGTTTGTGCACCATGAAAAAAACATGCAAATAACCAAAGTCAAATTCCAGTTATTTAACCTGTTCATACAGATGCGGAGACCGATCAACTACAATCTTCCCCCTCTGTGGTCACATGGAACTGGTAACATTTACCAGGCTGGAGTTCATCTACTGTAACACTACAACCATCTACCCTCAGGCTGAGCGGTTCTTCATCACATCCCCAGGTTACTATGAACTTGTGCGGTCCGTTCAGTCCTTCAGGAGGCCCCCAGATCAGAGAGACAGAGCCAGACATCACCGAATGGAACTGAATCTCACCAGGAGGAGCTTAAAGAACAAATTGAAGAGAAATTTGTGATATATACTTCCATTGTAATTTTTATTAGACAAGCATAGAGGAATAACAAGTTATCAGCCAAAGAAATATATCATTATTGTGACCAGAAAGTGTTATGTAAATTGACAACAGGGTATTACATTTTACTTTGGTAACACCTACTGTCAAGTAAGTACGGTCTCCAACATCGCTCTGGATACAAGTGCTGGGACAGTAAAATAAATAATTATTAATTTCAATACTAAAAAAGACTTGTCTTGTCGTTTCATTTAATAATATTTAAGTGTTTAGGACCCCGGCTAATTTCCAAGCTACACAAACCTAGCTAGAATTGATATTGGTGAAAGTTACATTTACTTTCAGCATCAATCTGGACTGCAGAATGTATTCCAGTGAATTTCAAGGGTAGAGTCATATATTTACATTGATAAACAATTAGTTTCTTTATTGCCTGACACAGAGGAAATGTAGATGCAGCCAAACCAAGTTAAATTGTAAAGGCAAGAGACAAGGTGGACAGACTGAAAAATCATGACAGAAGAATCAGATAGAGGAGCAGAAATGGCCATAGGAAGGACATGTTTAGACATAGCATTTGTATATATTCAACAGTTCAATTTTCCTTTAAGCTATTCATGAAAATAATGTATTATAATGTACCAGTGGGTGTATTAAGGAGGGAAATCCAGGTAAACCACAGTATCCCAGTTCCCCATTAATCCTTTCTCCAGATCCTTATAGTAACAACGCTTGCATGACCATAAGCATCTCATTTCAATAAGTAGGCTATTTTGGGGGGAGGTATCCACCCAACAGAAAATAGCATAAAAACTAGCTACCTGTCTTCCGGCTTGTTTGTCATTGTAGTTTGTATCATGTCCTCTGTGCTTTGTGGCTGAACAGAGACTACAGATAAACATCTGGTCTGTCCTGCAGAACACCTCCAGAGGTCTGTGATGCTCCTGACATACTGTCTGTTCTTGCCTAATTGTGAATTGGAGAGAAAATGAAATTAATTTGTCAGAATAAACTTGAATTTGAATAAGTATAACACCTACAATCAACAATGTTCATAGATGCCCAATTGGTGCAGTAACTGTGTAATGAATTATAATCATCACAGAAATAACATAATCATCAACCTTATAGTACTTCTGTATATAAACAGCAATAATGTGTGTGAATTATTTTGGATAACTGGCTTACTCTTGTGTCTGCGTGTCTGAATTCTTGTGTCTATGTGTATACATGTAGGTAAGACATAGCATAATCTCACCCATCCTTTTTAAATTAATAATGGTGTCCATGGAATTGTTACTCCTCCATGATTCAACACCAGAAACAATGGATTCTGCTCTGTCCAGATAGACACTGCAAATAAGACATTTAGGAATATTTCATGAACAAACAAATCAAATGTTGCAGTGTTCTTTTTGTATTAGTCTGCGCAGTACAGCAATACCTTGCAAAATAAGAATCTGATTATGAAATCTATGCATTTGGATTAATTTATTTCCAATTTTGTAGAATGCTCTTTGGTCAGAATTTTCTTTCAGATTGACAGCCTGACCAATCATCCTTCAACATGTTAAGAAAATGTCTTTAATATGTGGTGTAGATGTAGTGATTGTATGAGTTAGTGAACTGTTGTAAGCTGTTGTAACCAATGTAGATGTATTGATTGTATAAGTTAGTGAACTGTTATAAGCTGTTGTAACCAATGAAACAAAATATTTAATGTTTGTAATATGAACTGAAACTGAAGGAGCAAGTAGGAGAATAGGAAACCCTGTTTAAGCAGTTGCCGGGGAGAGAAAGATTTAGTATGTCTGTTTTTTGAGAAACAGGTCACAGGTTAGAGACACACATAGTCGGACAGACAACACAGAAACCAGAAGGGGGGCAAGGGGATACTTGCAGTTATCCTATAAGGAATAAAACTGGAATTGGGAAATGGCACACACTTGTAAGTTAACGCCTCTATCTTTTTGGGCGTAGTAGAAGTATAAAAATTATGTTTTGACTGTTGATCCTTAGACATTGTGCGGCGACACGTGTCTCCAGAAGCTTCTGTAATAAATTGACATATGATACGGTAATTGACCTGACTCCTGGTGTTTTATTCTCCTTTCCAACAAACCAACTCGGGGAAGTGTTAGACTTCAACAGTGGAAACTGGGAGACTCCACGCCACAAGGGCTGAATTTACACAAGCAGCCACAAGCATTTTTTGTACTTTACAATAGTTGATTTTGTGTTTCAGTGTTTTAAAATAAAAATTTGTAAACCAGCAAAATGAGTAAATTGGTCAAGGGTTGAATATTTTTGAAAGGCACTATCTGATATTTCTATAGCACTACATCATATATATCATGCTACAAGCAACAACAGAAAAAACATTAGAAGCAGAAAAACAAAACTATCAACAAATTGTCCACAAACTTAGGTTGAAACAACTGCTTGCTAAGGTTAAGGTTAGGTTTAGAATAAGGTTAAGTGAATGTTAAAGGTTAGGGATAGAGTAAAGGTTGGGGTTAGGATATAGATAAGTTAGTTGATAGTTGAAATGTTACAGATAGTCAGCACATTGTCTGTAGTGCATCTACAGGCACACTTTTGGGTTATCTCAAAATAAAGTGCTACCTTCATTAGTATTATTAGAATTAGTACTATAATATAATTGTTGTATTACTATTATATAGGTGTAATGTAATGCTGCTACTCCTACTAGGACCTGCATAGATTTCTTTAGGGGTGCCAATCATATTTAATTTTTAATACAATAATTATTTTCTGGATGATGATTTATTTTGATTCTTAAAATTTCAAGTAAATACTAATAATAAAGCACTAAAAACAACAAATAAGAAGCAAATGCATGAGAAAGAATTACAAATAAACGCAACTTGCTTATCAAAATGAGTGCCACCATTTTAAGGCTGGAGAAATGTTAAGGCTAAAATTGAAACAAAGCAGATTTACCACCCGTTAAAATTACAGGTCTATAATGTATTACTTATAATGCCAGTATTTAATAAACAGTCATCCTGAACTACATCATATGTATTGCAGACAGAATAGGACACAAAAATACTCAAACATGCACACACCTCCTATCTGTCTCCATGGTTTCATCAAGCGCCTGGTGTGGTGATTCATCCTGATGTCTTTCTTCAGGGGAGAACTCATTTTAACTCCCAGAGGACTCCTCAAGATCCTGATGATGACAGATCTACTCCCATGTCACTCGGTAAATTAGAAGAGTAAATACCATATTAAATAGTGAGAATCTGATGGGGTATGTAATGGCTTGTTTTGATGATTACAAAACCCTTTTGCAATTATGTTATCAAGGCAGACAACTGTTGAGCTGATTAAAGAAGCAATAAAACTGGCCTTCTTTAGACTTGTTCAGTGTCTGCAGCATCAGCAATTGGGTTCAATTACAGGCTCAAAATGTCCAGATACAAATAACATTATTCTGAATCTCGTCATTTGTTATTCTAGTTTTCTGAAATGAAGGCTATTCTATGCAAGAAATTGCCAAGACACTGAAGATCTTGTACAATGTTGTGTACTACTCCTTTCACAGACCAGTCCTGATTGAGTGAGTGGGTGTCCCGGTCTGACTTGGTTCTCTAAGCCTGTCCAAGCCCATGTGGGGAGTTGTAAAGTAAGACATCCCCTTATGAATTTGTATCAATAAAGATGATTGGTGTGTCCAAGCTCTGGTTACCAACGGTGATGGCAACATTCATGATACTTTTCTCTGCTTTATCCAGTAACTGCTCCACGTGCAGGTGGTATTATATTTATTCCAGAAATACGATAAGACCCCCAAACCCTTTGTATTTACAGTACAATTATCATATTTACATACATTAATTATAATTAAAGCTTTAAATCTGTTTTTTCTCTACACCAGGACAAAATGTGTATAACTGCAAGTCAAGGTTTATTTCAGTAATTCCCTTCAAGAAGTGAAACTTGTATAATGTATAAATTCATACCACACAGACTGATATATTTCCAGTGTTTCTTTCTTTTAATTTTGATGATTATAACTGACAACTAATGATAACCCCAAATTCAGTATCTCAGAAAATTTGAATATTGTGAAAAGGTTCAATATTGAAGACACCTGGTGCCACACTCTAATCAGCTAATTAACTCAAAACACCTGCAAAGGCCTTTAAATGGTCTCTCTGTGTAGCCCACAGAACTAGACTATCATGGGGAAGACTACTGACTTGACAGCTGTCCAAAAGACGACCATAGACACCTTGCACAAGGAGGGCAAGAAGGTCATTGCTAAAGAGGCTGGCTGTTCACAGAGCTGTGTCCAAGCACATTAATAGAGAGGCGAAGGGAAGGAAAAGATGTGGTGGAAAAAAGTGTACAAGCAATAGGGATAACCGCACCCTGGAAAGGATTGTGAAACAAAACCCATTCAAAAATGTGGGGGAGATTCACAAAGAGTGGACTGCAGCTGGAGTCAGTGCTTCAAGAACCACCACGCACAGACATATGCAAGAAATGGGTTTCAGCTGTCGCATTCCTTGTGTCAAGCCACTCTTGAACAAGACACAGCGTCAGAAGCGTCTCGCCTGGGCTAAAAACAAAAAGGACTGGACTGCTGCTGAGTTATGTTTTCTGATGAAAGTACATTTTGCATTTCCTTCGGAAATCAAGGTCCCAGAGTCTGGAGGAAGAGAGGAGGGGCACATAATCCCCATTGCTTGAAGTCCAGTGCAAAGTTTCCACAGTCAGTGATGGTTTGGGGTGCCATGTCATCTGCTGGTGTTGGTCCACTGTGTTTTCTGAGGTCCAAGGTCAACGCAGCCATCTACCAGGAAGTTTTAGAGCACTTCATGCTTCCTGCTGCTGACTAACTTTATGGAGATGCAGATTCCATTTTCCAACAGGACTTGGCGCCTGCACACAGTGCCAAAGCTACCAGTACCTGGTTTAAGGACCATGCTATCCCTGTTCTTAATTGGCCAGTGTAAAGCCTTTAGTTTCATTGAATGTATGTTTTTTAGGTTGACACAAAAGGGATTTGGTAACACCAGCAACATTTCCCAGAAAGCTTCGCTCCAAGAAGTTTGTTTAAATATCATCTGTTCTCCATGCACACTGATTATTTTGTTTTATTATAAGTAATTAATAATCTTAATTTTCCTAACCAAATCCAACCGTTAAGTGGGTATCACTCACCTATACATATAAAGACATCCTGGGATATACAATTGTTCTCAAAAGTTTGCATACCCTTGGAGAATTGGTAATATATGTACCATGTGTAAAGAAAACATGAGTGAGCAGGCAGAACACGTCTTTTATAAAATAAACATGGCAACAAAGAAAAAAAAATAACTGACCCCTGTTCAAAAGTCTGCATACCCTTAGTTCTTAATACTGTGTATTGCACCCATTAGCATCAATGACAGGGTGCAGTCTTTTGTAATAGTTGTCTGTGAGGCCCCAAACTTTTGCAGGTGGTATAGCTGCCCATTCGTTTTGGTAAAACACCTCCAGGTCATGCAAAGTCTTTGGTCGTCTTGTATGAACTGCACGTTTGAGATCTTCCCACAGTGGCTCGATGATATTAAGGTCAGGAGACGATGCCACTCCAGACCTTCACCTTTTTCTGCTGTAACCACTGGACGGTCAACTCAGCCTTGTGCTTAGGGTCATTGTCGTGCTGGAAAGTCCAAGAGTGTCCCATGCGCAGCGTTCGTGCAGAAGAATGCAAATTGTCTGTCAGTATTTTCTAATAACATGATGCATTTATCTTACCATCAATTTACACAAGATTCTGCCTTTAAAGTTCACACACCCCAAAAACATCAGTGAGCCACCACCATGCTTCACAGTGGGGATGGTATTCTGTTCACTATAGGTCTTGGTGTCCTCTCTCCAAACATAGCGCTTATGGTTGTGACCATAAAGCTCTGTTTTGGTCTCGTCACGACAAATTACAGTGTTCCTGAAGCTGTAAGTTGTGTCAAGGTGTTGTCGGGCATATTGTAACAGTGCTTTTTTGTGGCATTGGCGCAGTAAAGGCTTCTTTCTGCCAACTTGACCCAGCAGCTCATATGAATTTAAGTATTGTCGTATTGTTCTCTTTGAAACAACCACACCGACTTTTTCCAGAGCAGCCTGTATTTCTCCTGAGGTTACCTGTGGGTTTTTCTTTGTATCCCGAACAATTTTTATGGCAGTTTTGGCTGAAACCTTTCTTGGTCTACCTGACCTTGGCTTGGTTTCAAGAGATTCCAGAATTTTACACTTCTTAATAATTGTCATTTGCAAGGCTTTGGATATCTTTTTATATCCTTTTTCATCTTTAAAAGTTATCATTATGATTTAAAAAGGAGCCAAACAACTATGTCATAGTAAGTGGCTTCATATGATCCTTATCCTTAAGTAAAGATCTGGTTTTTTTCTTTGCAAGATCAGTCATATTTTCAAAAGCAATGCCATAATTTCACAATTTCTGCCAGGGTATGCAAACTTATGAAGCACAACTGTAAAGGTATAAAAAGTGAGAGAAGGTGAACTGGTCATATTTTTTGAAGGCACTGGATATAAAATAATATATATCAGAGCTACACTGTTTTTCCTAAACCGTGATTAAAACATTAAAATATTTTTCACAAAGAGATTTTATAGGTTACATTATGTATTCTTCATGCATAAACTACAGCTTATAAGTTACTGGTTTTGTATCTTTGTATTTTATATTTTCTACTCTCTCGTTCCACTATACCATTGCTCTCCAGTCTATCCATCTCTTCTCCCTCTACTCCTCTATATTCTCCTCTTCCTACATCTTCAGCTCTTCTTTCTCTTTCTCCTACATCTTCAGCTCTTCTTTCTCTTTCTCCTACATCTTCAGCTCTTCTTGCTCCTTCTTCTACATCCTCGGCTCTTCTTGCTCTTTCTCCATCTCCTCTTCTTTTCCCTCTACCCTGTCCACCACCTCTCACTCTGACACCTCTTCCTTTTCCACTGCTCATTCTTCTTCTTTTTGTCCTCTTTTCTCCTCTTCGTTGTTTTTCTCTTCCCCTTTTGTAGTTGTTGTAATTAAGACAGCTGTGTGAACAATTAGGAAATTGGGTTTTTCTGTGTTCAGTGGATTACTGACTCATCAGATATCAATTTGGGGTTAATTGAGGACATAATGTGTGCAACTGACTATTTTACAATTCACAGAGTTTTGTTTGTTGTGTTTTGAAAATGGTACAAAAATGCTTGTGATCTTTGTGAAAACCAATGAAAAAGCTGCAAATGTTTTTCCTGATATATTAAAGATTTGGTTGGCTGTATGAACTGCTGTGATAACAGTAGGGAATTTTGTGCACAGTGTTTTGAGAAGATTATGCTTTTGATTTGTAATTTGTATGAAATGAAGGAGAATTTACTATCTGTTTAGGACAATTACAAAGTGTACAGATCACTGTGTTAAAAGTTTTGAGAGCAGTTACCTGAGTTTGGAGAAATGTTCCAAATCGATTGAGAAACGGAACTAAACTGTACTTTTGTACATTACAGGAAAGTGGACCCAAAATCCTGTAGGTTAAATCCTGCAGGATCACCTACAGGATGTAGACGTCACGTTCCTCTAGGACAATTTGTTACAATTCCTGTAGGACATCCTGCAGGGTTCCTGTGGGACTTTTTTGTAAGGGTTATCTAGATCTATGAAGTGCTTCTTTCATCTGTTTTTATTCTTTTATTTCATAAGCACACAAAACGTGTTGTAAATGTGTCAGTGACTCTGTAGAGAAACTTAGGCTATTTAATCTTTTGGTAAGTTAGGTTTTTTGGACCCAATTTGCTAACCATTTGTAAGCAGTAAATGCCCAGGGTTAACAAACTCTTGTGTGAACACAGGCTAAGCTAACCTGGCGCTAGTCTTAGCCTGGGGCTAAGATAGCCCAGGGCTTAGATTAGAACAATGCAGTGTGAAAAGGCCTTAGGAGACATTCCCTCTTCATGGCCAGGGCTCTGCTTACGTGGTCCAGGAAAAACATACCATGTTTGAAAGTATAGACATGTAACCAACTTGTTCAGTTGAATCTATTTAAGTACTAAATTCAACACTACTGTTGTTTGCTCCTTGGGGTTTAAGGCTGGGTGTCTCTGTAAAAGCACTTTGTGACAACTGCTGTTGTAAAAAGGGATTTATAAATACATTTGATTGATTGATTGATTTCAATAGGCCTATGTTACCTCCAACCATAAACTAAATCAATTCATTATTTTGATGATTATAAAATGTTATCTTACCTTTTCTTTGTTAGATTTGGAGGTGCCTTATGTGAAGCTCCAGAACGAGAGCAATGTGTAAAATGTACTTTGTTTCCCACGTCAGAAGTAACATACTCCACCTTGAAAAACAGGTCTAAAGTTCAAAGTTTTATTAATCAAATGCACCCTCTCTAATCTCTGACAATGCAGGACAGAGATCTACAGCCAGATGAGATTGAAGGTACAGAAAAACATATTACCTAGAGGCAGTAACAACATCATCTGTTTTCACGTGACTTTAGAGTCAAACACTGCAGTTTAATACCTGCATTATTTCTTGCTGTAATATCTTTTGTACTTTCCTTCAACTAAAAACACTGATGTTTTGTCAGCAGTCAAAGTTATCTAAGAATCTAAGAATGTAGTGAACACTGTGCCTTTCTCTCTACTTTCTGCCCATCAATCCCATAATCCCTCTCTTCTGCCCCTTGCCACCCCTATTTCCCCCTCCCCCCACTTTCAGTTCATCACCTCTTCTCACCCCGTCAACTGCACCCCTCCCCCCGAGCAGAGCTGAAGGAGGTTTTTAAGGAGTTTGAGGACCATGGGATACATGCCCACTGAGATGGGCCTCATCGAACTCAGCCAGAACATCTGACACACACACACACATACCTGCTCATACACATGAATAACCGCATGTATGTTCACACACACCGAGACAAAATCTGTGTATTGTATATTGACTCGCTCAGTACAATCCAAGTGGCTGTTTCTGTCATGTCTCCATTTCCCCTCAAGGTGGCAGCAGAGTGGACTTTGAGGACTTTGTGGAGCTGATGGGTCCCAAGATGTTGGCGGAGACAGCAGACATGATAGGAGTGAAGGAGAACTCAGAGATGCTTTCAAAGAGGTACGGATGGACTTGCATTATTCATTACTTGGTTTGTTTAAAAAAGGCCTGAGCTGCAGGTCAACAGAGTTTAGATTTTGTTTTTGTGTTACTATCATCAGTAGCATTAAGATCTGCAATTAGAGGTGATTTGGATTGTGAAAATGACACATCCTTTCTGTCTCCCTGGCCTTTACTCTAATTGTTCTCTCTAGATCCCCTTTCTCTCCTTAAATTCCTCAATCTCCTTTACTTCCTTCTGTTCAACTCTCTACATCCCATTTTTGCTCCATCTCTACTTTTAACATCCATCACCCCTCTATATAATCATACACTTCTTCCTTGACACCATATCATACCCCCATCTCTCTCCCCTTCCCTTTTTGTTCTACTCTCCTACTCTATATTCCAACCTCTGACACAAGGGTGTATTTAGAGGGTCCTATGACAGTCACTTACACACTTCGTAGCAGGTGGTATGGACAGGGTGTTTGACACCTACCTTACCTAGTGTCCTTTGTACAGAGATAGTTAGTACTCTCATACATTGTGTCAAGCTTAATTCAGTTACTTTTCATGCCCAATATCTATCAGCTCCCCCCACCCTGTGTCAGTTTGACTCCAACGGGGACGGTCAGATCAGCCTGGCCGAACTGAAGGAGGCCATGAAGAAGCTGATGGGGGAGCAGCTCAACAACCCAGAGATTGACGAGATCCTCCAAGATGTGGACCTCAACGGGGACGGCCTGGTCGACTTTGAGGGTGAGGAGGAGGTGCAGTTGGGGAGAGTGAAGAAAAACAATTGGGGACACACAGGAAGCGATTAAGGAAGTGTAGAAAATGGGGGAAATATAACTATGAAAGTGGCCCGCTGCTAGAAACAAATCTATTAACTGACAATGTTTTCACTGTACTGAGATAACTAATTTCTTTCTGCAGAGTTTGTCCGGATGATGTCTCGTTGAGTCTCCTGGGGAGAAGACCCTGATCACATGACCTGGAGAGTTAACAAAAACAGCAGCTAAGATGTTATGGATCAGTCCTCAATATGGACTTTTAGAATGAATTACAGTATTGTTGATATACACATATTTCATGTTATTCTTAGGGTGTATGCTTGTATTTCTCTGGAAATAATCCCTTATAATGGATATTTTTGTTTTCTGTTGTATGACTTTAACAATAGCTTTATTTGTAAGATGCTTTACATTTATGATATTCAAAATGTTATACTGCTGTATGTTGTTAATGGCAAATATTCATTTCAACTTAAGTCAATGTAAAGTAATTTTGTAATTACTGATTAACAGCAGGGTAAAGTTTGTATTATCTAATGATATTCACAAATCAATATAGTTGTAATGAATGTTTATTAATATGGTTTAATCTATTATTGATGATTCAAAAAGTGTATGAGTGATGAAGTGAATGACATGAAATGTTTGTCAATATACATTTTAATTACAATGTTCTAGATCTTTGTTCAGTTAAGTAGTCAGTTATATGATATGCTGTATTCATGTCTCTACAAAAAAATGCCAAGCTTTTGTAATTAAATTATAAGTATACATTCTTTAAATTTGACAAATCAAAGACAAATAAACAATAATAAAAATATGTATTTGGAAAGAAATTAAATTTATATTTTAACATGCATTAATGAAGCAAAAACATTTTAAGGACGTGTAATATGGATATTCTCTTACAACAAGATGAAAGACTTGATGAAAATGAACCATATCAACAAACAAATATAAAATGTTATATATATAGAGAAACGCATCTTCCTTTATCGAGAAACTACATATAACAACATGAATATTGTCGTCCTTCATTTCTAATCACAATGTGTACACACATTGAGTGAGTATACAGTATTTGTATAAATTCACATTTTGTATAAGCTTGCAGGTATCTGTTAGTCAGGGAGTTTAAAATGTAATTTTGCGGCCTTCAATGATGCTATAATTAGAGACTGAACAATTATCAGTCATTTCACTGTCTTTCTTCATCAAATGTTCAATATGGTATTACTCATAATTGTACTGAACACCAATACAGATGGTATTTTGTTTCAAATCCTAGATGCATTGAAAATCGTAATATCTGCTATTTATGGATCTCATTTTTATTATTTATTATTATTGCTACATTTATTGTTGAATTCATAACAGACCATTTATTTCTGGCTGTCATGTTTCATTTTCTTTAGTTTCTCATTGAATGATTTACAGGGTTCCATTCTTCTGGAATGTCAACAAGAAATGCCGTGGGGCCATAGTTTTATTGTATGTGGCCATCACATATGTTTACTATTCTGCAACCTCAATGCATTTCAATATCTGATCTATTCAAGGTAATATGCAATATTTCTGGTAGTTTTTGTATGGGTGAAATAAGTATTTTTCTGTATTCACAAAGGATTCTTTGTCACAAACCTCCTCGTTTTTCATTTTATGTCACGTTAAATGTTGCTTTTAAGCATTTCATTGCATCCTCAGTTGTTAATGTTTTCCAGTCTTCTGGGATGTCAGCAGGATGTCCATCATTGTCTTTAGCAATTCTCTCATTGAATGTGGCCATCACATATTTCCAGTAGTCTGAGGCCTCAATGCTGGGGTCGCCAGATATGATCCACTCTGGGAAATATTTCTGATAGTCTTTGTACGGGTGGTTACAGGCTCCTACCTCAGAGAGGTTGAATTTGTTGTCACTAATCACATCAGAGGAACATATATCAGTCACCAATACCTTTGTATTTGTAGTTTTCCAACCGCTTACACCTTGTGGACGATGAATGGAGGTGAAGTGTTTTGAATGCTCCTTTGCTCCTGCTTCACATGGTGCTTTACAGAAGGGACAAACCTCCCCACAACCAAACAGACTGGTGAACATCTTGTCCTGAGGCTTGAATGGAAGTGACCTGAGTCGCAGTTTGATGTCCATCTCTTGGTCATATATGGCAGCCAGTGACTGTTCCATTTCTTGCACGAACTCTATGAGATTGTTAGCAAACTGTTCTGTATTTCTAGAGTAGTTAAGAGTCATGACTGAATTTAGAGCATCCTTGGGAAGGACAAGTTTGTGTCCAAGGGCACTGCAGAAATTCTGAATGAACGTCTTAATCTCTTCATCAGTGCTGGTTGTATTTCTGAATGTTACTATTGTATCAGCAATTAATTTGACTATCTCTGTAAGATGCAACTTCTCCAATGTCTTCAGACTGCTCTCTTTTGACAGTTCGTTAACAGTATGGTCAAACAGCCAGTCCTTTACAAACTGTTCATAATCACTAATGTACTTTTTATAGTTGTCATACTCTCCATTAATGAGGAGCTGTTTCAACATGGAGAACTGGAAAGCCCCTCTTGTGCTGTAATCCTCTGAGTCTTTACCTCTCTTCATTAGATCCACCACATCAGGACCAATCATTTTAGTCACATAGTCTATTACAGCTGGCTGTAAACATTGCTTCGTGAAATCCTTTGCTTTCTTTTGCCATTGGTCTCGCTCATGAAACAAGTCTATGAAATCAGTAAGGTACTTGTTCTTAGATTGTTCCAGACACTTCCTTGGATCATTGACTGTAATAAAATCATCATGCATCTTCTGGAACTCATTGGCTGCTATGCCACAGATGTGTAACTTCAGTGAAACCTCACATTCCTCATTAACTTTACAGTCCTTGTTTTGTAGTAATGTTTCATCAATCATTTCAAGCAGTTCCTTGATGTAAGTGTCATAGTAATCAGTTTTGCTTTCCACCCTCTGGGTAATAGATTTTAGACACTTTGTTATGATTTTATTACAGACTTTTTCCATTTCTTTGATGTGATGCAGTTGTTGGGCAGAACAATTCCCTGATTTAAAATCAAAGGGTTTTGTCCCACAATCCCTTAGATTGTTCTCAACAAACATACTATTGACAAACCCTCCCCTTGTTGATAAATTTCCTCTTAACACAAGAAAAGCATCTTGAAAAATGTTTTTTGTTGGGAGTGTGCTGAAGTTGATCTCAGACAAAGATTTGTTCCACATGCTTTCAAACACTTTTTCAAGATCCATATCTAATAAATCAGATTTATTCTCTCTGCAAATTTTCAGCAAATCCAGAACTTTCTTTTCCATCGTTTCTGCATGTGAACATTTGATCTTTTCCAGTTTGGCCATCCCCTCTTTGATCTCAACAGTTCTATGTAGAGTGTTCCTAACTTTGTTTTCCATCTCCCTCATCAATATGTTGGCACTGGCCACGAAATCGTCCTTGTATTTCTCCACTAGATTGACATGGGTGGTTTGCTTTTCAAAGTACTTTACTATATTGCCTTGGATTTCGTTTCCTCGAACTGCAATCTTATCAGATGCTTCTGTTAACAAATCCTCCAGCACATTTTCCTTCATTTGAGACTGAGAATCTGTGCCAAAATTAGAAATGTTGTTTTCGGCACACACCATCCAGGAATACATTTCCTTCTGAAATGACCATTCCCAACCATTGTACTCAGTACATAATCTTGTGTATGCATCTGCAACTAAGCTGTTTCTGAAACTAAAGATGAATTTCTCAAATTTCACAGACTCCCACAAGCTTTTTGTCCACTGCAGGAAACCTGTCAAATCATTATCCCCCCTGCATTCTTTCAATATTTGCATCAAGCTCTCTTTGAAGTCATTCACAGTCTCACTGTATCCAGCATTGACTGGAGCCATTGGAGGAGTTCCATGCCAGAGTCCTGGGATGTAGCTGCTGCTGGTGTCTGGATCATAATCCATCACATCAGTGAACTTTGTGATGTTTTCCTTCTTCTCCATTTTGGCTGCTGCCAGAGTCATTTCATCCAAATATTCCAACAACTTTTTCCTGGCCCTGATGTTTTTGTCATAAGCAGAAATGTCTGACACATTCTGGTGAACAAAATGACAAATTGGCCTCTTTCCCACTTCCTTCATTCTGATAAAAGCATGAACAACAATCTGTAGAATGTCCTTCATTTCTGATGAGTTCTCCATGGCTATGTTGATAATCGTGACATCACTGAGTCCTATAACTAGAGTGGCCAATTCATTGTCATGTTCATAGCTGTCATCTAGTTGAGCTAACTCTGGTGATTTCAAACCTTCTGTGTCAATAACCATAATGAAGTCACATTTCAGCTCCTCCTTGAGATTGTTATTGACTTTTATTAGTTGCATGAAGGCCCCTCTGGTACATCTTCCACTGCTGACAGCAAACTGGACCCCAAACATGGTGTTGAGAAGAGTGGACTTCCCTGTGCCTTGGACCCCTAAAACTGTCACAACACGGATCTTGCTGTTTGGTTTCAGTTTACTATGAAGCTGAGTTAATACAGCTGATATCCATTTTAGTGGGATATTTGATGCATCTCCATCTATAAGCTCAATTGGGAAACTAAAATCTAAAAGCATCTGAGCACACAAAGGAGGCAAATCTTGGATATTTGGCATTGTAAATGTTTTTTCAGGTGGGAAGCTGGAAGATTCATATAACTGACCCAACTCACGAAGGAAGTGTTCAAGTCCCAAGGAACAATCAGATATCTTATCCAATTCTGCAATCTGGACTTTCTCACCTGGAAAATCTTTGCAAAGCGCTTTGTACTTGTCCTGAAACTCTGATACATTCTTCTGTGATATATTGTCCAGATTAATCTGCATCCATTTGAGGAAATAGTTTCGCTTCACTCCTGACCCAGACATTCCACTAATAAAAAGTGTCCCTGCATTTGTCAAATTAATGCTCTTTTGACCCTGTCTTAGTTCATTTTGTTTTCTCTTGAGAGAACTCTTGTACTTCTCAATGTCTTCATTCCCTGCTTTATTCAGCCGACATCTTTCTTTTTCCACCTGAGATATCTCTTTCCAGATTTTCCCTTGTAAGGGTAGCTGCTCCTCTTTGAATTTGGATGTATCTGTGATGTTTCTGGTGATTTCATCTGCCATCTTCTTGGCACTCTGACAATCATCAGAGTTTTCATCAACCAGAATTCCACTCTTACAAGCAATGTCAGCCATGCTTTCAATTTTCACTAGTTTTGGACTTTTACGGAGGCTCTCACTGACAGATGTCAACAGAATCTTAACAAATTTTGTATCATTTTCCCTTTTCTTAACAATCACATTTGTTGGATCGATACTGCATTTTGTTGTGAGTTTTGTCAATGTCTGATCTGTGAAGTCTTTCTGAGAGTTGACAACCAGAAATAACTGTGTTTTGGAGAGTTGGCTTTGCAAAATCTTAAAATCTGCTTCATAATTTTCAATGAAAACAAACACTATAGCTGATGTTTTACACAGAAAGTAAAACTGTGTTTTAAAGTACCTGATATCTCCCCTGAGATTGGCGAAAGCCACAGGATTAGTGAACCTGTCCATGTTTTTGTTCCCCCATGGTAAATACCAGCTGATTTCCACTAGACCATCTGAGATTACACGAGGAACATCACCACCTTCCATATCATGATGAACAAAGGTATCATTGTACTGTTGAGGGTTACCAAGCAACTTGTTTAAAATCTGTGACTTGGACAAGCTGCTCTCTCCTAGCCTCACAAAGGACACCATAGGAATGCCAGAGACAACAATTCTCTCCTCTACGAAGGACTTTGAATCGGTTTGTAAAGAGGGTCTAAACTTCTTCACAATGTCCCTCAAGGCCCAGAGCATCAAGGTGCTCTGTTTAGTATCACAGTTGGGCAGCAGGAGAGGAACAGCAAACTGACACTGGGACATTTTCAGGACAATCTGCTGCTGCAAGAAACCATCTGAACACAGAAAGACTGCAGTAATCAAGTCCAACGGATTAATCCTTTCACTGTTACACAAGTCACCTTTGACCATCACACTCCTGGCATTTACATTTGCCATCATTAACTTCTTCAGGAAAGTCCCTGGAAGTGACTGCAGAGTTTGAGGTGTCTCATCTGATGTGGTATCTGCCTTTATCTCCAGGACAGAACTTAACATCAGCTTGTTGTTTTCATAATTATATTCTAGTCCAATCCTTTTCAACAGATCCATGAACAAGGGTACTGAAAAATTAAATGAAAATCAGAAAAAAGAAAAGGAAATGTGTTTGTTGATTTTACTTTGCATTCTACCATAGCCATTTGAATTATTTTGTTAACAGGGTTGGTCAATATGAAATGATTGTACAAAAAGAGAAACCAGCAAACATTTCTTGCTTGTATGAGGTTTAGTAATTGCATCCTTATGTAGACAGCTCCAACCACATACATACAGTGAATATAAAAAGTCTACACACCCCTATTAAAATGCCAGGTTTTTGTGATTTAAAAGAATTAGACAAAGATAAATCATGTCAGAACATTTTCCACTTTTAATGTGACCTATAACGTGAACAATTCAATTGAAAAACAAACTGAAATCTTTGAGGGGCAATAACCTGGTTGCATACGTGTGCACACCCTTAAACTAATACTTTGTTGAAGCACCTTTTGATTTTATTACAGCACTCAGTCGTTTTGGGTAGGAGTCTATTAGCACGCCACATCTTGACGTGGCAATATTTGCCCACTCTTCTTTGCAAAAGTGCTCGAACTTAATGTAAACTTTAAAGCCCTCTGAAAAGCTAAAACAGGCTTCTGCCATAACACATTAATAACCACAATACCACTTGCATAGTCAAATATTCTCTAGAACCAGATTTTTTGACAATCTTATACAGGATATATCTATTGTTGTAAAACTGGTGTCATTCCTAGGCAACTAAGCACTGTTAGCATGGTATTCAATCAAATTATTACTTATAAGTATTAATATATTACCATACATTTTTTTTATTTTTGAAGACTACTAATAAGTAATAATTTGTAAAAAATGTAAGTCAAATATGTAAGTAGTGAGATAACAGGTGAGCATAACCATTGACAGTAGCATTACATTAGACCACTTTATTGGTCAACCTGAAACTTGGCCTCTGGTTTTAACTCCAGGGGTGCCCGGGTGGGGGCAGTTATGAGTGTTTGAATTCTTATATTTTAAATGGATTTAATCACTTTTCCTTTTTCATAATAATTTAAATAACAATCATAGTTTGCATAATTGACCCCCTGCAATTATGCCAACTGTCATGTTATTCAACACAATGCTGCTCACCTCTTTCAGTTGGGAGTAGGGCTGGTTCAGGGCTATGGGGATGGGCAGACAGGGCTGCTGAGTCTGAAGCTGGATCTGTTGGTCCTGGCATCAGGCAGGGGCAGGGACAACTGATTTAATACCAATAGCTTGTTAAACGTTTGCCAGCATTGATTATATATGGGCTAAAAGAGGAACGAAATGTCAACACTCAGAATTTTCTGTGAAGATATAATGTAACTGATGTTTGTTAGGCAAGCAAAAGTAGCCTTTCTCTCTATAGTCTTAGCTAACATGTTAATTTTCCACCACGAAATCCCATGTGTAGTACCTATAACATTGGCATTTTAAAAACAAACAAAAAAATTGAAATAACATATAGTGCCTCTAAGTATTGGGACAGTAAAGTCAAAATATAATTTTTGCTTACACTCAAGTCATATGAACCTTTTACAAGGTGAATGACCCAAAAGTACTGGATGTCACCTTTTATTTCCCTCTGTTTCAACACAGATATGTTTTACCAACTAACGACTTGTGCTCCCGATTTCACGAGACTGTAAATATTGGGACAATTCAACTTAATGCAAACATTAAGTATGTAAACATACATTTAATTACAAATGTAAATGTATTTTGTAAAAAATTCCATGCCTGCAATAACAGCAGTGAATTCCTTTATTCCCCCACTCGTTTGCTTTCCCATCACTTTGATAAAGATTCACCTTAATCTCGTATGTCCAAATGCTCCAAAGCTACAGATTATGTGTTGATACAGACAGAAAGAGGGTGACATTCTGTTGCCTCATTAATCTTTTAATCATATTTTCATGTGACTCGAGTTTGCAACTTAGATCCCCAGAATTCAAATGAGTTGGTATGAGGCCTTACCAGTGCAGATGGTAATAGAGACAGGTTCACTCTGCTCTCCGTTCAGAACAGTGGAGACACTGACAGTGTACTGAGTCCCTGGTTTTAGGTCAGAGAGAGTTTTGTAACAGTCCTCAGTAGTAGCTGCACAGGTCTTTGTGTTTTGGCTGCAGTAGGATATGAGGAAGCGTTGAGGGACTTTCTCCATCCCTTCAGGCTTGGACCAGTTAAGAGTGAAGGAGTTTTCTCCAGACTGGTTTACTTGTATGTCCCTGGGTACGGGGACCGCTAGGAAGAAAATATAATTTGTTTCAGGAAATTTAATATAACATCTAATAACTTGTTTGTGTACCATAAAAAAACATGCAAATAACCAAAGTCAAATTCAAGTTTCAAGTTATTCTACCTGTTAATACAGATGCTGAGACCAATCGGCTTCGACTACAATCTTCCCCCTCTGTGGCCACATGGAACTGGTAACATTTACCAGGCTGGAGTTCATCTACTGTAACACTACAACCATCTACCCTCAGGCTGAGCGGTTCTTCATCATATCCCCAGGTTACTATGAACTTGTGCGGTCCGTTCAGTCCTTCAGGAGGACCCCAGCTCAGAGAGACAGAGCCAGACGTCACCGAATGGAACTGGATCTCACCAGGAGGAGGCAGAGGAGCTTAAAGAACAAATTGAAGAGAAAATGGTGATACATACTTTCATTGTAATTTTGACATACAAATTAGACAAGCATTATGGAATAACAAGTTATCAGACAAAAAATATATATAATTATTTGTGACCTGAAAATTATGTAAATTGACAACAGAGTATTACATTTTATTTGAGTGACACCTACTGTCAAGTAAGCAAGGTCTCCGACATTGCTCTGGATACAAGTCCTGGGACAGTAAAATAAATAATGATTAATTTCAATACAACCTAAAAGCCTGTCAGCCCTACTTTCTGGACAATTATCAGGATACTTACATTAAACTCTCACAGTACAATTCATGAAACGCACACACAAACAACCAACTGAGTAGGCAAGTTTACTCAGTAAGCCAAGACTAATAAAGGCCATAGCGGAAGAACTGCAAATAAGCATATATTGTAGTTTCTTTATTGCCTGACACAGAGGAAATGTAGATGCAGCCAAACCAAGTTAAACTGGAAAGGCAAGAGACAAGGTGGACAGAAGAATCAGATAGAGGAGCAGATATTGGCCATAGGAAGGACATATTTAGACATAGCATTTGTATATATTCAACAGTAAAATTTTTGTTCAAGCTCTTCATGTCAATAATATATTATAATGTACCAGTGGGTTTATTAATCTGGGAAATCCATGTAAATCACAGTATCCCAGTTCCCGATTAATCCTTTCTCCAGATCCTTACAGTAACAAGGCGTGCATGACCATAAGGATCTCATTTCAATTAGTAGGCTATTTTGGGGGGAGGTATCCACCCAACAGAAAATAGCATAAAAACAAGTTACCTGTCTTCCAGCTTGTTTGTCATTGTAGTTTGTATCATGTCCTCTGTGCTTTGTGGCTGAACCGAGAGTACAGATGGACATCTGGTCTGTCCTGCAGAACACCTCCAGAGGTCTCTGATGCTCCTGACATACTGTCTGTTCTCGCCTAATTGTGAATTGTAGAAAATGTTTTATGTATTTGTCAGAATAAACTTGAACATTAAGTATAACACCTACAATCAACAATGTTCATTGATGCCCAATTGGTGCAGTAACTGATTGTAATGAATTATAATCATCACAGAAATAATATAATCATCAACCTTATAGTACTTCTGTATATAAACAGCAATAATGTGTGTGAAATATTTTGGATAACTGGCTTACTCTTGTGTCTGTATGTCTGTATTCTTGTGTCTATGTGTATATATGTAGGTAAGAGATAACATAATCTCACCCATCCTTTTTAAAATTAATAATGGTGTCCATGGAATTGTTACTCCTACATGATTCAACACCAGAGACAATGGACACTGTTCCATCCAGATAGACACTGCAAATAATACAAGACAGGCAGGAATATTTAATGAACAAACAAATAAAATGCTGTAGTGTTTTCTTTTTTGTGCATGTCACTGTGTAGTACAGCAATGCCTGGCAAAATAAGAATTTCTATTAATTTATTTCCAATGAGGTAGAATGCTCTTTGGTCTGAAGTTTCCTTTAGATTCACAGCATGATCCTTCAATTTGTTACGAAAATGTATTTAATATGTGGAAACTGGGAGACTCCACAGCACAAGGGCTGAATTTACAGAAGCAGCAAATTTCTTAATTTTTTGACTTTACAATAATTTTCAGTGTTTTAAAATAAAAATATTAAACCCAATGAAATTTCAATGTACAATTTGTAAACCAGCAAAATGAGTAAATTGGTCAAGGGTTGAATATTTTTGAAAGGCACTATCTGATATTTCTATAGCACTACATCATATATATCATGCTACAAGCAACAACAGAAAAAACATTACTAAATAAACATAGAAAAAAATAAGGATTATTATGCTCTTCTTCATATTTGAGTAGAATCTCCGTACTTGAATACAGGAGAGGTTAATCTCAATTGGTCAGTCTTAAAGGATTGATAAATGAAGGCCAGTGACATTGATCTATCTGGAGTACTGGAAGCAGGAAAATTTCCATTACGGTTACACCTTATTTTGAGAGTCTAAATTTCCATCTGTAGATGATCGATATATGTAACACTATCAACAAATTGTCCACAAACTTTAAACAAACTATTGGTTGAAACAACTGCTTGCTAAGGTTAAGGTTAGGTTTAGAATAAGGTTAAGTGAGGGTTAAAGGTTAGGGATAGAGTAAAGGTTAGGGTTAGGATATAGATAAGTTAGTAGATAGTTGAAATGTTACAGATAGTCAGCACATTGTCTTTAGAGCATCTACAGGCACACTTTGGGGACTCTCAAAATAAAGTGCTACCTTCATTAGTATTATTATTATTAGTACTATAATATTATAGTTGTATTACTATTATACAGTATAGGTGTAATGTAATGCTGCTACTCCTAATAGGACTTGCATATATTTCTTTAGGGGTGCCAATCATTTAAAATTTTTAATACAATTATTATTTCTGGATGAAAAAAACAATGAATAAGAAGCAAATACATATGAAGGAATTAAAAATAAACTCAACTTGCTAATTAGATTGAGTTCCACCATTTTAAGCCTGGAGACACCACAGTTAAAACAAAGCAGATTTACCACCCGTTAAAATTGAAACTACGGGTCTACAATGTATTACTTATAATGCCAGTAATTAATAAACAGTCATCCTGAACTACATCATATATTTTTCAGACAGAATAGGACACAAAATTACACAAACATGCACACACCTCCTATCTGTCTCCATGGTTTCATCAAGCGCCTGGTGTGGTGATCCATCCTTAAGTCTTTCTTCAGGGGCAGCAGCCCCCTCAGCCCTCGGCAGTAGAGAACTCATTTTAACTCCCAGAGGACTCCTCAAGATCCTGATAATGACAGATCTAGTCCCATGTCACTCTGTAAATAAGAAGAGTAAATACCATATTAACACTTAAATAGTGAGAATCTGATGGGGTATGTAATGTAATGGTTTGTTTTTGATCATTACAAAACCTATTTGCAATTATGTTAGCACAGCAGAAAACTGTTGAGCTGATTAAAGAAGCAATAAAATGGGCCTTCTTTAGATTAGTTCAGTATCTGCAGCATCAGCAATTGGGTTCAATTACAGGCTCAAAATGTCCAGAAACAAATAACATTATTCTGAAACTCGTCATTTGTTATTCTAGTTTTCTGAAATGAAGGCTATTCTATGCAAGAAACTGCAAAGACACTGAAGATCTTGCACAATGTTGTGTACTACTTCTTTCACAGACCAGTCCTGATTGAGTGAGTGGGTGTCCCGGTCTGACTTGGTTCTATGAGCCTGTCCAAACCCTTGTGGGGAGTTGTATAGTAAGACATGCCCTTATGAATTTGTATCAATAAAGATTATTGGCTTTGTCTACAGCGTGTGCAATTTGGTGTGTCCAAGCCCGCACTAGCAGATCATCCTGGTTACCAACGGTGATGGCCGTATTCACGCTACTTTGCTCTGCTTTATCCAGTAACTGCTCCACCTGTGGATGGTTTTATATTTATTCCAGTAGTACGACGAGACCCACACACCAACAAGTATTTACAGTACAATTATCATATTTACATCCATTGATTATAATCCAAGCCTTAAATCTGCCATGTTTTCTCTCTACACCAGGACAAAATGTGTATAACCGCAGGAAATTGTCTTGAAAACTGTTAACTGTTCTAAAGGTTCCCAAGAGGTTCTGGAAATTGCAAATATTCCTTCCTAGACTCTAAGACTTGGTTTGTTCTGGTGTGCACTGCAGAGGTCAAGGTAACATTTCTTGGAGGCTATAAAAGGTTTGAGTACCACTGAACTACAGGGATTTACTGCTGATATCTTCCCATAGTCCTCTGTAATCCTCCATCTGACACCATCTCCTCCTATAAAGTGGGGAAAAGAAGTATTTGATACACTGCCGATTTTGCAAGTTTTCCTACTTACAAAGCATGTAGAGGTCTGTACATTTTATAATAGGTACTCTTTAACTGTGAGAGACGGAATCTAAAAATCCAGAAAATCACATTGTATGATTTTTAAATAATTAATTTGCATTTTATTGCATGAAATAAGTATTTGATCACCTATTAACCAGTAAGAATTCCGGCTCTCACAGACATGTTAGTTTTTCTTTAAGAAACCCTCCTGTTCTCCACTCATTACCTGTATTAACTGCACCTGTTTGAACTGGTTACCTGTATAAAAGACACCTGTCCACACACTCAATCAAACAGACTCCAAACTCTTCACAATGACCAAGACCAAAGAGCTGTGTAAGGACATTAAGGATAAAATTGTAGACCTGCACAAGGCTGGGATGGGCTACAGGACAATAGGCAAGCAGCTTGGTGAGAAGGCAACAACTGTTGGCGCAATTATTAGAAAATGGAAGAAGTTCAAGATGACGGTCAGTCTCCCTCGGTCTGGGGCTCCATGCAAGATCTCACCTCGTGGGGCATCAATGATCTTGAGGAAGGTGAGGGATCAGCCCAGAACTACACAGCAGGACCTGGTCAATGACCTGAAGAGAGCTGGGACCCCAGTCTCAAAGAAAACCATTAGTAACACACTACGCCGTCATGGATAAAAATCCTGCAGCGCACGCAAGGGTCCCCCTGCTCAAGCCAGCGCATGTCCAGGCCCATCTGAAGTTTGCCAATGACCATCTGGATGATCCAGAGGAGGAATGGGAGAAGGTCATGTTGTCTGATGAGACACAAATAGAGCTTTTTGGTCTAAACTCCACTCGCCGTGTTTGGAGGAAGAAGAAGGATGAGTACAACCCCAAGAAGACCATCCCAACCGTGAAGCATGGAGGTGGAAACATCATTCTTTGGGGATGCTTTTCTGCAAAGGGGACAGGATGACTGCACCGTATTGAGGGGAGGATGGATGGAGCCATGTATCGCGAGATCTTGGCCAACAACCTCCTTCCCTCATTAAGGGCATTGAAGATGGGTCGTGGCTGGGTCTTCCAGCATGACAACGACCCGAAACACACAGCCAGGGCAACTAAGAAGTGGCTCTGTAAGAAGCATCTCAAGGCCCTGAAGTGGCCTAGCCAGTCTCCAGACCTGAACCCAATAGAAATTCTTTGGATGGAGCTGAAAGACCATATTGCCCAGCGACAGCCTCGAAACCTGAAGGATCTGGAGAAGGTCTGTTTAGGGCCAAAATCCCTGCTGCAGTGTGTGCAAACCTGAACTACAGGAAATGTATGATCTCTGTAATTGCAAACAAAGGTTTCTGTACCAAATATTCAGTTCTG
The DNA here is from genome assembly GCF_011004845.1 of Esox lucius. Taxonomy (NCBI): domain Eukaryota; kingdom Metazoa; phylum Chordata; class Actinopteri; order Esociformes; family Esocidae; genus Esox; species Esox lucius. The sequence goes on from NC_047593.1 coordinate 16,857,951, forward strand.
CTTTTCTGATGTATCAAATACTTATGCAAGTATTATTTACAAGTTCCAGGAAGAACACATACAAATCTTGTTAAACACTTCAATATATTTTCCTGCTGAGAACACATGCATGTTGAAAACCTCTCTGGGTTGGGACTGGTTGCGCCTCCAACAGCATCAACAGGTTGAACAGGAGTTTAGCAAAATTGTTTAACTAGGAAATGTCTTTTTGAAGGCACCCACTATTTTAATGTTGTCCTTTACCTGATCAGTCAGGACTAGATCAATTGTGCCGTGAAAAGCCTCTCTCCATGGCATCCCCTCCGCCGGCACAATAAGCTGCCCACCTGGCACTGGCGCTGCCAAGATTTGACCGGAGGGGGGACCTGATACAATCGCTGGCCTCCCCACTGGCCCCCCTCATGTGTCCCACTGGCATAATATGCTTCTATCTGATATATAAGCGGGCTGGCTACGCATTTTTATTTTCTTGCACATTTATTACTACAAAAAATATACACCAATCAGCCATAACATTATGACCACCTGCCTAATATTGTTTAGGTCCCGGTTTTGCCTCCAAAACAGCCCTGACTCATCGAGGCATGGACTCCACTAGACCTCTGATGGGGTGTTGTGTTATCTGGCACCAAGACGTTTGCAGCAGATCCTTTAAGTCCTGTAAGTTGCGAGGTGGGGCCTCCATGGATCGGACTTGTTTGTCCAGCACATCCCAGAAATGCTCGATTGGATTGAGATCTGGAGAATCTGGAGGCCAAGTCAATACCTAGACCTCGTTGTTGAGTTCCTCCAACCATTCCTGAACCATTTTGTTTTGTGGCAGGGCGCATTATCCTGCTGAATGAGGCCAATGCCATCAGGGAATCAAAGGGTGCACATGGTCTGCAACAATGCTTAGGTAGGTGGTACATGTCAAAGTAACATCCACATGAATAGCAGGACCCAAGTTTTCCCAGCAGAACATTGCCCAAAGCATCACACTGCCTATGTTATACCAATGTTATGGCTGATCTGTGTACATAAATTATTATGAATCGACTAACATGTATATACAAACACAACACATTAAAAAAGGCTGTGGAACTCAATATGTTACCGTACTGGTATTAGTCTATGCACATCAGATAATTAGTAACATTAACTGTAAAATGAGAAACCAAAGTGTATCAATAGATGATTCCTTAAATATCATATTAACATCATTTTCAACTAGCCTATATAATACAACAGCATAGTTTTCCAGAAAGTCAGTTACAGCTTTTGGTTTAGGTGTGTCACTCCAAGATTATCAGTGGCCTCATCTGGCCACGCCTACGAACCATTTTTGGGAGCGCCACTGCCACCCAGATCCCAAAAGACTGGGGATGTGTCTTTAAGTTGGATTTCTCCATTCGGTACTGGTCCAACCCACTTGACTAAATTGAAAAGGTGATTCTTTCAATAGTGTCCATGCCCTCACACACTGAAAACAGTATTACCTGCTATTATTCATCCAGATCATTTTCTTTTATTCCTTTCAGTTTCAAATTATTTATTTAGTTGTAGAAACAGATGTTTTTTATTTGGATCAAGTAAAGCTTCCTGCAGAGTGTAAAGTCTAAATATTTCAGTTTCATTTAATGTATGTTTTTTAGGTTGACCCAAGTTTTGGTAACACCAGCAACATTTCCCAGAAAGCTTTGCTGCAAGAAGTTTGTTTTAATATCTTCTGTTTTCCATGCACACATTGATTACTTTGTTTTATTAAAAGTCATTAATAATCTTTATTTTCCAAACCAAATCCTACCTATAAGTGGGTATCACTCACACATATGTATTAAGGCATGCAGGGATATATGCAAATTAAAAAATTCAGGTTGAACCAAGTTCATTGATTGGGTCAACTGATAAAATATAAGTATGACTCATTACCTTACATTTTTAGGTTTGATCAAAGATATATTTTTTTCAATGCAGAGTCTGTCATAGATATGATTGTACATCAAGTTTTATGCTTAAACTTGACCCCCCATTAATGTTAGAGACAACACACGATTTCTCATAAACATGTCATTCTTACTTTAGCATGCTAAATATATAAATACAACAGATGTGTTCATATTCATTAATTCATTTGAAATCTTCTGAGATTTTAGACATCCGTCCAATCATTTGTTTTCAAAACACATTGTCCTTTTCATACTGCGCCAAACATGTAACCAACTTGTTCAGTTTAACCTAATTAAGTAGGCCTATGTCCCACCATGAACTAAATCTTGACTCATTAATTTAATAATTCTAAAATGTTATCTTACCTTTTCTTTGTTAAATTTGGAGGTTTCTGGTGTGAAGCCAAAGAACAAGAGAATTGTTTGAAATGTACTTTCAGTTTCCTACATCAGAAGTAACAAAGTCATGGTGTGGAAAATAAACTATGCAGTCCCAATATATCTTGTTCATTAAGTATAATAAACAACCTCTAGTAAACAGGTATTAAAGGTACAGAAAATAAAGATAATATGGTCAAGAGGGATTGGAAAACAAGCTTTTAGTGTGCATGTTGGGAAATGTTTAACTTCCATAACTTTTTGTTAATAATTGCCCTCCATTCCCAGAACACTGACTGTGTGTGTGTGTGTGTGTGTGTGTGTGTGTGTGTGTGTGTGTGTGTGTGTGTGTGTGTGTGTGTGTGTGTGTGTGTGTGTGTGTGTGTGTGAGAGAGAGAGAGAGAACTTACTGTCTCTGTTTCTGTCTCTTTTGTCCCTCACTAGTCCGTAACATTACAGGACAGAGAGAGAGAGCCAGAGGAGATTGAACAGTAACACTGTCACCTGTTTTCACTTGACTTTAGAGTCAAACACTGCAGTTTAAATACTGCATTATTTTTTCCCGTAATACTGGTTTGAATTGCCGTCAACTAAAAACACTGATATGTTTGCATATGGTTTCAGCAGTCAAAGTAATCTAGAAATATAAGGAACACTGTGCCTTTCTCTCCACTTTGGTTCAAGATATCTAAGGTGCAAGTTACTAACAAAGCGTTCAAGAGCATAGAGCCACTGTCCACAGGGAAAATATATGTTATGGATAAAGTTTACGCTTTCCTTTAAAAGCAAATGACACATACATGTAAGGTTTGACTGAACATCATTATTCTAGACTAGGTAGAAAACCATTCCATGTCTGAAAGAAGTCTAACATGCTACTACAGGAAGAGCCCTCTTTCCGGGGTGCGGGGAGAACAACATTAAGCGCACCCCCAGATAGGTTTGAACGAGTGGATCAGACTATGCACGCTTGACTATCCACGGTTCATAGTGACCATGGATCTTGTCTGTAAACCCAACGTAAAATCCCCTATTTGGGTGCATTTTGGGTTTAAGCCAAACGACAAAGGAGAGCCCCTGAAGCTTGACGAGGCGGTTTGCCGACTATGCCGGAGAATTGTATTTGTCAAAGGTGGAAACACGACTAACGTAAGACATCATCTGCGACTACGACACCCTGATGTGTTTTCAGAGTTCATAGCGGCGTCGTCTCAGCATGGGTATTACTACTCTGAGCCATCAGGTGAGTCTGGTCCACTGCAAGTCTTCTAAACTTCTACATTTATAGAAATCGCTATGTTTTTTTCTTCCCAACAGACTATTAAGTGACGACATTTTCTCACTTTCACTAGCTGCCGTGTGTTGTGCATTCAGCTTCAGGGCTCTATCTAACTAGATATGTAGTTGGCTTCGTATATCTTCATTCAGCGAAAACCCATTTATTCACTGATGCTTAAGACATTTCTATCTAGATATTTTGCACTCTTTACCACACATTCTGCGTCTAAGCTGAGGGCTCGCTCAAACAACGCAGGCAGCAAAACGAGCGCGCCTTTTCAGAAAGACCATCCCGCGAGGCTAGATCGGAGCCAATCGCGTGAAACTACTCTGAAATACTCGAGGACGTTTTGTTGACGCGTCAAAACGCTGTAACGTAATTCGTCAATCATCTATGTCAGTCAAACTCTGCCCTCGACGATGAGAAGGAGGTATCGGTTTGTCTGGATATCGCCATTTAGCCTCGCGGATATCGCACACACGAGATTGTCTAATGTTGCAACGTAAATGTGATAACACGGTGTTGGCTTTTTTTGAGGACATTCTAAATGGCATGTTCAATCAGTTCGTGGTAAATTGTGCTTTTTTTGTTGATTGGCTTTCATCGTCTGTAATCACCACGGTATACGTAGTCACTGAATTAAGCAAAGACTATTGTTTTGAACGAGCAAATGAACGATGGATCTAATCTCAAAGAAGAGAGCTACTTCTACAGTGTGGGTGCACTTTGGTTTAAAAGCGAACGATAAAGGGGAGCCTGAAAATAACGAGGAGGCCGTGTGCAGGCTGTGCCGAAGGATAGTCCCGTGCAAAACGGGGAGCCCGACTAACCTGAGGTCACATTTAAGGGTTCACCACGCTGATGTGTTTTATCAACTCATGTATGGTGGTGGTGGTGATTCCACACATCAGTCATCAGAGCAGTCAGGTATGTAATATACAAGCTAATTGCCCAGGGGGTGTGTGTGTGTGTGTGTGTGTGTGTGTGTGTGTGTGTGTCTGCGTCTAATATTTGGACGTAAGTTACATTTAAATTTGGCAAATGTAATGTACATGATAATAATATGCGCCTTTTAGCAGACACTTCTCCAAAGTCAAGTGCCTTCAGATAGAATTAAGACCTCTTAACCTTCTCCACAATTGTATGTTTCCGTTTTATCAGTACTAGGAAAGGGTAGATGGATGGCAAAAACAGTGAAGCTAATAACTCAGGTCTGCCCAACCCTGTTTCTGGAGATCTACTGTCCTTTAGATTTTCTATGCAATTCTAATTTAGCACCCCTGATTGTAATAATTAGCTTGATGAAAAGCTAAATCTTTTTAGTTGGAGAGAATCTACACAAATGGGTTTGGACTGCCTTGTGATAACAAAATGTGAAAAAAGTGAATGGGTTGGAATTCTTTCCGGAGTCACTTTGGTTCCAGGAATTGAACCCAGGTCATCGTAAGCATTATGGGCCTCTGACTGAGTTACAGAGCAGTTCTGCTACCCGCAGAATTCTGGTGTGCGTTTTCATCCACCCGGTTCTAGATAATTAATTCTCACCCCATTCACCTCCACCAAGGTTCCGAACAGAGCCAGCACTACAATGACAGCGGTGCCCAGGGCAACCACAGTGGGCAAAGCAGCTTCGGCGGTGCCCACGGCAACGTCGGTAGTGGCCCGGCTAACGACAGACCGCTCCACTTCATCCCAGACACGGCGGTCCGGGGGGAGCCTTGGGCGGAAGGGGGCGACTGCCGGGCTGTGGGCTCCCTGCCCCCTTGTCTCATGCTGCGCCGGGGGGGCAGTGGGCCTCTGCCCGGGGGATCCACGGAGGAGGAGGAAGAAGAGGAGGTGGGGGTTTTCGCCAAGACCCTGTCGCTGGAGCAGGGGTGGACTTTTGGACCCTTCATAGGAGAGTTAACACGAGGCCCGCTGACCTGCCTCAAATACGCCTGGGCTGTAAGTACGGTCCGATATTTAATAATGAAGCCGTTTATTTGGGCCTTAGGATTCCCAAGGAACAAAAATAGGCCTGGGCTGTTAGCATGGGTTGAGAGAGAGTAGGCTTTTTGGAAAGGGGCCGTGTCCGTTTGGTTTATAGATCAGCTAATAATTGATTCTCTTATCTCGTTCTTAGATCAAAGAAAATGACTCCTACTATTATGTAGACGCCACAGATGAAAACAAGTCAAACTGGATGAGGTGAGAATTGTTTTGTTTTTTTATACTGATGTCTTTTAGGTCGATAGTGACACTTCTAAAGCCTTTCTCTTCAAATGTAATGCTGCGGATGGCTTAAACTTAAAATGAAACCGATATCGGAATCAAGTCATTTTAAACTAAAACTGATCTACTTGCATAGAAGCTTTAGCAAAAGTAAAAATGCAAACAAAATGTTAATTCCTCTGAGTGTCTCACCTCTCCTCCATGTCCAGGTACGTGGCGTGTGCTGCCTGTGAAGAGGAGCACAACCTCACTGTGATCCAGTACCGCGGTCAGATCTACTACAGGGTCTCCCAGGCCATCCCGGAGGGGACGGAACTCAAGGTCTGGATTGGCCAGGAATACGCCGCCATGTTGGGGCTGGGGCTAGGTGAGTTTGGTTATTTTGTGAGTTCTGGCAGCACACCCAAAGATTTTAGGCTAGACTCACTGGAGTAGGTTATCAACTAGTATTATGACCAGTTATAGTTTGGTAAACAGGTTGGATTAGAAAAATATTATTAATGTGTAACAATTGGAACATTTGTTATTTGTTCTGTCATGCAATGTATGTTATTTTAAGGGTTACTATTAGGTATTTCCAGTACTAAACAGGAATAATCAGGAAGCTCTAAGTATCATGTGTATTTTGGCTCACACTAGCTCTGTTTTTAACACAATTATCACTCGCTCTTTGACGAAGGTGAGCACATCAAGTGTGAATTCGGGGATAAGGAAATCCTCCTGCAGATCTTCCGTGACATCCAGGTTGTGCCGGTGGGAGGAGACAGCCGCCCAGACCCCAACGGCTCCTACAGCTGGTCAGACAACAGCCAATCGGGGAGCCCCTTGCTTGTTATTAGCGACGTCAGCAGCGGGCTACCCGCCGATGCAAATTATTCTACATTCAGCACTGCCCCAGCCGCGCATCAAAACGCCAATCAGAGGGGCCTATCGGTCAACTTCAGGTATGACTTTGTGAAAGGCTCCGACAAACTGTTGAGCCCCTCTCAGAACAACGGCCTCATATGGGAGTTCTTCGGGTTCGAGCCGGACGCCAGCGGCCAGCCATTGGACAAAGACAAAGTCATGTGCAAGCTGTGCGGCCAGCATGTGGACTATAGAGGTACAGTCGCCCACCTGGAAAATCACCTGATCCAGACCCACCACATGAAGCGCAGAGACGTCGCCAAGGACGGCAACAAGCCCTGGGTTTCCACCTCGCGCCTCCGGCCGTACCACCCCGCGGTCGGCAGACCGCCGCTGCTCAACCACCCATCAACACACAGAACCAGCAGCAACGGGGATGAGGACTGGACCTGGAGTGGGAGTGGACGATCCGCAGCGGCTGGCGCTATCACATCGGGTCCAGCCTGCATTGGGACACAGGGACACAGCATGCGCACTCACACCTTGACCTCCCAGACCACTAATGCCATTGCTGACTTCCTTGTGAGAGACTTGTTGCCCCTGGATATTGTGGAGGGGGAGGGCTTTAAACAGCTGATCCAGACCCTACTGCCTTCCTGCAAGGAATTTCCCTCGGCCTCTCTACTCGAGGACCTGCTGAGGGACATCCACTCCAAGGGGAGAAAGAACTGCGCCAGGCAGTTGACAAATAGCACCGGGTTGAGTGAAGACACTTTCGTGCCCACTGCTCCAGGACAACCCACGCCCAGTTCCTCCTTAACCAGGATACCTGCTGGTTCATACTTAGGGAGACGGAGCCAAGTCCCTCACCGTGTAGCCATTAGTGCTGAAGTCTGGCGTCATGACTGGCATGGCAACAAGGGGAGATGGACCACCATTTGGGCCCATTACATTGACGCTGACTTCCGTTCCCACAACCTGGCTCTGGCCACGCAACGTCTGGGTGAGACTGGAACCGGGGACATTGACCCGAGCACGGTCGAGGCTAAGGTGTTGTCCGTGGCTCAGGAGTGGGGCGTCTCGCTGCCGAGTTTCGTCCTGCTCGGGGGGGAAGACATCGAAAAGACCAAGGCGGGTCCGAAGAAGAAAAGCGGCGAAGGGGTTGGAGAAGGCACCCACCATCCGAACTCCACCACCTTCTTGGAGAGGGAGGACTCTGTATCTTCAGATGATCTCTCGGGTCTGGAACGAGCCATCGAGCGAGCCAACTCCACCCATAAGGAGTCACGGTCTCCAACCATACCCTGTTTCTTCACATCTGTTCAGGCCTGCGTGGAGGAAGTCATGGGCCATTCCATCATCTCAAAAACCCTCTGCATATTCCAGAAAGTTCTCTACAGCTTCTTCTCCCTCTACGACAAAGACACGGAAAAACTTCACCCAGCCAAGAAGCTGATCCTAGTCCTACAGAAGCAGGAGCGTAACGAGCTGAGGGCTTGGGCTTTTGGTAAACCAAGCTGGAATGGTCTTTACAATGTAGTTAAGACCCTCCTTCGCTATCAGAACATGATCTCTGAGCTGTTGAAAGAAATTAGTGAATGCAGTGAGATCCAAAGTGGACAAGACACATCAAGTCCCATATCCTTGGATTCAGGCAAAACTGCTCCTTTGAAATCAGTGGATGGCCTTGACACAAACTCCACTTCCACTGGCCGCACTAACGCCGAACCTGGGAGCTCAAACTCCTCTGTGCCCGTCCCTCTCAAGCGGTCAGACTGGAAGGTGTTGGAGGACCTTTGCTCTGTGCTGAAGCCTCTGGACGTGGCCTGCCGGACCCTGGCCAAGGAACCGTTCCCCAGGCTCTCACTGGTCAAACCCATCCTCACCGGACTGGTGGACCGGCATTTCGCTTCCCACCCCCGCCATCGCAACGACTCCGCCCTCTTGAAGGAACTCAAAAAGAAGATACGGTGTGGTCTAGCCTGCCGGTACAACAATCCCCAAATCAACCAGGAATTGTGCATAGCATGTGCCCTGGACCCCCAGTTCCTTGGCTTGGGCTTCATGGATGTCAGAGATCAGACAGCAACCTTTGTCTGGCTGAAGAAGGAAGCAGTCCGGATCGTAGAGGAGGACCTACGGAGGGCTGAGGCCGCATCTCGGGGAGGAATGAAGCACAAGAGGAAGAAGAAGGGCTCCTCTTCAACCACCTCTTCATCAGGAGAGATGGACAGCGAGGTCCTGAGAAGGAGTAAGAGGCTAAAGGAGATCACCCCGGTCAGTTTCAGGGAGAAAACGGCAAGCGATTCAGACGAGAGCTCCGCGAACGACGACAGCGAGAGTGACAACATGGAACCGGACTCGGAACCGGCCTCCCAGCAAACTGGAATGGAGTTCCTGCTCGGCGATCTGTTCAGCTCCCAGTCACAGAGCAAGCAGCCATCGGCGGAGGAACGGGTGGACGTCGAGGTGTCCATCTTCAGAGCGGAGAAGGGGCCTGCCCTGGGTGTGGAGCCTTTACAGTGGTGGAATGCCAGATCAGGACAGCTTCCCCTGCTGGCCAAGTTGGCACGTGTCTACCTGGCCGCTCCTGCCATCGCGGGCAGTGCTGTCCAAGCGTTCCTGCAGGAGGGACTGACGTTGCACAGGAAAAGAACCAACATCCCCCCGGAGGGACTTGATCAGATGCTATTCCTGCATCATAACGGTCTGTCTGTGACCATATAGGATCATACAGCGGTCTGAAATGGGGGGGAAGAACTCATGTCAATTGTATGCTTTATGGAACACACACACACACTACTGGAGTATGAAAGATGGATTTTGTGAACACTCACTGTTCAAGCTATCAAATTGTAATGACTTAATTAAGAAGTTGGACTGTTTAACATGTGGAATTGCAGCAGATAGCCTAACGGTTTTGAGGTAATGGGTTAGCAAAGGAAAGGTCGGTTAACTGTTTTTGTTGTGCCTTTGAGCAAAGTGATTGTGTTGAGTTTGCTGACACTCCAGAGATGAGCGTCTGCTGAATGACTGATGGGTAAGTGTTATTCTTCTGTGTTTTCAGAATGTAGGTATGAGATGAACTCAAAGAGAAGTGCTTTCCAGGTAGTGCCTTAGCATTTTTTTGAACCCTTTGCCTAACTAAAGAGAACATTCTGTATTTTTACTCTGTGTATTTAGGCCACCTGATAGTTTGTGTTGAAGCAAATTAATTATGCCAAGTCTGAGATGGGGCTCTCGTTACACTAATGAACCTCTTCATTTCCGTTTCAGGATACTATAGCTTTATTTAATTTTTTATTCTGGACACATTCTATGTACATGTTAATGAATTGGGCTTAAGCAGCAGGGTTTTATTTTCGCCGTCAGTAGGATCAATTTACCCAAACCACTTCGCCCTCTCCCACGGGACGGTTCGGGGTAGTCAAACGGACCGTCGTATTTGCCAAAACGCATTGCCGGGGTCTGGTGAACGATGAGTAGATTGGGGGATCGTAAATGATCCCCCGCAGAAATATGGCTACTTAAGTGAAGGTTTGGCATGATAACCGGGAATGCTGTTGGACTGGGAAGATATGTGGGTGTTTGAGTCCCCCCAAACCATTGAAGTGGTGGAACGTGTGAGCCCTGTCTGGAAAGCAATATGAACCTATGGTCTTTTCGAGTAAGTTCTGTTGCTTGATTGTGTTAACAGAGTATATGAATATGGTATAAAACAACATGTGGTAGTTGAAACAAACATTTAGCTTTATTTGTTCTGTGGAGAAAATTGTGGATCAGTCATTTATTAAGGACAAGATAAACTGTAGTATACCAATTCAACTTCATAGAATTGTTTGCAATTGTTTAAGCATTTGACATTTTAGTTTAGTGAACTAACGTGATCAGTTCGGTCCTTTCTGCATGTTAAAATATATTTTGTATTTAACAATTCCGTATGTATATAAAAAATAACATTTATCTCTGCATATGTTCTGCCAATGCATGTTATTTTCTTTTGTCAGTAAACATTGTTGAGAAACGGGCTTCAGTGGATTTTCTTTTTTTAAACATGGTGTTACCATAGAAAATGTACTTCTGGTCTGGATATGGGTGTAGCTGGCTGTGCCGCCAGAGGTGTGGAAAAGGGATCAGTGTTACTATTGGTTTGGATGTGGTTACGGGTGTCAATGTGTGTAGTGCCATCAGCATGTAAGCCAATTCTAAGGAATTCTACTGCCACTATTGGCCTGTAGAGGGCACTGTAACTCTATAGTTGTATAGGTTACCCTAGTGAATGTATATGGTGCAAGATGGAAGTAGCCAAACAGTTTCTTCACTATGGAATGATTTTCTCAACCTGACATCAATATAGTTGTATTTTCCCTGAAGTGCATTAAAGCCGTGGTCAACTGCTGGTCGGAATTTGGAAACTGAAACATCCAACTTGCTATTTGTTATCAAATGAGATTTTTCTAGTTCCAAAGTCAAAGAAGGAATAAAGTATTGTTTTCTCTCATAAAATAACAGAAAATGAATAGCTTTAGTCATTGAAAATCCAACAAAATGTACAAATGCGATTGATTACAAAAAATACTGTATGGCTTTATGGAAATACTTTTAAAAAGAGATTTATATATTAAAAAAAAAAAATACATATATAGTATTAAGTCAAATGTACACAATGTATACATACAATTATTCCAGTCTCCTTTTTATCAATTTATCACCTCAAGTTAACACCCTACAATTTGGCCTCTGCCAATGTGACGGTTGGACTACCCGCCGCATCTTTCCTCCCATTGGTCAGTTTCCGGCAGTGGTAGAAGACGTTGACTGGATGGACAAACGCCAGCAGACTGAGGAGAGTCAGAGCAATGTTCACCTGGACGAGAGGAAAGACGACACAGTCACGCCCCTGCAATACGAAAGAGCCCCATCCTTACCTTGTACTGGTATGAGTTGCGTTGCCAAACCGCCATGTCTCAATGGCAACCCGAGCCGGCATAGCAACCAGGTTAGTAAATCTCCAGCCCACTCACGTAATAGGGATCCCCCCCCAGGGAGCCTTTGACCAGGGCGAAACAGGGGTACTGAAGCAGGGACACCACGGCCGACAGGGACATCACCAGCCCGTACAGCTTCCCGAAATGGACCCCAGGAAACCTGCCGGAGATGCGAAGGAGAACCGTTCGACGGGGAGGAGACCAGCATGGATTCCTTTCAAAAAGTCTGACGTAATCTGCAGTAATCTTTGTTGACTAATATTAGGCTAACCGTCCTTGCCCCCTGTCACCCCCCCTCCCCCGTCACTCACGCGATGCTGACAAAGGCAGCGCTGCCTCCGTAGAGGAAGGAGCGGTTGAGGACCTGCAGGATGAATGTGAGGTACTGGAGAGGGAGGAGAGGCACTGAGGCACTGACGGAGAACAGGAGGCACTGGAAGGCGGTGAGGAAGAGGGAGAGCGAGGAGGAGCGAAGGTCCGCCTCCTTATCTGTTTCTCCTGGGAAAATAGGGGGAGGGAGAACAGCCAGTAGGAGGAGGACGACGATGATGATGATGGACGCACTCGTTTGCCATGAAACGGAAATCCCTTTTAAAACGGACCGAAACCGTAGATGAGCATACTAACACCAGACTGTGTTTCGATAATTTGTCTACTTTGTGCCGTTCTGAACACGACCCTGTCAGCACCCGCCGTTACTGATATGAATACGAGATGTCACCCACCCGGGGCCAGAGGCTTCCCCTTGTGTCTGTCCAGGATCAGGCCGTTCCATGGAGCACAGAGGACCCCACACAGCTGGGTGAAGGCAAACGCATTGGTGTACCGACTCACTGAGAGAGAGAGACAAAATGATTTAAGGAGTGGGTGTGTGGGTGTGTGTGTGTGTGTGTGTGTGTGTGTGTGTGTGTGCGCGTGTGCGTGGCTGTGGGTGTGTGTGTGGTTTACCCAGGGCTGGGTCGTTGTCGGCCAGCCGGTTCAGCATGGGGTTCAGGGTTCCAATGAAGAGGTAGTGCCTCAGCTGCATCACGGACAGCCACATGAGGTGGAAAACGAAGAACCGTGACAGGACACAGCTCCTGAAACTGGCCACGGGTTCTGTGTGTGTGTGTGAGGAGAAAAGAAAAGAGAAGCCAACATCTCATTCATCAAAATGCATTATAAAACTTGCAGTTTCCGAACCAGTTTAGAAGCTTTGTTGGCCACACGGTACCTTTCCCGGAGTGTCCAAACGGTGGCTGGTCCTCAAGCTGTAGCGCCGTCTCCTCCGTCTCCTCTGGCCCCTCAGTCTTCGCAGTCATCACCGTTTCCTGGGTCTTCTCATCCTTCTCCACGCTGTAGCTGTTAGGCTTTCCCAAACTCACTCTTTTTAAATGGAAGAGGCAGGGTGCGTAACGACATTATCCTTTGGGTCGCTCATTCTTTCTTACATGTGTGACCAAATACGAAAGCCTGGACACAAACATTCTGTTAGATGGAGATATAAAATAAAAATCTTTCTGTAGAGGTTTTATCCTTCTGCCTATGTAAACTACAGGTGTCTTCTTGTTATACGTATCAGAATAGTTATTTTTAACAGATCAGAACTACAACCCCCATATATACTTTAGTGTTAATTAGGGCTCTGGTCAGATTCATACCACTGTATAGTGTATGGGAGTTGTAGTTCTCACCCGTAGGTGTAGCCCTCAGGGAGTGGGTAGGGGATGTGGGTGGTGGGCATTAGGAGGAACGTCCTGAGGAGGTGCACGACACTGCATGCAGAGAGAATGAGGAAGGAGGTGTGGAGGGAGACCCCGCCTTCATACAGCACCTGAAATGGAGGGAGAAGTTAAGGGGGAAACGGATGATATTACCCCTTGTGATGAAAGTGTTCATCAGGGAGGAGATGGTGTATTGATTTCCATTCCTGCAGTGTGTGCGCACGTACAAGCTCTGATAACACTGGCCAGTTTTGACAAGAGGTGGCCCTGAAAAGCACATTGATTGGCCGAGTTGTGGCGAGATAGCAAGTGCCTGGAAATGCTATCTTTGCATAGTCACTCCACTCAGTCCGTTTTACAGAATGTTTCATTTATAGGTCACTCTTTTCGTAATTACCAAATTTGCCTCAAGAACCCACAAGGTTTGTGAAAACACCTAAAACACTACTACCTTGGTACTGAATGACCGTTTGCAAAATAATCTGTGGTCTAAGATTAGTCAACGCAATTTTTTCATATATGTAATCAAAATGGGTACTACCGGACAATTTGTGAGGGCTTGGTCACCCGAATAAATCAGGATATTTGTATATTTAAAACATTTTGTAGGCATGTTGCAGATCCTGATGAGTTAGCCACGTCACTGCGAGACCAGGGTTCAAATCCTGCTTATGGACTTGGCCAGGGGTCACGTGGTGCTTTGTGCAATCAAAAATCTAATAATATATAATGTAATATTAGTAACAAAATATAGTTGGCTTGCCTCAGGGTGCACTCTAGCGACTCCTTGTGGTGGCTTGAGCACCTGTGAGCCCAAACCATCACAAGGCCAGAGAGTGCAGGGAGCAGAGCGATGATCTCTCTGAGGCCCCCATTTGACATAGACGTTGTTTACCTTTAATATGAGGAAGACCGCAGAGGAAGAATCAAAGGCCCCGTTGTAGAGGGTGATGATGGTGGATCTATGGGAGCCAAATAGATTCCCAACCTATCAGCAGGGAGAGCAGAAGATGTTTTCTGTTATGAAGTGACCATATTGAGCCTGAGATTAGATTCACACAGGTAGTCTGATTCTTATCTCTGCTCATCCGTGGGAAAAAGATCAGAGGCCTCATTTATCAGTCATACACAACCACAGGGCTGTGCATGGAACATCATTTCTACAAATAAGTGGGGAGATTTATCAATATCTTTCGCTACACATTGTTTTTAGGTCGTAGTATTTTGTTCACATTACAATTTAGATTTGAGGGACATTGCGTGTACTGCATGTGATCGTGTTGACACGGATGTATCATGCTGTACCTGCATGTTGGTGATGAGGAACAGAATTCCTCCCACGGCGATGAAGGACAGGGCCGGGAACAGCAGCATGGACAGGGCTGTAAGTGAAGGGAGAGAAAGATAGTAGACAAACTCCATTGTTACGCATACTTCACTTTCAAGTAGCTCTTCCCACTGCTTTTACTTAACAGTTTTTCACTGATCCAATACACAAATATCAAATGCTTTTCTGAATTATTAAGCAATAAGGCAGGACGGGGTTTGACGGGCCATGTACCACAAACCCTGACTGGCAATATACCACAAATTCTGACGGGCAATCTACCACAAACCCTGATGGGCCATATACCACAAACCCTGACGAGTCATATACCACAAACCCTGATGGGTCATATACCACAAACCCTGATGGGCCATATACCACAAACCATGATGGGTCATATACCACAAACCCTGATGGGCCATATACCACAAACCCTGATGGGTCATATACCACAAACCCTGATGGGTCATATACCACAAACCCTGGCGGACCATATACCACAAACCCTGATGATTCATATACCACAAACCCTGACGGGGCCTCAATTCCCAATGCCATTATGTAAAATGCATCTTATTGTGCCTTTGGGTATTGAACAAACTGACTGGTTAATATTTGATATTCTTCATATACAGTACAAATAACCGCATATAAACTAGTGTATGTCACTCAGATGTGAATACTGATTTAAACTGTACAGTATTAGTTTACCTGAACTGGAGAAGGCAACCATCAGAGTACCAGTGGTATACAGACATCTGAGAGGAAACCCAGGGAAGAGATGAGGGAATATTTAGACACATGTCACATGACGTTAGGGTCTGTTAGACTTGAATTTAAATCAGTTGAACATTTCCCAGTAGACATAATTTCAAAGCACCTCTCTTTGCTGCATAAAATATGTAAACCTGCAGTAATTACATTACAATATGCATGTATAATCTACAAAAACAATGACTGTGTGAACCAGAAATGGATCCTTCCCTTCATGTCCCACTTCTCTCTCCTAACCAATCCCAGTCTTTCTAGCTCTCAGAGTCCAGACCACTGTCTAGGTCTAAAGTAAATGCCCAATGTTTAAAGAGCTGTTATTTATTGACTTCAGTCTACATAAATCCAGGAGATGACTTCTCTAGCCGATTTAGAAGACTGACATTCCCAGAATCCTTGTGGCCATGGTGCCAAATCGGTCGAAGATGAATCCATTGGGTAAAGTGAGGAAGTTGTTCATGAAGGAGGCGACAGTGAAGACCAGGGAGAACTGTTCATCCTGTCCACTACAGTCTGAGAGAGAAGGGGAGAGAGATTGAACGATACATGCTCATTACTACTTTAGAGCTCATCCAAATCCTTCAGTAGATCCTAGAACTCTTCGTGTTCTAGAGTCCTGCTGTATTCTGTTCTGCTCTGGCACACTGAACGGAACAGTAATGAACTTCTCACCTGTTTGCACTGTGCCGTTGGGCCCCGTCGTAGTATCGACACAGAGGTCAGTGAAGTACCCATCTGTCTTCAGGACGAACACTAGCGACGCAAAGCCGAAGACCACGCCGGCGAAACACAGACACTCCACAAGTCCAGTGGCCAGGGTTAGCCTATAGCGCAGACCCAGCCCGCCCTTACATCCCAACATTCTCTGCAATTAGCTGACTGACTGGTTGATAAGACTTCCTTGCTCTGAGTGATTGACCGTCTGCTTTGCTTGGTTTTATAGCAGTCAATCAAAAGAATGGTGGCGCTTTTGTCTTTTGCATGTGGTGTGGGGTAACTGTTTTTGAAGTTCCCTTTTCTATATCAGTCTTGTTTTCTTCAACTGCTCCCTTGTTCTATTTTCTCTCTCCCTTTAAGTCTCTAAACCGTCTCTATCTTATCTGTCCCAGGACAAGCTTTGTCACTACAAATAATGGCTGGGTAGTAGAGATAATGTTTCATTCGACAGAAAAGTGCGGGTTAACTACCCTTAGTTCCCAAGTTTTGACAAAATAATATACCGGGGGTCTGTGAGTCAAATCACAAATAGGGGGACATTTAAAATCCTGCACTGTAAGCTAATATTTATCTAGTTCCTATTTTCTTTCATACTTGTTCTTTCACAATGCGTGCATTTCCCTAGCTTTTCACTACCATTTACATTTCAGAGTTTCATAAACGATTGTTCCTCTTCGTCCTAAACAAAATGACAAATAAAAACAACCTGTGGCATGTGTACATTAATAATCCAATAATTACAACTTGAAAACACTTAACTAAAAAAAGAATTAACTCAGATCTCGGAGCTAATGTGTTTTGTAGTCCCCGCCAACAGACAAACAAAACAAACAACAGATAATGCTACTTGCCCTGTTGGGGATAACGGTAATCCACATCAATTTGACTAATCTGCCATGCGTTCTTTGGTTTATTTTGCTCACAATATTTAATGTGGTCCCATAACACCTCCGAATGGACAGTAAACTGATAGGCTACGACTGTACTGTCATAAATGGCTATGGGTTGGCGTGGCACAGTGGCAGCTGACGATTTCAGCTGACACCTCTCCCCTCCCCCGTTTTGTCCCTGTCCTTGTCCATCTGGTCATGCTCCCGGCCTGGACTAAGTTTAAATAGACTCAGGATTTAGCCCACATGCATTTATTGTAATTACTACAATTTGTACTCTTAATATGTTGGACTGGCTACCATTCTGAGCCTGGGACCTCTCTAGGTTTCTTCTTAAATTTCAGCCTTCTTAGGGAGTTTTTCCTAGACACTGAAATTCAACACGAAAGTTGTTTGTTCGTTGGGATTTAAGGATGGGTGTTTTGTGAAAGCACTTTGTGACAACTGCTGATGTAAAATGGGCTTTATAAATACATTTGATTGATTGAAATGTGAATATTATTATACTGGTACAGGTCCAACCATGCCAATAATCAGGACTCATATGCTACGATTAACATGTATATAAGCTATTAAAATAATGCCATACAAAGATGTTTAAGCGTCAGATTTCGTTAAATGTATAGCGTCTAGTTGATTTGCGGCAAGACCGCACACAGGGACCTCGTCTTCCTTACGGTCCCTTCTCAAGTAGACTTCGTAGAACATACGAAAACAATGCTCCGTCTCTGCGTTTGCGTAGTTCGATGGTTCACCCTCTATTTCTACCTGTGCTAAACGACGGGCGTGCGCGCAAGCGGAGGCAGGATCTTAATTATATGTATTGTGGGCTAAACTCTGTCTATGACATCGAAACTACAACCAAGCCTAGAGTGCTGGTGCTAAGTACATCTAAATATAGTGCACCAGGGACCTCACTAGAGATTAATGGATGTGGGGGCTAAGCCTCAATTTGCAGGGTCTGGGCATACATATTTTCATCATGTATTTTTAGAGTAACAATGGGTGTAAAATCTATCAAAATAAGGTTATTTTTGGTCAAGGTTGGCTATTGTGTTAACAAAGGTTTTACACACTTAGGGTTCGCGGGTCAGGTTTGACACATTTGAATTCATTAACCAGCACGGAACAAAACACTAATTATCATCAAATGAAAGGTTTTATCTGCTAAGTAACTTTGTATTAATCCATAACCATAATATTTATATACTTTGATATTTTATGTACCTTACACCACATTTAACTTAGAATGTACAAATAGTTTTTAGTTTAAAATAGGCAAAATGTATCTATTTTATTGCTTATTATGAACAAAACAGGCAAATATATTATAAGACAATGAGAGGCTGATAATTAACAAAATTATTCCCCAAAAAGCTTGTCTCTATTTAATTATACATTAAAATGACCAATTATTATTACATTTGTTGTGTTATAGGTCAAAATGTACAGCATATATTTTCCTATTAAAAAAGGAAAAAAGTAAATTTCCAAAAACAACACATTATTTTGGTCAATCAAACAACAAGATTTATAAACAAGTATCATCTCCAGCAAGGTGTGTGTGTGTGGGTGTGTGCGTGCGCGCGTCTGTGTGTATTTATGTATGTGTTCAAGTTAATGTATGTGAATGTGAATGTCTGGGTTGTTTTTTTGTCAGCTTCAAACCAAGTTGCATCCTTGGCTTGAAGCTGCATCTCCACGTTGGCAGAGGCAGGGCTTCAGAGTGGACACCGCTGTTGTTCAATACGAGCGCCCACCAGAGATCGTCCCAGTCCACCAGAAAGAGCTTCCTTTTGTATGGCTTTCCGGAGTTCCTCCCAGGATTAATCTCAGTCCACACCATAAGTGCATTGTAAGCCAAAGCATCCAATATGTTGTAAAAGATGACCAATGGCCACATGCTGTCATCCGTTTGGAAGTGTAGGTGCCAGTGACCTTGTCCACTGTTTTGATTGGAATCCAGGATTACTCCTGTGGAGAGTGCCCACCAGAATCACATTTTTGGGCCTCTTGGGACAGTATGACACCTGTGTGGTCTCCAGGAAAGCCAAACTTTGAGGAAAGCGTGAGAAAGCTCCAGACAATATATTGCTATACAGGAGATGTGTGTGTCTGTGTGAAAGAGAGATTGGGGGTGTGTGTGTGTGAGATCATATTTGCTGTGTACCACTCTCCAATTGAATTCAAGTCAATACGCTTTCTTGGCATGAAACATAACATTTTTATGGAGGGCTTGCCTGTCTGCCTAGTGTAATCTACCATCCCTGTCTGAATCAAAAGGATTTGGAAGAAAACAGCAGTTTGTCTCCCCTATGTTTACATTTTAGTCATTTAGCAGATGCTCTTTTCCAGAGCTACTTACAATAAGTTAATTCCTCTTAAGGTGTCTTGGCAAACCAACATCTGACATTCATAGTAGTCCATCGAAACCATTAGTTGTCAAAGTCAGTGCCAGAGATATCAAAGTTAAGTGCTTTTATTTATTTATTTTCTGTCATTGGGGGTTGGAGGGACACACAAGTTAATTTAGTGCACTGAGAAGACATTTTATATGCCAATGAAAGTGCCCTTTGACCTGGAACCACTAGAGCAGGGGTGTCCAAACTATTCCACGGAGGGCAGTGTCTGCAGGTTTTCGCTATCTCCTTGTATTTGATTGACTAATCAGGTTACAAATTGGTTAGTTTCTACCCTCACCTGGAGCCAATTTATAGGAACAACCAAAAACCTGCAGACACACGGCCCTCCGTGGAATGGTTTGGACACCCCTGCACTAGAGTAATCCCTCCTTTGCCCCTCCCAACCTAGCTTTTATTTGCTGGGGATCCCTCACACATTTCAACATAACCTGCCTTGTGGTCTTTCAAGGCAAAAGAGAAGGACTGGGCACTGAAATTCTTAGTATTAAGCTGCTTCCAGATTTCTGTATATTTATTTTTTTATAGATTTTTGCCCCTTATGTTTCGCAGGTCTTGTTCCTCTACTTATTTATAAAAAAAATAACTTGTTCCTCTACTTGTCACTAGTTATGTTGCAATCATGCTTTTTTTCTGTTTTCATTTTTGGAAAAAAAGCAGACTCATTCCATTTCTGTTTTAATTCACTCGTGTACAAGAAAAAATGACACAAAGCGGTATCGGTCTATCCACACACAACTTATAGATGACACACAAACAGCCACATCCATCACGCGTGTGTCTTCACGTGAGCACGGAGGTGGGCACCGCGCGAGAAGTGACGTCCGCAAAGCGTGCAGGTGAAGGGTCGAACCCCTGTGTGCAGCAGCTCGTGCCTCCGAAGGTGGCTCAGCCTGATGAAGCTCCGCCCACACACAGAGCAGTGATGCGACCTCTCTCCCGTGTGGTTGAGGGTGTGCCGCCTGAGGTAGCTGACATAGGGGAAACCCTTCCCGCAGTCCTTGCATATGAACCTCCCCTCCTTGTCCTTACTGAGGGGAGCTCGAGTTCTTCTCGCAGGCCCGCCGCTCGCTCTCTGATCCCTGCGGGGTCCCGGCATGACGACGGAGTCGACGTGTTGGCCTGGCAGCAAGGCCAAATCGCTGGTGGCTGTCGTCGTGGAGGAAGTGTGTTGTTGGTTTGCCGGCGAGTAGGTGAAAAACGTACACGGGGTGTCTGTGTAGCTGCCGTAACCCAGGCTCAGTGCCGCATACTCAGGGTACGTTCTACTCAGATCCTGCTGGTTGATCCCCGGGTCTGGTCCTGCCCCTGGAGGTTGGTCAAGGTTTGGACTCTCTGGCTCCGTCTTGAGGCAAGGCAACAACCCTGCAGGCTGATCCGTGTCCAGACAGTGGGAACCGCTGCCAATGTGCTCCATAGTTCTATGTTCCAATTCCACGTGGTGTTCTAGAGTTCCATGTCCCAATCCTACATTGGGTTCCGTAGAGTCAGTGAGCTCATTTCTACCCTCCGAGGGTAGGTTCCGGAACTCCCAGTCCTCCTTGAAACAGGCCTGAACAGCAGGATGCTGTTGCCCAGCGACTAGAGGGGTGGCAGTATGTTCAGGAGCTGACATTTGAGAGGGAGAGGAGATCAGGGAAGGTGACAAAACTGGATAGGGAACATGGGAAATGTCATCATCAACCACCACCACCACCATCACGTCTCCTCATTGAAATCTATTCAACGCACCGCTCTCTCTCTCACCATTTGTCTTCTGTCCGTTAAGATCTGCATATTCCCCTGGGTCATCGCAGTCCTCCAGTCTCTCCTGTTTAATGGTGACAGGCGTACCCTTCCTGTCTGTTAGAGTGGCCTGTGGATCATCAACATGATCATCAATACACTGTGATCATCAATACACAGATGGGGCTTATTACAGTAACTAATTATTTTAACTCCCCCTTGTATGTTCTGTATTTGGCTTCTTTGTGAGGCAACATGACCTTTACTCTACAAAGTGTTAACCCTTTAAGAGCAATCATGTCGATTAACTCTATAACGCCTTCATTTTGTAACAGGAAATAATGTATATGGCATGCCAACCTACATTGTGACCTAGCTCGTTAACATCTGTCCCGGATGTTTCACCCCAATTTCTGCAGCACCCCGGCCGGGCCAAGACGGTGTCCGGTTCTCGTTCCTTCCTAGCCGCTGCATGGAAAGAGACGTATTTGTTGATGAAAGCATTTAAGCATTTAAAAGCAGCAAGCATTTAAGAGCATAAACATACCGGGCGTGTGGTGAGTTAGGGATCCCCCGAGATAGTATCTGCTGGTAGCTGAAGCACCACTCTGAAGTCTTTCGCAAAGCACAACAGCGCCAACATCATCCCCGCCGTGTTCAATCGCCGACGTCCTTGTCCGGTGCCGGCTTTCAACTTCTTTAAGTTTGTTCATCAGGATTTCGTTATCCTGTTTTTTCCGTGACAGTTCGGCGCGTAAAAACGCAGAGTACTCGTCAACTAGTTTGGTTATCTCCGCTACAGCGGCGCTAGATAGAACTTCCATTATGGACGTCAACTGCGTCTGAAATATTACGGCCTCCAACATTCTGATAGTCTCGATACTAGTATTAGAGCAACAATGTTACTTTTAAACTAAAGCTATGGCCTGTAAATACACAGTCCCGAAAAAAGATTTCCAAACACCGAAATCCTGTGTCTTTGCTTAATAACAAAGCTACGTGACGTCTCATTCAATTTACCGTAAGTGCATGAGCGGATTACCGTAACACTTCGGACAACACAACCCAGTGAGATGAACATTTTAATTAAACTATATTTTAGACTTTGTCGTTTCACATGCGCCTTTTTTACAAACAGGTGCAGAGGGTTTTTACTTTGACACTGTAAAGACACTACTCCTTTGGCTTGGCCAACAGTGGCAATGTCCACATGTGAAGGATGTCTCAGATACATTGGCCCTCTGTAGGACAAGTGAAAAGCAAGATGGTAGGAAGAGGCAGACTACATAGGCCCCTGTTTGTCTCAAATGACAACTATGTTCCCCACATACAGTGGTACACTACTTTGGACCAGGCCTATAGAGAATAATGTGCCATTTGGGACACCACCTCGGTTTTCTACTTCCTGTGTGGTCAAAGGAGAGGGACACAACAAAGAGTCAGGACACTAAGGGCATCTCTGCTGAGCACAGGTCACACCTGATTTGAGTTGAGTTTGCCACTTCCTGTTTAGCCCTGGCCCTCCTCTGATTGGCTAGAGAGCGGCAGTGGAGGTAAACGTGGAGAGGGTGGATGAAGGTGAGGAGGGTGAGGACAGTCAGACACACGTTGGCCTGGAAACACACACACACACACACACACAGGTGAGAAGACTAACACAAAGATTCAGCCCTTCCCAAACAGGTGTATTAATCCCCAACCCTCTCCTAAACATCCATCTGTTCCACTTGTTTATTTTGATTCCAATTAAAATGAATGCGTGAATGACAAACACGCATGTGAGCCAAAGACAAAATCCACTCTTTCAGAAGAACTCCCCCACGGGTCTCCTGCGGGATGAAGACACAGCCTTTCCCAACTCACGTGGAACGGATCTCCACGCAGCAAGCCTTTGATCAGGCGCAAGACAGGGAATTGGAGCAACAGCACCAGGGCGGACAGAGACGTCATCAGGCCTGACAGCTTACCGAAGTGGCAGCTGGGAAACCTGGGAAGCGGGCGAGGAGGAGGAGAAGAACGAGAAGCGGGGGCGAGATCAAGTGTAAGTTGCGATGGCGGCACGGACAAGATGGAGACGGCATGGTGATAAGAACGAGCAGCTGTCCACGGGCACCCGACTGTTCACACATCCACGCGGCGTGAGGTCTTACGCGATGGTGAGGAAGGCTTGGTGTCCGCCGTAGATGAAGGCACTGTTGAGGACCTGCAGGGTGAAGGTGAGGTACTGGAGAGGGAGGAGAGGAGTGGAAAAACAGACGTAGAAGAGGAGGCACTGGAGGGAGGTCAGGAAGAGGGAGAGGGAGGAGGAGCGCAGGTCAGCTTCTCGATTTGTCTCTCCTGCAGGGAGAGAAAGATTGTGAGAGACATGGGATGGTAGAAGACAGAGATGTAAGATGAGGAAAGACAGACAGGGAGAATGAGAAATGGACGACAGACAAAGACATAAAGACAGATGTGTATAATTTATTGGGACAAATATGGATCTCATTGTCTTGCATTATTTAACTGCTTGGTGTTTGAGTCTCTTGGTCTACTGTTTGTCATGTTACAAAAAAATCATCCTACCATACCTTTCTTTTGCTAAGGCCGCAAGCTTTTCTAGGCCTTCACTGACCATGTAATTCACTCAACTAAGCGACATTCACGTGCAACCCTTTGATGGTGCCACCCACCCGGAGCCAGATTTTTGTGTTTTGTTAATTTGTGTACTTTGAGCCGTACTGAACACGACCTTGTCAGCACCCCATGTTACTGATATGAATACGAGATGTCACCCACCCGGGGCCAGAGGCTTCCCCTTGTGTCTGTCCAGGATCAGGCCGTTCCATGGAGCACAGAGGACCCCACACAGCTGGGTGAAGGCAAACGCATTGGTGTAATGACTCACTGAGAGAGAGAGACACGGTCTGTTTCACTCTATGTGGCCAGGCCAAGGAGATGGTGACATGGTGATGGGACAGCATTGTTTGACACTAGGTTGTAAATGTGTGTATTTCTATTTGTGTTGTTGTTTTTACCCAGGGTCTGGTCTCTGTTGGCCAGCTGGTTGAGCACGGGGTTGACCGTGGCGATGAACAGGAAGTGACAGAACTGCATGACAATCACCCAAACCAGGTGCCACAGGAAGAACCAGGAGAGGACACAGCTTCTAAAACTAACCACTAGAGGGGGTAGCAAGGAGAGACAAATATTGGGTATTGAGCCTGGCACTCAACCAGGTGGGCTGACCAGGTGTCTCACCTGGCTCAGTGTGGTCAGGTCTGGAAGGACCAGTTCTGCCCTGGAACATGGTGTCCTCTGCCTCGTTGCTCTCTGTGGAATTCATATACTTGGCTCTTGGCTGGGCCATACTCACTCCTCCCACCTCCTCTCTCCTCTCCTCCCCACTGTTTCCCCGTCGACCGCAGCACCTCACCCTGCCACAATGGAGCAGAATTAGTGACTCATAGCGACGGTCACATATTGGCTTCCACAGTGGATGGTTGCCGTGGCGACTGTACATTTGGCGGGTGCAGCGGTGCATCATGGGTAGTGGCATTTATTCTGACCCGTAAGTGTACGCGTCGGGGAGTCGGTAGGGGATGTGGGTCTTGGGCATGAGAAACAACGTCCGGAAGACGTGGATGAAACTGCAGTTGGCGAGAACAAGAAAGGAAGCGTGGAGGGAGACCCCTCGTTCATACAGCACCTGGGAAGGAGGGAAACAGATTCAAATGAATCCTAACTTTCAAACCCCTCGTTGTGTTTCAACCTGAGGAAAGTTTGATTCTGTCACAATGGAATAGGCCATGCAAGTGAAAAGGCTGGATTAAGCCGAGGCAACTCGTTAATGACCGTGAAAGTCTTCCCATAGCGACTATAATGTGTTTAATCCCTCCTGGGATTACTGTAGGTTCTGACTCACAGTGACTCATGTTGCCACGATGGTGTGGTGGTGGGGAGGAGGAACCAGACACAGGCAGAGTGGCAGTCGATTGGATATTTTAATATTAACAAACACCGAGCACAAAAGCAAACTAATCGAAAACAAAGGCTTAAACAAAACGAAACAAAACACTCACCACTGATGTGGAACATACAGAGAAAGGGAACAATGACCAACAAATGAGGGGAGCAGAGGAGAAACATTTAAACACATACTGACTTAATTGGGACCTGGTGTGAGTGACAATTGGAGACGAGACAATGAAGGAGTCCGCGGTGAGTTCGAGAACAAATGGGAAACCTGGAAAAGCGGGAGATGACGGCGCCGTCCGTCACCTCACCGTCACACATGTTCTGGATAGAGGAACACTCATCATCACCAAGGTCACTGATAACATATCTTAATTATAACAGTGATGTTGACACTGACTGATGCTCAACCAGCACTTGTGTCCACAGTGACGTTTTATGGAGACACCCTGAGCAGACAGGAACGTTTATTTTCCCGGTCTTCATCTAGTCCTCAGAGCTGGACATGGAATAGAAAAACCCTGACTGCTTCTTCCAGGCCCATGGTTCTCAAATTATGTTACGCGGCACTCCCTTTAGTGGATATATATTGAGTGAAATATTTTCCGATGTGGTAGGCGGCGTAAAAAGCGTGAGAACAACTGTCCTGGGCGATTGAGAAGACGCTGCGTTACCTTGACGATGAGGAGGACGGCGGCAGAGGAATCAAAGGCCCCGGCGTAGACTGCTATGACCGTGGAGCGATGGCGGTCGAACAGGTTCCCCACCTGGAGAAGGTGGAGGGAGAGAGACAGTTGACCACCACACTGAAAAGCCTCCCCTCTTCATGTGGAGGACACATGCCACAGCGGGTCAAAGTTACTGCAATAGGACATTTTTGATACATTATCTTCCTTTGTTATACTTTTGTTTATATGATACATAATAAACATTACTGTGTGAGCGGGGAGTTGCAGACTGATGGGATTTGCTTGGGGAAGGGAAACAGGATGTTTGAGTACCAAACGGTTTCCAGTTGTTAGCCTTCAGTATTGGAACTAGGTAGGGATTTTAATACTGTCAACAATCGAGGGGTGGCATTCAAGCGCTCGGGTCTGTCTTGAACGCGGCCTCGTGTTGACATTACCTTTGACCTGTTTACCTTCCATTATCAAATGTCTGCCGGTGTTGTTGAATGTTATGGTTGAAAGGCTGACGCCAGACAGAGCCCGAGGGTACTCTGATCCTGGATCTGTGACGGGGTGTGATTCTGGAGCAGCTGATGTTGTGACTTCCTACAAGCCTCTTAGGCTGATGATTACAGAAACGTTGGCGCTGTGTGATTCGTACAGAAGAGACGGAGAGTGTTCTCTGCTCATGTTCTGGAGGGGTCTATCCGTTATAACAACTGAAACTTCCCACCAACACTCCTTGATTTGTGCAAGCCTCCCAAGAGTTGCCCACCCAACGGGATATGAATGATTGAGCAAATGCTTGGCTTGACACAAAAATGCCACAGTTCAAAGGATACAAACCTGAACATTGGTCATGTAGAACAACATTCCAGATGTAATCAGGCACGAGATGGCAGGAAACAGTAATGCTGAATGCTCTGTGTGTGTGTGTGACGGAAAGAGAGATAGAAATGGGGACAAACAGCAAATTCCTCTATAAAAAAATCTATAAAAGGATTGACAACTAGACACACTGACCAATAATAAAATATCTTGCAAAAACAATCAACCTTGACATGAGACGGCTATCAACAAGGTCCCAGTGGTGTAGAGACATCTGGAACAGAAGACAGACAGCTGGCAAGGTCAGTTGGGTCATGTAGGTCAGCTGTGTGATGATGTCAGTTGTGTGATGATCTCATTATATACACTGTGTTGTATTAATACCCTAACTAATATTTCATTCATGCCAAATCCAATATATTTGAGTATCAAAAACAATATTTTATATTACCCAATATAGAGTATTATAATAGCACATCTAATATATTAAAATACCCCAAAGAAATCCTAATCACTATTTATTTTAACTCCATAACCAACATGTTACCTTTATGACACTTCAATCCAGAGTTATTAATAAACATAAATCACGAGAAAAAAACGATGTTTACATGGCAAGTATCCTGGTGGCCAGTGTGCCATAGCGGTCGAAGACGTAGCCCAGAGGGAAACGTACGACGTTCATACAGAAGGAGGCGACGGTGAAGACCATGGAGAACTGTTCATCCTGTCCACTACAGTCTGAAAGAGATGAGAGATTGAGGGAGGAAGGGAGAGATGGAGGGATGGGAGGGAGGGAGGGAGGGATAGACATGTATTTTGAAGCAATAACGCCTGAGGTGGTGTGATATATGGCATACATACCAGACTCCTTTCATTGTAAACAGGTTACAAACAAAATTTGAAACATCCATCACCCAAACTCTTTAATAAATTGCCAACTTTCAGTTATGGTGAGAGAGAAAGAGAGAGAGAGAGAAGGAGAGAGGGAGAGAGTGTGTGTACAGTATGTCGCTCACCATACAGTATGATGTCATTACCAGGCTGCCCATCTGACAGCATGATGATGTCACCGGACTTTGTGGAGTTCACAGTGATATTACAGAGGTCACTGAAGTAGCCGTCGGTCTTCAGGACAAACACCAGTGACACCCAACCGTACGCTATGCCAGAGAAACACAGATTTTCAACC
The DNA here is from genome assembly GCF_011004845.1 of Esox lucius. Taxonomy (NCBI): domain Eukaryota; kingdom Metazoa; phylum Chordata; class Actinopteri; order Esociformes; family Esocidae; genus Esox; species Esox lucius. Next base: position 16,885,776 of record NC_047593.1, read on the forward strand.
AACCCAGAGGCCAGCGTCAAACTGTGGCGCAGCCTTGCTCTGCCCTTGCATCTCAGCATACTCTCTGATTCCCACTGCTGCTGATTCAATTATGGTTTCCTCCTATGGGACTTTATGTCGTTTGTTGGATGGATGGGTAGTGAAGCTTGGCGGTAGTAGTTGTGGTCTTTCCTTCGATGTCTTACCACACCAACACACTACCTATTTAATTCGGCCCAGGGTATTTTTGGAAAGTAAGAGGAGATGTTCGGATCTGTGCCAAAGTATGAGGCACCAAAATAAACACCCAGCAACTTGTTTACCTCAGGCTTCGCTGTGTTGATATTCTATTTCCTAAGACCTGTGTTCCCAGAGCTCTGTTCCTTTATTCCTATGTTACATCAGTCCTTTGTTCCCTTAGTCCTATGTTAGCTCAGTCCTTTGTTCTCTCAACCTTATGTTTCCTCAGCCCTATGTTCTCTCAGCCCTATGTTCTCTCAGCCCAATGTTCTCTCAGCCTAATGTTCTCTCAACCTTATGTTCTCTCAACCTTATGTTCTCTCAACCCTATGTTATCTCAGCCGAATGTTCTCTCAACCCAGTGTTATCTCAGCCCTACATTCCGTGAGTCCTACCTGAGTCATAAAGCAACAGAAAAAGCCATGCCCACATGTAAACAATAGTCTTTGTGCAGTTCCCCTTTCAGCCAGTAGATGCCAGCATACATCTAGATAGCTGTGCACGGGCGTTACCCGGCCTTATCTCAGTCTTTTGGTTTCAGTGGAGCCTTGCTGAGCAAGGTGAGAGTTGCCCGAAATATACGAAGAGGAACAACAGGAGCCAACATCGCCCAAGATCAGGGCCCACACACACACCTAAAGTTTTTTAGAATAAAAAATATAATTAATTTAGCTTATTCTGACCTTGTCATTTACTATGTTAGGAGGGATAAACCGTGAGTTGATACAACGAATATGATGAAATTAAGTGTTTTATTTGTAAACTTATCTCACCCAAAACTGAAACCATGTATTTTCAAACAATTTCTACACCCCAATAATAAAGACGCATCTAACTACAACCTGTTTTTGAAGGGGATAACTGATAATTAGATAATCAAACTTTGTTGGTTTAACGACATCTGGATTGCTGAAAATTATGCTTGTGAACGTGCAATGTTTTAAATTACATAAATCGCTTAAGCCCGTACAGTTTTTGAAAAAAAATCCTTTTGAAGAGGTTCTCATATCCTTCGATGTTGATTTTACAACTTCAGTTTCAATATTAATTGTTTATTACACATGAATGTCATACATTTTTTTTGTCTTACCTTACATAACAATGCATTCAGGTGTTTTATTGCGCTAAAATGGTAATTACGGTAAAAAAAAATATTCACCGCCCTCTTTCTATTCACCTCCATTGTGTGTGTGTTCGTCAACTCGTCTCGATCACTGTGAAGGGAAAATAGGAAAACTGTGGGGAAGGAAGGGGAAGAGGAGTGGACAAGGCGAGGACGATTCTACCCTAGGTTGGTCCTAAAAAGTGGTTATTTCACAAAGGCTGCTCATCTATTTACTTTCAGCGTTATTTCACTTTGGTGTACGTGTTCAATGTTACTCTTTGTTGGTAAATAGTCGGAATTCGACTGAACTTTATTCGGTCGTGCGAGTGGGGCAAGAACGCCCAGAATTGGAATTGCAACCACTTGCTACCGCAGCAGTTGGAAATTTGAGCCTCTTTCGATAGGCCTGGATCCCTGTTCAAACAACCTCTCGGGACTTGCATGAAAACAACAATAGGCTCACCCGAAACTGGTAATTCAGTACATTATTTTCAATGTTCATTGTTTATTTAATTGTATTGCAAAGTGTCTCTTGACTCTTACAGACATGACGAACAAGTTTAACGTTTGCGTTGCCAGCTAGCGTGTGGTAGCTAGTTAGCAAGCAGTCGCCTGCTAGTGGTGTTTTTGAAAGGTTAGCAGGCTAGTCTGTGATCACAGTAGCCGGATAGTTAATGTTTAGTTCATAAGCGGTTGTCTTTGTTTTACATACTTATATTGACAACCCAACTTTACTGTTAAAACAATATGCGTTAGGTTGTAAGCATGTTGGCAGGTTTACCAAGTAAAGTTATCTTGTTCGTGAAACTAGTTTCGTTGAGAGTGGTCTGTTAAGGATGCAAGATTGGATACATTAACTGCCATGTAACCAGAAAGCAATTGAATTCCGTGAAGTTTGCAAAGACTTCGTCGGCTATTATTGCAGTTTCACTTACTGGACTTGACTCTCGATAGTCAGTCGTTATTGAGTATATTGCGTTAGGTCATGGACCTTCGGGAATGAGCGCTACTACCTTACCCCTCGTACGCGGAAGTTGTTCAGTCTGCGTTAGTCACGAATAGGATATGTTTCAAAGTCCAAGTGAATAATTTTGTCATATTGCTAGATCTCACATCGTTCGAGACGTGTACTGCGCAGGGACGCATTTTTTTCTGCGGTGTTTCAACGTGTGACACCGGTCTTTGAATGTTGTGCTCTGTCCTAAAATCTGACATTCCAAGTCTTCGATAGATGCGATGAGCGTTTGGAATATAACTTAGTTGTGTTTTGAATACAGCAACTGTTGAGATACTAGGTTGACTTAAAGTAACATCTGTGTTTACTGCATTCACGTTTCGCACTGTTGCTGTAAACATTGTAACAAGTAATGGTCCCACGGCGTGATTTGGTTTGTTTTTCCTCTTATCAAGGTGAGGCTGTGTCTTTGATGTGTTGTATCTCATTTGATATTATCCGTTTTGGTGAGAGGAAGGGAATAACCTGTTTTGTGAGTCTTGGCCAATCATTTTCAATTGGAGGCGTGTGTGAAGGTGTGGTAGTGAATAAGGCATGTTGGGTTCAGTCTGTCTGTAATGTTATGTGGAAATACTTTATACGGTGCATTTCTCTCCGTTTACACATTTTCGATGTGATGACTCCATTAGTTAGGTTCAGGTCCGTGTTTGTGAAATATTGGTATCTGGATCAAGGACATTGTGCACGTTGTACATCTGCGTCAGATGTTTTCAGCTTTTACCTTTGGGAGACTAAAAAGTTATAGTACAACCATGCATTTTTTCTTTTATTGGGGCATTCAAAAATCCCCTGCAGGTGTCTGTGAGAAAGACCCACTGAGACCTGAGTGAACAAGTTAGTTCATGCTCTACTTTAAATAGTAGCGCGTCACTTCTTCCGAGTGTGAGAACTCCTCGTTTTCTCCGAACGGGGACACATGTCACATTGGTGAGGTTACGTTTACTTGTCGTACTAGTAGCACTTTAAAAGAGACTGCATAGTCTTTGCCCGGGCCACTGCGGGTACGCAGTGCTTTTCATGATAAGGGTGTCATTTGTCCACATCCGTAGTGACAGTCAATCAGATGTCGTAATAGGTGTTGCCGCGAGATCAGGAAGTATGCTTTTTCCCGTAGTGGTGCCGCCCTTTTCCTAGGCTGGGCGCCTCACCTGGGGACTGTTTTTGTTTGAACTGTTGTCTGCCAGAGTGTGTTCATAATTATTTTTTTTGATCCAGTGCTGTGTCGCCAGTGACATTTATTTTCCCTCCAGACATTTGGTTGAACGTGATATCACACAGACTGCCCTCTACGTGACCACATTCGGTCTGTCCCCTCAGAGATGGATTGTGGTTGTTTGGTATTACTCAGAACTCGGGGCGGTTTGCTGTGGATCACCAGACCGGCGAGCCCCTGTACTGTATGTCAGTGAGAGGCCATTAGTCTCTGCCCAGCCTTTGGGTTGCCTGTTGGGTGTGTTTCATGGTCCAAAGTCCAGGAGTTGCCCTGGCAGTTTTTGGGCCAAGGCCAACACACACACACACACACACACAAATAAACTCTGACTGCCCGGCTCTAACCAGCCATTCAAATGTTCTGAGTCAGCGGTTTATGGGACAGGCCACAATAGCCTTTTACCACACGGCAGCAGTGCTAGCCACGACCTGAACGGGCTTTCATTACACGCTGTAAAAAAAGAAAATGCTGCCCCTTTTTTCCTGCTGTTTGCGATTAACCAAAAATGTTGGTTATTTTTTTCCCGTTAACGAGTAACTGTTTAAATTGACGTTGGGTCAACATTGGGTTGAATTCCAGTTGTCGTTCTTTTGCGCGTTTGTGAGCTCACTGCGACTTACGTTGGGACGTTCAGTGGCGAAATGAACACTAGTTAGGCATTAAACCCGGAGTCCTGCTGACGCGCCCATGTTATGCTTCACACAGGACCAGTATATGCATATGAGAGTGAGTGAGTGGGTGGGTGGGTGTGTGTGAAGTGTGGGATGGGGCCTGACAGTGAGTGGCTTAGTGGTCTAATGCACATCAGTGCACACAAGATTTACTACTGGGCTAATTGCTTCATAATGGCTGGACTAACCACAGCTAATGGACTCCACCTTCACTTAACTGGGCTTGTCGGGACAGCCGCGCGTCGGCGTTATGGCCATTCAGTCAAGCTGGGACGAAACCACGCCGACCGTGTTACTGGGACTCTCATTTCACTTCAGAACATTAAAAGGGGTACTCGCACTTGTGAGCAGTGATGAACGAGCCCTATAACTCTGTGCTAAAGGTTGCTTTTGGCAAGCTGAGATTGACAGCGCCCACGTGTCGCACACGCCACTGTTGTCTCGCCCTCGACTTACTTTAGTGTTTATAAAACGTTGGGGGATTTTTTTTCTGTAGACCCGTCCGTCCCAAATCCATGGTTTAAATTTCGCAGTAACCAGAGTATTTGTTTGACAGGCATTTTAGAGCAGTTAATCTTAGTGTCATTTACTGTGGAATTCCCCATAATATCTAGATCCCTCTAGACATACCTTAGCTAGACAGGCCTACTTCATATTCGTTGAAAAGGGAAATAATTTCCACAGGAAGTTACAAGCTGGGTAGTTCATTAACCGGTTCACCGGTGTCACCCAGCCTCGCAGAAACGACGCCGTTATACAGTAGTACGTTACTGCCGGAGACCAGGTCAGTCCTTCACTTGTCTCCTTCAACTGTCTACTGCTTCCACCTGGCTGAGGCTCGTTAGCCCACACGCTTACCAATCTCTGGTCTCACATTCAGTCTCTTCTGGCAATAGCGAAAGGGACCGGGAAAGAACCTAGAATCCTTAGAGAAACCTAGGTATGCGTGCTGAATGAGGTCAGCAGGACTCTGAAAAGTAAAAGTAAAAATAAAAACACCACATGCGTGCTGAGTGTTGAATGGTGTGCACATCCAGGCACTAGACATGGGTTTGTAGATGGCTGTATATGTCGAGGGTCAGTGTTAGAATGCACCACGGCTTGCTCCTGTGTCAGTCCTTCATACTCTGTGGGTGGGAAGCACACCTGTGTCTCTAATTGGTCAAAATCAAACAATCACAACACTGGTAAATTGTCGTAAACCACCAAAACGTAAGATGCGTGTAGGAAAAAGTAGCTGTGTCGTAGTAAAGAATATCCAAACCAGCCCGTCTATGTTTGTCGACCAACAACACAACTGACGTTTAATCCCAAGCAATGTAGCGCTGGCCGTGCAACATGGAGGATTGTGACGGGGCAGTGGAGCAGGCCTCCCCTGTCTCTCAACGTCCCCCCCTCGTGAATCAGCGTCAGCCTACAACCGTACGTCCTGTGACCCTATGATCCTCCACGAGCTGCTCTGTCTTCATACGCACTGATGGGGGTTCGCGCTGGTCTGTCCCCCGAATCACCCCAATTAAACGGATGGCCTTTTGGGCTGTGTTGTTGGGAGTTTGCTGGGAAGTATAGATTTGACTGAGATATGACGTTGCTGTAGTTCAGAATTCGGGAGGGAGAGCACGGATCCGGGAAAGAGAGATCGGGGATGTGTAAGACGGAGGATTTAACCACAGAGACGACCTCGACAGCTGGGGCAGGATGTGGCATGCCAGAGCTCCCGTTGGAATGTGTGTGTGAGTGAGACTATGAGAAAAAGATTGCGTGATGGAGTGTGTAAAAGACAGGGGGGGTGGGGGGGGGTGTGACTTGTAGAGCGGGAGGAGATCCTGGGTGATATTAACCAAGTTGACCAAAACTTGATGTTCTTTCTGGACTTTCAAGGATGAAGCCTACGTCACACTCTCTGGTATACCTCTTATTTAGACTAGCCTCTCATTAACCCCTCCACTCACTCACTCACCCACACACACACACACACACACACACACACACACACACACACACACACACATAGCAAGAGACCTGCTGTACTACACAGCTCTTTGTTTCTCTAATCTCCACAGACAGCAGCTGTGTGGAGTCAAGCTACTGCACAGTAGCGGGCAGATTGTCAACAGTGATTGATCATATAATTTAGTAGTTTGACAACTGTTGCAGCTATTATGAACTCAGGGCTTTAATATGATCGGTCAGGTTTTGGTTTTGACCTGAGTTCTATTCTCACTCAGCTCTCTGTTCATTGTTGGACCCCGTTTTATTTATTTTTTGCTCACTAGATTTCCCTTGAATGTCATTAGGTTCAGGCTTTTGGTACCATTTGGCTTGTGGAGCCAAGTTCCGTTCCAAACTCTGTTGTAGCTGCCGTTTCAGTTTTTTGTCTCAGCCAGGAGCCGACAGACCCAGAAATAGACTTTCAGGCCCTGCCTTTCTTTGCCGCATTTTCTTGTCGTCACGTTCTCTCTCACCCTCTCCTGTTCAACTCTCACATGCCTCTCACCAACTTTGTGAAAGAAAATAGGTGCTAACGAGCAGCACACACCACAGTCCCTTCCCTGAAAATGTGGATCTCTCCTGCTACTATTTTTACTCTTTGTCTCTAACCTCCCCATCGTCCCTCCTCCATCCCCACCAGTCCCACTGTTAGTTATTCAAGTGTGGAGGTGATTAGCACTCTGTCACCTGCCTTGTCACCGCTCAGCATCACTTTAACGTGTGTTAACTCTCTGTCTCATTCTGCCCTTCCATACTCATTCTAACCCTGCATCTGCTGACAAACATCTCGATTTGCCTGTTTCAATAAACTTAAGGGGGCCCTATTGTAGAATCCTGCCTCTTGTCTTTGCAGGACTGAAAATGAACAATGGCATGCCCTGTCTCCAAACGAGACCGGAGTTGTGTTAGCAAGTCCATGGTGGTTTATGGTGGGAAGGATAATACTGTGGGATTACATGTCAGTGCCATCCAATAGACAGGCCGGCAAGGATGTTAAAGGGGGAATATCTCAGGCACTTGCACCCGTTTTGTAGCAAAATAATATTTGTGCAGAAGTCTTCTGGTCATTTTTGCTTGTATCGGTACTCGTAGTACAGAGAGAAATTGCACGCACGTCCTTTTAACTTTGACGTGCTGCCACCCGAAATGGAAAGAGGCCATTATTGGAAATCGGTCAGCGTTACGTTACTTCAGGCATTGTGGCAACAACAACCGTGTGGGCCAGTCGCTTTGTGCTAACTCGCAACATGCTAGCTTGCAGCCGCTAACTTGGCTACAAAAGCTCATTGGCTGTGGTTGACGGTATGTTTGAACACGCTGCACCGTTTAGCTGCGTTCCTTTCTCTTCATCTGAAATAACTGACAGGCTGTTTGTGCTGTTGTCAGGCTTTGTGAAGGGGTGGGGGCAGCGGCGCACAGGACAATGTAGCGACGCACAATGGCACGATGAAGACCTGCGCATCAAATAATAGGGTTGAAATGAACTTTTCACTCATTCGTTCAGGATTAATGCTCTAATCCCACGTTAGGCATTATCCCCCTCTGTCTATCTCTGTCTGTGTCTCCCTCTGAATAGAACACGGCATGGAATGTGGTTTTAAAAAGAGATTTTCTCTCTGTGTGGCCGGGTATGTGCTCCTGTTCTCCCTTACATGATGCTAGCTGGTTTAACTGTCTCCTGTCCTCTTAACGCTGTGCTAGCTGGTTTAACTCTCTCCTGTCCTCTCTACTCAGTTTGAATGGAGCAGTGTGAGAGTGCCGCCTCTCTCCTGGCCTCCGTGCGGGAGCAGGAGAGGCAGTTTGAGCGTCTGACTCGAGCCTTGGAGGAGGAGAGGAGTTGTGGAGGCACCCTCCCACGCCCTCTCCCCGCCCTACAGGTAACACAAGTGTCCCCATGAGACCACTCTCACCCCCCCCCCCACAAAAAGTCATCCCTCATCTCCTCATCTCACTTCAACCGACGTGCGGTCGTCATGCTTTTTCCCTTTATTTTGGCAACCATGCTTGCATTCATTTGTTGTATTCGCTTGCATCTCTGTAACTTGCCCGGAATTGCAAGGTTCTCTTGAGAATTCTTTGCCCACTCCAGGTGGAAGTGAATCATGGATCTTCTGGGGTGTTTTTTAGTTCCTCCAACTCGGATGTGTTGTAACATTTAGGATTTTTCCCATGGGATGTACAATATTAGCCACCATAGCATCACCACATTAACCCTGCCCCCCTCCCCCACCAGTTTCGGCGTACAGCTGTCTTGTCTAGTTTGTTTGTGGCCGTCCATACGTGATCTGACCCATCATTTGTCCCTTGTTGCCAGTCAACTCAACCCGAGTTGACTTCTGCCTAAGCTCTCAAAGAAAATCTCAAACTGTCCCGTTCATAGCCCACGGTGCTGGATTGGTTAATTAGGTCCCAGATTTATTAAGATCTTCCTTCGCCTGGTTCTATTTGGTCTCAGTTGGGCATCCTGTTGAAAGCTAAAACCGAAAACCAGCCGACACTCGGCCCTCCGTGGAACCGGTTTGACACCTCTGGTGTAATGTCTCCAGCAGATGCAACACGGTGCTTTTACAGCAAAAAGGCTGCGACGAGAGTTTGTAGAGCTGTTAGCTTGAGATGCTTGAGATGCACACGCTAGCTTGAGATGTTCGTTAGGACAACGGCCTCACACTGGCACCACGTTTACGCTGGGCCGCACTCAGCGAAACGGGCCCATAACCAGGGTTTATAAATACGGGATCCAAGGACTTGAATGGGGACGAGAATATATTTGTGTAACTGAAGCCCTAATTCTGCACGCTCCAGTAGCCACATGTCTGCGATGTTTAATGTCTAATTTGTTATCCAGAGGTGTCATGCCCATAGGACTACAGAGGAACGTGCCCCCTCAAACGTTTAAAACTGGACAAATGAATTACTAAACTTCATGTTTAGGCCCATGTTTTCCTCAGCACTGTGTTTTGAAGTGTTGTTTCTTGTTGGTAGATTGTAGAGCCGAGGTGGGAGAAACCCAGCTCCCAAGATTTTCTGTTGAAAGTCAGTGAGCAACACCGCCTCAAGTACACCGTAAAGAAATGAGTCAGAGCATAAATTAGTCAAAGTTCTGGTCGTATTTGGTGACACGTGGTCTGATTCATTTGATTTTAGCCAACGGTAAATGTGTAGGGTTGTTCTGTCAGGAGCTACAGTATGTTGGTAAATAGTTTTCATCAGGTTAGGTTATTGAATGGCGGTCTTGCTTAATGCATGCAAAAGTGCTAACTACATTAGCAAAAGTGCTAACTATGCTAGCGATTAGTTCGGAGAATGATAAAAGATTTACGGAATATAATAACATCACAAAGCTTTGCATTACGTAGTCAGGTGGTTATGTACTATTGGCCACAACGGCAACAAGGTGTTACGATGAGAGAGGGTCCACCGATTGGTTACAGCCAAATTACTGGTGCATGTTGTATCAGTACTAGTTACTTATCTAGGGTTTATGTGTCGATGCATGCTAGCACCATTATAACCGAGCTACGTATTTTGGAAGTGAGCAGCGCACAACCTGGTGCAGGCTGTTATGTGTAAGCCCACTGCCACTTTCCATATAGGCGAACCACTGATGTTGGCTGACGAAGTTATATCAAGGTCTCTAGCCTAGAGCAATGTCCAGGATAAAGGGTGAGCAGGTGGATCGAATGGGGTTCAGGTTCTCCTGTTCCCACACATTTTTAGACGTTGGCCTTTCTGTAGGACGTTTTCGGATGTTTTGAGCTGGCATTGGATGTGGGAACAGGAGAAAATAAAATCTCCCTCAGCGTGCTCTGTATTCATGAATGTTTATTCCTACATGCATCGTCTAATTTTGATTGAACCGTGGCATCCAGCAGTGACCGTTGAAGAGATCTGTGAAAGCCTAATCAGAGCGTGGTTAAGATCAGATTGGCCAACCCACATTACTGCCAGGTGTGAACCGGGCTCTGGTAATACACACCTTGTTCTTCCTCCCTCCGCTAATCCCCTTTAACAACCCCTCTGTACTGCCATCGTGGTATGGTCCATGTGAGGGGAAACCAGGTCCAGTTGGACAGGTCTATATAAATCACGGGGGTGAGTAGAGTAGAATTAAAGTACTCCCTCCCTGAATATGGGCGAGTTCTTCAAGCCATAAAGGGAGAAAAAAACATGCCCACTTTGGGCTATTTTAGACTGTTCCCTTGGTCGTTAAGCGGCCCCCAACACACACACACACACACACACACACACACACACACACACGATGCTATACTGCATGCATTCAAGGTAGTATTATAATTAGTGGTGGTGGTGGTGGTAGTAGTTGTGGTGGTAATATTACTACCTCTGCCGGCTTAGTTAATAACCAGTTTGAGTGTCGACCACTGGGCCGTGTAACAAGCTGCCACGCCCACTTTCCGCTCGGTGCGTGTGAGAGCCTATCCGAAGGCCGCGACCTCCTTTCCAGAAGTGAACCCTCGCGGTGGTCTAGCTTGTAATATGCCCGAAGGTTGGGGCGGTCCGGTCAGTACACGTCAAAGTGCCGTGGCTCCGTGGCCCAGATGGGGTTGGAATGTGCTTGAGCCATATCTCCGCTGTTTACATAGCTGACAGGTTCTCACACGTTCTGAAACCACACACACACACACACACACACAGCGTCGAGTGACAAACAAAAACACACACACACACACACACACACCGTTGAGAGACCTGCACACAATGAGACTGCTCTCTGACAGGTTCTCACATGCTCTGCCCTGCCCGGCACTAAATCATTCTGCTACATGGTTTCTTTCTTCCTGACACTTTGGCCCAGAGAGGAAGAGATGAGTTGGGAGGGTCCACTACACCTAAAGTCTGTCCACGCTACACCGGGCAGTTAGCGGACCAAGCGAGGTACGTGGATAGTCAGATTTGGCGCAATGAAATTAGGGATGGGCAAGGGTATTTAAAACTCAAATGGACTGTAGTTTAGTATATCAATACTTGTGGGTATTAATTTTTGTGAGAAAAACAGTGGGCTTATTTCTTAAGTGCAGTTTTTTTCAGATGTCTATTAAATATTTGTAAGTCTTCTTGAGAATATAGTTTTCCGTTATTATTATTTTTTGAATAAATGTATGTTCTATCGTACCGTTTCTGTGTAGAAATTGTGCAGGGCTTCCCCCAACAACAGGGTGGTCATAGCAAATACTTGTTTGAGTGGATTGCTGATTGGCCAGCTCATCTATCTATAGCCTACTGATTGACCAGTACAAACAACTCAGGAGGATGTCAAATGATCTATGTTCCTCAGGTGTGTTTTTCATCTTATAATTATTTTCAAGTTTCAAGCTTTGCGTTACAGGACTAACATTTTTAAGGTCTGCGTTAAAGGAATATTACCTTTTAAAACAGATTTCAAATATGTGCTTTGTTTTGTTGCGCACAATGATTCACCATGGCATTTCAAATTAACATTAGAAATATAAGAACCACATTTCCTGGGTCCTTTAGGCACACTTCTTTTAGGTTCATCCTCAGATCCCTGTAGAAAACCGAGGTAGAATTCACTTTCGTTTACCGCACGACAAAATACAATTCAGAAATGTCAAACTTTCAGATATGAATTGACTTGACAACAATGGAGTGTGTTTAGGGAGTGTGCAGCACATGGCCTTAACGAGCCTCGCCACAGCTGGCTTGCCTCTTCAGCAAACTTATCTCAGCTGCAATATTATTGGATGTATAAATCCACATACAAGTGGGCTTGGGTTCTGTGTCTTTCCCTCAGTACCACAGGAACCCTCACCCATGGCAGAACTGTAGCTCCGGCCCCTATCGCCCATTCTCTTCCGAGCGCGTCGGTTCCGGCTGGCTTTCCGATTAGGCAAGCGGTTTGATAAGAAACGCCGGCATTTTGGTAGCTCGTCTCCGCATGCAAAGCGAGCCGGCATTTTCCGGGATGCTCGCGCTCTGTGGCGTCAACCCTGCTGCTGCAGACGCTGCGGTCTTTTCCCCGTCATCCATTGCTCATCCATTCTGTCCATCGTTCATCAGATGTTTCTTCACCTCATTTGTGGTCAACTTGCTTTTATCGTACTAGTCTACTTTTTCTGATGGATTTGTCTGTGCCCCTCTGTCTGTGCCCCTGCATCCTGTTGTAATGACGTTCTATGAACCTTTGGAACTTTGAACTATGAGTCCTGCAGGAACCTGCTCCTCTTGAGGTTTTGTGGAACATCTCTGCTCTCCCGAGGTTGTTGGCCTCCTAATCCACGCAGTCTCTCTGTGTCCCCTTGGTAACCAGTGCCTCCCACTTCCCTTTGCAGAACGGGCGTGTTTCTTGTGATGCGGACATAGATAGGCTCACACTGAACGAGGGATACATCAACGGGACACACGTAAGCTGTGTGTGTGTGTGTGTGTGTGTGTGTGTGTGTGTGTGTGTGTGTGTGTGTGTGTGTGTGTGTGTGTGTGTGTGTGTGTGTGTGTGTGTGTGTGTGTGTGTGTGTGTGTGTGTGTGTGTGTGTGTGTGTGTGTGTGTGTGTGTGTGTGTGTGTGGTCTTCCTTAACTCATGGGGACCAAATTTCCCAGTGAGTATAGTAAAACCAGAACATTAATTGGGATCTTTTTACGGTCCGGCTCAGGGTTTAGGGTCAAACTTAAAATGTATTTTATAGTTAGAATTGGGGTTTCTTTAAGGTCCAGGCATTGTTGGTTAAGTTTAGGGTTACGTCTAGGTAAAGTTTAGGCATAAATGTTACTTTATTGAGGCTAAGGTTAGGGTAAGAATTATGGTTAGGTTTAGGGTTAAGATTAGGGCAAGGGAGTATGCAATTTCTATTTTCTGGTCCCCATGAGAGTAGTTGTACAAATGTCTGTCTTTTTAATTTCCTGGCCTGTCTTCTGCACAGAAGTAGACAGCGAGTTATGCTAATTCAAGCTCTCTATCGAACCAAATTTAAATGTTCACCAAACAATGGCTGAACTCCTCTCTTCAGCTGCAACGCTCTGACAGCGGTTTAATCACAGAAGTTGTTTTCCATTCAACTTCTGTTTTGGTTTTGTTTTTCCCTTTCAGTTCGTTAGACTTGACCATTTTTCTCACTTTGTACTGGTGGCCGATTATGACCAGCGGATGACTGTTGTTGCTCATAAAACCGCTGTAATGCTTCTTAAGTCACGTCTGACTGTGTCTCCGTGTCCCCGGTGATCAGTACAGGATGGATCCGGGTCACGTCGTCGAGGAGACCTTCACCGTGGAGGAGGACCCTCAGGAAGCCCCGCCCATCGTGTCTGTGGAGACCAGTGAAGACGGCACCACTCGACGCACGGAAACTACGGTACCTATACGCAACCTACAGACACACACACACACACAGTCTCCTGAGGTTTGTGAATGACGTAATCTGATTGAATGATCGTTTTGTCTGCCCCTCCCCCCGTCCCCCCCCCGTCCCCCCGTCCAGGTGAAGAAGGTGGTGAAGACCACCACCACCCGTACAGTCATCCCCTCTGTGTCCGACACCCTGTCCCTGGACGGAGGCGGATCCGTGACGGGCATGGGGGGTGGCTACCCGGGCCCGGTGGAGCGGTCCTACCGCCGGCCAGGCCCCGTGGACTACCCCACCAACACCGTGCCCCGGAACTACCAATACGGGCCCCCGGCGGGCTACGAGGAGTACCGCGAGCTGCCCCCCACCATCGGGGAGGCCTATGCCAGCCTGAGCCGGGGGGCTCGCGTGGACGACCGCTACAGGTGAGAGACGTGACGGGCCGGTGGAACGCCGTCAGCTGGGGGTTTGGGAAATCTGAGCCCTAACCCGTCCGCTCTCTGGTTCTGTTGCCCAGGCCCATGGATGGCTACCGGACCCTGGATTCGGGCTACAGAGCCATCAGCAGGAACCAGCTGGACCCTTACGCAGCTCAGCCGCAGGTGGGGGGTGGGGGCGTGCAGGTGGAAACCTGTGATGGTATTATGCTGGTTGGTTGTGTGTGTGTGTGTGTGTGTGGTTGTGCGGTATGTGAGGCCTGTCTCTGTCCCCTCCCAGGTGGGTCGTATGGGCAGTGCGTTGGAGCTGTCTGGGATGCAGCGCTTTGTCCCGGATCCGTACGGGCTGGAGGACGACCAGAGGAGCCTGGGATACGACGAGCCTGACTACGGCATGGGACCGCCCATCCACTACGGAACAGTACCCCGCAACGCCCCGCTATACAACCACGGACCCCCTCGCAGGACCGGGTGTGTACAGGCGTGTGTGTGTGTGTGTGTGTGTGTGTGTGTGTGTGCGCGTTATGTGTGACTGTTCTGTTGGTGTCTGTCTTGGGTACTGACCCCTTTCCTCGTCACCTTCCAGGAGCTATGAGGGCACCCTGGACGGGGATATGAGTGGTGCCGGGGACATGTACTACTATGGGGGTGCCCCCCTGGCCCAGGGAGAGAGGGGCAGCCTGGCCTCGTTGGACAGGTGAGACAACTTGGGTGACATCCATACCTCTGAGCTGTTCGAATGTGAGCCTGGAAGTCAGGTCCAGGCCTGAATGGAGGGGAAGAATGGAAGTCTGCGTTGGCATTCAGTTCAAAGTCCGGGTGTTAATTTTACCGCCCTTGCTTGAAGTTGCTTTAGGGAAATGTGTGGCTAAATGGAATACTCTATTCTGTTGTATGATTGGCCAGCACCCTAAGGAAAGGCCCCGCCCCAGTTTCCTGGAGACAGCCTGAGTTACCGGAGGTCATTGCTATGCTTAACTACAGACTGGACCCTGTCAAAAGCAACGCTGCCGCATACCTGCAGCACCTCACCTTTAAGAATGACAAGGTAATACACTATGAACACCTACTGCAGCACCTCACCTTTAAGAATGACAAGGTAATACACTATGAACACCTACTGCAGCACCTCACCTTTAAGAATGACAAGGTAATACACTATGAACAACTACTGCAGCACCTCACCTTAAAGAACAACTGAAGCAACTACAATGGTTTTTTTCTCACAATTACTGGGCTTCAGGGTGCTTTTGCAGTTAGTGGACATAATTTGAAAGCTTATACCATCCAGCAACCAGCCGAACAACACTAAGGAATATTGAATGAATGCTAACCAGTAGTCCAGCCTCACCAACACACCTCTGCCGGCCCCTCCCCCCTCCACTCCCCCCAGGTGAAGTCTGATGTGCGTCGCATGAAAGGGATCCCCGCTCTGGTGTCAATGTTGGACAACCCCAAGAAGGAGGTGCACCACGCCGCCTGTGGAGCACTCAAAAACATCTCGTACGGACGAGACCACGACAACAAGGTCGCCATCAAGAACTGTGATGGAGTCACCGCCCTTGTCAGGCTGTTGAGGAAGACCCGAGACCAGGACCTCACTGATACTATCACAGGTGTTACTACGATTATAACATTACTACAATAACATTACTAATGTTGAAGTAGACCCGAGACCAGGACCTCACTGATACTATCACAGGTGTTACTACGATTATAACATTACTACAATAACATTACTAATGTTGAAGTAGACCCGAGACCAGGACCTCACTGATACTATCACAGGTGTTACTACGATTATAACATTACTACCATAACATTACTAATGTTGAAGTAGACCCGAGACCAGGACCTCACTGATACTATCACAGGTGTTACTACTACTACGATGATAACATAACTAGGATTACTTCACTAGGATAACATACTGTACTGACACAAATTATTACAACAGGTACTGTTGTTGGTACTTTTACTGTAAAAATCACAGTACTTACTAAAACGGTATTATTGTCATTACTGTAACATTACTACTTTAATACCAAGGATCAAAACCTGACCACTACTTTCAGGTTATACCATCACAGCTGTGATGTTGATTCATGGTGTACTGGGGTTCAGGTTTGTTCTATTCATTTTATTCCTATGCTTTCTGCTTGAGGTTTTGACAAAGTCAGGAGTTTTGAGGAGTGGCTGTGCTTGCTCATGCGTTGTTGATTTGAAAAAGAGATAATGGCCAAGGTTCACCTTAGCTTTCAGAAGAAGACCCTTATATTAAAGTATTTTGATAAGTAACCCTGCATTCCAATTAAGAGATTAGGAGACTAGACGTCTGGCTATATGAAGTCTGTTTATTTAGTTTTCATTCTTCATTGTAACCACAATATCACTGTTGGTTTGTGATTACCAAATATCACAGTTGGAGAACAGCCACACATCAAATATTGACAAACCAATGTCAGGTTTCATCAAGCCTGTCTTACTTCATCCACCACGTTTTCCTTCTTTGTGACATTACTAAATGAGAACAGGATTTCTTTGATTTCTGTTGTTTCAGCAGGGACACTAGACAGGGAAAGGTCAGCGCAGTGAACAAAACGGAGATGTCGGTGGGAACATCTTTGCCAGTTTAGCCGTTGGTACACATGGGAATCCGACCTCAGAACGCGAGGTGTTGCTGGCATAAGAGGCACCTGGCAGAGCTGCGCGCAAGGCGCTCCGATCTCTGATTGTGACGCCACTGTAACAGTTCTACTGTTAGTGGTGGTGATGATGATGATAAAGGCTGTGTGCCTTCCTCAGGGACGCTGTGGAACCTGTCGTCTCACGACTCGGTGAAAATGGAGATCGTGGACCACGCCCTGCACGCTCTCTCCGACGAGGTGATGGTGCCCCACTCGGGCTGGGAGAGGGGCCACGAAGGCGGAGGAGGCGAGGAGAACCTGAAGCCGCGTCACCTGGAGTGGGAGGCGGCCCTCACCAACACGGCCGGCTGTCTGAGGTGAGGAGAGGGCGACGGGGGGGGGGGGGGGGGGGGGGGGTCAGGGGGTCAGGGATGAGGAGGGAACTAACAGGGGATGATGGTGTCGGACAGATTTGGGACACAAGAAGGCAGCTTAATGTACCGTTAGTGAGTGGTGGGCGTGTGTAAGAGAATGAAGTCCAGTCCAGTCGTTTCTCTGTTCTGCTCAGAGTCCGTCGTATAAACCCAGTGCCGGTCCGATGTCCCCACCGGCCAGTCCCAGGCTTATTCTGACTCCGGGAGGACTCTCCGTTCACTATTGATGATTGGAGTCCTCATTTTGTAATAAATAAAAGGTGTGGTCGGTCGTCCATCCTATCCCCCGTTCAAAATATTTTTCGTTTTCCTAGTCATGGATTTCTTGAGTTCATTCCGTTTCCTGGAGGGTTTAATTCATGTGTGTGTGACCTGCAACGCTCATTGTTGTCGCGTGCGTGTGTTTCCCCTGTTAGACAGGGTGGATGCAGAATGTCTGATAGGGGTGGGTGTGTCAAGCAAGCTGCAACAATGCCCAGCAAACAGATCTATTAACCCCCCCCCCCAAACACACACACACACACACACACACACACACACACACAGAGCCCTATGGAGAGATGGCACCCTATTCCTTATATAGGACACTACTTTAACCAGAGCCCTATGGAGAGATGGCACCCTATTCCTTATATAGTACACTACTTTAACCAGAGCCCTATGGAGAGATGGCACCCTATTCCTTATATAGGACACTACTTTAACCAGAGCCCTATGGAGAGATGGCACCCTATTCCTTATATAGGACACTACTTTAACCAGAGCCCTATGGAGAGATGGCACCCTATTCCTTATATAGGACACTACTTTAACCAGAGCCCTATGGAGAGATGGCACCCTATTCCTTATATAGGACACTACTTTAACCAGAGCCCTATGGAGAGATGGCACCCTATTCCTTATATAGGACACTACTTTAACCAGAGCCCTATGGTGAGATGGCACCCTATTCCTTATATAGGACACTACTTTAACCAGAGCCCTATGGAGAGATGGCACCCTATTCCTTATATAGGACACTACTTTAACCAGAGCCCTATGGAGAGATGGCACCCTATTCCTTATATAGTACACTACTTTAACCAGAGCCCTATGGAGAGATGGCACCCTATTCCTTATATAGGACACTACTTTAACCAGAGCCCTATGGAGAGATGGCACCCTATTCCTTATATAGGACACTACTTTAACCAGAGCCCTATGGAGAGATGGCACCCTATTCCTTATATAGGGCACTACTTTAACCAGAGCCCTATGGAGAGATGGCACCCTATTCCTTATATAGGGCACTACTTTAACCAGAGCCCTATGGAGAGATGGGACCCTATTCCTTATATAGGGCACTACTTTAACCAGAGCCCTATGGAGAGATGGCACCCTATTCCTTATATAGGGCACTACTGTCCCTATGGGCTGTGGTATAAAGTAGTGTGCTACATTATGAACAGGGCTGCAGCCACGCCCTTTCAGCCTCTCCAACGCTAAATGAGGAACAATCAGTGTTTTATTAGTGATGGTCCTGTTCTGTACCAGAAACCTACTGTAGCCACTTAACTGTCCCCCTCGTCTCCCTTTTGTCTGTGTCCCCTCCGTCTCTCTTGTCTGTACCTCCTCTCTTCTGTCTGTGTCCCCTCCGTCTCTCTTGTCTGCACCTCCTCTCTTCTGTCTGTGTCCCCTCCGTCTCTCTTGTCTGCACCTCCTCTCTTCTGTCTGTGTCCCCTCCGTCTCTCTTGTCTGCACCTCCTCTCTTTTGTCGGTGTCCCCTCCGTCTCTCTCGTCTGTACCTCCGTCTCTCTTTTGTCGGTTCCACTCACTGTCTCTTGGTGTCTGTCCCGCACACAGGAATGTGAGCTCAGAGCGCAGTGAGGCCAGGAGGAAGTTAAGAGAATGCTCAGGATTGGTCGACTCGCTCATGTACATCGTCCAGTCCCAGATTGACCGGAAAGAAGTGGACAGCAAGGTGTGTGCTAATGTACACAACAATGTGATCCCCTCAACATGATTCAAAACACGACCGTGTGATCCCCTCAACATGATTCAAAACACGATCGTGTGATCCCTTCAACATGATTCTTATCTTTGTTTGTGTGTTTTAAACCTGTTTTCCTTCGCCCTGTTTCCGTCTCGCCGTCAATCTCTCCCTCCACCGGTCGCTCTCCAGCTGACAGAGAACAGTGTGTGTCTGTTGAGGAATCTGTCTTATCAGGTATGGTTTTTGATGTTTGTTGTTTTTGTATTCCTCCCCTTTTTTTCTCCACTGCTTATTTCTCCCTCGTTCGGTTCTGTTTCTTCTCCGTTTGTTGTGCCCTCTAACATGTGTTTTAAAGTATCCCCTTTGATGTGAAGGTTCACCGGGAGATACCGGGCGCTGAGCGTTACCAAGAGACTGCCCCCGTCAACCAGGGACCCGCCCCTTCCTCCGGAAAGACCCGCCGTTTCAGCTCCCGCAGGGGCAAAGGTGTGTGTGTGTGTGTGTGTGTGTGTGTGTGTGTGTGTGTGTGTGTGTGTTGCCTCAAGTGTCTTAGGTCTACAGCGTTTGTGTGTTAGTTTTGCCCGTCTAGTTGATCTATATTTGTTGTATCTGTGGTGATCTTAATTTGCTGTACCTGCGCTTGGTGCTTTGGTGGGAGCGCTGTTCAGCTGATCTGAGGGTTTCGGCTGTCCTCCTTTCTCTGACTGTAATGCTCTCTTTCTCCCCTCTTCGTCGTCCTCCTCTTTCTGCTGTTCTTCCTGCTACTTAACAGACGAGTGGTTTTCTAAAGGTAAGCTCTGACATCTGCCTGGTGCCTGCAATGTAGGTGGAGATAATGCGCGCGTGCGTGCGCGTGCGTGCGTGCGTGTGTGTGTGGGGTGGGGGTGTGTGTGTGCGTGCAAGTGACGCGTGCTTTGGCAAGCCTTTTTAAAGCAGCTTTTTTTTCTTCTCACCTAGTTGGTGGTGCTCAATCACCTCGGTGTGGGCAGAGGGTTCTAGAACAGGGAGGTTCTGGGTTTGAGATGATTCTGATTGTTCTGCTGTTCTGCTGCAGGGAAGGACGACGGGACCGATATGATTGACATTCCGAAGCGGACCGCACCTGCCAAAGGTAGAGTGACACACACACACCAATCACAACCTCCTCTTCTGTAATGTCTTCCCCTTTTCTCAAATCCGTCTCTCCTCCCCCTCTCGTTTTCTCTTGATCTCCCTCCTCGTCTGACCCCCCCCCCCCCCCAGGCTATGAGTTGCTGTTCCAGCCAGAGGTGGTTCGTGTCTACACCTCCCTGTTGAAGGAAAGCAAGAACCCCACCGTGCTGGAAGCCTCTGCCGGCGCCGTGCAGAACCTGTGTGCCGGACGCTGGACGGTAAGTCAAACGTAGTACGCCCCCTGGTCCGCCGACCCGTCACTTCAACCCAAAAGCGACTCGGGTCACGTGACCTCCGGTGAAAGCACGACCCCTAACTGGCCGCCGCCTGACGTTGCCGTCGCTCCGCGGCCGTCGCTCCGCGGTGAGTTCTCCCCCCGGTCTAATGACTGTCCCATGTTGTTCCCCCCCGTCCGTCAGTATGGCCGCTACATCCGAGCCCTGTCACGTCAGGAGAAGTGTCTGCCCATCATGACGGAGCTGTTGGCCCACGGCAACGACCGGGTGGTCAAGGCTATGTCCGGGGCGCTGAGGAACCTGGCCATCGACTCGCGCAACAAAGACCTGCTCGGTTAGTAGTGTCTCTGTGTGTGGCCCCTCTCTCTTCCCCTTCCTGGGGGGTGGGGGCACTTTGGGGTGTAGTTGGTGGGTGGGGGGCACTGTGGGGTGTAGTTGGTGGGTGGGGGGCACTGTGGGGTGTAGTTGGTGGGCGATGTGTAACCCTGTTCTCTGTCCCTCTGTGTAGGAAAGCACTCGGTGCCCAACCTGGTTGCCAACTTGCCCGGCGGCGGTCAGAGCCAGCCGGTCCGGGCCCTGACGGAGGAGACTGTGGTGTCGGTACTGAGCACGCTCCATGAGATCATGGGCTCAGGCCTGGAGGCGGCCAAGAACCTCAGAGCCTCCCAGGGCATCGAGAGACTGGTGCTCATCAACAAGGATGGGTAAGAGAGAGAGAGAGAGAGAGAGAGAGGGTGGATGGGTTGGGGGGGTGTGTGTGTGTGTGTGTCAGCGATAGATGGAGAAAGTGTGTTTTGGTTGGGCGGGGTCTCTGACCAGCGTTTTTCCCACCACTTGAAGAATGTCTAGTTAATTTGAGTCAATCATTGATGGAATCCCAGAGCTGACATGATTGGCAAACTGCATTTGTGTCCTTGAGAAAGACACGCCTCCTGAATTGCACCGGTAAGCTACTCTGGATAGGAGTGTTAGACAAGAATGTAACGACATGAGGCGCCCAAGCGGGGGGGGGGTTCAGATCCCAACATAGGGTGAAGCAGTAAACAAATGCAAGTTGCGCAACCCGTCGCCGATTTTATTGGCGCGTCCTGTCTCCTGCAGGAACCGGTCGGACCGCGAGGTGCGCGGCGCCGGCCTAATTCTCCAGATGGTGTGGGGACACAAAGAGCTGAGGAAGACCCTGGAGAAGGACGGCTGGAAGAAGACCGACTTCATGGTGAACCTCAACCCGTCGAATAACACCCAGCCTCGGGCCAACGGGGGCTACGAGGACAGCACCATGCCGCTCATAGACCGAGGTGAGACGCGCGCGCAGACGTCCCGGCCTGCTCCTCTACATTTCTCCAGTAGTTTGCGTTCCCGGATTTAGATGTGGTTGAAGGCATGGCGGTGGACCTCAGACACGTTTTGTCAGGTGGTTGGGGATGAACAACTTGAGGCTTACAGAACGGGGTTGAGACATTAGGATATCAGGGCCTCCGCTCAGTTGGTACGATACAGCCAATGTTTTACTGAACGTATGAAGCTGTAGTTTGTCGTTGTAGGACAATGTAGTGTGTCTGGAATAAGGAACAGGTAGCGCCTCCTACAGGGAAGCATTCGGGATAATTTTCCAACAATGGGAGTCAAATTACACGACGATGTGATCCCTTAAATCCGGTGTAAAACTGGAATCGGAGACCAATGTTCGGTGTCACGCTTTTAGGTAGCGTTACTGTTTTTGATGCCAGTGTTGACGGGCAGGATGAAGATGGAGATTCCAGACCCTCCTGAGATGCCGACTTCATCAATATGTATAATCAACTGATGTTTTGTTTGTTCCAGGAGGCGATAAGCGAGATAAAGACAGAGACTTGATTCCACTAAATGATATGGGACCAGGTATGTTGGAGAACGTCCACAACCCCCTGAATGGCTCTGCATTTCTATTCCTGTGTGGACCAGAGAACAAAAATCCATGTCCCCTGACCTTAACCTAAGTCTTACCTTCACCCATGCCAAAACCTCAAACAACCACTGTTCTTAAGCTAAACCCATTTTGAAGTTTGACCCTAACCCCTAAGGCAGAAATGTACTTTGTCCTCATGGAAAACCCTGCAAATAGTTTTTTTTTCACATTTTTACTGTCTTTGTGAGGACTTGAGGTCCTAATTGGTTTGTGAAAGGAAAGTGATAACTCCTATTGTCTGTCTTCCAGATGCCTATTCCACCCTGGACCAGAGGGGGAGGAGCAACACTCTGGATGAAACACTGGAGCCTGCTGACAAAGACGCAGCACAGGTATGTCTGCGAGCGCACGCGCACGCGTGCGCCTACTGAACACATACACATGAGTCTAGGGCATGTTTTTGCATGTCTCACTAAAATGTTGTCTTTGTGTCTCAGCTAAGATTTCTCACTCAGATCTGTTTGTGGAGGGGTTTTCCTTTTAACTTACACTAACCCACTTTATCAACCGTCTCCTCTCTCCTTCTCTCTCCCCTATCTCCCTCTCTCTCCTTCTCTCTGCCCACATCCTACCCTTTGCCTCTCCTTGTCTGTCTTCCCTCTCTCCCTCCTCCTCTCAGGGAGGGGTTTATGATGAGAGACGGGCCTCTGTGCCTCTTCTGGACTCTTACGACGGTTAGGCCGCACCCACTCAAACAGTGCATGTGAGCGCATTGGTATGTGTGTCTGCTAACCACCCCACCTGCCTCGCTTCATCGTGTGTGTGTGTGTTCCCGTTAAAAACACTCACATTTCAATGGTCCTACCATTGACAAGAAGCTTTTATCTGTGTTGGGGTTAAGTTTAGGTTTAGAATTTGGGTTAAGTTTAGGAATGAAGGGTTATGTTTAGGAGCTAGGCTGAAGGTTATGTTTTGGCATTGGTATGGGTTAGGTTTAGGTTAGAGGATGGGTTAGGTTTAGGTTAGAGGATGGGTTAGGTTTAGGTCAGTGGATGGGTTAGGTTTAGGTTAGAGGATGGGTTAGGTTTAGGTCAGTGGATGGGTTAGGTTTAGGTTAGAGGATGGGTTAGGTTTAGGTTAGAGGATGGGTTAGGTTTAGGTTAGAGGATGGGTTAGGTTTAGGTTAGAGGATGGGTTAGGTTTAGGTTAGAGGATGGGTTAGGTTTAGGTTAGAGGATGGGTTAGGTTTAGGTTATAGGATGGGTTAGGTTTAGGTCAGTGGATGGGTTAGGTTTAGGTCAGTGGATGGGTTAGGTTTAGGTTAGAGGATGGGTTAGGTCAGGTGGATCGGCTGAAGTAGTTATTTCTAATTGAACTAAATTGACGGCCCTCATCTTTATACCAAAACCGTCTGTGTGTCTTTCTGTTCATTGTAGCAGTGTTTGTGGTCTTGCTCCCTCTGCTGATGGTTGGTATGTTGTTCATGCTGCCTTGTTAGTTCCATAACTGTTCATACCGCCTGCTGTGTCTTATCAAGTGACTGTGTATTGATGCTGTCTGATCCCATTGTCAATTTCTGTTTGAGCTGACAACCTTTATGAAACTGGTTGATTGGGTGTTGATTGCATGGGCGGTTATTGCTGTTTCAGCAGTTGTAATCTGAAAACAAATGTTGCACTAGTGGGACTAATGTTGGCATTTCTCTGTCCCTCCCTCCAGAAAAACTGATTGTGTGCCTCGCTAGAGGAGAGCAGCCTCTTCCAGCATACTGCCCTTGTTGAACCATGGACACTGAGGGACCACCGATTCTCCAATAGGACTGGACTGCCTTTGTCTCTCCTTTCCCTCTACATTACTTTTGCTCTCGTTCTTTCCTTATCACCCAGGATATGTATGTGACATAAGCCACTTGCATTACCTTCAGCTTTCCTCAACCTCCTGTCTCCCTCCCCCACTATCTTACATTCCTGTGTTTGAACTGACAGCCGGG
This sequence comes from Esox lucius, assembly GCF_011004845.1. Lineage (NCBI taxonomy): Eukaryota > Metazoa > Chordata > Actinopteri > Esociformes > Esocidae > Esox > Esox lucius. The sequence continues at coordinate 16,910,044 of NC_047593.1, forward strand.
TGTTTTGTCACTAATGGAAGCCACACTAAGGACACCTTCCTCCCCTCATCTTCCCATGGACACGATACTATGACAAAAGAACCACTCCTCCATAGAGTAACTTCTCCCACAACACTACACGGTTGTGAATTCCTTTTGACCTCCATCTTAAAGCTCCTCCCACAACACTATACAAGCTCCCCCCACCACCACAGTAGGGACAGTTGAGACCTCATATCGGAATTCGGAGCTGGGAACGTTAACCACAGTAGCAAATCTTATCAAAAGGAAACCGTTGAAATGGGCTCTTGTTTTTTTTTACTTGAATGGTTAAATTTGCTTTTTAACTGACTGAAGATTTCCAGTCAAGGTTCTTTCATATTGTAATGACTAACTACCACTAAAACATTTTTTTTCCTTTTACAAATAATCAGTAATGTTTGTTCATCAACCACAGTTGCTGTTGTCCTGGTTTTGCATTGTGATAACCACTGCTGAGGTGCGCTTCTGGGCACAGTGACTTACATGTGCCAAACTAAACACGGCGATGGCCTCTTAACACTTTACGGAACCTCCTCCTGGAATGTCTGGCTGTTGACTATGTTCAGATGGAAGTTACGAGAGAGGTGCGGTGTTACCAATGACTGATAACCTTGTTTTAAGTCATTGGTAATGCTCAGCAATTAGGTCCCTTTCTTAGCTCCCATCTTGATCGAATGATGTCTGTGAAGCTTTGTGAGAAAAATACCCATTTGGTTGTTAATCCAGTGAGTAATTTTTTTCTTTTTTTCTTCTATCTGCAAATATATGGTATATATATGAATGTGTAAATACAGTGTGTGATTGCCTTTAACTAAACGTTTTTGTGGCTATTGGATGACTGGAGTGCCTCACCTGACGGTCAAATGGGTGAATCGGTGTGTGGGGGGGGGGGGGGGTACCTTTCACCTGGGAATATCATTTACTAGCCACAACATTCTAGAAAACTGCATCTGAGTGGAATGTATAGAACCGTTTTGTGTTCCACATAATAACACAAAGGAATGTATACAGTTGCTATGATTGGATTATTGATCAGATGGAACCAAAAGGGAGCCATGCTAGTTCTTTTCAGTTAATTCCATGTTAGACAGGCAACATTCTGGAGTGTTCCGGCCTACTGAATGTACCCCTGGTTTTTCGTTCACTGTGCCTGACTGGTTTGTGCAGTGAGACCACGGCACACTAAGTGAAAGACGAAAGGACGGAGTCCTTTTAGGACAGAGCTGTACCGTAGACGGCATTGTTCTCAGTGCAGAGTAGATGTAGATATTTTCTGAGTGGCTCATTAAAGCACTAGGGGAGAAGGCTTTTATTTCTTTTCTTCATGCCAATCCAACACTACGAATTGTCACAGGCTCCGAAATGTAAATTAGTTGCCTTACCAGATACAGGCATTGAATGACATGATTCTAAAGAACTGATTCTAGAACTAATGATAAAAGGTCCATTGGGAAGGAGGGCGGGAAGTGGCAGGAGAGCAAGAAGGCAAGTAAGGGGAAAGACCAGATTAAGATTCTAGCTAATTAGATTACGAAAAAATTAAAGCACATTTACATATATATATATATATATATATATATATATATATGAGAATATTTGTTAATTTTAATGGTTTTATGTTTTTCTTCGATATTTTATGATTTGGGATTGTTTTGTGGGTATTGTGGGTGAACGCATATGCAATCAGTTTTATTTTTTAATCGAGAAACATTTGCGGTTTATATCTTTTAATTAAAAATAAAACAAGCAACAAAAAAAGCGAACTGTCTCCTCAAACAATGGTTGGTATTCCTGATTTCTGTTGGTCTCCAGACTGTTGTTGGACCACTAATCTAAAAAGTGATTGTGGATGAAAACCTTAATCTCTTCTTTGCCTTGGCTCTTAAAGTTGCACATTTCTCTCCTGAATGGATGTAACTAGCAATACTGTTTCTAATAAAAAACGTGATTTTTTTTTTTCTCCAAATGCTGGCCTTTGACTTTCCGTGTGCACTTGTGATGAATTGTATTTGCGTTAGCTAGCTTTTACAAGGACATATGATGTACAATGAGTGTCATGTTGAAAAACGTAAATCTTAAAGATTCTGATAATAGGTCAACATTATAATTTTCTGCTTTGCATGAATATTTCCGGATTCTTTTCAGACTGGAACATCTGGCAACGGTAAAAACAACTCCGACCATTGATTTAAAATTACAATTCATGCACTTGTGTTTCCCGGATAATCTAGGTTTGTTGCATGTGCGCCCAAGAACAACACTCGCGATTTTGACTTTGATGAGTAAACCCCCTTTGTGGAAGTCTGACGTCAGTGCGCTAACTAGTCTAATTTGACCACGTTGTAGGAGTCAATTAACGTCAGAAAATGTAAACATCTAGTTTTGTCTTTGAAAAAGAAAGTTACTGGAGCAGAAAAGACTGCATGCCAGAAACAGAAAATGTAAGTACGTACATTGCTAGGTAGCAAGCTAACAGAGTGGCTGAACTAACATCTGCGTGATGGCTATTAGCACGGGGTGACATAAAGCAGAACCTAACTTACTTGTTACTCGGTAGCTATTTAGCCGGCCGTATCACATTATTTTGAGATGTTTTAATATATTTACACTCAGTGCTCCAACATAAGTTTTATAGATTTTGTTCGTTAAAGGGTGTTGCAGTGGCAAACAGCGTTCCTCAGCAATTCTCCGAACAAAATGTGCTGTAAAACGACACGTGCAGTTACATTTAGCGAGGTTTTCGGGTTGATCTATACTGTGTTTTCTTTGGGGGTTCAAGTTCAAGAAAATAATATAACTTAAACGTCGACACTGGCAGGTTCACAGAGAGCCATGGCTTGGTTCTGCAACGTAGAAGCTACAGTTTTATCCAATCAAACTTGCATTTGTCAATAGGCATACGTGAGAAATAAGGTCAGAGATTGTTTTATTAACTAAATCCAGTTTTCCAATAAGCCGTCATTTCTAATTAATAGTTTTCAGTCACGTGATTGCTCTGACAGCCTGGCGGGTATTGTTAAAACATGGCGGCTAACTGGGAATTATATGGAGGTAATGCACAAGCGGGTCAAATGTTCTACTTTAATAGCCCATGAAGGTTTAGATCACCTCACAAAACATGAAAAACAAATGTATGCAAACTTACTGCAAGTCTTAGGCACTTGTGACCCAAATACAGCACCCGCTGCCTTACAGGGTAAAAAACAGCGACATCCCTGCTGGAGCTGAACTTTGGGAGATGAGTACATCTACCTTGTTGTGGATAATCCATCCCCTTACACTATCGAAATGAACGCGTACAAAAGTAAATATAGATATCTGTACATTCGATCAGGGTGGGTCAATAATGCTATTATTTGAGAGGTGGAGAAGAAATTATTCATTGTCAAAGCGAAGTTGGGTGCTAATTTACCTAATTACCGGCATTAGTTCTATGGGTGGTCAGTGTAGCGTAGTGCAGCCAGTATAACACGGAATCTTGTGACAAATGTACCGGTACTATATTATAAACGTTTTCCCAATGTCAGGTAAACCATTCTTGTTTAAACGACCCACCATTAACAAACTGTGTTGCTGTGGAGATTGGTGCGATTTTCTCCTGTATTAACTTTATTTAGCTAACGTTTAACACAATAGGTTTCGCTAGCCTCACTAACGTTAGCTAGGCAATTGGAGTTGGTTGCATCGGTGCAGACGAAAACAGACCATGTCATTCATTACAATGATTACATGTAGATATGATTGCAAATACAATATATATGCGGTTAGCCCATCCAAGGGAACTGCAACTATCTGGCATTTTGAAGTATAACTAGAAAAAGTTGCACAGTTGTCGATGGTGGGCAATTGAAGGAAACTTTGTTTTGCCTTTGCACATGGGCGTTCCCATGTGTCGTGACGTCACATGAGAACTATCAGTACGTCACTAGTGGTGGAGAGTGGGCACACCCCGGCAAAAGGAGGTGCAGAAAATAGCGAGCCTGTTCAGTTAGGAAACGCCTACTCCTAGTGTCAGTCTATGGTGTCAGTATGCCAGAGATTTTATCTTTTTTGTTTAACCTGGTACCTAATTACATTCACCTGTTGTAACCTGATGCCTAAATAAAGACAGACATTTAAACCTGCAGTATTCCATATCACTAGGCATGGAGTTGAAAATAAGTCTCATAGAAAAAAAAAAGCTAGTCCACTCTCTTGACCATGAGATCTGATGTTTTATTAATGAGAGAACTGTCAGAATGTCCACCCAGTTCAATCTCGCACCATTAGATTCCACTTCCTGTCCACTGGACTTCCTTTCCCATTGGAGAGTGTAAAAGCAGATGGGTCTCCAACCTTGCCCCTGGAGAGCAACTGTCCTGGTAGTTTTCACTCCAACCCCATGTATATGCAGCCCCATTCTGTTATTAACTGTCTATCAGATGTGCTAAATTAGGGTTGGAGTGGAGAACAGCCAGGGTAGTAGCCCTCCAGGAGCAGGGTTGGAGACCACACTCCCTATCCTTTTTGACCCAGCACCTCTTCTAACCTCACACTTCTCCCCCTCCGGCTGCTCCCTCAGAGTCGAGGCCAGGAAGAGGAGGATTAAGATGTGGAGGTACGGGCTCCCTGGCTATGAGCTGAAGCTCATTGGGGAACTCCAAAAGCAGCAGCACAGCAGCCTCTACTGTGACACCCTGCTGCAGTCTGAAGGTGAGCGGGGGGGTCCGGGGAAGACACTAAATTATAATGTGGGCTGGGGGGGTAGGGGCGGGGGTGTATTCGGGTGAGGCTAGGATAAGAAAAGGGGAGTGAGATATTGAGATGGGGTGGTCCCAGGAAGTAGGGTTGAGTTTGATATTGGGGGTGGGGGCACATTTTGTATATTTTTTTTCCAAGTGCTCTTATTATTGGGAGACCAATTTCCAACATTGGAGGGGGGGGGGGGGGGGTGGTCAGAAAGGGGATGGGGAAATGTAGAAAAATAAGAACAGGGAGGGTGGGCCCCCCTCCTCGCTGTTGGCCTCCTTTTGGTGTGTCTCCCCCCCACACCACCCCCCCGACTGACCTCCGTTCACGACCCACAGACGTCTCAGTTCCAGCCCACAGCTGTGTCCTGGCGGCCCTGAGCCCCTACCTGTCCAGGGCCCTGGCCGCAGACCCGCCCCCACTACGCGTTGGCCAGAGACGGTCGCTGAAGCTCCACACTGTGGGGGCTCGGACACTGCTCAAGCTGGTGGGCCTCTTCTACTCCGGGAGGCTGGAGGGAGAGGGCACCGAGGAGCGCGAGGAGGTGATGGCCGCGGCCTGTAAGCTGGGCGTAGGTTGCCTTGTGGAGGGGGGAGGGCACGGGTGGAGGACGGGATGTGGTCTCAGGGAGGCGGGCGTGCAGACAGAGCATTCGGGGAGGGGGACCGACGTGGCGGTGGGGACGGGGGCGGAGGAGAGGAGAGACGGAGAGACACAGGTGGAGGCAGGGACCCTCGTGGACTCGGAGACACAGACCGCCGACAACGAAGGGGGTGATGACGCAATACCGCAAACCCCACTGCCTGACGTCCTCCCTTCGATATCTCCCTGTCCGCCCTCTCCTCCATGCCCACCCCTGCTCCCGACACCGAGCGGCAGTGAGGCGTCCTCTGGCGTCCTGAAGGATGGCCGTGCCCCGAGCGGCTATCCCAGGCCGCTCCAGTCGGGGAGTGGCGACCCAGAATGCTCTGTGGCAGTGAACAGTGTGACTGAGAGAAGGGTGCAGACTATGACGTGGGGAAAGAAGAGGAGGCAGAAGCAGCTGATGTCACACACTGGGCAAGGAGAGGGAGGAAGAACAGGAAGAAGGCCGTGTTTGGTTAAGAGAGGTAAGAGCTGGAGGCAATTTCGATTTTTCAATCGTCTTTTAAAAAAGTCTGCTTTTTAGCTACTCTTAGTGATTTATATCATCATGTTGGACATACATTTTGCTTTTGTTATGTTGTAAATCCATTGGTGCCTTTAAAAAATATATATATTTGTCTCTTTCATGCATGTTTTGTAAAGCTGCACTTCCCAATCCTCTCCACATTGGCCAGAAGAGGTTTCACATATTCAAATCAGTTACTAAGCGATTTCACATTTCAGTCATGCAGCAGGCACTTTATGCAGAGCAACATCTCCAGATAACTAGCTGGTATTAACACACAACCCATTCAAAGGCAGTTCATCTTAGCCAATGTAGTAGCTGTCAACGTCTATGCCAGAAGAATGAAAAAACCCTCTGAGACCAGAGATGGTGGAAAGAAGGCTAGAGACTTGAGAGTTGCCTGGAGCTAGGGAGGGACAGGTCCCCTTGATGCGGCTTTGGCATGCGCCGTGAATTGAGTAATTAAATCAGGTGTGCCAGTTTATGGCTAGCGCAAGTATGCAGAATGCCTGATGGTTCCAGAGGAGTTAGCCGGAGAACTGGCACTGTGAAGTGTCACCCTGATTTGAAATTTCTTCAGAAAAATTTGTAAGTTGTGATTTGATTCAAGGTGTGCTGGAGAGAAGGTGCCTGGCCAGACTGAAACAGATGGATACCCAGAACTCAATCAAGGTGAAGCTGAGGAGGAGGACCAGAGGACAGGTAGGTTTTGTGTGGGTTCAATGGCACCCTGTATTGAGCAACAGGGTCGACCTGTGCCAAAGTCAATCGGAAAGCAATCGTTTTTTCATATTGTAAAAGGTGGTGAGAAATCTCAGTCTTTGGTGCTAAACTGTAATTGAGTTGAACTATTAATAACTAATGACTACCTGAATATAACTGACTCCACAATTTGGGTCGGTATGTTCATACCGTAACATGTTAGAGTAGGTTTAGTGGACTATGTACAATGAGTTCTGAGTCATCAGGCAACGAATTGAGAAAACTAAACCTAAATAAACAGGCAAAATTCAAATACATCAATTTAATTCGCACAACAACTGTCATTTCACTACATTTCCAGAGGATCTGATTGGCTGTGGGCTTCCTTTATGGGGCAGTTTTGGACGTACTGTTTTTCCCTGCCAATACGAGCAACTGCTTTCACTTGCCGTCCAGTGTCGAAGCCTGGTTAAAGTCTAAGCCCTGTAACAACTGCTGACGGTTTTCTCAAGACAGCTATCCGATTGATTGACAGGTGTGGGAGGTGGTAAATTGGAGGGAGAGGGTTGGCAACGTCCCATCATCTGCCCGTGCGACTGTCCTCGCCGCGTTGAAGGTGAGGGGAACGATAACTGAATCTCACTTGCGCTTAGCCACGTAGCCTAACATCCATAATTCACCTGTGTCACGAAACGTCTGATCCCCACCCACTCTGAAGATATATTTCCTAAACATTTATGTCAAAACTCTGTTCAGATGATCCCCGATTAAGGCATCGTGTAGCTGTCGAAACCGTACATTGTCTAGGTGTGCCTTAGAGCAGTAGGTTCTCTAACCTTTCTGGTAACTTTGCTTCTTTTCCTCTCAGTCACGGCAGGACAAGAGGACAAGCCCAGGAACTAACCAGTGCTTTGATTCACCCCAGTCTACAGTCCTCTCCCAGGGTAGCCCCCCTACACCAGTCCCGCCCCAGGGTACTCCCCTAAAACCAGTCCCCTCCCAGCATACTCCCCTTAAACCAGTCCTCCTCCGGGGTTCTCCTCTTGGCCCTGCCTTCCTCACCCCTCCACCAGACCCACCCATATCTCCTTTAGCTCCACCCCTCTCCCAGCCACCCCCCCTCGGTGCCCCCATCCAGCACCTGACCCCACACCCCACCCAGGATCCCCAGCATGGCTTCCCCCAGCCTCAGGTAATTTTACTTATATTACAGAAGAAAAAAACAGAAAGATCCACCACACATTTTAGTGATCGAGAACAACAGTCCATTTCCATTGAGGTCCTCCTGTGTTGACCAGCAGGTGGAGGAATCAGAAGAGGAGATCGAGAAGATGCTGGAAGACATCATGATGGGGTTGAACATACTGCCCCCCAGGGTTCCGCAGAGGAACTGCGACCAGCACCACCTCCACCGTGACGGCGGACCGCCTGTCTGCTTGTGCCTCCCCGGCCACGCAGCGCCACGGCACTGTGAGGAGCGCGGCACTGTTTGCTCGGCTACGCGTTGCGTGTGTTCCCATCGCTACACAACAGAAAGCGAGGATGCGTTGGCGAAGGGAACAGGTACAGGTCTTTTTTTTAAACTGTCGTGTGTTATATGAACTACCGTCTTTCTGCGTTTCTGTAGTGAACGATAAGTTCACTATAGAAATGCTTTACCTTCCCGACTAATCCAAGCCTGTCCCACTACTTCTTGCACTTATTGGCTTATCTTTCTCGCGGCTGTCTGTTTTCAATAGATACATATTAGCATGTGCCCCTTGCTGCCGCTTGGCTGTAACTCAGTTGCCACCAGCTTCATCCACAACTCCTTCTTTTCTTTTTCTTCTCAAGCCTTTCACTCCATCACCTCCTCCCATTTCGCCACCACAACATCTGCCACCTGCACTTTCACCCCCGACCTTCACGTGGAGCCGCACCCTCTGAACCCTCACAGCCTCCTGTGCTGTGGTCACGGCCCCGCAGACCTGGCCAAATTTGACCGGGCTCCCTGTTATTCAGGTGCGCTCCGGTGCTCGTCTGGTCACTCCCGGAATCATGAGGAACTCCGGAACACTCAAAACCGTGAATTTCAGCCCCGGAACTCCCAGAACCAGGTGGTTGCATGCGATGGCGGTAGCAGCGCCGTAGCTGTCGACTCTGGTCTTTCACTTGGGCCTCTTCAGCTAGATCAGGCCCTCCCACATTGCCGGGCCTCTCTATCATACACAAGGGAAAGGGATCTAGATCCGTCCCGGCTGGCTTCTGCAGCCCATTCCGAAGTTTTGTCAACCGCAAGGGAGCCTGATTGCCCATCGATCAGTGGTGAGACCTTTGCAAGTCCAGGGAAAGGAAGAACTCCCCCAAGTCAAGCCAATGGTGACGCCATTCCAAGTTATAGGCATGCCGGAAAAAAACTGGTAATTCCACAAGAAAAAGAACCAATGATGTCCACCCACAGTGTCCCTTCCCCTGCTGAAACAGAACCACAACACACAGGACTACATTTCCCAGGAAGATTTGTAGGGCAGCGTCAAGGAAGTGGAATCCAGCCTTCCCAACTCAGTCCTGCACATTGGAAGGAGCTATTCCTGCCAAAACATCTCTCACCCATCCATTCGCCAGAACCCCCACTACCACCTTCTCCAGTGAAACGTTTCACTAAAGTTCCTGCCACTCCGTCCCATAGAGTGCCTCAGCTTTCAAAGCTACCAAATTGGCTTTCCCCCAACATGGCAAAACTACAGTTTCCCTTGGGCTCCATGCTTCACTCGCCACATTGCCAAGGAAACCAGTGCCCATCTGAGAAAGAGCAGCTGACCGATGGACAGGGCAAGATGGCTAGCATTCACTGCAAATCACAATATGCAGGTAAAAAGGAGAGCAAGAAGAGGATTAGGAAGATTGTCACGGACACCAGTGAGACGCAAATGTTGGAGAAACCCAGAGCCAAGACAAAGAAAAGAGACGTGGATGAAACGTGGAATTCCCCTAGGAACCTAGCGACGGCCCGTGTAAGGAGGAACCGGGCTGAGGAGAAACAACCAGAGAACGATGACACAACGGAGCATCCTCTGAAAAAGAGGAGATGCAGTCTCTCTATACAGGATGAAGCCGTTGTAAAAGAAAGTCCTTCAGTGAGTGCTGCAAGTTTGAAGCGCAAGCATAGGGAAAACCCCATGAATGGACGGGTTAAAATTGGTCTCTGCTCTGTCAGTCTGTCGAGCAACAATATCTTAGCCAGGGATGAATTAGGAAGGTTCCCCTTCGACACCTCCACATTGTCTTCATACAGCCTCGATGAGGAAGCCAAAGGACCTTTGAAGGAAACAAAGAGGCTGAGGAAGAGAACTGACAACCCAGCAAAGGTGCTCCGAGCCAGGGATGGCGATGTGAAAAGTCTCCCTATCATTTGCACCAGAGTCAGGAGGCTCTCCTCTGTGAAACTCCACCAAGAAGACAAGAAGCCTGACATCGCTTCTGAAACTGGGTTGCATCTGATCCCAACACCACTACCATCCCAGAAACGAAAACGAGGTAGACCCCGGAAGATACAACCAAGTGAAGATCAGCTTTCCACTGCTACTGGTTTAGTTCCCCTTGTCGAAATGGCAACGGGCAGCAATAACGGTGAAGAAGTTGAGTGCAAAAAGGAAAAAGGAGAGTTGAATGGAAAGGGACACGAGAGCGGGAGAAAACACTTTGCGGGGCTGTTCAAGAGTCTACCCTCCCTTCCTGAACCTAAAACTGATTTTCACAATCTTAACCAGCAGAGAGCTCATCCCAGTGTTTTTGATCCTTCCAACTGTTCACAAATATTACCCGCCACCAGTTTGGAATCCCAGCTGTCTGGACTGCCCCAGCACTCGAGTACAGAACAGTCTGGAGAGACTAAATCCGACAATGACCAGGTGAGCACCCCTGCTGTAATGCTGACCACCTCCAAGGGTCAGGCAACCACGGTGTCTCTTAAGAAGTTCAAAGAGCTACTGAAACACAGGCACCAAAAGACAAGAAAGTCTGCAAAAAGAGAAAACAAAGAGACAGAATGTGGAAATGAAATGGACAAAAGAGGTGAAGGGAAGTTACCAGAACCAAAAAAAGTTGACAGCAATGAAAATGTATCAAGTGAGGTGGAAGGACACACAGTTTTTTCCCAGTCTGTAGAAAGGAATTCTCCCACTGGACCAGTTGTTGTTGTTGAAATCCACAATCAGGAAAACCAAGCAGTGAGCAACCAACCAGAGGAAAAAGACGAAGGACCTAAGATCAGCACCAAATATAACAGCCACAGTGAATCTAAAAGAAAAAATGCTGAGGACGGAATCAATTTTGAGAACGCAGAAAATGACAAGGTCAGAGAAATTGTGTCCAGAAATTATGTTGAGCTGGCTCCCTTGGCGACGATAAAGACAACGGTCGCTTCTCAACAGACAGATGAGGATGAAGGCCACAAAGAAGTCACATGTGGGGTTACCAAAGACTGCAAAGAGGAGCAAACCGATTCACAGAGAGAGACGAACGAGATGAAAGAGGACCAAATCAAATCCGACGCAAAACCTAAAATCGGGACCGTTCAAGAGGTGGAAGACAGAACGGAAGATGAGTATTTGGAGATGGATGTTTTTAAGGAGACTGGTGCTGTTCAGGTCCACCCGACATTTGGCTTCACAGATACGGAGGAAATTAGTGGAGAGGTCCAGGTGGAGGAAGTGGATGTAGAGAAGGAAGAGTTTAGCGTGAAGGCCAACGATTCTACAGTGTATCCTGATGCTGGTAAATCAATAATGAATCTGAATTTTAACCTTTATTATATTTAACACTTGTGTGAGACACAACCGTTACTTGCAGTTGCCTTTCATATTTAAATCCAGTTTGAGCTATGATGGTATACATTGTTATCTTTTTCAAATATTGACCCTGGGCTTGTCCTCTTTTCTTTCTCACTTGGGAAGAAGGTCCTGGTGTCAGAGAAGTGGATCGAGGGTGTTCTACCGTTGCATTCATCGGACGCACCCCCGATGATAATGTCGACGTCCCTCGGGATGTCAAAATTGCCGCCGTTGCCCCAAATGCGGCTGACTTGATCCTCCCAACCCCTTCGGACTTTGGATCATCCCAAAGAATCACCACCAGGTCCACGATTAGCTGGGAGTCGGAGGAGGAAGAGGAGGCGGTGGAGGTCGATGTTCTGGAGTGCTCACCGGGCATCCAGCCAAGAGTGTGGGAGACTGGGCTTGAGCAAGGCTCCACAGAACTGACTGAAGTAGATGAGGACTTGGAGGAAGACGAGATTGACGTGACCGGCGATGAAACTGGTTGACTGCTGGTATACTCTTAGGAATTTGTTCATCTAGAATCTGTTCATAAAATCTTAAATTTACGAAGTTGCTGTTAAGAAATGTATGTAGATTATACAGCACACAGGCTAGCTTTGTATGTTTCTTTGGCAGCTTTTCTTATATGTAACTTAAAATCTGTTGGAACGCCAACAGATTTTAAAGGATGTTCTACATTTCAAAGACTGTGTTCTTGTGAAGGCTACCATCCCTAAGAAACCTACCTCTTTAACACCCTTAACTGTCAGTGCAGCCCCAAACTACCACACTGACTTAGATTATTTCACTAAATTGTCAGTTTTGCTTTGTAAAACACCTTGGGTGGGATTTTTGTTATTGTACTGTCCCTCCACAAAGTTTAAAAAGATCTAGACTAGATTCTTCAAGGAAGTTACTCTTTTGTTACATTTCAGGCCTATTGACAGTGTCTGACTATAAGTGAGAGATCTATGATCAATTTAACCTTAAATTATAATGAAAAAGGGCACTGGATCCTATATTCTCAATCCTGAGACTGACAATATAAACCCAGATGTTAAATGGTTCTTTGTTTCTACCTAATTTGGTCAGTCAGCGTCCAGTCAGAAGCACTTCAATGTTTTTATTATCTACTTAATATCATGTTTTGACAAGTTCTTTATTTGTACATTTTCTGTAAATGACAACCTTCAAGGGTGTCATGTAAATAGAATAATTTTGTTTTATTAAAATGTTTTTCTCGACCAGCTGTTCAAAAATATTTTTCTCTCTAGTAAATGGTGTTGTATTTCATTAACTTAGCTGCGGAACCAAACTTGCTTTGTAAGCTCATTGTAGTAAGATCAGTGTGTGAGCTCTTAACTGCCACTCATCTAGCCAGTCCAACATCAAGCCATCGGTGGTAAAAAAACAAAAAAAGGATTTTGATCATCTGTCGCATGGCAATAAGCGGTCTTTAATACATTGCTCAGTAAGGTAAGTAACTAAGAGTTTCCGTATTAACAGCTTTAAACATTATAGCGTTATTAGATTTATTTAAATAAAATAATGGGTAGTGTAAAATGCATTTGAACATGAGAAATAGTTCCCTCACAGCTTTTTGAATCGGTTTGTATGCGCAACTTTATTGACAACGGAAGTGGTACCGGAGGAGGGAAAGAGTAACACACGTGCATTCCTCCTAGTCTGAAGGTTAAGTAAGCCGGTGGTCGTTGCGTTTGTTAGCCACTCACAGTAATAGTTACGGTCAGATTTTGGAGATAGTCTAGTCCAACGTGAGTTCGCCGCAGTCATGGACCCAGAGAAGGCACAGCAATTGGCGGCGGAGCTAGAAGTGGAAATGATGGCTGACATGTACAATCGGTAAGACTGGATAGCTAGCAGTGTGAGATTAGCTTGCGAGTAAACCTTATTTCTCATAGGAAATGCAGGGATGTGCTACTCCCCGTGTAAAAGGGCTAGTAGCATTTTTCATTTCGCTTATCCCATGACGTGCAATTTAATTCAAGCATTTTCTTTTCCATGTTCGGTACTGTAGTGTAGATTCTCCCAGGCTACGCCGGCTGCAACTTGGTTTTAGCTGTCTAGCTACTGAACTTCAGACCAATTCAGGACGCGGTTTTAATCCACACAGCTACATACACTGAGAAAAGGCTACAAGGAATTTGAAACGTGAAAAGTCATACCAAATTGTTAAACTATCCCTTAACCAGACCGCTAACCTATTTTTTAACAAATTCTGAAATAAAATGTCAGCTTGCAAGTCAGTAGTGTCCATAGAGCTTTTTCTACATTCAGTTGCGCCTTGTCAAATGCATAGTCAATTTGTTTGTATTGACAGGTTATATCTGGGTGAATCTCAGAAGCATTTCTCGCATCTCCTCATGCTCAAAGTGAAGCAATGAGATTTAGGCCTGCCAATGCTCTCACTCCCTCTCCTCAGTGTTATTCAGCTGTTTTGAAAATGTGCTGTTTAGCTTGAACACCTGGGTGACGCTTCAAGGAAAACACTTGAGTCACCACCCAATTATCATAACCCATGACTAAGTCTCAACGCTCCTCCCGCTTCCTCCTTGCAGGATGACCAACGCGTGTCACAGGAAGTGCGTGCCCCCCCACTACAAGGAGGCGGAGCTGTCAAAGGGCGAGGCCGTGTGTTTGGATCGCTGTGTGGCCAAGTACCTGGACCTCCACGAGAGGCTTGGCCGCAAGCTCACCGAACTGTCTGTACAGGATGAGGAGATGATGAGGAAGAACGCCCTTGGGCAATAACACTGAAGCATGAAATGGGGGGGGGGGGGTTGGCTGGTGATGGCGAGATGGGGGTTGCATTCAACTTTAAAAAGCATGGTCGCATTCCACGCAGACTCTTATCGATGTGTTGCGCGTCGTCAGCCAGGAGTTGCACGTCACATCAACGACTGAGCCGTCTAGGGTCAGATTGCAGCGTGGCGATATGAGACCCTGCACGACTGCAGTGTGGTCAGCCTGGAACGCCACCTATTGCATCGGGTTATCCAGGGCGACGGTCTGATGATTTAGCTGAGACGTTGGATCAATTGTGCCAGCCGCTGGCGATTTTCCCCCCCTGGGTAGTGGTTTCAGTGCCACTGTCCTGGGCGGACCCATGGGAGCTTTACCCACAAGACCTTCATTTAGAGGTGCCTGTCACCTAGCAACATGTCGGTGTAGTCAATGTGAGAACAATCCCTGGGTGTGCTGATCAGACTGCGTTTGTTCATTGGTGTTTAATTTGTGTGTTAATAGCTTGTACTAATGTTGTACCAAGTTGTCTTTTGTGTCATTTTTCTGTTAATTGAGTTTTAAATAAATTGTCATTATATCAATGGTGTTTTTAGTAATGCCTACTACACAAATGGTCGTGTACCTTTTTTTTTTACTGTGATCTTTTTCAAGTATGTATGCTAAGGAGAAAATATTGTTTACAGCAATAACCTGGGAGTCAACGGTTTTCCTCAGGATAGTTTTTTCCACTTGTTGACTTAGGTATTAGAACCAACAAACTTTAATTTTATGGCCTGGCACACTACCCTGTAGTTGTTCTGCCCTTGCGTGATGCTGTGCTTGTTGAACTGCGTTATGCAATGACGAAGATGCCCTTTGTGACCGTATTCAACACTGAACATGGTGAAAAGTAATGTTCAGTTTTAATATCTCATTATTGAAATTTGGTGGACACATTTTCTTTAGAAATTCCCTGTGGGTTTCTTGAAAAACCCTATTCCAAATCAAAGGAGAAATGGAGGAAAAGTGGAAAGCAAACTTAGCTTCTACTGCCTGGCCAGCTGCCTCGTTCTAAAAACATCTGTGGCCTCAAACAGATTTGCCTCCGGAACAGCCTGCATTTTAGAGGCATGACTTTTATTTTATTTTTCTCCTCAGAGGACTCAAACTTGGCTCTAATATGTTGCTGCAGATTTGCTGGCAACATATCTTCTAACCACATCATCCAGTCCCAATCCAGTGTGTGATCACATGTCTACAGAAGCCAAATATTTTTTCAACTTCATCAGTAGAGTTTGATTTATGAATGAAGCTGCAACCATTCTGAGAGTTCCAACCCCTTGACTACATTAAGCTGGTGAAAGCCCTTAATGGGCAACCCACACACACACTTTTGTTTCCCCATAAACACATATACACATAATATGCCCCCTCATTTATAAAAAAAAAAAGTAATTTCATCTTGGAGCTGGGCCTGGCTACAGCAACGGCTGCATGGATTGGCCTAATGATCTTTGGTCGCTTTTGAATTAATGTTTACAGTGCAAAGTACACAGTGATGAAAGAAAAAAAAAAGAATACACCACAGGTACCAGGTCTGTGCAAAATAGGTGCTGGAACAAAGTAAGCAAATTCTGAAAGTTATGGGATCTTGTTCCGGTTGGATCCGTCTCAAATGGCACTGGTGACTAGTATGTCCCGGTACGACCCCGCACTAAAGATAGTAACGTGCTTCCACTGCTAGAAATGCCTTTTAGACAGCCAATCCACCTTTATGGGTGAGCGTCATTAACTCTGCAGCTGTGGGAGTTGCGAAAAGAGATGTTCTGTATCTTTAAGACAAACAATTATTCCAGGACGAGGAAGTGAGAGTCGTCGCAGTTTCGTTTCCCTCAGTGAACATTTAAATTTGGATCTGCGCCTTTTCATTAAAAAGGAGAAGTGCTACCGAGTTTGACATTATGTCGAAAATAGATATTAGAATGCGACTAGGTGAGAATCGCAGTTAGAAAAGCTTTATGCATATAACATAAAGGACTTGCAGTGCGTCGGTTGCCAGCCCAGCAATTGTAAGTGTTATCCATTGTTATGATTGTATTGATGGAAAAAAGTGTCTGAAATGAATAACTTTTTTTGAATATTTTAGAATAATACACATTTAAATTTAAATTGTATTTAAAACTATAATTTCTATTTTGTTAATGTTTAACAAGGTGTCAGATCTACTTTTTCATAATCTAAGTCATTGGTACATCGTAAGTCTTTAACCTCATTGGATGTTAGGTTAATTCTTTGAAATATGAATAAATTATTGATTGGGAAGCAGCAAGGCATGTGCTCAACTCATCAGTATTCCCCCATAGTTTAGAAAACATTTTTAAACGTGTGTTATACTCTAATGGTTTTTATGTTTAGTCTTTTAACGACAATAAACCCTATCTTCATGTGCTTGTTGTTCTTTATATAATCCGCAAGATGGCAGAAGCCGATGTGGTAACGGAAGAGAACGTGTATCGGGAGGATGTGATTGAGCATCGCGATGCGGCCCCAAACGGCGAAATTAATAACGACGAACTGTTACCTGTGGGCCCAGAAGGGAATATACAAGGACAGGTGGGAGACATCCAATTGTATATCCTAAGATTTACTGAAAATAATCCACAGTTTTGTTTTGATATTACATTTATTAGTTAACTTATTTTCTGTGTGGAGTGTGACTGTGTCAGGTGACGTGAAAGAAAGTGTCTAGTGATAAAGTAACTTTTTAAATATCTTAATTGATTACTCAATTATTACCTACATCAACAGATGAACTCAGTCAGTAATAATCCAGATTATTTATCTTCATCAACTTCCATCTCTCTCTTCTCCCCTCCCCTTCTCTTCCTTGCCCAGATGGAGGAGTTCCTTGGCCCTCAGCCAGAGTACGATGAGGAGGAGGAGGAGAAGAAGTACTACAGGAGAAAGAGGCTGGGCGTGATAAAGAATGTCCTTGGGGCCAGTGTTGGGGGAATGATCATATACAGCGTTTATTTGGGTACCTGTCTGTTTGTTTGCCTGTCTCTGTTTCTCTGTCTGTCTGTCTCTGTTCGCCTATCTGTCTGTTTAACTGTATGTTTCTATTTGTCTGTCTGTCTCTCTGCGTGTCTCTGTTTCTCTTTTTGTCTGCCTGCCTGTCTGTCATACATCCAAATTTGCCTGTATTCCGTTTTGTTCATTTAAATTGTGTGTGTCTGTGTGTGTGTGTGTGTATGTGTGTGTGTGTGTGTGTACAGGCCTGTTGCAGATGCAGCTGATTTTGCACTATGACGAGACCTACAGAGAGGTGAAGTATGGTAGCCTGGGCCTTGAGGACATCGACAGGAAGATGCTGATGGGGATCAATGTAACGCCTATCGTAGGCCTGCTGTACACCCCGGTACTGATCAGGTATAGACCTGCTGTACACCCCGATACTGATCAGGTATAGACCTGCTGTACACCCCGATACTGATCAGGTATAGACCTGCTGTACACCCCGGTACTGATCAGGTATAGACCTGCTGTACACCCCGGTATTGATCAGGTATAGACCTGCTGTACACCCCGGTACTGATCAGGTATAGACCTGCTGTACACCCCGGTACTGATCAGGTATAGACCTGCTGTACACCCCGGTACTGATCAGGTATAGACCTGCTGTACACCCCGGTACTGATCAGGTATAGACCTGCTGTACACCCCGGTACTGATCAGGTATAGACCTGCTGTACACCCCGGTACTGATCAGGTATAGACCTGCTGTATACCCCGGTACTGATCAGGTATAGACCTGCTGTACACCCCGGTACTGATCAGGTATAGAGCTGCTGTACACCCTGGTACTGATCAGGTAAAGGACTACAACACACCTTGGTTTTCCTATCCTTATGGAGACTGGAAACTCCGTGACCATGTTCCCTAGCCCTTACCGTAACCCTAAACCTAAAATCTATGCCTAAACTTAAACTAGCCCTAATGCCTAGCCAAAAACCACTATCTTGGTTTTTCTGACACTGTCTTTCTCTCAGTAACTTGTTCTCTCTCTCTCTCTCTATCTTGCTTTCCCTCAGGTTTCTGGGCACCAAGTGGATGATGTTTCTGGCCAGTGGAATTTATGCTCTCTTCGTCTCGACCAATTACTGGGAGCGATACTACACCCTGGTACCATCGGCCGTTGCTATTGGTGCAGCCATTGTTCCACTGTGGGCATCATTAGGGAACTACATCACAAGGTGTGAGAAAGGAAATAAGAATGAGAAAATGGTGACAACTCGCCCGCACTCACAATCACACACACACACACACACACACACACACCCACACACCCACACACCTCAATACATTAAGCGCTAACTTATTCTGTCCATGTGATGTTATTCACACTGTATTTAATTCTGTCTTGGTCTCTCTCTCTCACACACACTATGCGCACACACACACACACACTATGTGCACACACACACACACTATGCACACACACGCACACACACCGTCAGGATGGCACAGCAGTACTATGAGTATGTCAACTATAAGGACGATCAAGTTCAGGAACAGAAGAAGGTGCCTGAGGGGGCGTATAACCGCTACATCATCATCTTCCAGTCTGTGTTTTACATCATCTTTCATGTGAGTTGCCCCTTGGTAGAATAACTTGGATGTGTGTGTGTGTGTGTGTGTTTGTGTTTAAATTCCTGTCAGAATTAACTATGGACCGGTTGGAGCTTTACACTATTTAGGTGCGGACATTTTGTCTAATATACTTTTTAATTGTCCTTAGTTAAGGTCAGGGTCGGGGTTGGGACCAGTGTTTAGTTTAGGCATTACGGGTTATGTTTTGGGGCTGTTACTTCAAATTAATGTGTGTGGGTTTGGACATGTGTACGGGTGTGTGTGTGTGTGTGTTTGTGTAGTTAATCATTGTAAGGTCGTGTCTCTGTCTCTCACTCCTCAGCTCAGTCTGGTGTTTGCCGAGTTCCCGATGCGTATCTTTCTCCATGATTTCCTCAGCGACTACAACCACACCCTGTTCAATGTCAAACACTGTGGTAAAGTTGTGTTTCTCCATTTCTCACCGCTAAGGTTGTCGTATCTACTGTGGTGATACCGTTGTGGACTCCGTTTTTGTGCGGCTGTATTGCTCTTACCCGAACACACTTCTGTTATTGCTTATTTTGTCTCCCTTCCAGTTTGCTCTCTCTTGAGATAGATACGATCAGTGGTTTTAAAAAGCATGTTTCTCTATTCCCTCTTCTCCTTCTCCTCAAATGGAGGGCAGCGTCATGATAAGTTTGAATAACTCTCAGTTTATCTCCCTCTTGCACCCACCTCTCCCCCCCTCTCCCCCCCTCTCCCCCCCTCCTCCCCCCAGGTGCGGAGAGCAGTGGTATGATCGAGGGTTTCAACAAGACGGTTCTGAATCACCTCCCGCGTTCTATTCTCCTCATCCAGGTGGAGAGCGTCCTGATGGGGGCCGCCTTCCTCTCCATGATCATAGTAAGACGAGTGTCTCCGGCGCTCCTTCACAGTCCCTAGGCCTAACCTCAGAAACCTACCCTTAACCCCTTACTGTCATCCCTTCCCCTAATTTTTAACCCAACCCCTGTTTCAGCCTTACATCATCTCCGGGGGGACTGGGGAAAATGTCTCACATGAGCTTCCTAAAAGCCGAGCCCGTACTTATTTTGACTCCACCTCAACTGTGCCCCTCATTCACCTACAGTCCTTTGCTGCATTTTACCCGTAGTTCCTGGTGTTATGTGGCCCTGCCTACCGCCCCACAGAGGAGATAGACCTGAGGAGTATCGGCTGGGGCAACATATTCCAGTTACCATTCAAACACCTGAGGGACTATCGAATCCGACTCCTCATTCCCTTCTTCATCTACAGCGGCCTGGAGACACTTTTCGCCGTCACTGGACTGACTCTGGTAATACGAACATTTACTATGTGAGCCTTTTTTCCCCCCTCCGACCTAAAGACTTTGTGTGGAGCAGTACTGGGTCGGCGGTAAAGACCCTTCGTCCGTAGACGCTGTTGCCCAGAATGAGCTGACTGTCACGGTCTGGTAATAGAGACTGAAATGCAAACGCGTGTAACTTCCAGTGCGTACAATTGTTACTATACACGGACTCTTAGTACGGCCTGCTGTTCTTTAGGTTGTACTCTCGCCGCTGTGGCGGATTTCTATGTGAAGCACTGTGCTGCGTGTTCCTGGCACGGTCTAATCAATCGGTCTGATCGGGGATCTTTTCGCTGGTTCTGCTGGACTTGTGGACTTCCACTTTGTGGCTGGACGTAGTGAATGCGCGTCGCGGGTCGTATCGATCGCGGCTTTGCGGTATTTTAATGTTGTGTGTTTCCAAGTCGTTGTGGTTGCCATGGCGCCGTCTAGAAGCCCAGGTAGAGATCTCCTAAATTACGTTAATTAGGTAAATATTTTGTTTTTATAAATTTTTTTAAATATAATTTTTATATCCATTTTTATGTTACAGCCCTGAAATATCGGTCAGTCTTGTTCCACAGTTATGCTGGGTTGACTCCTAGTGAGTTATTTAGGCTGAGCTGGTTGAGTAATTCTCTTTGTCTCTCGGTGTCTCTGTCCTGCAGTCATACGGTGTTTGCACGGTGGGTCTGGAGTGGCTGTTTCTCCTGGTCATGATCTACGGCTTGTCCTGCTCCCTATTCTCCTGCCTGTCCCTGTCCCTCCTCAAGCTGCCACGCTACGTAACGCTGCTAGGGGGCGCCGCCATCCACGGGCCCCTGCTGGTGTTTCTTTTCTGCTGGTCCCCGGGACCCAAACAACCCGACAAGCTGGCATACCTGCTGCTGGTAACCGCCCTGTGGGGAATCGGCTCCGCTCTGAACAAGACCGGACTGAGCAGTGAGTTGTGTTACTGTGATTCACACACGTACATCAGGCTCTTTAATTTCCCAGTTGGAAATACACTGTTATTTCCCAGGTTGGCCGAAAAGTGATAATGTCCGCTATTAGTCTGCCTCAGTCTCCCCCAGTTTCACCAGGCTCTCTCTCTCTCTCTCTCTCCCTCTACTCTCTCTCTCTCTCTCTCTTTCTCCTTTTTGTCCTCTGCATCTCTCTCCCCGTCCCTTCTCCTCCCCCACCTCCTCCTCGCTCAGTTATCCTGGGTATGCTGTATGAGGATAAGGAGAGGCTGGATTTTGTCTACACCATCTATCATTGGTGGCAGGCTATCGCCATCTTCGTAGTCTATTTGTGGACCGGCCTCATCATGAGGGTTAGTGCGTGCGTGCGTGCGTGCGTGTGTGCGTGTGTGCCTGTGTGTGTTTAGGTATTTCACTCCTCCGCTTAATCCGTGAACCACCTCCTCAGGCCAAACTCTCCATCCTGTTGGTCACTCTGCTGCTAGCGTGCTTCTGCTATTGGACAATGGAGCGTCGCCTAGCAAAGAAAATCCGTTTCCGGCTGCCTCGTATTCCCCGGCCCAAACACAAGGTAATCCTTTGCCTTTTTCCACACTAGACTTTTGAGCATTCCTCCCTAGCCAATGCACGTAAAACAATGTCCACACACATTTTGAATGTTTTCAGCTCTTACTGTGAGACCCACAAAACTCAAAATCAGCAACAGTGCAGAAACAAGACGAGCCCGATTACGTTGTCATTGTTTCAAGAGCTGTGTGTTGGTATTGGCAACAAAGACAGTTAAAGATACCCGTGAAATAAATAGTCTGTGATATTTCAAATTGATGAGTTATCAAAGCATGTGACACTTTAGTCTGTGGGTCTGCGATATCATAGAACCTTAACTGTAACATGTCCCCAGGTCAAAGGTTACCGTTACCTAGAAGAGGAAAACTCGGATGAGTCGGACATGGAGGATAGCGACAGGAATGATGACGAGGACCAAGAGACTCTGGAGGAGTTAACCGAAGAGGCCAGAGATGAGGAGTCACAGGCCTCTGACTCGCCGAGGGGAGGTGCTAGGGGTCGACGCAGGAGGTGCCATGATGATTACGAGCAAGCAGGAGAGGGGGTGGATCTTTGAAGGAGAGCGGTGGAGGGAGGAGAACTCTGGGGGTCTTATTTTTTTACAAAGATGAACAGGAGGTGTCTTCCCAAAACAAACCCTAAATGGAATTGGTTGATTACTCCACCCAAAATAAAAAGCAATTCCTCTCAGCTGCATGATCTTTTGTATCTAGAAAAAGGGGAATTACTACACTGCTCTATCACCAGATTTCACATGTTCCTGGTCAATAGGAGAGTAGTATTTATGGAATATGATGCGATTTTCGAAGCAAACATACTGAATAGAGAACCAAAAAAAATTTGAGAAGTTGGGTACAAATGTTTGACCGATGTACAAACCCCTTGATAAAGCATCATGTTTTTTATTGTTGTGTGTGTGTGTGTGGTGTGTGTTTTATTTGTTCTGTTTTATTTGTGCTTGTTTTTCTAGTGTTTTGAGTAGCTGACATTTCAGGTAGTGTAGCTTTTTGTTTTCAATCTGTGTCATTTTGTAAAACATTTTCATTTACTCATGAATAATTGAATGTAAATGGTTCGATTGGAATTGTTGCCTTTTTCAGTTGAAAGCAGTTTTTTTTGTGTCCTCAAACAGGTTATGAAAGACCCAACTTTATCACCATGGAAACTTCTCTGAGCAAGTTAACATGTATTAAATAACTCCTACACTGTAAAAAAGTTGGATATAAAAAGTATTCACTTCATCAGATACATGGAGTGGACGTTTATATTGTGTGTGTGTGTTTATGTTTGTATATATACATGTGAAAATATACAGGGCCAGTCAGAAGTTTATAATCAATGGGGCCTTGGTGTAGCATGGCTGGAGGTTGCAATAGCGCCACTCACCCGTTCTGGCAGCGTGGCCTCGGAAGGACGCAAAACTGTGAAAATCCGTCAAACTGTGTGTCTTAGATGTGCAATTACCTCAAAATAAATCCACACATATTTCATGCAAGAAAGACAGGTGACACAGGTTTAAGGCGAGTGTGGGTTTATTAGTCAGCAAGGATCTCCTTCCTCACCACTGGAGTATGTTACTGGTGCTTGTGAACCAAAGTCCCCTATGAACAATCTGTGACGCTGCTAAAATCTGATGGGACCATTACAGAGTTATCACACTGTAACGGTCCTGTATCACGTGTTACGGCGATGACTCGTCTCCCCCTGCTGGCGACCTTACGGCACTGACATACCGACACGGGACTGTCCTCCCCCCGCCGTAACCCCCGGCTATACACCGCGGCATTAACCAACCGGAGTGTCAGAGGGAGCAAGCGACGGTTGAGGTGTGGATGTGTGACGGGACTGATGATGACCGGAAACGGCGTGACGGTTCTGACTGACCGGGGGAAAGGGGGTGGCTTGTGGACCCGGGCCTGGACCGAAGCCCGGGGCTTGGGTAGGGGGTCCGGTCCGCTCACGGCCCTCTCAGTGCTGGATACGGCGGATGGACTGGATCTGGGGGGTCTGGCAGTGGGATCCCCAGGTCCTCCAGTGCTGGTAGTCTCCGCTGTGCCTCTCAGACTCCATGATGTACTGCTGGCCCCTGTAGCCGGGGAACTGGTAGCACACGAAGCTGCAGAGGCCGAATTCGGACAGACGGGAGGGAAGGAGTGTGGGTGAAAGGGGGGGGGGGGGGAGAGAGAGAGAGAGGGGCGTGACTCGGTGCTCAGCATCATATAGCGGCGAACTGTGACATGTCGCAGACGGCGGCAACGAGCGGCCGTGCGCAGACTTACGCGCCACCCTGCACGTGCATGGATCCGACTTCGGGCACGAACCATCCCATGGCCTTCAGGGACGGGTAGTCGTCACACAGCTCGGCGCTGCGGCCCATGAAGCTCTCCCTCTCGAAGATCTGCATACGGCTGTTCTGGTGGGACTGGCGGAGGAGGGGAGGGAGGAGGAGGGAGAAGGGGAGGAGAGAGGTGAGGAGGAGAGAGGGGAGAGAGTGAGGGGAGAGAGTGAGTTTAAATCCACATACTGGTTTCCCTCACATCATATATCCCTGACTGTTTCCCTCTCAATCGCACACTGACTCAGTCAGACACAGGTTACTCTTGATCAGTTAGTCTATCTTGAACTCTCTTTCTCCTCTCTCTCTCCTTTTCTCTCTCACTTCACCTTTCTCCCTCTCCTTTCTTCCCGCCTTGCATTCTCTCCCTCCCCTGTCCCCCGTATGCATCTCTGACCCTCACGCCAGCACGTTCAGCACACACACACACACGCACACTCTCCGATACGCTCCCCATCCACAGGCAGGCAGACACGCCACTCACTGCGCAGTAGACAGGGCGCAGGGACATGAGGCGCTCCACGTGGTAGGACAGGGAGCCGCTGAAGGCGTCCCAGTGGGGGTACTCTCCCCTCTCCAGGATGAACTGCTGCCCCTGGAAGTCGTGGTGCTCAAAACCCACCCAGCTGGAGAGGTGGGGGTTCGAGGGGACGTACAGTAGGGCCGGGCGGGGGGGGGGGGGGGGTGGATGAGAGGGAGGACAGGTGTTGGTCAGCGAGCGAGGAAACAAAAGTCCTTCAACACTCGCGCACGCAAACACACACGCACACACACAGTGCCAGCTCTAGCCTTTTGGGGGCCCTGAGCAACATTTTATTTGAGGCCCTCTCCTCTATGTGTAGGGCCCCCTAGCGGTCCAGGGCCCTGAACAAGCACTTAAGTCGGTTATGTCAAGAACCGGCCCTGCACGCGCGCACACACACACATACACACACCTACATGCCCTACAACACAAACACCCACGCAGACATACAGGGCTGTGAGACTCACGCTCCGCTCTCCACTCTGATGGAGCGGATGTTGTCCAGGCCACAGTCCTGGATGTTGCAGCACTCGGAGGTGAACTCCTGACATTTGCCCTGGAAGTGCTCCTGCTCAAACACAGTCACCTATAGAAAGATGGGTTGAGATTAGTGAGTGTGTGTGTGTGTGTGTGTGTTTCAGTGTGGTAGAAATTGTGTGAGGTGGGTGTGTTTTGTGCTCGTGTGTATTTCCATATAACCATCTGTATTGTGTCAGTTCACACATCAAACACACGTCCGTATTTCTGTGTAAAGGTTAGGTTTGCGGTAAAACGTACAACTGGTGTTAAAATCGGGGTTACTTTTGGGTTTGGGGCATTGCTGGTAAGAGTTGGGTGTTAAAGCTAAAGAAGTTTAATCTTAGAGGTTAGGTTAAGGTTAGGGGAGGGTGAACATGCATTTCTGGCCCCCAAAAAGATAGAAAAAAAACCTGTGTGTGTGTTTGTGTTGTTGGTGTGTGATCACCTTCCAAAAAGGGGCCATACCCATGCCAGGGAAAAACATGGGGGAGGTCATGTGAGTTTTAGTAGCTCTATTCATGTCTGTAGAAAGAGAAATAGATAAAGAGGGACATCAAGAGAAATAGAGATGATTGAAAGAGAGATGGAGTGAGCGAGTTTAAATCGTTTAGGAAAGATTAAAATGCTATTATTCTGACTATATTTATAAAAAAAATATCTAACTATTTTCACACCAATTCACATTAACAACATTTCAACATATGCCAGTTTATTCTAACGATATGCTACTATAGACTGCCTCAACCAACTAGAGTAGGCTACCGCCAGCATCTAAATCTCCTACAAAGTATAGTGTTATCTTATCATTTAGGAAATAGGATCATATAAAATGTGTAAAATGTCGTTTAAATTAACAAAAACCGTTATAGATGTACTATGAGCTATTCCATCCCAGCACTTACCACGTAGCCTATCTCACAAATAAATGTCAACAAGTAGTTGTAAGGCCAAAAGAGGCTAACAAATTATTTTCAAACAGTATCTCCAATTACGGACTTTCGTTGTGCAAACACAAAACACACACACACACACATACACAAATACATTTTAAAAAGTTGGTAAATCCGGTGAATTTCAAGTCCTTTGGTCCATTCGGTCCCATCCGGAACGGGAGCTTACCTAGTTAGTCTCCTCTCTCCTTGCGATATTAGGTAGTGACACACGACAATCCCTTTACACAGTTTTGTGAGAATCTGGCGCGTCCGTTTTATACCAGCGTCCACCTGCAACACTGTGCGTGCGTGTGCGCGTTTCATCACCTCTGTGTAAGTGAGTTGTGGGTAGAGTTAGCACGTGCGCTCGCGTGCTCCTGTATGGGAACCCCTACGTGTGTCCACGCGTAAATGAGTCAAATGGGTGCGCGCGGCCGTGTGATTGACACGGGTTCCCAACCTCTTTTTCTCCCCGTGCGCCCCCTTTTTTTGTTTCCTATGAGCTCGATTGTGCGCCGACTCAGCAGATGCTTTAGCAGCGACCCCGTTGGAGTTCTAAGCCGGTTGAATACACGGCGGTGCAGGGACAGTGCCGTGCGCGGGCGCGTTCGGTGTGAATGGGGGGCCCGGTGCTGGGCGGTTATAATCGTGCAGGTCAGCAGTGCTATCGTATAGCGCAACAATGGCCAGGCTATAGGTCGTGAATGACATGGATTTGCCTCTCCTGAGCTGTGGCCGGCAACTGGGGGCATTAGAAGTCGTACAAAATGAGTTACTTATGGAAACTACACCTGCGTGAGTGTGACTTCGGTTTAATGTAATGGCTTTGTAATATGGCAGCGTTGCTCCTTTAATCAAACTTTTCAAATCAGTATAATTGTATATAGCCTGGAGACAAAACTTTTTATTATCAGTGTACTACAATAAAAATGTAATGCAGCGATGGTAGTCGTATGTATTAAAGATATTAGACCTAATATAAAGAAAATGATGTGCCATTCTCCACACCTACCACACTTCAAACCGTTGTCATGGTAACCTCGCTAGCCCCCCCCCCCCCCCATTTTGATCACCTCAATAAACCCTTGACCTCTGACCCAGAGCATTTGAGGAGGTTATGACAGCAGGCGGGTCGCCAACACAGACACACACGCACACACACATTTGAGGAATCTCTATACTTTTCTACACAGTTCGACAAGTTATTCCCATTCAATATCCGATTTTCCCTAACCATATAACTCATAACCACTAATCCCCAATCGTTAACCCTAATTCCAGCACTAACCCCTAGCTGTACTTTAACCCCAAGCCTGAAACCTATAACGGAAATGGGAGACTGAACAAAGTTCCAGTCGGCCATGTTTTACTATCCTTACAGGGATTTTCAGTCTACTGTGAACACACACACACTCCATATATGGTATAATGTATGGGAAAACATATTCTCCAGTGAAGAGTCAGGTTGCATGTTTGGGACAGCATGCATTAGACTTGGAATTTCACATGACCTTACTGAGACTGATGCATTCACTTATCACAGCATCTGTGATACGTGTGGACCTCTCTGTTCTCTCTGTTCTCTCTGGGTTCTCTCTTTTCTCTGGGTTCTCTCTTTTCTCTGGGTTCTCTTCAGGGGTGGGCACAGAATTACGACAAGTCTAAATTCCTTTGATCATTTCCACTCGAGCGTTGAGTTGTCATTGTGTTTCACTTCTATTAGACAGATGCAAAAACCTGTCACAGCCATTTTGCCGACAGAAATGCACAGCTGATCTGTATGATAATGTCCGAAGGGTTATGTGCTATGTAATTCAACACCGAGCTCCGACCCCTGCTCAACGACCCCAATGAATTGTCCCATACAGCCGTGCCACTGTTCAAAAGTGATGACCGCACAGATCCAAAATGGCCACCGTACACACTTGGAACCTCTGGCATGAGGTGGAAATGTAGTGCATTCCAAAAGGCACCCTATTCGCCATGGGCCATGGTTAAAAGTAGTGGACTATGTAGGGAATAGAGTGCTAGATGGGATGTGCAGATCTGAGGTCTGTTTACCCACATCATATCCTGACCTGTACCGTTAGTTGGGGAACATAACACCTGCCCCTGGATCAGTATGTACACACAATGGAGTAGGGAAGGTGTTCAGTGCAGCCTGGTATAAATCAACACTGTCAAATGTGAAGCTTGGCACTTGATAATGAGTCAGTAGAAGTGGTATCACAGGTAAATAAGACTGTATCATTAAAATGTTTTGTATTGATATTGATCAGCTGTACGTTTACTGGTATTAATATTTAAGCAATTAGGCCCTGGAGTCATGGTTACATATAAGGTAAAAGGTTATAAGGTTAAATATAACCTAAGTTATTGTCCAAGCTGGGGTTATATAAAGCAACATGAGGACCAAATAAGTGTCATTAAAAGCGAAAGCTGGCCAATGTAAGGCAGATAAATGTGAATAAAACAACCAGAGACAGCCAAAACATTATGCACGCCTCAATCAAGTGTTTTGTACATTAAGAAGAAGGAAAACCCAGCCCAGGTATCATGAATGACTGGCTAGACAAAGGAAGACCTACACGGTGGATAATCAAAGAACAGTCAACATAATGAAGACAGATCAGGAAGAGTCTCTAGGAGGAAGCAGTAGCCATATACCACCAAATGCCTCTAAACTCACTAGAAAACACTTCAACATGCAGGAGAACAAAGGCTCTTAAACACACTGTCACAGATACCAAAGAGTTTTTCATTGCCAAATAGTGGAATGTTCTCGACTAGCTAGGTCAATCCCACACCAAGTCTGTCACCCAATTTCCCAATACAACTGAGCAAACCTTCCACACGCTAAAGAGATGATTTAAGGCAACTTTGATCTGAAACAATGAGAAGGGAAGACAGCTGCAATACTGCCCAGGCAGAGCAACAACAGGGAAAGACCCGAAGTATTGTGATGTCAAATAAGTGAATGACTTCGCATTCATAAAATATGTGACCAAGTACTAAACATGACTGCTTTGCTTTGCATCATCATTTCCAGATACTATATTTAACATCATTTGTCATAATACTTTTGACACACTAAATATATAGATAGATATATATATATAAATATATATATATATATATATAAATATAACAACACGTGTCTGATAGACCATGCCCTATCAGACACTTAATACTAAGTACTAAGTAAATACTAAATACTAAGTAAATATTAAGTATTTCAAACTTAATACATTAAAAAGATCTATAATTGATTTCTACTCTCTCAGTCAGTCTCTCTCTAGGTAGATTTTACCTCCAAGCACAGTTCCAGGTTAGGAGCTACATCCATAAAGCTTCTCAGGGGAGAGCTGATCTGGGATAGATTCTTGGCGAATCCCCAGAACCCCTTTTTTCCCCCCAGAGTTTCCTGATCGGATTTCGTGCACGAAAATGTAATAGGCCTATCATCCACTTGGATGTTGAAGCCCATTTGATACATTTGTTTTCTATGCATTTATACCTACAATTGTTGAAATCAGGTTGGATAATTTAAACCCCAAAGCAGGTTTACAAAGGTTGTATATTAGAAATCTACCACGTTCCTCGAACTACCTGGGTTTTCACTGAGAATGTCGAACCGAAACGGTGACACCAGAGCTGAATAACAAGCTTAAAAGAATAAACCCATAGAATGGTGTTATTAAAATAACTGGTGTTAAACACCCATGAAAAGTCCCAAGCCAGTGAATAAAATAAACCTCTTGACAGTCACACCTGTGCATCGTGGCCAACACCAACCACAACGCATTAATCTCCACTCATTTAGTATTCACCTCTCCCTCTCTCTCTCTCTCTACTGCCTCCTCTCTCTCTCCCTCCCTCTCCCTCTCTCTCTCTCTCTCTCTTTGATGATGGGGGGATTTCTATTCTTCCGTGGCTGTGAGCTCAGCGGGTTTCTCTCTGTCTACCTAATCCCCCATCTCTGGGCGCCAGCATATAAAAGCTCAGGGGGGCCCTCTGAATTTACACACTGATCGCCTGAGTCCACTCCCTAACGCACGCACTGAGCAGAGGTAAGAGGCACACGAGGAGACATCCATCGGGGTAAAATGGTGGCAGGAGAGAGATGGAAGAATACGCAGCAGAGTTAGAGATACAAGTAAAATCCCTGTAAACTAAAGAACTCTCATGACAAATGAAGATTGTACATTACAGAGAGATTTGGGAATGGATGCCAGTTTTCCAGTGCTTGGAATCTGTTTAGCTGAATATACTTATAAGCAATTGTGTTTAACAACTTGGCAAAAATTTATTTTCATACCCGTCAGAATATCATGCGTGTTAGTGAGCATGTCTGGTACTAACCTCATCCAAGATGGCGGTTGATATTTTCTGGCGCGTTTGCTATTTTCTGTTTAACGTGTACACTTTCCACATTTTGGTAACCAACACTCACCAACTTTGCCAAATAGTGTAAGTTTTTTTGGGGAACAGCTTTCATGCTTGATTGGTACAACTTTCAGACTTGAGTCCCGAATATCAAGGTTGACCAGAGATAACACCATCAATGTGACCAGCATCAAGCCTAGCGGCCAGTTAGTTCAACCCTGTGAGCACACTTCTAACGTCAACTCTTTTTTGCCTTGCTTCACTTCTGGTGCCTCCTGTTCCCGTACCAGTCATCATGTCTGGAGATAGGTCCAAGTCCGCTTCTCAGACCGACGGCAAGGTCACCCAAGGAAAAAGATCCGAGATGGGCATGAACGCCTACAAGGTAGCACACAAGCGCGCGCACCCGCCTACATGCACGCGTACACGCCAACAAACACAGCTAAACACACACCCAGTGTGAGCGAACGGGAACCACAGGCCACTTCTGCATATATTACTTGTGATGACAGTCTTACCACGCAGTACCTCCGCTTGCCTCGGGACACCGTTGCCATGGCTCGTCGCGCGTGGAGGCGTTCCATGAGAGTCCCAAATGGCACCCTATCCCCTCAGTAAAGGACTCCTGACCAGATTCCTAGTGTACTCCAGGAGAGGGGACGGCGCACGTTGGAGGGGATGTGTTGCCTCAGTTTCTGCCTCTGAGAGAAAAACGAGAATGAAAGTAATTTGTTCTCTCTTCCCGACCCCTCTATTTCCAAATCTCTTCCCACTGCTCTTTCCCCTTATCTCCTGCTCTCTAACCCCCCCCCCCCCCCCCGTGGCTTCTTCTCCTCTCTCCTCCTCTCTCCTCCTCTCTCCTCCTCTCTCCTCCTCTCTCCCCCTCTCTCAGATGTGTGTCTTCGACCAGGAGAACTTCCAGGGTCGTTGCGTTGAGATCACCAACGAGTGCATGAACGTGTGTGACATGGGCATGGACCGGGTTCGCTCTCTGCGTGTTGACTGTGGCCCGTGAGTACACACACACACACACAACGCACCTGTCACCCACACACGCCTCAGTAGTCACACCTGAACCTACCGATCTGAACCGGATCACCAGATCAAACTAATAGCCGACAACCAGCGCTTCGGCCTCCGTTCTCAAGAAAAGCATTTCCTTCCCCGCCCTCTCAGTTTCGTGGGATACGAGCAGATGAACTTCTGCGGTGAGATGTTCATCCTGGAGAAGGGAGAGTACCCCCGCTGGGACTCCTGGAGCAACTGTCAGAAGAACGACTACCTGCTGTCCTTCAGGCCCGTGCGCATGGTAACACTCACAGTCTGTCTGTCTGTCTGCACACTTCGGTTCACCTGTCTGTCTACCTGACAACACTCCTCTGTTCACCTGTCTGTCTGTCTGTCAACACTCCTCTGTTTACCTGTCTGTCTATCTGTCAACACTCCTCTGTTTACCTGTCTGTCTATATGTCAACACTCCTCTGTTTACCTGTCTGTCTGTCTGTCAACACTCGTATCTCTACATGTCTGTCTGTCTACCCATCATCGGCCCTATGTTAACCTGTCCATAGTTCCATCTTCAGTCCTCTGTTTACCTGTCTGTCTACCTGTCAACACTCCTCTGTTTACCTGTCTGTCTGTCTGTCTGTCTGTCTGTCTGTCAACACTCGTATCTCTACATGTCTGTCTGTCTACCCATCATCGGTCCTATGTTAACCTGTCCATAGTTCCATCTTCAGTCCTCTGTTTACCTGTCTGTCTGTCTGTCTATTATCACTCATTGGTTTGTCTTTCCACTTTGCATCACTACATCTCTTGGCCAACCTGCGTACACTGATCTATCAGCATGTATTTGCCATCCATCCATTTAATCATCAGCTCATCTAAGTGATCATTCTGTTTCTCTCTCCTGCCAACCACTGCTCCTTGCTCTCCGAGGACCCCGAGAAGCACAAGATCTGCCTGTACGAGGTCGGAGAGTTCAAGGGTCGCAAGATGGAGATTATGGATGACGACGTTCCTTCTCTGTTCTCCTACGGATTTACCGATAGGGTCGGCAGCATCATGGTCAGCTGTGGAACGTAAGTGGTCCTCGCCGCGGCAACAGGCCCCACCCTCACCACAGAAATGCATACCATTGGCCTATATCGGGACCAGGACCGCCCGCCCTACACTGCAGACAGACATGCACGAGGCCAATAGGATGAGGCAGACCAATTGAACACTGATGAAGAAGTAATTGTCTCCCTACAGTACAACTAGACATTAGTTTGCTAGTTTTAATTTTAGCACACACCCATTGAAGTGCTGCACGGCATCATGGGTCATATTTTGTGGTCTCTGCATGTGCGTCGGCAGTCTGTTCATAAGACCGTTCCAAATATAGCTGTGAGTGACGCCAGCATCCACAATAGTTTTCATTCATTTCATATTGTCAGAGGGGTTACCCTGAGAAAATGATGTTTTCTTCTGGCTTCCCGTGCCATCCATAGATAGAATCTAGTTGCTGTCTCAAATGGCTCCATAGCCCCTACGTGGTGCACTGCTTCCCAACAGAGACATGGTCAAAAGGAGTGCACCGAGTATGGATCAGGGTGTCATTTAGCACGCGCCTCTCAGAATCTACGATTCATGACATCACTCTCTGAAACACAGCAGGAAAGGTGTCAGAAAGGCTTTTATGTATTTTAGTTTTTCCAACAGCTACTTTACAATCAGGACAGACGGTTTTTTTTAGGCGGTCTGTACGTTGGTGTCTGTGTGTGTGTCTGTGTGCACACGTGTGTGTCTGTGAACGCGCGTGTGTGTGTGTGTTTGTCGGCATCATCTCCCCAGTGTCCGTCCACAGTGCGACAGGAGATAAGCCCTGTTCCTTCACAGATGTGTCGGTCGCGGCGGTAGCCCGGGTTCCCGCTGGTGGACAAATGTGTCGGTCGCGGCGGTAGCCCGGGTTCCTGCTGGTGAACAAATGTGTCGGTCGCGGCGGTAGCCCGGGTTCCCGCTGGTGAACAAATGTGTCGGTCGCGGCGGTAGCCTGGTTACCGCTTGTGTACAGATGTGTCGGTGGCAGCGGTAGCCTGCTTACCGCTGGTGGACAGATGTTCCCGTGTCTCAAACTATCAATTCTCCCTCCTTCATTCTCTCCCTGCCCGCCCACCCCTCTCTCCTATCCCCTCATCTGCTGACCCTCCCTCCCTCCCGCCCGTCCCCCTCCGCCTCTCATCCTCCGCCCCGCCACTCATCCCTTCGCTAATCCCTTTCCCTTCCAGCTGGGTGGGCTACCAGTTCCCGGGGTACCGCGGCTCCCAGTATCTGCTGGAGAAGGGCGACTACAGGCACTTCAACGAGTACGGCGCCCGCTGCCCCCAGTTCCAGTCCGTGAGGCGCATCCGCGACATGCAGTGGCACCAGCACGGCTGCTACACCATCTCCAGCAAGTGAGGGTCCCAGAGGGCGAGAAAGAGAGGGAGCGAAGGGGGAGAGGCGGAGGAGGGGCACAGTAGAGGAGGAGCAGGAGGAGGGAAGGCTAAAAGGGAAAGGAAGCTCCCGAGATAGGAGGAGGAAACGTTCCCTGTATCTCTCCACCTGAATCCTCATCCCCTGACGATCCTTTACGCGGTTAGATTTTTATTTTTAGAGCGAGGGAGAGAGAGACGGACAGAAGGAGGTAGTTGTTGTTTTTTTCTTCTCCTGAGATGGCGCCCTCTAGTTTTTGACTTATGCAAAAAGACCAGCCTTGTAATGCCGCTCTGATTGGACAGGCAGGCAAACACCTTGAAATGACAAGACTACCCTGAGACTGTTGATATAATTAGACAACCACCACAACTCACTTATCAGAGATGAGACTTGTCCAGTCGCTTGGTACACAGCTAGATATTCTCTCTCTTTTTTTTTTCTCTCTCTCTCCGTCTCTGTTATTTTCCAGCCCCATTCACCCTCCCTTAACCTCTCTCTCTCTCTTTTTCCCCCTCGCATAATTTTATTTTTCATCCCACCATCTTGTTTTTCTTCAAACCTAAATTCAGCCCGAAATGCTACGGCTAGTGCCTGTCCTTTGACTCTGATCAATGGGAGTGAGGGGGCGGGGTCTGTTGTCATGGGCCAGAGGAGGGGGTGGGATCTAGGGATCTAGGATTCC
This sequence comes from Esox lucius, assembly GCF_011004845.1. Taxonomy (NCBI): domain Eukaryota; kingdom Metazoa; phylum Chordata; class Actinopteri; order Esociformes; family Esocidae; genus Esox; species Esox lucius. The sequence continues at coordinate 16,944,510 of NC_047593.1, forward strand.
AAGGAATTGCTTTCACCTCTGTCACTGTGAACGCTTGTACTCCAGCCCCGTGCTGTCTTCATTACAAACCCAAATAAAGAGACTTCAAACCTGACCTGATATTTCCTCTGATCCTTCATTCAGACACATTTTTGTGTCGAGTACGGTTGCGAGATTTACGCTTCCAGGTTTTCCAGAATGCTTGCTTGGTGGGATACCAGATTTACTACCACCTAAATGTCCACTCATGAACTGACAGGTCAGCTTTCTGCTAAGACATCTGTCCTACCAAAAGGTTGCTTGATTGAACACGTTCTCAGCTATAAAAAAAAGTTGCTTATATGTCTTGACAACACTACACAGGCAAAGGTTATACATATAATCAGAAATCTTCTTAAAAATGTATTCTGTCTCCTTAAAAAGAACCTCAAAGTATGTATACATAAATATTATCATTAAAAGTTACAAAGATTAAAACACTACATTTTTAAAAGATAAGATGTATAAACACTCGTAAACCATATAAACTATTCATGGTTCTATACATAATCAGTATGAAGATGAGCAAAATGATAATTGATCTGAAACCGCCACACAGGCAAAACTATACAGTATTTAGTTGGTTATGTAGCAACATATTTATGTAATATTTTATATTAAACACAGGCAATGTCTTTAAAAATGGAGCATGATAAACAGCAAGGCAGAGGAATAATTCTGATTGCTCCAGGACCGGGTCAAAATTACAAACTGAACCATCACAAGTACATCTTTGTTGAAAGCATGTCTCTACCGGGCCAAAACTCGACACTGTCAGCAAAATATTATTGGTCAATGAGCAAATGTCCGTTTCCTTGGACCACATGGAAGAAACATATGTGTGTAGCTATATCTGAAGATGGGGTGGTAGGACATAAGACACTTCTTGGGTGTTAGAATGCTGTGGCTGAGCCCTGAATGTGTTGTGATCCTAGCATAGCAACGCCTCAGTTCTCAACTCTCAAAAAAATAAAATCTTAATTATTCAACATTTTGAGCAGCGTCTAAGGGATTAAACCGGAGGTTGCGGGCGAGGCAAATCGGGGCTCTGGGTCTGTTCTACGGAAGTCTGTGTAGCACAGTTACAGGTCTTCTTTCTAAGTATTGTAATCAGGTGTTGTTTGGAAGGCGTGTGGAGTGCTAATGTATCAAACGTAGGCACTAAGATGATGTCGCTGTCACATAAGGGAAGTGAGAGAGCTAGTGACGTCTGCACATTACGAAATCAGGTGAAGAATGGGTAGATGCCTCTCAGCAGTGAAAGGTGATAAATATTTTAGGAAGTGCCCTAATTTGCTGATATTAATCTGTTGGGATAATTCATATTTAGATGTTGTCGTTTTTGTAGAGTGTGGCTGATGGAGGGAGCTACGACTTTGTTACAGAAGTTCTGTATGCACATATATTTAACGTGTTCGCCTACAGCCGGTGGAAACGTTGTTTGATTGTGAAATATCTGTCCGTGTTGTTTTGGATTTCAGTGCATTTTATATAAATGTTTGGTTTATCCAGTAGTAATGTGGAAATGTGTTTTACTCATTAGCAAATAGTGAGTGAGAACAACGAATGAACACATGGTTTTTGGAGGACCATGTGCAAATGGAGTAAGTGTGAAATGCAACGTTTATTGATGTTTTGGAAGAAAGAGTAATGTAATATTGTTTTTGATCAATTATTTCTTTAGCAGTGTCACCACTATTCTTACTGTACTACTATTCCAAAGTTGTGTTTTTATTATTGGACATTGCATATTATTAATTGTCATTGCACTACCATATTAGGCTGCTGAATTACAAGCTGAGTTGGTGGACTGTGGGAGTGAAATGGATAAAGAACAACTCCTGCCAGATAAAATGTCATACTTTATTTAAGATATTAAACTAGACAGATTAATAAAGAACACTGACAGTTATTTGTTGCACTGCGTATTTTCCCGTGTGACACAAACACTCACTCGCAAACAAAATGGAAGCCATTGAACCCCTGATAAAAGCAAAAAAGGGGCATCTGTCTCACCTCTGATTTCTGCTAATTGTGTCCCAGAAACAGCGCGATAATGTCATTTTCATGCAAGCGAAGGTTGGTACAGTGATATCGCCATACCATCTTAATCCTGTTCTCTGGTGCTGGCGTGTGCTTTCAGACCTTTTCGATTCACCCCATGAAGCCGGCCCAGTCATTTTGGCTGGTGTTCGTATTTCTGAGTGACTGCGACTCCACAGCTCAAACAGCTGCTGGCGGATCAGATCACTGAGGTTGAGAGCTGAGTACCTGCACTCACTGTTAGCTGTATGTGACCTCTGGAATTGTTGGATAACAGCTGAGACAGTCGAATGTGTAATGTATGACGGTCTTGGTACGTCTTTTGCCACTAGACGCAAAACACAGAGGAAACAGGAGGGTGTAGGCTAGCTTGTTTCATAACGCGGCGCTTACGGGGCTTATTTATTTTTCTGGACTTTACTGTGATTAATTGTACCTACAACACTCCGAATGTCACAATGACTCACGGAAGAAGCTCTAGGAATCCCAACTGTCTTGTTTTCCTCCCTCCCTTCCTTTCTCTTTCCCCCCTCCCTCCCTCCCTCCCTCCCTCATTTAACACATCCACCTGTCCTCACCTGTTTGGCGTGCGTTCCTGTAATGGATACGTTGAGGTGGTGGCAGCAGACGAGACCTACCTAGTTCCAGCGTCCTCCCCGGCCCGCGTCTCTGAGAAAGCTAAATATGGAGACGGTGGAGTGTTGACGTCAGTCTGTTGTCGCCCCTCCGAGCCCCTAGAAACACACACACACACATACCCCCCCCCCTCCCCTAGCCCATACACAATGAAGATGATAAGTCAGCACTGAGAGCTGGAATACTCTTCACAGCCAGGGAATGTGGGACGGCTAATTTACCCAGGACTCCCTGGAGGTGGTGTTGTGAGGAGATTGGTGTGCTACTGTTTATGCTAGGTGTGTGTGTGTGTGTGTGTTGTGAGGGGGAGTTCATCAATGTGCATGTGTGCTCAGTGTGTCTAGTTCTTACACCTTTTCACCGCCAATTCCCTCTCTGCTTTTGTTCTCTCCCACCTCAGGACTTTACTAGCTGTGTGTGTGTGTGTGTGTGTTTGTGTTTGTATGGATTCTGTATCTCTAAATGTGTGTGTGTTTGCTATGAAAACATGCATTTTCTGGGTGATCACGCCTGTGTGTGCGACCCTGCCGACAGGTCCTTGTTGGCTTGGCTATGTGTGTGTGTGTGTGTGTGTACGAGTTGGCTTAGAGGAGGGAGAGCATGCAGGCTGGTCCGTGGGAGGTCTCTGGATGACAGGATGGATGACGTATTCAACGGGCAGCAACCCTCAGGCTAAGATTAAGGATCAGCTTCCTCTCACCGACAACTAGAAAAACACACAAAGTAAATGACCTCGGTGGCCTGGGGAGAGACGTCACTCTGGCTGCATCCATGTTCCACACTGCACACTTCGGCAAGGATGGACGAGCATGGAAGCGGTGCTCGCATTGGCTGGACGGAGTTTGCATCGTTCAGTTGCATCCTTAAAAGTGGAAGCTGTAGGTGAGGCCTGTGGCCACTAGAGGGCAGAGTTTAGCCCAGCAGAAAATTGGACATTGGTGCATGGGGGTCATAGATGTTAGATGTTATGCACAGAGATGTGACAGTAAGATATTAACGATTTGATGAATGCAATTAAATGAGTTTTCAATGTTAGTTCCCCTTTTTGAAATGACACTGGAATGAATTTACTGATTCCTTCTTTCTTTTGTTCTTTCTCTTTTCTTTCTCCCTCTCTCCTTTCTTTATCTGCATTCAAGGCCAGTTAACGAATGATGAACCATTAATTGTAAATGAATCAGTGTGTTTGGAATAACCCACATTAACTGCTCCTACAACACATTAACAATGCATGTAGCCTACTAATCCACACACCTCCGACACAAAGCCAGGACGGCAAAGAAGAAAGGTTCGACGCACGCGCAAGCACATCCGAACAAACGCGCTTGTGAGTTTGTTCTGACAGTTCTATGCGTCATTATGTCAAAGCCTCTTCCTCAGCCTCTGTGAAAAGTCTTCCTTCCCATTGGTTGAGTGATGCAAGATTGATAATGTAATTCCTGCCCCATTCACTCCCCTCCTGGAACACAGAGTGGGTGTGTTGACCGATCAGAGAGACAGAGACAGAGAGAGAATCGGAGCCTGACAGAACAAAACTTTGCGCGGCAGTTGTTTGTGATAATTAGGCCACAGTGTGTGTTAATTACAGGTTAATGGCAGCTTCTGTGGCAGGTGAGCGCTGGCTGTTCAGAACGAGGTTCAGAAGAACATGACATTTTTCTGGTCAAATTGAACTCGTTTTGGTTCCACATGGAATCTGGTCTCCAAATAGAGTCATCAAAAGGGCGATTGTTGCCGAAAAGGCTTGAATCTGACCCAAAAGGGTTTCCTGGAACCTTTTATCAAGGGGTTCTGCTAAATGGTTCTACGTAAGACTTCATCTGTTCCAATGTACTGTCTTGTTCTAGTACTTTGTGGGCCATTGTGAATGTATTACAATACCTCTTTACCTCCATTTCGTCCTCTTTCCCCCTTCCTCAGTTTCCCTGTCTTACCCTCCCCTCTCTCCCTCGATATCTCCCTCGATGTCTCTATTTCCATTCTCTCTCCCCTTGGTTGGGTGTCAGCCCTGCGTTACCATTTGCGTCATCTGTGAGACGTGCCTGTGTCTGAGAGTTTAAAAATAAAGACGAGGGAGGGAGGGAGAGCAGAATGAGGCAAACGGAGAGTGAGAGAGGTTTGGATCTTATGAAGGGGGCAAAATGTGTGTGTGTGTCGACGCAGGCATGTCTATGAACATGTTTGCATGTCTGTGTTTTTTTCCTGAAGAGGGAACCAGTTTGCACTGCTAGAGGAGAGATATGAATATTGATAAATATATACACGTACTCTCCTCAAGCTGAGGTGTAAGCTTGCACCTGCCGTGTTGTGTTAATGCGAGGCACGCGCGCCCACGCACGTGAACACATACACACGCGTACAAGCACCTTTGCAAATGCTCGGTGAAAAAGGCACCAAATCAATCTCCAACAAACTGGAGAACATCTTAAGAAAATTCAGATTGGAGCGCAGGTTAATGTGAGATGGAGGAGGCTGGGGGGAAAGGGAAGAAGAGACAAAAAGTGAGAGATGAGAGTGACGGAAAGAAAGAAAAGTGGGTATACGGGGGAGTGAGGGAGAAAGAGAGTGGGGAGAGGGGATGGGGAGTGAGTGAGGGAGAAAGAAAGAGGGGAAGGGGAACTGAGGCAGAGAGGTGGAAGGAGAGAAAGTAAGGGTCACTGTTGCTATTCCACTGGATGATGGAGAGAAGTGGAAGAGGGAAAGAGGAACAAAGAGAAAGGATGGATGAAGTAGAGAGAGATGGAGGGAGGGATGAAGTAGAGAGAGATGGAAGGATGAAGTAGAGAGAGATGGAGGGAGGGATGAAGTAGAGAGAGATGGAAGGATGAAGTAGAGAGAGATGGAGGGAGGGATGAAGTAGAGAGAGATGGAAGGAGGGATGAAGTGGAGAGAGATGAGGATGGATGAGATGGAGAGAGATGGAAGGAGGGATAGAGGGAGGATGGATGAGGTGGAGAGAGATGAGGATGGATGAGGTGGAGAGAGATGGAAGGAGGGATAGAGGGAGGATGGATGAGGTGGAGAGAGATGGGGATGGATGAGGTGGAGAGAGATGGAAGGAGGGATAAAGAAGGTGGGAGGCAGAGAGAGGATTTTTGGAGGAGAGAGAGAGAGGGGGAAGGAATGATTAAAAAACTAGACATGACAGGGGAATCTAAGGTAGGTCTTTATTCTACAAGCAGCTGATACTGTACAGAGTTTAGGAGATAGCAATCATCTGATACCCACTAGAGGGAAGTTGACATTTGAATTTACTGAATGCGCAAGATTAGATTTAACAAAAGCTTGAAGTGGTCCTTGCTGGTAAAACAAACCAACAACAACGAATGACGAAAAGACAAAACGCAATTGCATAAAAAAAAAAGATTGGGCAACTTTCACTTAGAAGCGACAGAGAACGTGGCCCTTCATTAAATCAATTAATCGGCAAGTGCATCGAAGTGCAAACCCAACAAAAACGTCATAGAAAGCGCTTCAAAACAACAAGATGAGTTCCACTGAGGCACTCAAACCGTTATGGTTAGACGTCCAACCGGGATAAAAGTTGCTGATGGAAACTTTGGTGTAATAGCCTTGAGACTGCAGGCTGTGTCGCAAATGACTCCCCTTCTCTATTAAGTGCACTGCCTTTGAACAGCGCCCATAACGTTTTAGTCAAATGCAGCGGGAACCTGCGGGGATTAGGGTTCACTCGAGTCCCTCGACGTATTACACCTGAGGCATTACCGGTCTTTGATGGAGAGCGCAAAGCGTGGCAGAGGTAGGGTCAAACTGAACCGAAGTCAGTAAGTAGAGGAAATAAGCTGAGGTTTCACCAGCCCACAAGTACACACCCACGCATCTGTACACACAGAAAAGCACTTACAGGATGTGTGTGCATACAGAACATGTATTTTCTTGTATATGATCCCACAGAATACATATGCACTCTTTTCACATTGCGAAGTGTGTGTGTGTGCGTGCGTGCGTGTTTGTGGGCGCTTGCCTGTTTTGTTGTGTGTGTGAATATATAGGCCAAGGAGGAATCGGAAGTGATGATGCCAAGGCCAGTGAGGAAAACACAAACCTCTGATAGCTCTGCTGTGGAAGAAAAGGCAGGTCTGGTTAGAGAAAAGGAGCTAGACTTGGAAGTATGAAAGGCTAAATAGATTTTAGGTCAAAATGTTTTCTTTCTGTGTGTGTGTGTGTGTGTGTGTGAGAGAGAGAGTCGATTTTCTCCCTTTGTGTCTATGTAGTAGCGGATATCGACTTATTTTACTAAATCGGAGAGACAAGACCACATCCACCCAGCACGCACACACACACGCACACACACACACACACACACACACACACACAGACACACATAAATCAAACAAAGTGGTTTGGATCGATTCGTCAATGAACTGAGTGGGTGAGATGTTAATTGCAGATGATTCGGATTTAGAGTTGCGAGTCGCGGCCAGACACGGAAAGACTTGACGTGACACAGACATACACAATGCGCGCCCGCGCACACACACACACACACGCACACACACCTCGGCGAACAAAGGAGCAACTGATGGGGCGGAGGTGGTGGAGGGAAACCTCTTTTTGATGTCTATACATGTCACACACACACACACACACATTATTTATGGATACTGGAATTCCTGCTTGGACCCCCTCACACAGACAGACAAACACACGAATAAGTGGATCTGGTTATGTGGGTAGGAGTGATAAGGGAATGCCTCTTGTGTGTGTGTGTGTGTGTGTGTGTGTCTGAGTGAGTGGTTTAGTCATTCATAAGATAGTGGGTAGAAGGTCCAGATTGCCAGGAGGAGGTAGTGTGAAATAACACCATCACTCATCTGTTTGTTCCTCTATCCGTCTTTCGTGAGACCAGCTGGTCCCTCAAACTCAGGTCTTCTGCATGCCACAAGGCCGAGTTAGTTTACTAAGCTAAAGCCAGTGAGTACTCTCCCATAAACTGTTTTTACTAGTTTGGTGGTTGTAGCCGGTATTCACCCACATCGGCAAATTTATTTTATTTTAAACTCAAAATATATCTTGTATGTGTTACTCCAGCCCTCGTTATGAACCCTGTCTGCAAAAGTCTTGCAATTAGTGGTCGGAAAGGCCAATGCCAATACACAACTCGAACTGTCATTGTGTAGGGTTCAAAATATTAAAGGTCAAATTAACATAACATGGTGCCAAGGAATGGGAAACAAAACAGTTCTGATCCTGCAACCAATACGGTTTCATCAAGTCCCCTGGAGGTTGTCACTCCCTGTCAACATCCTAAGGAGGTGACAATTGGCTGGGCAATTAGCCAACAACAACCATATGATGAGCAACATTTGGTCATTGGAAAACTGTACTTCACGAGTCCATTGGGTAACTACATTTGACTGACACTGTTTCTTCAGAACTCCATGCCCCATGTGCATAATCCGTTTATCGGTCATGCCCACTTTACTCCACTCTGAAGTATTATTTCATAAATGCGTGTAAAACCTTCCTCTTCCCTAGGCCCCAGGTCTATGTTAATTTAAAGGCTATCCTCAAACTCCCGATGTTAAATCAGAATCAATTATTTCTTCCCACTCTCTTCTCCATTCATCTAGCTATTCTCTCTCTGCATGAGGCGTGCCCATGCCGCCCGGAAACGGACCATAGCAGCTTTTGATCGCGAGCCAAGAAGCGAGCTAGCCTCGTGCTACTCTCTCCTACCCGTCCTCCGCTCCTCCACAAACTGCAGTCATTGCCGCGCATTGTGCCTCCCTCCCTTTCTCTCTAACCCCCTCCCTCCCTCCCTTCCTCCCTTCCTCCCTCCCTCCCGCATTGAGTCTCTAAACCTATTATTTTCTCTATCTCCGAGGCTCTCCAGTATGCACTGCGCGCGCGCTCTCTCCAAGAATCAACTCCGCTACTCACCCGCCCGACGCACAACGCGAGGTCCCACCTCTTTCCGTTTTTCCTTCTCCCCCTCCCTCGATCTTGACCCGTGTAGGTGACGTAGGGGATTCCGTGGTGCCCAGCCGTAGGCGCAAACGGGATTCTCGAGTATAAAAGGGACACCAGTAGCCATCATTCGGTACTCACTCAGTCGCTCCGACTTGGGAACCAGTCGTCCAGAGAACCAGTCAGCGAAGATAGCAGGCAGTACTTTACCCTCTCAGGCTAACTCGCTTCAGGCTTTGGTTTGGAATGGAAACCCCTACGAATACTCGGAGCAGACGGTGTTCTTTCATGCGCAATTGCAATGGTAAGTTCCTCTTTGCATTAATAAAAGGATCTAGCTAATGGTTTCCTTTACATTGCACTTGCAACTGGTATGATAGTGTTAGGTGTGCTGTGTTTATTATGGGTTTTTAGAAACTCATCGATTTTAACGAATAATTTGAAATAATTTGCAATGAGATGCATGATTCAAGATATGGCATAAACATAATTTGTGCATTACAACAATGTTATGAATACGAATAGCTTTCTCTTCAATTGAAACATTTTATAATTCCCCTAAATTTGTAAGATTTATTGTTTGCGATTTGAAATTTGCAGTAGTGTTACGATTATATGCCTTCTTTTGATTGCACTTTATTGGATAGTCCTACTTACTAACTATGCAATTGACAAATATCACCAGTGTAAGATATGGAACTGAACTTAAACAAACAATATTTTTGTGAAAGGTTTAGACTATCAGATTTTTGTTTTGAGATACTGTTGTGCGTAATATACTACACAGGCAAATAGAAGCAGTAGTTTTACGCACGGACTCGATCACTCAATGACGCATTATGAAGTTGTCTAACGTCATCTCCGTGATTATGTGATTGACACTTAATGCTGTAATATTGACTAATTATGAATATTATTGTTCAAATTAAGTTTAACGTCCAAACAATGACTAGCACTGAGCTTATACAGATGGGATCACAGTCCAACAAAACGAACTTGATGGCAATTAGTAAAAATATTTACTTAACACAAGTTCCTTGGATCTCAGACTTAATATATGTCGATTGAGGCATTTTGACTTATTCAGAACCGTGCATGTTGGAAAGGTTGAGCACGAATCGTATACTAGTTGTACACCATGTCTCCAGCTATGCTGGTAATATTTATCTGCTCATGCTGTAGATGTGTTTTAAATATGGCAGCTTAAGATATTGTTGGTGACGAACAAGAACTGCTGAATGCCACACAAATGCATTGTTTTGAGAAATCAGATGAAGGTTTGGCTTATGATTAGATGCATTGAGACTTCACTGGCACATTTCCCGTGGCAGTTTTACGTTCCGTTGTGGTTTCAGAGCCGCGGCTACCGGGCAGCTCCCGAGGTAGCTTCTCCCTCCTCAGCCCGTACTCAGACCCACTTCTCCCCGCCTCCTTCCCTCTCCCAGGCGGCCTCTCCTTGTGGCTGGCGGCGTGCCTGTTCCTCGGCGAGCCCAGTCCGGCGGCGGCGTGCCCGCACCTGTGCGTGTGCTACCCGACGCCCATGACGGTGAGCTGCCAGGCTCAGAACTTCACCTCGGTGCCGGTGGGCGTGCCCTATGACTCGCAGCGTGTGTTCCTGCAGAACAACCGGATCACCGAGCTCAGGGTCGGGTCTTTTGGCTTCGGCACTCAGGTGAGGGGCCTGTAATGTAGACGTCCTTTACGACGTCTCTCTCACTTTCCGTAGGCTTTTCTTATTGAGGTTTGTACTATATTGTCTGAGTTGACTCTAAATGTTCTCCTCCTCCCTCGCTCCCTTTCCCCTCCGCCCTCTTACTCAAGGTGCTGTGGCTGTTCTCTAACAACATCACATGGATCGAGGCGGGGGCCTTCAGCGAGCTCAGGGACCTTGAGGAGCTGGACCTCGGAGACAACCCTGACCTGCGCAGGCTGGAGGGAGGTGCCTTCAGGGGCCTGGAGAAGCTCCAGAGTCTCCACATGCACCGTTGCAAGCTCACCGCTCTGCCCCACGACCTGTTCCGGAAACTTTACAGCCTGCAGTTCCTCTATCTGCAGGTAGGGGGCAGTGTACATTTACACAGACCCAAAATGCACACATGCACGCCCAGCAATTCTCATAGGAATGTCATTATTACAGGCTATTATATAATCGCATAAAAGCACAATTACCTTGAATCATACATATCAGTGTTATGACAGCACCTTTCAGTGTGTGAAAGTTTATCGTCTCAACAACACTGAGGCGTAGTTTGACCCATCCCTGGCGCCACCTGACCACTCCCTCCCCCCGGTCTCTCCTTGACAGGAGAACCAGCTCCACTTTCTCCAGGACGACCTCTTCTCCGACCTCATCAACCTCAGCCAGCTCTTCCTCCACGGCAACCGTATCCGCACGCTGTCCGAGAACGTGTTCCGCGGCCTGGTCAACCTGGACCGCCTGCTCCTCCACGACAACCGCGTCCGCCAGGTGAACCGCCGCGCCTTCCGCGACCTGGGTCGCCTCACCATGCTGTTCCTGTTCAACAACTCGCTTGCCGAGCTGCCCGGCCAGGCCCTCCGGGACACCCAGGGCATCGAGTTCCTCCGTCTGAACGGGAACCCCTGGTCCTGTGGCTGCGAGGCCCTGCCCCTGTGGGAGTGGTTCCGCGGGGCCCGCGTCTCCTCATCCGAGCTGCTGTGCGCCTCCCCGTCTCCCCGCCGCGGGATGGACCTCCGCTTCCTGCGCGAGATGGACTTCGCCCTCTGCCCTATGCCCGACCCCGGCACCCTGGCCGGTTCCACGACGAGGACCTTCAGCACCAAGACCAGGTGGTGGTTCTCCAAGCACAAGCCCCAGTCCCAGACCAAAGCCGTGTTCGAGAAGAGCTCGGAGACCGTCAAGGCCTTCCCGTTCGCCCAGGGGAAGAACATCCCGCCCCTCGTAACCTCCACCAACGTGAAGTACGAGCTCGGGGAGGAGGAGGCGTCGCTGCCGAAACTCGACCCGGAGGAGTACTGGGCGAACTACGGAAACGAAGACGCCGGCGCCACCCTGCGATGCTTCGAGCTCGAGTGTCCGCCCGACTTCGACGGCCTGCCTCCCAACTCCTCCTCCTCCACCTCCGCTCTCTCACTCCCCCTTGCCCTCTCGCTCCTCGCCGTGTCCCTCAATCTACACCTTCTATTTGGCTGAATCTACCTCCGGCACCTGCCCCCCAATTCCTCTGGGCCCGGGCCTTTCTGGGCCTCCAGGACCCATGGTTTAAGACTGTAACTCCCTAGTTCCCCTTCTGATGTCATACTGAGGAAGCTCTGTGTTTATCAGTAGTGCAGGACGCAGAAGGGGAAACTCACAGGGGCAGGTTAGATTCATTCTAACTTAATGCAGGGCTAAACAAAATGTCTGACAGTACCTAGTACAGATCACTATGTTAGTAGTCACCCAAGGCTGTTGCTACAACAGGCACTTCTGTGTCTGACCGCTGACGCTCGACAGCTGACGCCAGTGCTACTACTGAATGCTACAACTGTGGTTATTACAACTAATAGTCATACTGTAATTACGTACACATCAAACTAGCTGAAACTGTTAATGCTATTTGTGTCACGAGCGCTACGGTTCTGGCACCGACCACAACTGCATTCCTGCCACTACTGTTCCTTTAACTGTGACAGCTACACTGTAAATAGGTTAATGTGACAGCGGTCTAGAAATAGACAATTGTTGTCAATGTTGTCTACCACAATGCCTGCCTTATAATGGATTGTTTTCAGTTGGAGGGCTGAGGAGTCTCTAAACCTAGGGAATAAGGGAGGAGAGAGATTGGGTTGTCAGATTTGGGGGAAGGGGGTAATGAGGTGTGATGGTAGAAAGATGGGGAGATGATTAGTTAAGGAACTGACAAAGTGCTGAGAAAAAGTGGAGGGAAAGGAGAGAAGTTCAGGCCACGGAATGATAAGATTGATTAGAGAATTAGAGAAGAAATCCAAAGAAAGAGATCCTGAGAGCGAGGCGATAACAGTAAAATGAAGGAATGTGAAACGACAGATAGAGATGGAGAAAAGGACAGTAAGAGGAAGCGACAGTTCAGGCCCTTGACCATGAGACACAGTGAATAGGAGACAAGCAATCACTTCAGGTATTCAGGCTTATTTTCTGTTTAAACATTACCTGTAAATATGTCATAATCAACACAGAAGCCACCGGGAAAGGACACTTCCTGTTTGGCAATGTTAAACTGTTCTGATTGGCTAGTGCTGTTTGTTTGTAATCTATTTGTTGGTTTTGACTAGTGAATGTTCAGTTTGAGAGATAAAAAAAAAAGCAATTGAGATTCTGAGTGACATTTTGTGACACTTTTTTGGGGGGGAAATATACAGAGCTTACATTACAAAATGAATACATTTGAATCAATACTTGCCCTATGCAAGTTATTGGTTTACTCTCACTGGGATTGAGATCTCAGTAGTAACACTCATTGGACAGGGAATTCATGGAGAACATGGTGCCATTTCAGACACAGTGATTCTTTCCTGCTCTCAGACACTTTAGGTTGATGGATGACAAATCACCCCAATACCCACCCCAAAAATACCCACATACCAATACCTCACAGCAATACCCCCACACCCCCTCAGAATCAGAAGAAGATTCAACCAATTTTCAATCAGCATAGAACCCATGGAGAGTACTAGAAAGGGAACTGAAGGAAAAGAGCACCATTTGATGACTAAAATGTGACAGAAATGGACGCCAAACCAATGAGACGGGCTGGTGACTAACCAGCCCTTCTGTTGCACTATAATCATTCTGGACTACTGGACCTGAAGACCCTGGGAATGAATGGACCTAAAGAGTACAATGATCAAAGTGATTATTGAATGGAGATTGTATGGAGATTATTGAATCGACAGGCCGACAGACGGACAGACGGACTGAGATTATTGGACTGACAGGCTGACAGACTGACAGACGGACTGAGATTATTAGACTGACAGGTCGACAGACTGACAGACAGACTGAGATTATTAGACTGACAGGTCGACAGACTGACAGACGGACTGAGATTATTAGACTGACAGGCTGACAGAATGACAGACGGACGGAATTGAATGACAAACAGATTGAGCAACAGAAAGACTGACAGATTGTTTGTCTCTGGAATGGAATCTGATTGGCGGAGGTCTAAAGCAGTTTTACAAAATAGAGGCGGTGCTCTGAGGAGTTGATTAAAACCAGACTTCTCCTCATTCTCCTCAGTCCATCAGCAGCTCCCGGACCTTCCTATTCTGTCTCTTCCTACACGTTTTATCCGAGTTTCTTTTTAGGAAGCTGGGTAGGCGTGCTGACGTGTCATCCCTGTCTCCATGTCTTTCTCTCTCTATTATTTCTTTCGGTCTTTTTGTGCCTGTTTCTTGATCGCCTTCAACCATCCACCTGAATAAAAGAGTTAAAACAGAGAGAACAGGAGGAGGAAAGAGAGAGTTCCGTTTTGCAGAGATGGTTTCTGTAGAGGTGAAGAGGGCAAGGACAGAGAGTAGGAGGCAAGAAAGCGAGGCACTCATATGCTCACACACACACACACACGTGCGCACACACACATGTTCACATACACACAGATATATACACACACACGTGTTTCAAGCTGAGGTTCTAGAAAAAGTGATGACAGAAAAACAGGCCTAGAAGCTGTGAGTGAGAGTCTCACAGTTCCTGTAATGTCCTGTTCCCCTATTTGAACGGATTGTATCTACAAAATCACCTCAGTGCAGGCCCTCTATGTTATTCTAATGGAGCTTTTGGCTACATGCAAAAGAGCATCTGCACGGGGTTTGTTCCATACAAAAAGAAGTGGGAACAGATTGCTCTTTGGGATCAATACAGATTGTGTGGACTCAAGATCCCATTGGAGTCCATTGATTGATTGTTCTGTTATGTATGCTGTCTAACTGTGCCTGTGTCAGCCGTTCAGGGGTGAGGTCAAACTGGGCCTCGGTGCTCTTCTGTGACCATGAGAGTGAGGTCACTTTCAGACGACCAAAGCTCCAGATATACCGTTAATCCCTGACTGTGCTGTCTATATGGAACGTGTCCACTGGACTGAGTGAGTGCCTGAACAAGAGCGTATGTGGGAGAAAATCACATTTTGTTATCTGCTTGTCTGTGTGAGAAGATTGAGTTGTCTTTTGCTGTCATCTTTAATTGTGGATAAAAAAGATGTGCAGTAGATGCAACTAAATGTGAGGAATAAATGCTGAACTTTGTTTTGAAAAAGAAATAACGTGTGGGGGCGTTTTATTGGAAGGCTTTGGATATCAGCCTCAGCATGTCCTGAGGGATGAGTAGGACACACACACGCACGCACACACACACACACACATGCACCCATACACACAAGCCCATACACACACACGCACACACACACACACGTGCACGTACCCACACGCATGCATGCACCCATACACAAACACACATAAGAATTACTTGGTGATATAGTAATATTATATATCCATACTAGGTGAAATATTAACATTACCTAGGGCTGCACAATATATCGCTTCAGCATCGACATTGTGATGTATGCATCCGCAATAGTCACATCGCAGAACGTGCGATTTAGTAAGGTAAACATATACAATATTATTTTTTTCAAATGGAAAACGAGCATTATGTCTGTCTGATATAATGTAATGTACTCTGATTTATGGGTTATTGGATTCACAGTTAATTATAATTATATAACATGGTTGACTTGCAGACTCTGCTTGCACGTGACGAAATGATGAGCAAGGAACAGGCAAAAAAGGCCGAAATGGAGAATTTGGTTGCAAAATGAATTGCATCCTCAATTATTTGGAAATATGATGATGAGATGATGATGAGAGGAGATGATCATACAAGTGAGAACATCGCAACAGGGATGAGAGAAGCTTTAGCTGATTGGGGACTAGATGAGAGTCGTCTAGTCTGTATTACAACAGACAATGGCTGAACATGGTGAAGGCTGCACCTGAACAATTGGACCAGATTGCAGTGCTTTAGCAACTTGCAGTTGGTAAATTATGCCCAATTGTGCATTCTATTTGACTACTGTTGCTATTGCTGTACTATTACTGTTACATATTATTACCTAGCAACCTGTTCTGAAATATAAAAATTTTCATAAGTTTCATACATTTTAATTGTAGATGATGGGGCCAGGGAAGAATGAAGGATACAGACTGTCAGGTTGATAGCCAAAGGTCTCTCTGAAGACATCCTCTGTTTTTTCGTATCGCAATAGATATTGCAGAAAAACAATATCACAATGTCAGTTATTTCTAATATCGTGCAACCCTATTACCTACCTCAATGTTAAAATGAGCTGGTGATATACCAACATTACACACCTCAATATTAGAATGAGTTGGTGATATACCAACATAACCTACCTCAATGTTAGAATGAGTTGGTGATATGCCAACATTACCTCAATATTAGAATGAGTTGGTGATATACAAACGTTACATACCTCAATGTTAGAATAAATTGGTGATACACCAACATTACACACCTCAATATTAGAATGAGTTGGTGATATAGCAACATAACCTACCTCAATGTTAGAATGAGTTGGTGATATACCAACAGAACCTACCTCAATAAGTTGGTGATATACCAACATTACACACCTCAATATTAGAATGAGTTGGTGATATGCCAACATTACCTCAATATTAGAATGAGTTGGTGATATGCCAACATTACCTCAATATTAGAATGAGTTGGTGATATACTGTCACGATTCCCGGGACTCAGGACAGAGGTAGGATCCAGAAGCAGATACAGACACCGGGGTAAAAGGACAATGATGATGATTATTATAGTAGTCGGAGATGACAGTGGAGATACGTAGGCGGGTATGAATGTATTGTTGGAGGGTGGATAGTAGGTAGCAGAGGTACGAAGTCAAGAATGGTAGAATAGTCAGGCAGGGTTCAGTTAACAGAGTGGGGAGTCAGTCCAGGGGAAGGTCGATAACGGGAAGGCAGATAGGTGATCCAGGTAGTTGGGAGGGAGGTGCAGGACGGGTCTCGGTACAAGGGTCTAGAAACAACGGAAAAGACACGGTGAGCAGAAGATAACATAAAACAGGATACTAGGGGAATTCGGATAGCTTGCTTAATTAAGTAGAGAACACTGTAGTAATTACGTGGCTGTACAATAATCTGGCAGGGACTGAAAGCAGAACTCTCCTATTTATAGGGAGAGTGGCAATCAGCCCCCCAGGTGTGTAGACTGGTGCAGGTGCTCAGGATCAGTGGTGATTACGGGTGCCTTCGTGGAGTGCCGGCAACAAGGAGACTGGTACCCGGGGAGATGTAATGACAGACAAACAGCTCAGGAGGGCTGAGTCCTGACATATACCAACATTACGCACCTCAATATTAGAATGAGTTGGTGATATCCCAACAATACATACGTCAGTTCTAGAATGAGTTGGTGATATACCAACGTTACATACCTCAATTCTAGAATGAGTCGGTGATATACCAACGTCACATACCTCAATTCTAGAATGAGTTGGTGATATACCAACGTTACATATTTTCAATTCTAGAATAAGTTGGTGATATACCAACGTCACATACCTCAATTCTAGAATGAGTTGGTGATATACCAACGTCACATACCTCAATTCTAGAATGAGTTGGTGATATACCAACGTCACATACCTCAATTCTAGAATGAGTTGGTGATATCCCAACAATACGTGCCTCAATGCTGGAATGCGTTACCCTGACAGGTCAACGGCCTCCCTCTGTCTCTTCAGTCACTGTCCCTGATCGTCCCTCTGCCTCACTCCCTCTCCGTCCTCTCACATTTCTTTCCTCCACCCTTCTCTCTCTCACACATAGCAGATGGCCATAGCAGAAAGAGCAGCAGTGTAGAAAGGGCACTGCCAGCTTAGTTTGACACCACCAGGCAACACCTGATCTGTTAGAATAACATTATACTGGGAGAGCTGTTAGCGCGGCGCATGTGAATCAGCCATGTAAAAGTAGCCTAGCGCTACAACGGATGGCTAACCGCTGGTCAACGTTGGCAGGGAATAAAGCCGAGCCGACCTTTCCTCAGGTATATATGGGAGGTCTTTAGACTCTGAAACACCAATACAACACGGTTACATAATGTACGGCCTCTCTTGGCCTTCTTCCCCAGCGTCAAATGAACCAATTGCACACCATTGCTGGGTATCTGTGGTCAGTTTGTTGGAAGTTTGAGGTGGTTTCTCAAGCAGTCTGGATCGGTCTGTAGTGCCGTGAGGGATGTCTGCAGCTACAGCTAGTGACCTAGCTAACAAATGAAGATGGATCACATCGCTGAAGCTATCGATCCAGGAAGGTGACACAAAAAAACTTCTTCCACGCTTCCCGTCGGACGCTAACGTCTTCGCCTGGATGTGTGTCGCCGTCAGCATATCAGTGGCGTCATCTTTTGAGTCCGGATGTGTGGTAGTCATCCCATAATCCAATGTCACTATAGAGGGATCAGGTTCCTCCACCCGTGAATCTAAGTTGACGTTCTCTCCCGGGTGATTGTCAAGGCAACGGTGAAGTGCCAATCACTTTTGGGCTGTTTCTAACATGTCGTCATACGGAGCCAGACGCCACATGGGCCCTGGTAAAACGTGGGGAACTTGATGGCAGACAGGCTCCCATCCTTAACCGGCCAATCATCCCCGGATGACGTCCACAATAAGGAACAACGCATATTGACTCTCTCAATTCCTAGCTTCTTACTAATCTTCTTCTGATCTAAATTTGGAATTATTTTGACTTCTCTCTCCCTACACACACACACACACACACTGTGTACATGCCAAGGAATGCCAGGCTGGCCAACATGGTACGTTCCCATTGGATACAATGCATGCGAGCCAACAGACCTCACTATGACGCACACACACGCGTTGCTCTATGTACCCAATGGGTTTGGATTGGACGCCAGCCATGTCAATCAACAGTGACAAGCAGTTGAAGTCAATCAGAGACGCGGGGGTGGGGGGGGGCGGGAGTCTGGTCTGTTTCCGGAATAGATCAATGAATATTAATTAGTGAGTCAGAGAATGAATGGAGATGGGTTGGACTGATGGAGCCAGAAAGGAGGGATGAGTGAAAGTCAGAGAGAAAGATGGAGAGAGTGAAGGAAGGGTGAAAAGGACAGAAAGATGCAGAGGGTGGAAAGAAGGAGGAGGAAAAGAGACAAATGCAAGTGAAAGGAGAGTAGACAAAGAGAACTGGAGAGAGGAGAGAGAAGTGGAAAGACAAAGGGAGAGTGAGAGAGAAGTGGAAAGACAAAGGGAGAGTGAGAGAGAAGTGGAAAGACAAAGGGAGAGTGAGAGAGAGAGAGAGAGAGAGAGAAGGATAGAGGTAGTTAGAGGACAATGGAAAAAGAGATGTACCAGGAGAGAGAAGGAGAAAGTGAGAGTGTGAAAGGGGTATACAGTAAAAAGGGGAACGGCTGGGTTGTCGGAGAGCCATTTTGGTCCGAGAAGTAGTGACGTATTTGGGAACTGTGACAACTTGCCCCCACATATTGAACACTCAAACATAGTCACACACACACACACACACACACACACACACACACACATAGTTATTCGTCCACCAAACAATACACAACCCACACAGAGCAATGCTCATACTCATTACATTCACATACGGTACACACACACACACACACACAAACCCAAACCAGGCACGTGAGATGTACATTGCATATTGTGGGCATATTTCACACGGTCTTGCAGTGATCATAACACGTCTCCATTTTTTTCCTCACACATGCCTCTCTCCAACTCCTCTCTGACATCAGTGGCTGATGTCTCCTCCTCAGTCACACCTTTTTTTCCCTTCTTTTCAGTCCTCAAACTTTCAGTGTTGCACCATTTTTTTCTCTCCATTCCTCACAGGCCCTTTAAACACGTGCCTCGTTCGCTAATCCCTATTCCATTTGTTCTCTTTTCTTTTTCATTGGCGTCATTTCTTCACCGTGACTAATATCTGTTTCAAATGAGGCGTCTGATTGTTCTGGTCTTTTCAGGGCCGTGTGATCGTCTTTGCTCTTCTCCC